>NC_138723.1:7300369-7955369 GCF_965113295.1 Leuciscus leuciscus
GTTTCTAGGTTGTTGCTTACTGGCCCAAGTCTCAAGATACACTATATTGCCAAAAGTCTTGGGACACCCCTCCAAATCATTGAATTCAGGTGTTCATCACTTCCATGGCCACAGTTGTATAAAATCAAGCACCTAGGCATGCAGACGCTTCTACAAACATTTGTGAAAGAATGGATCTCTCTCAGAACTCAGTGAATTCAAGTGTGATACTATGATAGGTTGCCACCTGTGCAATAAGTCCATTTGTGAAATTTCCTCACTACTAAATATTCCACGGTCAACTGTTAGTGGTATTATAACAAAGTGGAAGCAATTGGGAACAGCAACTCAGCCATGCAGTGGTTGGCCACGTAAAATCAGAGCAGGGTCAGCGCATGCTACGGTGCACAGTCATCGCCAACTTTCTCCAGTCAATATCTACAGATCTCCAAACTTCGTATGGCCTTCAGATTAGCTCAGGAACAGTGCGTAGAGCTTCATGGAATGGGTTTGCATGGCCGAGGAGCTTCATCCAAGCCTTACATCACCAAGTACAAAGCAAAGCGTGGGATGCAGTGGTGTAAAGCGTGGGATGCAGTGGTGTAAAGCGTGGGATGCAGTGGTGTAAAGCGTGGGATGCAGTGGTGTAAAGCGTGGGATGCAGTGGTGTAAAGCGTGGGATGCAGTGGTGTAAAGCGTGGGATGCAGTGGTGTAAGGTGTGGGATGCAGTGGTGTAAAGCATGGGATGCAGTGGTGTAAAGTGTGGGATGCAGTGGTGTAAAGCGTGGGATGCAGTGGTGTAAAGTGTGGGATGCAGTGGTGTAAAGCATGGGATGCAGTGGTGTAAAGTGTGGGATGCAGTGGTGTAAAGTGTGGGATGCAGTGGTGTAAAGCACACCGTCACTGGGGTCTAGAGCAGCGGAGACGTGTTCTCTGGAGTGACCAATCACACTTCTGTCTGGCAATACGAGTCTGGGTTTGGCGGTCACCAGGAGAACGGTACTTGCCTGACTGCATTGTGCCAAGTGTAAAGTTAGGTGGAGGGGGGATTATGGTGTGGGGTTGTTTTTCAGAGGTTAGGCTTGGCCCCTTAGTTCCGGTGAGAGGAACTCTTAATGCTTCAGCATACCAAGACATTTTGGACAATATCATGCCATCCGCCCCTTCCTGTTCCAACATGACTTTGGGATGAATTAGAGCGGAGACTGCGAGCCAGGCCTTCTCGTCCAACATCTGTGCCTGACCTCACAAATGCACTTCTAGAAGAATGGTCAAAAATTCCCATAAACCTTGTGGAAAGCCTTCCCAGAAGAGTTGAAGCTGTTATAGCTGCAGAGGGTGGGCCAACTCTATATTAAACCCTACAGATTAAGAATGGGATGTCATTAAATTTCATGTGCATGTAAAGCCAGGCATCCCAAAACTTTTTGCACTATAGTATACTTGGGTCCGTATTTCTAATGTAAGTCAATTATTTAATTAAGTAAGTTCTTTTTTGTCACATGTTTTATTATCCACCAGATGAAAATCACAAATACGATCACTTATAAAAGTTTGTTTCCTAACTATGAGGAATAATAATAATGATGCTTGCCTTAGCAGAGATGTTTGCATTTCTGATTTGATTTAAAGTTTAATTAAACAATAGGCTAAAACTTTACACATTTACCAATTGTATACATTCATTTACACATGGCAATAGGTGTAACTCATATCTATGATGTGTAAGACCTGTTAATACACTTGTGATACTTATTCCAGGCATGGAACGTCTGTGTCAATACCGTCTGGATCATATCTTTATCATAAAAATGGTGAAAACAACAGGGTCGATGGGATGCGTTTCTATCTCCCACAGCCTTGCAACATAAAACTTCCCCGGCCACTAGAAATAGCTTCTCATCCAGAAAGAGAGGGACTGCTCCACTCAATAAAAACATAATACCCACAATGCTTCACTCTCAGTCTCACTTACACCGAATGCCCACACGCATTAGCTCGTAAAAGTTACTTATGGCCGCTTTTAATTCGGCACAGAAAAGACGCCCCTGCCAATTCAGTGAACTATGAAAATAAAGCAACAGTTCAAAGATTAAATGGACAGAGAAGCAACAATAAAGTAAAAATACCAGCGCAGAGTTCAAGGTTTACAATTCATGATATTAAAATAAACTTATCATGTAGCCTAGTAATATAGAAAAAATAAAAGGGGAAAAGTCACAATTTGATTCTTTCATGTTTTTATTTGACTCCTATATGAAAAGTGAGCTAGTATTTTGCTTCTGATCACGAGAAATCAATGATATTATGTGCAGTTTATACACTATGTGTGTGCGTATGCGTGTGTGTGTGTGTGTGTGTGTACTTGTACAACTATCTCTGTGAGGACCAGTTTGAGTTTTAGACCATTGGAGTGAGGAAAAGAGAGTAAAGTGAGGACATTTTGGCTGGTCCTCACTTTCTGAGACCCCTTTAATGGCCTGTTTGAGGGTCAAGACTTGGTTTTAGGGATAAGGTTATAATGAGGTCAAGGGTAAGGGTTCGGGTTAGGCACTTAGTTGTGATGGGTAAGGTTAGGGTAAGCGGCTAGAGATTGCATTGTGTCAGTGAATGTCCTCATGAAGATAGATGTACAAGAGAGTGTGTGTGTGTGTGTGTGTGTGTGTGTGTGTGTGTGTGTGTGTGTGTGTGTGTGTGTGTGTGTGTGTGTGTGTGTGTGTGTGTGTGTGTGTGTGTGTGTGTGTGTGTGTGTGTGTGTGTGTGTGTGTGTGTGTGTATTAATGCTCCATTATGTTTGTGGTGTGGGTGAACAGAGCTCGCTGCCTGTATACAGAACTTTGTTTCTCAGCACATTGAATCTGTCTGTGACACCACAGGGGGCTCATCGCCTTCGGTGTGTGTGTGTGTGTGTGTGTTTGTATATGTGATTTTTCTGAGATGATATTGGTAATGCTTGAGGGTTTTAATGTATGTGCCTGCTAGTCTTATAAACATATGGAACAAACTCTTTGACATTTGACAGTGTTTCTAAGTTTTCTTTGCATTTCTGCAACACAAATTATGATTTCATATTTAATGGTGTGTATATTGAAAATAAATAGTTAATGACGTCTATTAAAATGTTGAAGTTAATGCCATAGGTTAATACAGCTCATTCAGCCGTGCCTGTTACTAGCTGCTCTTATTGATCCACAGCCCTGCTGATTGACATTCTGTAAATGTTAATTTAAATGTGACGGATTATTGAGATTATTGTTTTGCTTTATGATAACTTTATTTATGCTGTTATTGTCTTTGTAATTACTGTTACCTAATTTTTGTGTGGTGATATTGGAACTTTATTCTTTTTTAAAGGGTCAATGAAATTATGCTTTTCTGGTCTAGATCTTTTGATTTAAACCCGTCTGTCTATTTGTCTATTTCGTACATCAATAGATGTATTCAAAAATATAGTTCGATTATGCAAAACGCTGTCCAAAGCCACGGCTCCTCCAAAACACATGAACGCACATAAACCAGCATCACAAAATTTATTTTCTCTAGAGAATCACCTATTGCACCTTTCATACATAGAACATTTTAAATTAACTAGTGCTGTCAAATCGATCGCATCTAATATAAAAGTTTGTAAATGTATAATATATGTGTGTGTGTGTGTGTATATATATATATACTGTATGTGTGTGTGTGTATTTATTCGCGATTAATCGCACCTAATGTTAAAGTTGGTAAATTTCTTTTTATATTGTAATAATTTCACGTTTCAACTCCAAATTAATGTAGAAACAACATAAAGACAGTAGCCTATGTTTTAAATATTTGTTTAATGCCATTTTTTTTATGAAAGAAGGCATCACATATACAAATGCTGCTACTAATGTCTCTATAAAACTTATCTTTCCTCAATTTTTGCCAGTAATTAAATCCATTCAGCATTACAGTAATTGAAAGCACATTTATTGGGCTTTAAAAAAATACAACTTGTGAACCTTAAACAATCTTCGAATAAACGCATAATAAATGTCACAATAAATCAGGGCTCAGTTTTTTCTACTGGCCCAGTCAGGCAAGGTCAGATTTTAATTCTGACAGCACTAATATATATATATATACATATACACAAACTTTTGTGTTTATGACTAATCAGATAGACAGCATAAATTATTATAATTTTTTTTAAATGTGCCAAAATTTCACTAATATGACCATATCATAAGACATGTTCCAGCATATCTTCGTTTGTGTTCAACTGAAGAAAGAAAGCTATACAGGTTTATAATGACATGGTGTCTTTATAAATGATGACAGAATTTTCATTTTTGGGTGAACTATCCCTTTAACAACAAACGAACCAACCCCAATCCTAACTAAAATAAACCCACAAATAAATGTGCTTATGTGGGAATATTTTGGGGTAAAAAAAAGCAGTAATTGTTCGATGTACATCAACCTTTTTTTGTCAAAACCCTGTCAAATGTTTGCCGAGCCCTTTCTGTCAGGCAAGGCTACGAAACAGCTATTGATTTATGTTGATGTGACGCCACTGTGGCCCAACAAAAAGTTTCACACCTTTGAGCGATAGTTTACCGCCGACTAGTTCCCGACGCGTAGGTCTTTCCTGTCCTTCCTGCCTGTTAAGATGCATGGACAGAGATGTCCTGTCAAAACACTGCCACAGTATTTCTTTTCCAGTAAGGAGAGCGAATTCATTTTTTCCCCCTGTTCTTGTACACAGGCCAAGTAATGCTGGTCACTCCATCAAACATTTAGTGCAGGTAGGTTGATTGTTCCCTGGTAGATACAGTGGGTGTATAACTTGCAGCTCTTTTTGTCATGTTAACTGCAGTCGATCAATGACTGGAGGTCAGGGGCTCCTGATGTAGGTGCGAGCTTAAGAGAGAAAGAGGCAGAGAGAGAAAAAAAAGTGTCCGAGATCCATTTTTTTTTCATCTCATAACACACACGGGTCAGTTATTTTTCTCCGTTTAGCACTCACCGCTCTAAGTGGATATTGATCAGGTACCTTAATGCAAACCTGTCAAATTAATTTTGTTGGTAGAAAGCTATGACTGCTCTAAAATTGCCTCAGCAATCGCTGTTAGCCGCTAGCCTATGAATTTTAATCATTATCTGAATGGGAAGCTGGCATTGAAATCTCTCTCTGTCTCTCTCTCTCTCTCTCTCTCTCTCTCTCTCTCTCTCTCTCTCTCTCTCTCTCTCTCTCTCTCTCTCTCTCTCTCTCTCTCTCTCTCTCTCTCTCTCGCTCTCTTTATACAAAAGCAATCTAGTCAGAAAGTGAAAAGAAAGAATGCTTAAAGCTGCATTTACATAGTCTGAGCGCAGAATATCTGATCCGTAGCCGTGGCGGTCATTTGTTCTATGAAAGTAGTAATTATGAACTTTATAGATTTGGTTTTGTTCTGTGTATCTTTATATTTCAACAAGAGTTTCAGTTGATTGACACATGATTTGTATGATGAATATGGCAGTAAGCACTGTAGCGAAACGGACTTGAGTCCATCATCACAACTTCAAGGGCATCGAACCTCATGAAAACCATAGAAAAATAAAGACACTCCTGCAAATATTGTGAAAATATGGATGGACATGAAAAGGTAATTATCATAGTGTTTGCGAAGATCATATTTGGTGTTACTGATCTGAACAAACCAGCTTTGGAATTTGAATGAATCCTCAAAATCCTCAAATTCTGTAACTTGTTTAGGAGAGGCGTGTGATTATTAAAGGAGGGATTCGAACTCAGAATTCAGAAATGTACAAACCTAGTGATACACCTAGCAACACCCTAGCAACCAAACTGAGACTACGGCGCAGTCCTAGCTCTTCCGGTTTCCCTTTTGAATGATGTAAGTAGGTTACTGCCCCCTGCTGGTGTGGAGAGTTATTTCTTCTCACATATGTGGTAGTTTGCCCAGACGCAGGAGACGTGAGGCAACAATACAGTAGGCTCTTGTCACCGCTAGTTCTTTGATGTCTGTTTTGTTGTGTCTGGGCCTTAACAACCACCCTGAATACCCTAGTAACCACACAGCAATGCTCTGGAAACCACCCATAGCACCTTAAAGCAACACCCTGGAATGACCAAGCAATGTCCTAGCAACCACTTAGAACACCCTAGCAACACGGAGCAATTCTTCATTGAACTGTACCTGGTTGTTCTCCCAGACTATCCATTGCCTTAGCTATGCATTTATCTTTACGCCCAAAGACTTGTTCTCACTCAAGACACATTACTTATTCATCCTCCGTTCAGTTTTGCTTCCCTCTCTTTTCCAAACACATTTTCTATTTATTCAAAACCCATTTTCCCCTCAATTCTGGATCCGTAGGATTGGATTGGGTTAATGTGAGCAGGTCTGGTCCATTCATCTCTGCCTCACCCGAGGGCCTGTTGTATCTGAGTTAATGCACTGAGCGCTGTCTGACTCCAACCTTGACTCGCATCCAAGAACAAAGAACCTGAATGAAGCAATGAGCAAATTGACAAAGTTACTATAACTTTTGACAAAGTCCAAAAGTTGAGCATTCAGAACTATACAGAAACTTAGATGCTATGTGCTTGTATGCACAGAAAAAAATATAATGTAATTACAGCTGTAAAATGAACATCCTTTTTCAATAAGAGTGCAATTTGAACTGGACTCACTCTTGAAACACCGGCAAACGGCCCATTTCAGGAGTTTTAACATTGCCAGAAATGGTTCATACAAAGCATCTTCTGTTTGAGGGTTAGTGTTTTGTAGGGGGGTTACATTGAATATAATATTGTATCTTTTTAATGTAGTGCCTAAATTAACATTATAATAAGAATAAACTTTTCACAACATTGACAACAGTCATCAAATCAAAATCAGTTGCTTTGACTAGAAAATATATAACATATAGCATGGAATTCAATGTGAAGTTTTGCTGGACATGTTAATAAACCAGGCAGTGACATTTTAATATTATTTATATACTATTATAGTATCTATTATAGTATATCCTTTCTGTGTGGAGTTTGCATGTTCCGTTGTGTTTTTTACATACATGCGACAACGTTGTCGAAACGATCCCCGTTCTCACGAATCAGAGAAAATTACTAAACACGCTGTATTATTCATGCCAGGCCAGTAGTTGGCGATGTCACTTTGTGAAGAAACACTACGCGACTATAGACTGAACACACAATCCACACACACTAATTCTTGTTTGTGTAGTTTTCACAGAGACGATAACGGTATCGTTTTCAAAAACTTGCACTTTGAAACCCGTTTCAAAAGTTTCCATGTACAGGCCCCCAAAACACTGTTGTCGTGTAAATGAACGGCAAAAACGCTGAAGAAGTTTTCCGTTTTTATTTGAAAACGTGGTGTCGTGTAAACGCCCCTTAAACTTATTTATTTCAGTTTTTTTAAGTTTAGTTATTTATATTTTTATATTTAATATTATTTTATTATTTTATTTTATTTCAACTATCAAATGTGATTTTTAATAGTAATATAATAACAAATAATAACAGCATGCTAAGTGATTAGCATGCTGAAACGTGGAGAATACATGACAGATTAGTAGATCAGCAGGCTAATCGGTTAGCATGCTAACTGTAATATAAAGATCCCCTTAAGATGGTAACTGTGTTTTGAAACTGGTAACTGGTTTCTAGACAGTCCAAACAACGTAATTTGCTGGTTGACGAACCACCGTGTTCTTCACCATCTTTAGCTGGGATGACCTGTGGTAGATGTTTGTTTTTTGATTTTGTCTTTTTGGGAGACAAGCTAAAGCAGCTAGCAACAAACTACCATGTTCGATAACAGCTTCCAGCATTCCCAGCGTTCTATAATATCCTTTAAACTGTATTATATTCAGTCTTTTATTTCTTCTTACAAAATCCAGTAATTTCAACTCAAATCAATATTTCATGTCCATTTATTTATTTGGTAAGTAGCTGTGTAATAAGCAGGATAATGTGCATTTAGACAGTACATTAGCCCTTACTTAATTGACGTAATTGACATATTTCTTGCTCTCTTAACCACTGGAATCCAAGTGGGGCCGTCGACTGGTTCCCGGCAGATGATTTTGCTGGTGGTTTGTGACTGGTAGCAGTACATACAGTATAAAGCATGGAAATCCATAGTTTGTGTGAACAACAATTGTTATTAGATGACTACTATACCATGCTCAACTTTTTTTCCACAGAGTTTTATACGTATTTCTCCTTTCTTTGGGGACTAAACAAATGCAATTTTCACAATGCTGGCCTATCACCTCACACATCCCTTCCCACAGAGTCCATTACAGGAGCGGATGAACGGATGCTCATGGCAAACCGGTTCCTCCAGGCGCCGAGGCCACGTTCTCGAGGTAGAATGTAGATTGAAGCAGACATCAATAAATAATTACGAGTCTTGAGACTTTTAAATAGGAATCTATGCAGTGTGAAGCGGCGTTTAATCGAGTAACTTCTGACACTGTATCCATCATTGGAAAAGCAGCAGACATCAGCAGAAAACGAACAAGCCTGCTTCTGAGATTTGCCTTCATTTGCTTTGTCTCTGGAAAGGGGGCACTTGGTGATATTTAAATTCATCAATTGACTTGAATTTGCACTGGTCTCTGGGTGCATTGCAGAGCTAAGAGTGAAAATCAAACCGAGACTATAATCATAGCAAAGTAATAAAGAGAAGATGCGAAAGAAACAACATAAAATTGGTACCTTCTACTCTAATTTAATGAGTCTAGCTGTACCGAGAAGTTTGGCCGGCCCATTTGCATTTAGCTGTAATCATATCAGTGGTGATATGTATTATTTGTAGAAGTGTACCCAAAATGCAAATTCATGGATTTGATTTTCTTCGCTCCATGTTATGAGTGCATATCAATGAAATGAAAAGGATTTCATATTCTGTTGTATCATCAAGAGTCAACAAGCAAAGCTCACGTTCCCTATATTATCAGGACGGATATGATTACGCTGTACGATACAATGGTTTCTCCGTTAGAAAACAAACAATAATTTCGATTTTAAAATGCTTGCTGAAGGAGTGCAAATTACACTGGTGTAGTTAGATTCGGTTGTCACTTGCGGGGCTAAATTTGCTAACTTCCAACCTTTGATTACTCATTTTGCATATCTGAGGAACCGAACTCAAGAGACTCACTACCCGTTCAGTCATTTAACAAAACATACAGCAATTCTCCTGCCACGGCCCATTTTAAATGGAATTTTTTTTGATGTGCTTGTGGCTTGGCTTTATTGATTTTTACATTTCTCTGAGTTGGCGAGTAGGTTTATGGAGACCGTGTAAAAATGTCCCCTGAATAGAGAAGCTCAGCTCCTGCTGGTTATGAATAAACTATCTTTATAAGATGTCATTTGGCCAGCAATAGACAGTAAATAAAAGCCAATGGCTAGTTGCAGTTAAATCAAACTTGTTGGGGATTTTCCAGAGATTTACAAATGACCCTTAGGGATTTGACTGCGACAGATGTGTTCACGAGGTGCATGAGAAGAACATATGGAGAGAGCACTGCTATTCACTTTCATTCAGTATATCTAATGTCCTCTGCATTTCTGCAATGCAGTTTCGTTGTGGGATTCTTCAGCACAACAGGATCATTAAATGATAAACCACTGGAAGTTTTGTATAACATTTGTGGGATGTTGCATATAGTATTCCATCATTGTCAAGTGCTTAAGTACAGATGGATATCATCTGTGAAGGAATCAGATATATTTAAAACGGACCACGAGAATCCATCACAGGGCAGGAAAGTGTCATTTTAAAAAAGCAAATAGCTGGGAGTTTGACCTAAACATGAAACAAGTTATTCAATGAAAGCTTTAATGTTTGTGTCCACACCATTTGCACTGAACATACAAATCTGATTAAATTAAATCCGATTAAAATAAAAAATGAGTTTTACACAATTATTGCAAAATGAATTATAAACTGTTAAAATAGTATTTAATAAACTATATTACAATACTATATCACTATACCATATTATAATATAAACTATTATAATATATTTTACACATATTTGAAACAATTAAATGCATCTCTATAGAATGGAAGCTTGTTCCGCCGCTGAATAAAAATAAAAAAGGTAATTGTGACTTTTTCTCTCACATTTCTGACTTCGTTTCTCAGAATTGTGAGATATAAACTCACTATTTCGAGTTATAAAGTCCAGTTCTGAGGGGGGAAAACAGACTATTTTTCTCAGAATTTAGAGTTTATATTATGTAATTCTGAGAAAAAAAAGTCAGAATTGTGAGATAAAAAGTCACAATTACCGTTTTTATTTTTATTCTGTGGCGGAAACAAGCTTCCATACTATAGTCAGTCATATCAATTATATTAAATACATTTCTGTTAAAAAATGGAGTAACAACAAAACTTTACCATATGCACGGTGCACAATGCAATTACCAAATAAAGAAATTTTTTGCTTGAATGTTTAAAAAATTTCAGAAGTTTACTAAAAAGAAATGGAAAAGGCACCAGGCTTCATAGGCTGACATGAATATTGAAAGTCCTGTCAATGTAGAAGCTCATTTCCATATGCTACGCTTTTGCTTAATACTCACCTTAAACCGAGATCATGCATCAATGGCAATTAGATTATTATACTGTATTTGACTGATATAAACAGACTAAAATAATCATAATTCACAGAGATTGCTTATAGATCGGCCCAGTTTGCACCTCCCTGGCTTCAGCCGCCCAAAAGCAAGGTGCTCTAGAAATCATTTCTGATTGAATCAAAAGTATTGGCAGCTTTCACATTACAGCTCTTCAAATGCATTGTTGTTGGAGCGGGTGGGGGTTCGCTTTGCGTCTACAAACCAATCAATCTAGGTGAGAATCACATTGGCCTTCTAAGCAAAAGCGCTTGGAGAGATTTCTAGGCCAGGGTGTCACCAATCCGATTTCCACCAGTGACCTCTGATCTGCGGTGTCATGGGCCCAGCTGACACACAGTAGTCAACAGGAATCAATAGCCACTGCTGGGGTCACTTCACCTTGTATAAAAAAAGACATTATATATTTATTTGTATTAAAGCTTGACACGTTCAACTTCCATTCGGAATGCACTGACGGACTAATGAAATGTCAATCTAAAGGAAAATATGAAGGGGGAGAGAAAGAGAAAGAAAGAGTTGTTGGATGGAAGGGGGGGGGGGGGGGGTAAAAGTGTTGAATTAGGGAAAGAATGCATTATCAATGTGAGTATATAGCAATATTTAAAAATGATGGACACATCAGCAAATTACATATACATGTGTACAAAAGGGAAAACAAAAAATTTAACTAAGTACACATTTACTTTCATTGCAGATTATGAATGCAATGATCTTTTTAATAAAACAAGCATGGATTTACAAATACATTGTAGTTTGTGCATTGCTATGCATCACTAGGGTCATTTGGGAGGATTTTAAGGTGTTGTTATGCAGTTACTAGGGTGTTCTGGTTGTCGAAAGTGTTTTAGGTTAGGTGCTGTATGGGGGGTTGATAAAGTGTTGTTACTTGGAAGTTACTAAGGTGTTCAGGGTTCTTGGGTGTTGCTAAGGTGGTTGGAGTTGTGGCGTGAGTGTTGCTAAGGTGCTCTGGGCGGTTTCCAGGGTGTTGCTATGGTGCTCCAAGTTGGAGTTAGCGCATTGCTCTGCATCGCCAGGTGTACTTGGTGGCTGTTTAGACGGAGTTGTGGCTTTGGGGTTGCTTAGGTGTTCTGGGTGGTTGATATAGTGGTTGGGGTGGTTTCCAGGGTGTTACTATGGTGTTCTAAGTTGTTATTAGTGCATTGCTCTGCATCACAAGGTGTACTTGGTGGCTTTTTAGACAGAGTTGTGGCTTGGGTGTTGTTAAGGTGTTCAGGGGTCTTGGGTGTTGTTAAGGTGTTTGGAGTTGTGGTTTGAGTGTTTCTAAGGTGTTCAGGGGTCTTGTGTGTTGCTAATGTGATTGGAGTTGTGGCTTGGGTGTTTGATATAGTGGTTGGGGTGTTGTTGTGTTTTGCTAAGGTATTCTGGGTGGTCTCTATGGTGTTCTGGGTGGTTGACATGGTGTTTGTGGTTGTTGCTTAGATCTTGCTATGGTGTTTTGGGTAGTTTCCACGGTGTTACTATGGTGTTCTAAGTTGTCATGACTTGTTAGCGCATTGCTCTGTATTGCAAGATGTAGATGATTGCATTTTTAGACAGAGTTGTGGCTTGGGTGTTGCTAAGGTGCTCTGAGTGGTTGCCAAGGTGTGGCAAAGACAGGTTAGTAGTTAGTAGGTTATGTGGTAAAGCCACTGCAATTAATGTGAAATGACATCATGCTTCTGAGTGATGTCGCTATGGTGTCCTGGGTGGTTTTGATGGTGTTCTGTGTGGTTTCCAGCGTGTTGCTATGGTGTTCTAAGTGGTTGTTAGTCCATTACTCCAGAACTTTAAGGTGTTTTTGGTGCTTGCTAAGGTAGTTGGAGTTGTGGCTTGGGTGTTTCTAAAGTGTTCTGCGTGATTGCCCTCTAGCCACACTTTTGAATTTGCAAAATTTCTTCCAACCCTGCAACAGACGTGACATCACACTCCTGAGTGATTTGTTAGCACATTGCTGTCTGCCACTAAGGTGTTCTGGGTGGTTGCTAGGGTGTTGCTAGGGTGTTCAAGGTAGTTGCTTAAGTTCAAATGGCATCTAAGTGGTTTGTTAGCACATTGTATGGCTAATGTGGTTGCTAATGTGTTCAAGGTTGTGGCTTGGGTGTTGCTAAGGTGTTCTGGATGGTTGCCAGGGTGTTGCTATGTCTATGTTTTATCTAAAGCCATGCATGCTTCTGAGTGATTTGTTAGTCCATTGCTATTCATTGCTTTAGGGTGTTCTATGTGGTTGCTAGTTGGTTGAATACTGGTCTGCAGAGATGTAAGTTTTAAAAACAAACCTAGATGTAATATGAACAATTAATACTGATGCCTACCTTAGAATACGGCTCTAAAACCTTTTATTGTGCTCTTATGTAAAGCCAGTCAGTTTATGTCAGTGGATGTGAAAGCTCATACATCCATGATGGCTGAATGATGAATTAGAACGAATTTGTTTCATCATTTCTGTTATTACACACATTTGCATCCACCTTAATTAAATTCACACTAATGTATACACTCTCGCTTCACAGGCTCATAAAAGCGTATTTCTTGCATTCTGTGGCTGGTTTTATTGTATTCTCAGTGGACTCGAGGGAGGTCAGACCCCCATCCCCACCCCAGAGTGTGTTGTTTGTGCTGTCAGGGGCCGTTGTTTTGGTAAATGGGGAGTTAAACAGATATATCCAAGCGTAAAATCTGAAAGTGTCCCCGGTGGGAGCCCGAGGGCTGGTGTTTGAAATCAACTACATATCAATTGAGCGGCGTAGAGCAGATCGTATGATAAATTCTATTCCTCAGACGCCTATAAATTACTTTTTCCCTCACTACATCTCCTTCCTTTTTCGCGCAGCAGCTCAAATCCCTCTTTTTCTTGGTATCTCTCCCAACCCACCGCAAACTACACCTTTAATAGCGTCCCTCGGGGCTCCGGCGCTGCAAACTACAATTGTGTGAGATGTTCAGATGGATATTTTCATAGCATGAGTGACAATATTAACAGAACGTGTGTGTGTGTGTGTGTGTGTGTGTGTGTGTGTGTGTGTATGTGTGTGTGTGTGTGTGTGTGTGTGTGTGTGTGTGTGTGTGTGTGTGTGTGTGTGTCTGGACTATTCTCCAATGGATATTTCCCCCAAATTCTTGGCCTCTCATCCCAGTTCAATCGTCGTGTGTTATCTGGCAGTTCATTATCTCAGTGTTTTCTGTAAGTAAGTAAGCTCAGATTGAATTACTAGGGGCTCTATTGTCTATTTGGAATTCTCCTTCCATGTCGCCCTGGTAATGAATGGGCAATTTGCTCCGTCTTTGTGAAGGCTGCTTGTGTGTATCAGTCACTTAATTACTCTCAGACTGTTGGCGGAGGTTTTATTGGCGATACAGGGCATTAAAGGCCCAGTGAGCAGAGAGGAGACGAGCAAACGCGTAATTCTCAAGTCAAGTGAACCGCACGGCAATGCTAGTCCTCAGACAAAGTTTTTCTTTAGCAGTGCAAACTAAGGACTGCATTATATTAATAATATTTGTTGTTAAGGTTAAAGCAGTTCAACTTTTGAAATGAAGCATGGCGAATCAACAACAGCTTTTAAACACTGGACCAATCAGATTAATTAATGGCTGTTGAGTGCATACATTAGCAAGCATTTGTGTGTAAGTTTCCTATTTTGTCAGATATAAAGTTCAAGTTTGTTGATAGGCTCTTGGCTAAAAATCTGATATGGTGGAAACTTTCATTTTGGCTGTTTCACATCAATATATTAGTACAAACTTTAAAATACAATTAGATTATGATCAATAAATAAACATCTGTTAATATAATAAAATACTAGCCTAAACACGTTACAAAAGAAGAACTAATTCAAATTAATTTGATTCCAATTTCTAATTTGATATTCACAGAATAGATGTATTATTATTATCATTTGGTGTTATATAGTAAAAATGTGTTTGATTTTCTAATGCCCAACCAAGTATTTAGCTGAACAGTGAGAACAGTGACTAATACACGTTTGTTCAACCTATTAGTCAGAAGAAACTCCAAATAACTACTATACAAAACATGGTCTAATACTATTAAACCTGTTTTTATTGACTGAAGTTCTAATGTACTCAGTCGGTTTTGTTGTCACACCATCTGACGTGACGATGTCAAAAACTGTGCTGCTAACAAGACTGAAAGTGCGGCAATACAAAGACACCAATGAGACGAATGCTAATTCAACCAAGCCATGGTTCACAAACCTGTCCTCCTCCCCAGAGCAGAGACAATAGTCCTCAGACCTCAGCCTGATGGGGCTCAGCAGGATAGCCTGAGAGAGAGAGAGAGAGAGAGAGAGAGAGACTGAGCCGCGGGCCAGACTGTGCTCAACCCCCTCAGAGCTTCCAGCGCCTGTACCTGAATGAGGAGCGGGACACGGGCCTGCCTCCTCCTCTGTGCACCAACAGCCAGGGGATTCGGAAATCTGCCAGGTTAACTGGAAAATCTCCATATGATCCAAATGTGATTCAAGACCCCCATCCAAATAGTGGTGAACACCCCCCCAATAATAATTTCCACAGGGGTTTCAACGGCCACTTAATGAGAGTGAGATTGTTATTAAATTGTTGTTTTCTTCATAGGGTTAAATAAGGATGAATCTGCACAAACCGTGTCCAGGTTACATTTCATTTCAAAATGTAAAAACATAAATAAATGCAGTGTGAGATTATTATTATTATTATTTTGATAATTAACCAAATCATACTTATGCACTTTAAATTTTGATTTTTGAGGGGATTCTTAAAAAAAAAAAAAAAATCTGCATAATATTAATATCATCATCAAACACAGTACATCATATGCATACCATTATGTATAAAGGTTTGATGAATCAATTCAAACCATAGTTTTTTAAATTATAATGTTTGATTACTTATTTAATTATGGTATTACATAAAAAAATAAGGATAATTGGAAACCAAATTCAACAAAAGGTACATCTTAATGACCATAAACATATTCTTGCTTTTATATTATTTATTTATTTATTTATTGTGAAATATAACCTTGACTAGTATGGCATTTACGTGACATTTTATGTCCTACTCCATTACAAAATTGTGATTACTACAGTTCCTGCTGAAATACCACAGTTTGATTGAGTAATTTACTTTAATTAAACGGTTGTAACTTGATATTATCTATAACTGTCATCAAAGCAAAATTACAGAAAGATTTGAAGTGCTTCTTCAAGTAACACTATTTTGATAGTCCCTTCTGAACACTCTGTTGATTATAAGTATATTTGAATGTAAACTTATTCTACTAACCCTAACCCTACCAGTCTACTAATACTCTACTAACACTCTACTAATACTCTACTAATACTCTAATGAGAGTTAGTCGACATGTTGGTGCAACGTTACTTATAGTCAACAGAATGTGTTAAAGGGACCATCAAAATAAAGTGAAACCTTATTATTTTACAGTTACAATAATTGTGACTTTGGTATTTTCCCGAAACTATGATAACCCTGGTAATTATTTTTGTATATTTTTCCTTAAAACAAATATTGACTCAGCTCGAGCAGCCGAGCCACAGTGAGTCAGCTAAACCTGCTAAGTAGAAATTAGCAAGCTTTAAATACTGGTTTAGCGATCATCGGTTTCCACTGTGTGGAGATTAGCCGTGACAGCGAGCACTGCAGAAGACTGATGACGTGGAGGGGAAAGACTCACACAGACAAGCATAATGACATCAACAACTGCAAAATAAGGAGCTTTCTTTACAAGTGTTTTCAAGTAAAAGGTGCTTTTTGAAACCGAACATATATAACGTTTTAGTTACAGACTGGGGGAAAATGTATGGATGTATGGAGAAAAATAATTTCTCAGAGGGTTAGATATAAATGCACAATTTTGAGAAAAAAGTCTGAATTGTGAGATAAAAAGTCACAATTACTTTGTTGTGGAAACAAGCTGAAAGATGCACATGAGAAAAGAAGCACAGAGACAAACACATGAAATGGAAAACGTGGCCACAAATGCAAAATTACTTTTTAGTGCAATGTGGCCATGATTTAACTAAAGCGAGTCTTAAAGGCATATGCACCCAGTCACCGCTGAGAGGCGAAGTAGTTGGAAATAAACCAGTAACACATTATGGAGGAATACTACACACCTACTCACCTACTCAACTACTCAACTAATCGACTACTCAGCTCCTACCTCCATAACTCTACACCGGAAACTGTGAGTTCTAATTTGTGCATCCTCATTTCCTTTCCTCTTGTCTCAGCTCCGCCCCCCGTGGGAAGCGAGAGAAGGATGCAAGGAAAGAAAATGAGGACAGAGGAAATTGAAGGAAAGCTTATTTGTACATTGGAATATTCTTGATCACTCGAGCGTCACTTCACAGCATCATCAGATGCGCTCGAGAGACCTGCCCTTATGTTGTTGAAGTTTGGTTATTTAAGAAATTCATAATTAATAATAATAAAATAAGATGCCCTGTTGATATGTGAGATGTATGGTTTATTTAAACTGTAAAGGTAAAGCGTAATTTAAAATTCTATGCATTTTTTTATACATTAAAAATATGATTTTTACTGTTATTATTGCAAATTGCTACCGTATTTTATTTTTATTTAAAAAAAAAAAATTGTGTTACGGTAAAGTTCTAACAACCACAGCTGCTGTTTTTTATTTTGCAAGTTTACTGCACAAATGCCATGTTGACTGTGAAATCCTATTATTATTAAAAATCATGGGTGTTTCTGTTATCATTTCTAGAACGTCCTGATTTAGTTCTATAATATATTGTCACCTGCCCTGAAAAAAAAAAAAATCATTATTGCAAGCTCATAATATACGTCCCCGATTGAACGTCTCTGGTAATTTCTGTCCAGGTTGGAGTCATAGGTTGTCCTTGTGCCACATGTTTAAAATGGAGTAATTTGGGGGTAAATTGTAACTTGGCAGGACTCATCATCTGTAAAACCATAGTTCCACAGGGACGAGTGTGATGTGCGTGTGCCTCATGGATTCGTATAAAGCAGAGCGTGGCCCCTTAAACCCAGCCTGAGACTCCAGCAAATTGTCTAAGCCAAGCTGCCAATTAACCTCATGTCCCTCACCGATGGAGAGGGGAGCGTCGGGCCGAGGCGCGCTGCTAGGTTAATTGCTTCATGTTGAAACATCGGAACGAGAGTGTAGCACCACGAGTCAAGGGACTCAAGATGGAGAGTACGACAGATCCGTACTTGTGTTAGTGCATGTTAATTGTAACAAAACATACTTGCATCAATGTAATAAATGACAAATTTACACATATAGAGACTCGCCCTGATAGCGCAGGTACTAGATTGTCTATTTAAAGCATTAGTTCACCCAAAAATGTACTCTTTTTGTCATTCCAAATATCTTCATCTTCATCAGACCGCCGCACTGCGTTTCAATCGTAGCCGAAATATGCGGCGAAAGGCTCCATAACCTGTCCATAAACAATCAGTGTACAGTTCTGAGAACATATTTTAACATCATATGTATTTATATTCTGTATCTTTTTTAATAAAATCATAAAAGTTTATGCAAGGCATCAGGCGTTTCCATCACGCGAAAAGATCGACACCACACTCGTTTAGGTGAGTCACATCGCGCCCCTGTGTGGTGCTATGCATTACATTAAACGATATACAGCACAATAATGAAGTTATAGATTTTTTTTTTTTTATTACTCAAACCTGTATTTTACCAAAGACATGCACCATTTTGACGGAGCTGAACTGCTCTCTCCTGAAGAGGTCGCAAAAAAGCCCGCGACAAATAACTCAACCCCTGGGTTGTTACGTCTGACTCAGGATCCGGGTGACACAAAAACTACCAAAACACTGGGTTGTTATGTCTGACCCAAGATCTGGGTAACAGAAGAAAACGACCCAAAGACTGGGTTGTTATGTCTTACCCAAGATCTGGGTAACAGAAGAAAACGACCCAAAGACTTGGTTGTTATGTCTGACCCAAGATCTGGGTAACAGAAGAAAACGACCCAAAGACTTGGTTGTTATGTCTGACCCAAGATCTGGGTAACAGAAGAAAACTACCCAAACACTGGGTTGTTATGTCTGACCCAAGATCTGGGTAACAGAAGAAAACTACCCAAACTCTGGGTTGTTATGTCTGACCCAAGATCTGGGTAACAGAAGAAAACTACCCAAACTCTGGGTTGTTATGTCTGACCCAAGATCTGGGTAACAGAAGAAAATGACCCAAACACTGGGTTGTTATGTCTGACCCAAGATCTGGGTAACAGAAGAAAACTACCCAAACACTGGGTTGTTATGTCTGACCCAAGATCTGGGTAACAGAAGAAAACTACCCAAACACTGGGTTGTTATGTCTGACCCAAGATCTGGGTAACAGAAGAAAACTACCCAAACTCTGGGTTGTTATGTCTGACCCAAGATCTGGGTAACAGAAGAAAACTACCCAAACTCTGGGTTGTTATGTCTGACCCAAGATCTGGGTAACAGAAGAAAATGACCCAAACACTGGGTTGTTACGTCTGACCCAGGAGCTGGGTAACACAAAAACTACCCAAGTACTGAAAAAATAACCCCCAAAAAATACCCAAAAGGCTCAACCCAGGATTTGGGTAAAAAAAAAAAGAAAAAGATTTTTTAGAGTGTTATAGTGTTACAGTTACAATACGCACTAAAACATTTCCTGTCAGAAGATAAAATCAGTTTTTGTGATGTTTATGATTGTAACGTCTTGCTCTTTTTGAGATGTTTATTAGATTGTGTGTACAGGTCAGTGTAAGTTTTTTTATTTGTACAAAATTCAGAAATGTATGATCATCAAAGATTTGTTCACTAGATCGTAACCACATCTAAAATGGCAGCACTTATGTTAAGTGCCTCAAAGCTGTGTGTCTTATCTTTGAGCTCTTTATCTTCAGGCCTGCTTACACTGATCAGACGGTATCTTCTCATTGACTCCCTCCATGTGTTTTTTGAGACTGATCTTATAGCTAATTCATGATGTAAGAAAGTGATATTTAGGGAAAGGTGGCGCTGTAATTACACTCCAGACACATTAGCTAAACTCGTTCTCCATTTGGTTCCCTCTCGCATTATTACACTTTGACGTGACGACCTGAAAGAAGATCTGGCTTTGCAGAAGAACCCTTTGACTGTGCTTTACAAGTTTTATAAAAACTACTGGGGAAACAATTATATGAAAGTATCCCAAAAAGTTGTTTTAAAGCACAAATATTCCATATACAGTAGGCATAACAGCTTCGCATTTTAATTATAAAAGATAAACACAATTAACATTACAATAGTTTTAGTAGAGTATAATGCATCATGTTATGATTGCGACGTATATCTCGCTATGTGACGTTATATGTCGCAATTCCATCTGTTTTCTTGTAATTGTGACTTTATCATTTCACAGTATGACCATTTCTTGTAATTGAGACTTTGTTAGACCACACTCATAAATGTGATTTAATATCTCACAATAATATCTCTTTCATTTCCTATAATTGATACTTTATATCTCACAATTGCAATTACATTTTTCAGTTTGCAATTTCATTTCTCGTAATTGTGACTTTCATCTCACAATGGGTTTATTTGTTACAATTGCGACTTTATTACTCATAATTTTGACTTAATATCTCACAATGTACTTTTATAACTAGAAATATGACTTTATTACTAATAATTATGACCATATTTCTCGTAATTACGACTTTTTATCTAAAAATGTGACTTATTTTCTCCCAAAATGGGTTTACTTCTTACAATTGCGACTTTGTTACTCATAATTTTGTCTTAATATCTCACAATGTAACTTTATAACTAGACAGGTGATTTTATTTCTCATAGTTGTGACCCTATTTCTCATAATTTCGTCTTAATATCTCACGATATGACTATTTCTCATAATTTATATCTCACAATGTAACTTTACAAGTAGTAATGTGACCCTATTTCTCGTAATTGCGACTATACTGTATATCTCACGATGGAACTTTATTTAGCATAATTGCGATTTCATTTCTTGTAATTGTGGCTTAATATCTCACAATGGGACTCTTACAATTACAAGTTTGTTACTCATAATTGTGGCTTAATATCTCAAAATGTGACTATTTCTTGCAATGTCTCACAATGTAACGTACTAATGCGGCTATTTATGACTATTTCTCATAATTGTGATTGTATCTCACAACAAGACTTTACTTCTTATGTTAAACTTTAACTCACAAAAACCTTTAAAAAATGTATTAAACAAAACATTAGGTTAAGGTTGTAAAGAGCAGACTTTTGAATCATGTGACTAAATGCATCGCCCCATTGTGGCCCCGTTCTGAGAGAGTATTTAGGAGACACATTTGGATGAGGGATTCTGGGATAGCTGAAGCAAAGACCGAGGCAGACCGTGTTTACGGCGGCCTTGCTAATTGAGTGTCGGAATGTAACGTGAACGCCAAACTGACCTGATGTCTAGCTGATAAATAAGTAAAGAGGGGATCTCTCAGGTTGCCTGCCAGACTGCTTGAGGAATGGCTCCTCCACATACACGTCACCCATGTGCCAATCTAACCAGGCGAAAGACTGATAATGACAGCTAGTGATATGCTGAGCTACATGTAAGCAACACAACACTTTTAGCTAATTAACAGAGTTTGATTTGCTCTATTAATACTACATTTCTAATATAAATATACCCAACCAGCATTTGAAGTCAGGGCGAATAATAGGTCAATAATGTAAAACGGTGTGCGACAGGGAGAGTGAGAGTATATGTGTGCATCACTGTCAGTAACTTGACTTAACGTCTACAACAAGTCTAACTCAAGGTCACTGCATGGAGATAAAGTTTCCATTTGAACACAGAGAGGCGGACAGGGAGCAAAGTATCATGCATTGCAATAATGGAATTCCATCCAATGCACATCCATTGTGTTCAAAAGCAACACTTAATGACACAAAATAATGGTTGACAATAGGGTCTCATTTGTTAGCATTAGTTAATGTATTAACTTAACATGATTAACAAGAGTTTCCATTCAAAGTTGCGAATTTAGCTTCTGCACAAAATTGGAATATCGCATACAATATTTGGGGGGAAAAGCAATGATCCATCCCGTGTGTTCAAGAGAACAAAATCGTCACTTCCTGGGAAATTGGTGTAAAATATCTGTAATAAAAAGTGGCTCTTTTTTCCTCTGCTCTGATATGGCTGAGGATCCAAATTCAGCTTTATTAGGGCAATCTAGAATCATAATCCATAAAACAGGAAATATGTCAAAACACAGGGCAGATATTCCAAAGAAGACAACAGGGCATAAAAACACAGGCAAACAGGGAAATCTGGGAAACCAAGTCAAAACCAAAACACAGGTAACCCGAGGGAGAGCGCTCAGAAATGCAGTGTGACACACACAAGACTTCGCAAAGAGTGAGTGAAAACACAGGGCTGAAATAGGCTGAGTTTAACAGGATGAGACACAGCTGAACCGAAGCACACATAATGAGTCCAGGTTATGGGAAGTGCAGTTCATGGTAGGAAATCAGAGTGTGTATCATGGGCACTCCAGAAATAAACACTGTCATGTTCTCTTGCGTTTGGATGCTGGTGTTTGGGAACACAATCATGTGAGACGCTTCTTGGAGAGAATTAAACCAAATGAAAGACTTTCAAAATGACCAAAACAACATTTGAGATGCTGTGCGATGCGATTGGTCCGCTGGTTAGTCCAGTCGTCCAATCACAGCCTCTGTTGAGGCAAAATCACATGAGTTTTCTGTTGTGCATCGAGGGATCCGCCTCATTTTAGCGCATATGTTTTATGCTTATTTTTATAATGTAAGCGCATCTTGACATTTCTAGCATTTTTTTAGCATGTGACTGGTATCCCACAATGCGCATAAAAATAGATGGTGTGCATTATATTAACAGATACAACTTTTGATCTTTAAAATGTATTAGTAAATGTTAAGATTGACATTAGCTAAATGCTGTCGAAGTGGTTCATTGTTAGTTCATGTTAACTAATGTAATTAAAGGCCCCCGGAAATCAACATTTTAGTATTTTAGCTTTTTATGAATATGTTAGCCTTAGGTTATTAATAAGCTGGTGTGTTCCAAAACAATGACAAAAATTCTCAATTATGAGATTCAAGCATTTTAAACTTACAGTCTCTCACTTCCGCTAAAATGGATCACGGATTTTTATGACATCACCACGGACATCTTCTGTCCAATCAAATGCCTAGAATCTAAAGCTCCGCCCCCTATGCTATAAATAACACCTGGCCAAAGCAAACATTGACATGTCACGGAGCAATATGGGTTGGAGATGTGTGTTCGGTCACTCAAACGTTCGAGTTTTATTCCGTTTTCCAACTGTACGTCGGTTAAGAATGAAATGGAATTTATTCACACCTCTACTATTGAATCCAACGTATCATCAGCGCTCGGATTCGCTTCCATGGTGCCGTCAAGTACGACATGCAGTCTGTGAGGTAAACTAAACGCTATTGGCTATTTGAAAAGGGGGAGGAGCCATTCAATATGTCCCGCCTTAGCTTCCTGTTTCAGTGGAAATAACGTCAACGCATCAAACAAAGCTCTGCGTTCCAAGGCACTTCAGTGGACCTTTAACTAATGTTAACAAATGAAACCTTATTGTATAGTTTTACCCATGAGTCACGTGCAATCGGCTTGCATAGTTTCTAAGTAAACCAGTTCAACAAGTTAGATTTTGCAGAGCAGCTCAGAATCCATAACGTTACGTTGGACTACAAACATATGCTGGGTGTCCATGTCACATCCATTCAGACCGAGCGTGTAATCGTGTGTGTGGACAACCCGCAAAACACCCCGGCCAGTTATTAAGCGCATGTAAACCAATCCGTCACCCCGCTCAGCAGAAAGGTGTCCGCGTGTGTGTTGGGGTCACAAACAGAGTAATTAATTTCCATGCATCTCATTGCCAGAATTGCTTACTGATCCAGGGAGCAAGATCAGAGATGTCACTGGGTAAATTGAGTCAGAGGCCCTGGCCTCACATCAGGCACTCGCCCAATTTCCAGCACACTCTCCTTGACAATGAGAGGGGAAGGGGTCCGCCACCCTTCTCTTGCTGTGACGGACAGGGGGAATTGGCCCAATAAATTGCACCCTGTAAAAGCTGTGTCTTCTTCATTAAAACACAGTGAATCTCCATTGCTATTCATTAACATGCTGCCGGACTAGACAAGATGTTTAATCTAGCGAGCGCGCACCTCGCATCGCCCCGGACGGTGCGGGACACCACGAAAAAGAGATTCTTATTTATTAACGGGAGGTGACAGGTACTGAATAAGTTGTTGTTGTTCCCATTTCGTCCCACGCTGCTCTTCCTCGGCACAAAATTGCAGGGTTTGCTTATGAAGGGCTCTAATTTGGGAGAAGGTGTCTTCCTAAAGCAAAGCTGACAGCACGCTGTTGGGTCAGGCTAGCTGTCCGTAAACATTAGCACGTACAGAACTTTAAGAAAACAAGCCTTATGGGTCGAGGGAAGGCTGGAAATTTACCTTCACTGTAAAAAGAGTGCAAAAGAAGCTGTTGACTCGGTTTAATGAAATAAAATTGAAGCACATTTTTAGCACTGCATGGTGAATGTGAAGATATTTGCAAAAACAAAGATGTAGACAAATACTACTTGTCAACATAAAACAAGTCTATACTTATATCATAAGTAATTATATAATACAAAAGTTCGATATTTTGCAATGATATTCTTAGGCATTGCCACATGAAGTGCAAGTTTACAGTGTTGGCAAAAATGCTTCCATATAGTGAACATGAAATTATTTGCAGAAATATAGATTTAGCTATTCTTTATAACTGTTTGACAACATAGTAAAAAAAAAAAATTAAAAAAAATTTGAATACAGTATATTTTGTTTATGCTTAAACATGATCAATACATATATGTAAGAAATTATTTATGTCTAATAACAAGTAATTATATAGTAAGTTTAGGTCAGGTCACTGTAAACAATTATTTTCATGATTTGTTATCACAACTTTTTATCTTTTGTCAAATCAACTTAGATAATTAATGTGGTTCAGATAACATCATATTTTGAGCGTCTATTTATTAAACCAATCTCCATTGTATTAACTCAATTTTTTTATTTCAATGAACTAAAAATTTTAAGGCAACCAGATTACTTTCTTTTTTACGTTAAACCAACAATAACTTTTTACCATGATATTTTGCGATAATATATTTTTTTTAAGTGTTACCTCAATAATAACATTTAGATGGTGTTATCTAAACAATATTTCTGTTCTGTAAATATGAAGATATTTTCAGATTTACTTGTTCTTTATAACTATTCTGTCAACAGAAAGAAGTTTAAGAACTTATTTTTAGACAAATATCTTAATATAATTTTGTATATATGCTTAAACACTATCAAAACATATTTTAAGCAATTATTTATTAATAAAAAAAAAAATCAAGAATATGAAAATCAATTCATTATTTTCATAATTGCCAGATATCACACAACCAGATATTTTGCACAAAACATATAATACATAATTAAAAGAAAATAAATAATTTTATACATAAGAATTAATCACGAAAATAATATTCTTTATATATAAGTACATGTGTTTTAATTATAAGATTTATTTTCAATTTTACAGATATGCATCATTATAAAAAACAATAATCTTAATTGATTTATTAAGCAGCTTAAGTACACATGTTTTATTAATAATATTTAATCAATAATACACAAGCATAAATCTGTGTGGGCCCTGTAATATAAAACATGTACATGATATTTCTGACACTGATGCGTGACGGATGATTATGTCAATCTGTAGTGGAATATACATAAAACTGTGCAGAGACTTAAATCTGATCAGTCATTTATCTAATAGTTCAAATAATGATATATTTGTTCAGATAAAATGTATTTCTATTTTTCAAAGCAAATATTACATGCACTTCTAATTAAATAGCAGGCGCCTCCATTTATCAGTGATATGAATATCCCCAGAGGATATGAAGCTTGTAATGCACACATTTACAAGCTCTCCTGCTTAACACAATGACAGCGGTGCAAACGCCTCAAACTACTGCTGGAAATGTCAAAAGTAGAAATCAGACACATGATATGAAAAGAAAAAGAAAGAAAAGTGGCAACAAGAAGCGTTTCTGAAGCATTAATCCCATTGTGCTGGTCTTGGGCTATAGTCAGAAAAATAGAGTTGATTCCCTGGGCCTGGACTCCATCCATTTTCTGCCTCCAATCAATATTTATGAATCCCCAAGGATGTTGCGGAATAAAGCACATAAACAATCAGAGCAGTGGATGGGCCGGAGTTTGTGCCCAGCCGAAGAACACTCAGAAAACCCAAACCACTGCAATGAGAACGAGAGACCTCCATTAGCAGAGCCCAGATCACAGTCATAGCACAGTCCCCAAGCCCTCTTACTGTGAGCAAATGTGTGTGTGTGTGTGTGTACTGACTGTATATATAGATGGAAATTCAGATTTTTGTACCTGAAGGAGTTAATGACGCAAGAAAGGGCCTCAAAAGATCTTTGTGGGATTTGTATTACTTTGGCTTGATTTTATACGCTCCATATCACGTTTGTAATGCTCTTTAAAAATAATGGGACACTTAGATTATATTGAAAATACTCAGCATTGAAATGAAATGCTATTTTTGTGTTGGTTTTGGTGCCTGTTGTTGAATTGTAGTATTTAAGAACATGCAGAGTTTTTCCTTGTGTTTCACTTGTGGCAAAACACTGTAAAAATGTCCACCTTTCAAATTAAAACTTAAGTTTGGTTGCTGACTTACATTTTTAAGCGGAATAAAATTGGATGTACAAGTCATGTTAAAGTTCATTTGAAACCGAATGTTGGAATGACTTGCTGATCATCTTTTTACAGTGAAGTTTACTTAGATTTGATTTACTTTTGTTAGCTAAGCTAGAATATAAAATATATTACATTTAAAATTAAATTAAATTAAATTACAATGATTTGTATAAAAATATGATTTTTTTATTATTAATATAAAATATAAAAATATAAAACAATAATATAAAAGTGAAATAAGATGTCTGCACTATTTCTAGGTAAAGTTTGGAACTGGGAATTTAAACGTAAAATTTTTGCCAAATTTGTATTTTTTTTACAATTATATAATTATATATATAAAAAATAGGCCTATATATATAATTTATAAAAATTACAAGGTAATAGTTTTTTTCAGATCATTACAAATTATGAAAAAATATAGTATTAGTATTAAAAAGTAAAATGTAATATACATGTGTTATATAAAAATATAAAATAATAACATAACTGTAAAATATTTTTGGAATAATAAATCAAATCTGCACTATTTCTAAGTAAAATTTGTGACTGAGAATTTGAACTATTAAGTTAGAAAATAATGGTTAAATGTGAGCTCGTAATAAAGTATAAATATATATTTTTATGAACATTTACATTATTAGTATTATAATTAATACTGTAAAATGTGTGTTAAAATGTAATATATTTGTGTTCAAAATGTATACATAACACTATAACGAACCAAATTGTTAGATTTTACCCCTTCACCCCACCATCAGAACATCTCCAGTGTGACAGATCCCCCACAATTAATTGATTAATTAACAATTCATTGTGTTTTTATCTCCAAAAATGATATTTGTCTCGATGCGGCTCCTTTTTGTTTTAGAGTGCACCTATCAGTTGTGCAGGTGCAAACATGGCATGTAATTAACATGTCATAATCAAAATGACTAAGTTTGACACATTGTAATCACTGCATGGAGATTAGCCTGTAGCCAGGGGCCATCCATGCGGCCTGTTTTAATATCATTTGCATAATGAAAGCCCAGCGCCAGTAATAGCTTTGCTTTCTCTTATTATCATAATTTCACCCTGGGCAGAGAAGACTGCCACCACGTCTCCTCATTACCTTGGACAAACTAAGAGACAAAGTCACGCTCAAGTCTGTGAAACTCAGGGCTTCTGCTGTCCTCTGACGCTCTCAGGTAAAGCTCATAGAACAAAGCTGACGCCTAAAACAAGTCACCTTGATGAATCCGGCGAGGCGGAGGGACGTTCACATGTTAAGTATTCAATAAGTTTGGAATTTTTACATAAAACGGCTTTTAAGATGCAAACAAATGACATATATAGTCATTTCATCTCAGAAAAAAAGGGTCCAAAAAGCTGTCACTGGGACGCTTTCAAAAGGTTCTGATATGTACACTTTGGTACCAAAATACCAACAGCTATAGTCATTAAATGTCATGTCATATTTTCCCTCACAGTATTATTATTTTGCTAGTAGATCAACAAGATTGACCCCAAAATAGACACACTAAAAATGTCACACTGTTATTACAAAATATCAGTAACGCTTTACAATACATAAAAATGTAAACACTTGGTTAAGGTTGTCCGTATTTGACCCAAACATGGGTTGAAACAACCCAGCATGTTTTAGAGTATAATGTTAACAAATGGAGCCTTATTGTAAAATATTACCAAAATATCAGACAAATTGTCACTTTTTTCACAATTTTGTCAAGTAAAAATATGCACAAAGTTAGGCTTTTAATTATAGGTAAAGCAATAAAATGTTCAAAATGAAAATGATTATGAAAATGATTATTGAATTGATTATGAAAACCATTGGGACTCTTTCTGGGTGTCAAATGTTAAAGTGGATCATGTTCATTCACTGAAGAAAAAAAATCACACAGAAATTGATAGTAAATTTCACACAAAAAAATGTAAGTAGCACACTGAATTAAACATACAATTTTGGAAAGACTGAAATAGTATTTTCTTGCAAAACATGCTCCAATAATCTTTGTTGTATTTACAATTTTGTATTTTTAAATAATGTTTACATGTGTTACATTAATGTCACCCACTACGACACCTGTGTGAACTTGAAGGGAACTGAAGCTTTTAAAAAAATCTCCTTGAGACAAGTTGGTTAAAATAATTTCATAAATACATTCACAGAGAAATGGCCCAGAATCATCTGTTTGCAGATGCCATTGGTTTGATATTTTTCGTTATTTAATGCAGTGACATTCATAAATTTAAGCAATAATGTCATGGATCCAGATCTGCCCAGTTTTACCTTCAAGCTTTCAGAAATTCTTCTCTGTCCACCTCTGATAAAGATCGAGAAAGATCTGATAAAGATCGAGAGGAGAGTTTTGTGTGTTACTGGAAAATAAATGAACAGTAAATATTGCGCAGGACCAGTGATCATCTGTATTAAAATACTCTACACCAGCTGTTATATTGCTTAGTTTCATATGCATGGAATGTTTTATGAGAAAAAAAATAAAATAAAGCAAAACTGGAAGACATGAACTAACAATAAACAACACTTCTACAGGATGTATTAATTAATAATGTTAATTTTAATATTCACTAATACATTTTTCACATCAAAAGTTGTATCTGTTAACATTAGTTAAAGGGGTCCTTCGCTAGAAAGTGGACTTTCAATAAAACTAAAACTGCCTATTCAGTGGAAAGGTGAAAACATTGAAACCTCTGCTACCCGACTACAGAAAACACAGAAAACTTCAACACCCATAATGCACTGGGCATGTTGCCATCCAATTAAACTCCCCCTATAGTCTGATTACAGAGTCAAATAGCGCCTTGCTTTAGTAGGAAATACTTCTTAACAAACTTTTAGTCATAATAATATCAATATGTTTTTGGTCAAATTGCCTTGTGAATGGGAGCACTAGGGGCACGACTATGATAGCATCAAAATCTCTATTTTTATAACACTAAGAAGGCTCGACACAACATGAAACTTTGCTCGAAGTATCCCCAGGGGCTCTACACATGAACTCCAGCATTGACAACATTGTTTGTGTACACAGAGTTTACTAAAAAGAAAGATTTTGAACAACTCACTGTCTCTGTGTCCAGTCAAAAATAGTCGATCTCCGAATGCGAATGAACTGACTCTAAATTTTAGTATTGTTTCTCATATGAGGATCCTTTGTCAAAAAGAAGGTCAATATTGATTCTCACTAACGACAAAACAACAAATTATCCGCAAATTTATGTGGAACTAAGCTTTAGGAGCTTTCCATCTTTACTCTCCTCCCTGTTACGTTGCATTCGGAGATCGACTATTTTTGACTGACAAAATGCACAGAGACAGTGAGTTGTTCAAAATCTTTCTTTTTAGTAAACTCTGTGTACACAAACAATGTTGTCAATGCTGGAGTTCATGTGTAGAGCCCCTGCTGATACTTCCAGTAAAGTTTCATGTTGTGTCGAGCCTTCTTAGTGTTTTAAAAATAGCGATTTTGATGCTATCATAGTCGTGCCCCTAGTGCTCCCATTCACAAGGCAATTCGACCGAAAATTGAAAATACGGTCAAACTTAAAAGTGGCGTTTCCATTCTAATTATGCTTATAAACTAAAGTTTGCCTCGGATAGATTAACAAAAAGACCCTTGATTGCATTTTGGCGAGAGTTACGCTTTAAAGAGTAGACAAAGCTACTATTTTCAGTGATAAACCTATACCTTCTGTTAATAACCCTCTGTCGATCTGACGGTCTGTGGGCGGGGACACAAAAACACAGAAGCGTAATCTGCAGTTTTCACGAGAGCCATGGAGCGGTCAAAACTTTTGCTGACAAATAAACAGGAATTTCTCAGTCAAGGAGAACTGGTAACATTTTTCCCATTTACATATACCATAGACACTGTAACAATACAAAGTGGGTTGAAAATCAAATCAGCGAAGTTACAATGCACAAATGCACTGTGAAATGACATGAACATAAACGACGGTTAATAAATGCACTCTAAAAAATGCTGGGTTGTTTTAACCCAATTTTGGGTCAAATATGGACAAACCCAGCCGTTGGGTTACATTTTTATAATGCATTTTAATCCAACGTATGTGTTTGTCCATATTTGACCCAAAATTGGGTTAAAACAACCCAGCATTTTTTAAAGTGTACTGTAACAAATGTATTGCTCATTGTTTGTTCATGCTAGTTAATGCAGTAACCGTTACCTTATTGTACATTTTTACAAAAATACTCAAAATCCTTAAATAATTGAAACAAAAAGCAAGACACTTAAAAATCAGACCTGAAGGTGAAAGCTTGATAAGACGCCACTCTCTCTCTCTCTCTGTCCCTGGTGTGTGTGTGTGAAGCTAAATGCACTGTAACCTGCTGGGACCTGATGTGATGGGCTGAGATGGCCTTCCTATGGGATCACACACACACACACACACACCGCAATATCACGGATCTGTCCTGCTGGATACACTCACTGATGGACGGGAAGACACTGATCCTCAATCAGTACAAACACCTCGCTGATATGGAAAAGCCAAACACTACAGCTGAAACATGAGACCTCATGACTTGCGGAAAGACGTTCATCTGTAGTTGTTTGAGTTTAAATGTGTGTTTGTGTTCAATCAGAATTGATTATATACACTGTAAGAACAGCCAGAAATTCACTGTAAATACACTGACAGTGTTTCAGGCATTACGGCAGGCATTGAATATTGATTATGTAATTTTAATGATCTAGAATTATAAATGGCTAATTTGTTTCATAACATATAATTTATATTTATAATATTTACCCATGCACCGTATACTAATACAGCCAGGTGGGAAAATAAAAGATCACATGACGAATACAATTTCATCAAAACCATGATCAATAAAGCAATGAACAATATTTATATTATTTAGAATATTAGATTGCAATAATTTTAACAATATTTTAAAGCATGTCACGTCAAAACATTGGGCAAACTGTTTTATTAAAAATGTAAATTTGCAGAAAGTTGTGTGTGATGGGTCGGTTTAGGGGTAGGGTTTAGTGTAAGAGGGGAGAATTTACAGTTTTTCCAATTTTTCCATTTAAATCACCAAAATTTCTCACAGAAAAACTTGTGTACTTTTGACTCAAAACTTCTTTGACTTATTTGCCACTTGAAAATGGACCCTACTAAATAAGGTAACATGCAATCTTTTTATATCAGTCCCAAAATGGTGACACAAAGAGCAAAAATCATACAGCATTTTGAAGTTCCAATTTAAAATCAAAGAGAAACCAAGTGTGTGGAGAAAACGTGCAAAGAAAGACTGAGCGAACATAAAAGGATGAAAGATGAACAAAGAAGAGATAGGTGATTGTTAAAACTAATGCAATGTTAAATAGACTGTATTCATGAAGTCTAATCTAACACCTGAGGCTGTCGGGAGTGAAGTGGGACATGTCCGATTTAACAACAGCCTTACAATATGTTCAGAATCAGGATATACTTTCTCATTAAAATCAGCTCTAAAAGATGATGCATTAGACATCATTTCAGAAAAAACAATATTAAGGTCTAAAGATCTCTTTACAAACACGTATATGAATTACACCACTGTATAAGGATCACCAGAAATCAAATTAATGTGGCATTTCGTCTCTGGATTACATTGATTCCCAACTAAAATGAACTATCAGCAAACGTGGCTCTATAAAAGCAGGATCGTGTTTTGAGCCGTCGAGACGTGGAGGATTCCTCGGACTGATGTAACTCATCGTAACCGTACCGGTCCCACATCTGTGCAGTCATAAAGCCCGGGCAGAGTGGGATAGGGTGGGCACCCAAAGCCAACAGTATTGACAAAGGCATGCATTTGCTAAAATGATGATGAATATTTCATGTGGACAAGGGTTTCAGAGCTCCTTGAGCGGATGTAAATAAGTCAAGAGCATATGATATTTACCCCAGGATGAAACATTGATGAGAGCTCTGGCTATTTAAGAGGGCTAAACATGACATGGTGTTTACACTAGGGTCAGACAGTAGGGTCAGCCAAAGGCGTATGCTTCCAGCTTTAAAGAGGCGGATAACGTTACAGGGCAAAAAGGCACACAACGCCACAGAAGTAGTGACAAGCCATCAGGCTAATATTCCCACTTAAGATGCTTGTAAGACTGTTCGTGTGTCATAGTGTATTATAGTGTTGTGTGCAAATGTTTCTTGTCCTTTCTGTATGTAAAAGGACAGTTCACACAAAAATGTATATTTTGTCATCATTTACTTGCCCGTATGTTGTATGACTTTCCTTGTTCTGTGGAACACTGAAGAAAAATCCTACTAAATATATATTTTTTAAACTCTTATCCAGTTTGTCAAATGTTGTTTTGGGCCCCATTGCCTTTCATTGTAAAACAAAACACCTTTTTCCAAATGATCTTATGTGATCCATAGTGGATTTGGTCATTTATGGCAGATTATGAACTGTTGCTTCAACAAACACAACCAGATTTTTACACCCCACCCCACCCCACAGTGTTATCAGTAGTTGTCAAAGTGTTAGTTGCTTAGGTTTTTTTGGTGATTCCTTACTGGCCTAAGTCAAAAGAGCGTCTGGTCCCGAGACACGACTTGCAGCTCTCCTACTGGCTCATATAATTATGCTAATGCAGTCATAATTAGAGCTTTATGTTCATGTTTTTCATAATATTCACAAAGCTCATTCATTAATGGCAGTTTAATCACTGGCTCTTCCCTCTCATACACTAATGCAGAGTTATCAGTAGATTTAATGATGTTATATGAGAAGTCCAGTTCACGCAGTGCTTCTCAACCCTGTTCCTGGAGCTCCCCAACACTGCACATTTTGAACATTGTCTGACATCTATTTCAAGGTTTTGAGTCTCTACTGATGAACTGATGACCTGAGTGAGGTGTGTTTAAGGAGACACGTAAAATTCGCTCTGTTGTATTCTGGTGGTCATGCACTTTTACCATGGCAAGATACTCTTGTTGATCCATAATGTTCTTGTAGTTGCATAACATTCTAGCAGTGAACAGTTCTTGCCACGTCACAACGCTTCTACCAAAGCTTGACCTTCTTGCCATAATGTGACCCTCATGTCATGGTGTGATATTCTTGCCGTGGCAAAGTTTTTGCCCTTGTGAAATGCTCTTTCTGTGGTATGACTCTCTTGTCAATGGATAACGTACTTGTAGTTGCTTTAGATTCTTGTCATTGGGAAACACTCTTAGCATGGCATGATGTTCTTACTGTCATGATGCTCTCGCCACGGCTTGATCTTCTTGCTTGATGTTCATGTTGGGATGTAATATTATTTTGCATGGCACAGTGTTTTTGCCCTTGCGAAAAGCTCTTGTCATGGGCATGCGCTCTTTCCATGGCAAGACTCTCATATCGATGCATGAAGTACTTGTAGTTGTGTGACATTCTTGCCATAGCAAAACACTCCATTTGTCCATTTATGAAGTTACAGTATGCACAGGAGTGCATTTCTGGCCCTGTTTACCCCTGGTATTAAGATGCGTTTTGGTCGATCGGATCACAAGTAGACGAGGGAGACACATTCCCGTTTACACCTGGCGTTTTAATCCAATTTCATCGAGGGGAGGGTCTATGGCCGGGTAAATGTGTGGGTTTTTTCAGATATTTGGATCTAATGGACGAAATAAGTTTGTGCAATTTACATATAAACGCGACCGGAGACGATGGAAAAACATACGGACAGCATCAGCTTTAGTTTCTGCTCTGACAACTCAAGACCAGCCGAACGCTGTGAGTGTGTGTTAGAAATCAGGAATGGTGATTTTTCGTTACGTTTTTCATCTTCAAACCAAATTTGGGTCTCCAGCCGACAAAGTTTAAATCCCGTCTGGCTAGAGCGCTTCCCATAATGTTCACGCATTAGGAGGAGAGTAGACGGCCTTTAGTGGCCGTTTGAACACATTTGATCGATCACATGAGCATTTACTACACTCTGATGTGTTTCCGCCGACCTCTGAAAGTGTTCAAAAGTGGACTCAAAACATTTAGACCCCGTTTACTCCTGTATATAGCGTCATCCACTTGTGATCCGATCGACCAAAACGCATCTTAATACCAGGTGTAAACAGGACCACTGACAGAAAGTGGAGTTGTAAGAGTGATCAACATGATAATGTTTTCCCAGATGCACTTCAACTGTTAGGCTGCATCAGTCCTGTTGTTTAACAGCAATCCCTCAGCCCATGTTTACTCAGGATACTTAAGTCAGAGAGAGCTTTTTAATGTAAGGTGAATGGAGAAGCGTAAATACTTTGGCAGTGGTCAGAACTGCTGCATTATGTATTTTGCGGGAACTAAACCGAGGCGCTGCGGTCAGGCCACAGAACAGCCCGAGCACTTCACTCTGATCTGACGCATTACCCATTCACCGCAGCGAGACTGCCTGTTTGTGTGCATTAGGTCTTCAGTAGCCACAGTCATACGATATCAGATGAAGTGGTTGCTGTAGAGCGTATGGCGTGTGTGTGTGTGCGTGTCCCATGCGCACACAGATGAAGCCACAGAATTGACTTACCTTACTACCACCCCGCTCCAACAACAACAAGAAGTCAAACTAAAGACAAACAAAAAAAGGACTCATGCGTAAAAAAAACCTCAGAAACGATAGAGTGGCGACGTCAGACTTGATCAACAGATGACTGATCATACTGAGTGCCGCCCATCCTTCACAAGCCCATTGTTTGATGACAGAACGGCGAGCTGCCCCTGTGCATCCATTTCCCACAAGCCCCTTTCAATCCCTCTCCTCCTCCTCTTCTCCTCCCCCGGGGCAGGAGCATCAATAACGCACACACCCGGCCGGTCGAGGGAACAGGGCAGGCGCGAACCCCCCAGGCCTCTACCACGCGCCCCCAACATTACAGCCCGGCCATCCGTCATCACCCCGACCCCGCCTGGGGTCAACGCCACCCTGTGACCAGCCAGAGGATGGGGCCGTCCAGGGGTCTGGCTACTGGTTCATATCACTCATACATCATATATCATGAGATACGGGAGATTTGTTGTACTCAGTATGTCCGTATGATGCATGTCGGATATGGTGCAAATGACAGAACAGCTGAGCTATGAATAGCGAAATGAAATGTTCAAAAAAATTGTCAGGATGACAGAGCTAGGGAGGACGTTGACAAAAAAACAAAAAAAAACGTAGAAGCATTATTATTTTATATATTTTTTGTCTTTAAGAGAATATTTTTTTGAACACCACACAATAATCCTTAATTTTATTAAAAAAAAATTCTACAATACCACACAATGCCCCTATTACCTGACTACCTGAAATACAAGTTGTCCCTTTATTTATTTATTGTTGTTTTGTGACTACACCTTAAAGGGTTAGTTCACCCAAAAATGAAAATTCTGTCAGTAATTACTCACCCTCATGTTGTTCCAACCCCGTAAGACCTTCGTTCATCTTCGGAACACAAATTAAGATATTTTTTATTAAATCTGAGAGCTGTCTCACTCCTCCATAGGCTTCTAAGACATTATAACTTGCTGGCCCAGAAAATGCATTAAAGACATCGTTAATATAGTCCAAGTGACTACAGTGGCTCAATCTTAAGTTTATAAAGCGACGAGAATACTTTTTCTGCAAAAAAAAAAAAAAAAAAAAAATTACGACTTTATTCCACTATTCATTTCCTTCTCTCTGGGCCTCGAGTCTTTTCACGTAGAATAACTGCGTAGCGCGTCTGTGTTATACGTCACACGTAGACTCACTATTGGCCGATGCTGGTCACGTGTGTGATGCGTGTGATGCACAACACAGAAGCGCTGCGCTATTACACTACGTGGAAAAAATTCGACAAGAGAGAAGGAAATGAATAGTGGAATAAAGTCGTTATTTTTGTTTGTTTTTTGCGCACAAAAAGTATTCTCGTCGCTTTATAAACTTAAGATTGAGCCACTGTAGTCACTTGGACTATATTAACAATGTCTTTAATGCATTTTTTGGGCCAGCAAGTTATAATGTCTTAGAAGCCTATGGAGGAGTGATCCAGCTCTCAGATTTAATTCTACAGTCTTAGTGCTCAGTTCCGATTTTGTTGTATAGCTGTTCACATTGTTGTTTTAAATGTGGCCAATATCAGATTCCAGTGAGAACAGATCATGGTCCCGAACTGACCGGCATGCGCAAAAGAACGACAAAAAGACTTCATGAATACGGCACGCTGTTATACGGAAGTAAACACGGAGAACATTAAAGGAAGCGATTACGCGTTTATTTATAATGTGATCTGCCACCGAAGTCAGCAAATGTATGTGCAGGCAATATAAAAAACAAGGATACGAAAAATGAGAGCAGAGTTTTTAAACATTTATGATACAAGCCGTCATGTTTTCTTGTATATAGAGCTGTAACTGTCATACACATGAGTTCTGACACATCACTGTCCTTCTACTGATTATCTTTTGCAACTGTCTTGATAACTTCGGGTATGTAAAATCTTTGAAGTGAGCACAGAATTGTGATGACTGATGCTCTAGATTGATGGAAAAGTCGCATGAATTCCCATATGACTGTTCAGACTGAGGTCTCATTGCAAAACATCTGACCTGTGTCGGATTTAGGACCACAAATGGAAGTGGCCCTAATCAGAATTGAAATGATCAGACTCCATGTGGGTTGTGCCGTTCACACTGTCGTGACAAAAACAGATCTGAGCCACATGTGGGCGGATTTGGGCCTCATTTACCTGCAGCCTAGCCATACATTGCTAAAATAATATGATAATATGTTTCAGGCTCTGAATCTGTCCATGGCCCACGTGTGAGTTTGAGTTGGGACTACTTGTTTGTCTATACCATGGTGGAGGGAGAAGTGTTTGAGGAACCTATTTGTAAACTGTATTTGTAATGTGTAATTGTTTGGTCCACGTAGCTTAAACTCTTCAACACAGATCGCATAAAATTAATTTTGATTCGCCACATGAAAGGAAGCTAAAAATGCAAAGCAAGGTTAATGCCCCCTTCAATCCATAGTTGTTCATTACGATCTGGGTGTCAATGTCAGCTTGATGAGCTCGCTGAGTGCTGTCCTGCTAATTGAACGTAATGACCTTTGGTTGCTTGCCAAAGGCTGCCAACTCCTGGTGGAAAAAACAGGTCTCCCCCACTTCATCTCAGATGAAAAGGACATTAGAGATGCCCAGGACACACAGTCTAGGATCAAGCCACTCTAGTTTAGACCTGAAAGTAAAACATACTACCATGTAAAGTGTGGAATGCGGAATATCCTGCAGTTTCAGGGTGGTGATATGTAGAAGTTGAAATCTTCCTCTACGAGAAAGTCGGGGGTAATCAATACATTTCTAGTTGGTTTGTTTATGGCGTCCCAAAATTACCAGTCCACTGCCACCTTTAATCAAGATCAATATCACAGATGAGACACAAAATGAGACCGCTAACTTATTTTGCACACACACTTGTTTGTTTGTGCACCGAAGAAGCGAAACGCCATTTCATGCGAGACTTACCACATGCAAACCTAGAATGTGTCAAGAATGTTTGCAATTAACAAGAACATGTTGTCTTAAACGAAAGTGTTTTAGGCTTTAATGAACTGGAACAAAAGCCCTTGATAGTGATTCTATTAGCATGCATTACTGCCGTCTTTTCTGAGAAAATTAACTTAGCCTCAGTCAGTACGTATATCGTCAAGTGTATCTTCTTTATTATGAATAAAAGACGGAGAATGAAATTGATTAGCAGAACACAGAAGAGTACACTCAAGACAAAAGCAGAAGGGCTGGCGCTGTCGCCCAGCAATCGGTTGTTGTTCAAAACGGATAATAAGCTATCCGTACAAAAGGGCCGTTCCCAAAGACGGCAAGTGCGGGAGGAGGTAAAGCGTGCGCCCGGCTCCGAGTGTAATGGGAGGCTCCTTCAACACCTGAGACCATCGCACATTTTCAAGGCCTCCAATCCTGCCACCAAACCTCTCGCCACACTCGCTTTTCTTTCATCTCTGACAAAGCCCTCCCTTTGCCTCCTTTTTCGCTATTTGGTGAGGGGGACATCTCTACAACCGGCAGAGAGAGGAGGACACAGAATTAAACAAACAAACACAAAGCTTCGTGAAGCAATGCTTAATAGAGTCGCACATGGCTCCCTTTTCATCTTCTCAATAGCTGTTCAGGAAGGATCAACACTCGAGAGCAAGTCCTCTCCCGCTTCCTCTCTCAGGGGCCTTGTATCAGTCGCCACTTCACAAGGGAACTTTCTTTCTTGTTCTGACACACTTTTTAATTAGATTGTCCACCGCGCGATCATTTTCACCGGCCCTAAGGTTCTACAAAAAAAAACATGTGCTATGAATAACACTACTAAACAACTGGCAATTCAAAGGAGTCGCCAATAATGAAAATTCTGTTATCATTTACTCGCCCTCAAGTTGATCCAAACCTGTATGACTTATTTTCTTCAATGGAACACAGAATTTTTATATTTATACATATAAAGTCTAAAACATTGAAATGTTGGTGTTGAGTTCATATGGTTTTGAAAAACCTTTGCACAATTTTCAATTTAATGACTCAAAAAATACCATGAGGTGTAACCAACCAAATAATATTTTTTTACACCTTGAATACATGAGGACAGATCTTTTTTTACAATAATTATTTACAAAAACGTTTTTAAATGTATCTTTCAATGTGAAACGAAGTAATACCTAAATATCAAGTTTTTACAGAATTAACCAAAATTAAATTGAACTAACCTCGTCATAAAAATAAAATTCTATATATATATATTAGAAATCTTATGGACCTTGACACACTTTCATGAGGGTCTGCAGAGGTCCTCGCTATGAAATGATTTAGTGTTTTATGTTTCTTATTCTGAATGTTTATGCATGACGAACTACCCAAGACTTTCTTTTCCTAAGATTTAATTATTTAAAGGCTTTTTTCTTTGTCAGATGTCAGAACATTTGTATCACTTTGACTTTATGCCAGAAACGTTATCAAAATCATTTTCAATTTAGTAATTAAAAATATGCATGTCATAGAAGTCATGTATTTAAGTCATATGAAATGCATTATTACGTTTATTATTATTAGACATATTGACCCTTGCATTTCACTGTTCTTCACACAAAGTTATCTTAAGGCTTCAGAAGACTGACTGTGATTACTGCAGAAAACTTCTAAGATGTCCATGCTACTCATTGACTAAATGGCACTTTGACAAAACTGACCTTGAAAAATCCAAAGGAAATCAATTTGAAATCAATGCCAGAGCAAAAAAACAGGCCTAAAGATTGAGTCAAGCTGACTTTTCGCCTGAGTCACGGATGGATTTTGGAGGGAGGAGGTGCCTCTGTATATTTAAGGATTAGCAACTCCCCCTTCCCTTAACTGAGCTCCTTAGTTATTAATTTTACTGTTAAATACCCAAAGAAAAGCACTTTTAAGCAGCTCTCATTAATACGCCTCTCCTCCATATAGCCCAGCTAGGTGAGAACCGTCACTGTGGCTAATTATTACCTTCATATGCAAATGCCGTTAGTCATGCTTAAAGTGTACTTTTTCTTATTTAATTAATTAAAACAATCATCTATGAACTTTAAATTAGTCTGGTGTAAAATAATCTCTTTTTATCGTTTAATAATTAGCAGGCAGTAAAGCGGCTGTATTAATTGCATTTAGACTTCCGCCCCAGGAGACGCACACGGAGAGGAACGCATCTCTGCTTCCTGAAATAGCGAATTCCCATGAACTGAAGAGTTAGGAAGGAAAAGAGTGAGAGAGAAAGAGTGAGAGAGGATGAGAGAGAGAAAAAAAAGAATAAAGAAAAGAGAATAAACTCTTTTCTGCGTTCTTTCTTTAAATTACCCCTGGGAATCAGAGACAACCCTTAATTAGCCTAGCGCCATGGTAAAATTGATTGAAATGCAGCACATCAATTATTAAGCGAAACAGTTTTTTATAACTCTCCCCTGCCTCTCTTTGGGTGGGAGTGGGGTACGGCAAATCGCTTGGGTGTTACCTCTGAAAAAAAGACAGCAAATGAGAGGACGTTTGTTCAGATCTTCACAACCCCTCGTATCTCTTGCATGCAGTGCCGTGCATCAAAGCCAAGGATCACTGATACTCCTCATAGCTCTTGTCTCCTTTGTTCTGATGCAGTGTTTACATAGTAGGTTAGGAAACTATGACGCATACTTTTTAACAAAGCCATTCACGCACTTAGTACTTTGAAATAACTAAGGGGTTCAGCAAGGCTATGTATTAGGACCTTTTCAAAACTGCTCTAGCATATTTTTATGACTTTCGAAATGAACATCTCAAAAGAGTGTAATTCCATTCATCTATATCAGCTTCGAAAAAGGTTAGCATGACAAAAACATCCTGGTCCAGGACTCCAGTTGTTCATATGCAGCTTGACCCCTGAGGTCAAACAGTCACTGTCAGTTAAATGGCCTCCCTCCGATCTGGAGTGTCACCATGTTTAGGTCAAGACAAGGTCATAGCATTCACAATCTCTTTGTATCATTTACACAAAATGCTATTGTTAGCATAGCCTCCATAACATAGTTAAGATTGGTCCCCACTCAAAGCCACCTAAACAGCAAGTACTCAGGTAATAAGCAGCTGGCACTTTAAATTATTCCTGTGATTACCAAAACAGAGCTGTTAGTTAAAGACATCTCACTGGCAAGTAAAAGTGTTCATTACTGAAACGGTATTAATCGGTTAAAACAGCAATAATCTGTATAATTGCTTTAATTACCCTGCCAATAAGAGCAACACAAATTCACAGCCTGGCTGTTGGCCCACAGCCCCAACACAGATAATTTTCTTTATAACTGCTGCCAGCTGCTGGTAACAATGTGCATTGCAGTATTCAGAGGTGCATTGATTCTTGAGGGTGAGGGACTTCCCATAATCAAGTTAAAATTATGCAAAAAGTTTGTCGTTTCAGGTTCCAACAATCATCCGCCACTAAATATGACCTCACAAGCAAGAAGATTGCCTATTGGACAATCACTGAAATTTCTCTCCAGGACGTTTCCATTAAATGGCACCATATCTTCTTATAAGATGGTTGTCATGACAGAATTGTCATTTCCAAGCGATCTATCCCGTTAATGTCTCCACCATCCCCGGCTCCTGAGGTCTCTCTGGGGTCACAGGCTGGGAGACTACCTGACCACCCTGATGTCCTGTATATCCTGGTCATTGTCAGTGCTTACCATGGGTGGAAAAACTCATTTGAGCCTAATTAATTCTTTGCAGGGCCCTTGTGCTCCAGTTACCGCTGCAGACCTTTGCCAAAGTATCAGGAAAAAGACTTCAGAAGACATCCAACACTTCACACTGGACAAGTCGGAGGGCAGGGCACAAAAGGATCTGTAGAGCCCATTGTAAAGGAGTCAGGGTCAAGTATAGGTTAGGATGATGTTTTAATTAGTTGGCCATAACTTATACATGATTGCTCTTTCCCTATGGCCAAAATTTAACAATAGAGCTACTCTTGAGTGATCCAAGCAGAATAAGACGGTGGAGTCATTGTGAAGGTCAGTAAGGTATTGTATGTAAAGAAATCTCATAGTTAACCAATCATGTGAATGAAGAGGGCTTCAAGTGGCAAACTCTGAATGGAAAACAGTATCGTACTTACATTATGGATAGTTGGACATAATAGTTTGGCCCCTGAGTACTTACCGGGTTAAGCGAAAAACAGCCTTCCTGAAGCTCAAACAGTAGCAAATGGCACTAGTAGCACCGCCAAGGTCATGCTTCGATTCACAGGGAAAGCTTGACACAATAAAAATCTATACCTTGAATGCAATGCAAGATAAAAGAGTCTGCCGAATGCATGAATGTAAAATACTGTGCAAGTACCACAGTCATATCCAGAAAAGTTGTGAACCCAATAGGCCTATTTAGAAGGCATTTCCAGTAAGTCGGTTTGTAAGTAAATATATGTTTTTGGGAAATGTTTTTTTCTGGTGCACATTAACGAGCCATCGGGGTTTACGCCGTGAAATGCTGCCAAACCAGATGTAACTTCGAGACTAAATGCCACATAAATTATGAACTATTACAGTGTAAGTTGGAGAAACCACTTAGTGCCTATCCCAACCACAGAGAGGGGTTTTAACAGGAGAGGAATGATTAACGAATGCTGTGATACGACTCTGAGCTTTTAGCAACCGATCGGCTCTATGTGGTCTTGCCTAACATCAAGGCCCCAATGGACATAATCAACAGTGAGGTCTTGATTCAGTGAAGTGGCCTAACACTTCTTGACATTGTGAAACGGCACACAAACATTTGTTGTAGATGTATATATAAGCCTTTATAGGACGTCTGTGGTGATGACGACAATTGATCAAGGGCCAACCTTGATCAAACTCACCTGCCAAGAACTTTAGCAACCCTGAAGACTTGATTCGCATGTTCAGATGCGTTTGATCAGAGTTGAGGTAAAACTCTGCAGGAAAGTGTTGAGAGTTGAGGATAGAATATCCATCAGGCATTTGATGGGCAGCTGAACTGATCGGCGCAGAAACACCGTACCTTACTGAAGCTCTTGCGCTCCCTGGTGGCCAAAGTAAGGAAGTACAGCAGTAGTTGTTTTTTTAATTGACTCATACCATACTTTTATGACCCAAGAGTTCAATGCTATAATTTAACAGCTATCCCAGCACTTATGGAGTTAATTAAGCATTTCATTTTTTTCTTTTAATAAAACTGCTATACTTGGATTCATCCATCTTGTTCTGTCAGTGCCAATTATTAGAGAAGACTAGACCTCGGGGGCCGCAGTGGCAAAGAGCCCACCTCCATGTGTCAATGCTATTATAGTGCTGAATTATGCTTATACTGTTGTTAGTAAATGATAAATAAACAGTAAAAAAAAAAAAAAAAAAATGATTTGTTTGGGTATTTAATGTGATCAATTTATAGCTACAATTTTAAGGTGAGATGCTATTAATTGTAAAAGATTAAGTTGATTCTGAAAATTCTCATTACATTATAATTTTGATTATAAATATATATTATTGGACAATTTATTGTGTTTTTGTCCGGCTCAGTTTTTTAACATTAGCTGTTTTTATTATTATTATTAATATTATTTAAATCATGAGTTTTCACTCTCCGCATCCAGAATAAAGCCTGTGCAGCTCTACACCTGCTGGCCACGGACTATGAATTGAATGATTTTACCCTATTAGTCCATTTTCTATAATGAATAATAAAGATGTTTGGAAAGTACCTCTAACCACCCATGTCACAGAATGAACCTCTGCACATTTTTATAATATCACTATTACATAACCACCACGTTTCAGTATCACACAATTCACGAGGTAGTCATATTATTGTTACTAGGAAAACCCTAACAAATGTTTTGGGCTCTTTGGCAATCTTTGTGCATCTTATCTCCACTGTTATCCAGCCTGGATTGGTATGTGGTCTTGATGCAAACCAGAAAATCCTGCCAAGCACAAATAAAAGCTACTAAACGACACCGGCAGCTTCAGTAATACTTCTCCATATTCACCTTTTATGGCACAAACAAAATCCTGCATGTGTATATAACTGGACACATTGAGTTCATATTTGGCGTTCAGGACATCTGATCTCATGTAATCTTGTAGACATGAGAGAAGGATGTAGTGTGCAGTATACCGTTTTTATTTAGTAAATTAATAATCGCAACTTCCGTCCTTTTGTTTTATAAAGGTTGCATAATATTTATTGTGTGAATATGTAAGAAGTTTTAGTAACAAATTATTTTACGGTGTCATTGTTACATATAGTTACTATAGTAATAACAGTAAATTATGCCTAATTACATGCACCTAACCCTAAACCTATAGTAAGTACATGTAGTTAGTTATTATTACTCAGTACATAAATGTATAGTGTAACAAAGACACCTTAAAATAAAGTGTAACCGAAGTTTCACACAAATTATTTATGACTCACATTAGCAGCATCATTTCCATCACAACCAATAATTTTGTTAAAGTATAAAGTTCTCAAACATTAGTGTACTTACAGTACTTACCTAGTACACTGTCAGAAGAGTATGCTTGAGATGAAATATGATACATAAATGTCATCAAGAAACTCAAGTCATGTCGGAAAGAACGGATGCACATGAACACCAACAACAAGTTGTAAATCCCAGTGGGAAGCTCGGGATTCTCTTTAAGACCCGAGTTTATGAGTTGGGAGGTGTCAGTGAGAAACATGGTGGAATATTTAGCAGTGAGGCTTTTTTATTTACAACAAACTAAGCTAATTACCTCAACAAAATATAGCAGCATTGTAATATAATGTGCAACGATAAAGTTTACAGTGGCTTCATGAATGAATTAAAAACATAAAAAGCAAAGCACACCGCATGCACAATCTTAGTTCTTCCTTTTCTAGAAGTAGTTTGCTGTATTTGTGTGTAGTTTATTAAGAGAAGGTACACTGCCATCTTGCTCCGACGAAAGTGACTTCCCAGGAGGACTTGAACGCACCAATAATTAATGCAACAAAGAGAGAGAGAGGGAGAGAGAGAGGGAGAGAAAGACAGGCTTTAACATGAGAATTAAAACTTTTTATTAGTGTATTTATGAAGTCTGCATATGCAACACGCCTGAAAAGCTTATCGCCTGAAGTTCACGTCCTACCAATACATCTCTCTAATGGTAAAACAAGCTCACCAACTGTTAAATGCTTTGCAAAAGGAGAAAAAAAAATAAAAAAAAATAACAGAAAAAGTAAAATAAAATTATATATACACATTTATATGCATATATGTCTGGTCCACTTTCAGTTCTATTTGGTTTTCTTTCCACACCCAGTCAAAAATGGCAAACAGAACGTTCCCAGTGTCTTGTTGGCCGCTTACGGGCTTTAAAAACGGGCCACAACATCTTCGTCAGCTTTTTACTAGATGCACTTAAAGTACAATCACAAGAGTAGTAAGATCAATGAAGGAAAAGATGGAGACAGAGGTGGGAAGAGAGGGAATGGATACTTGCAACGCCTGGTCACTGCCACAACAAGTAAAGAATAACAGACAGCTATAATCACAGTCATTAAAGTTGTACAACGAGCACGCACACTAAAGTTGCACAGTTCTCCCTGTTTGGAAGTCTTTTTTTTCCCCAATTGCAAACAAATAAAACACCGCGATGTTCCCGTAGGCTGAATGTCCCCTTCGGGTAACCGTACTTTGAGGGGGCGGTGGGTTAAACAGTATCGTGTTGTGAACATGGGAGGAAAAGCAACTAAAAGAAAAATCAAAGAGTTGGGGGGGGGGGGGGGGGGGGGTTCAAGATCAGGGCGAAACGTTAACCGGGACAACAGCTTGAATTGGAAGAGGAGAAAAGATATTTGCGCTTATAAAAATTTCATGCTAAATAACGTTTTCGTATGATAGGACATTTCATTATGAAGCCATGTTCCTTTAAAAAGAGGGCATGATCTAAAAAAATATTCAATTCTAATAAAAAGGAAGAGAGCTTTAAAGATCTTAAATATATTTATATATAAAAATACATGAAAATACAAAAAGTAGCTAAAAGAAAGATAAAGGGAAAAAAAAAATCTTGTAATTGTGTGAAGGATAACCTAGTTTATTAACACTTAAAGCTTAAATACTTCGATTTTTTCGTTTTTTTTATCTTTTTTTTTTTTTTTAAGATTTGGACTGCGTGAGACGTTTTAATAACCTTTGAAAGTCTTTGTTCGTCCTTAAAAGCCACTTTCTGAAGAAAACCACTCCACAGCCAACTAGTGAATATTTCACCCAGTGAATAAAAAGTTAATTCTGAAGTTCGAATTGAACGAGGGGCTTTTTTCTCTCTTTTTTTTTTTTGCGTTAAACATTCCTATCAGTTTGAATAAAAGAAGCATGTCTTACAGCAGCACACCTCGAATCAAAGGCAACATTCATATATAGTGGTTTGGGGGGGGGGAGAGAAATCGTAAAATATTAAAATAAAAAGGTATCTTTTGGCATTACTGAAGAAAATCGAAAAACATGATTAAAGTTTTAACGCGCCAATCTACACAATCATAACGTGTATAAAAACAAAGAACGTGACTTTTTGCCAGAAAAAGTAACCTCCTTGAACGACCGGATTGGGATCGCCATCCAGGAAAAGTATTTACTTCATCAAGGGGGGAAAAGCCTTTCTGCTACAAGTGTGTGTGTGTGAAGTTATTTCCTGCCTTCTTGAACTTCCACACATCATACGCACCTTCCCTCCTTCTCGAAAACCATCCAAATAAAATAAAAAAACCAATATACATTTCATATTCTACTACTAATACATTTAATATTGAGGGTTTATGAAAGAAAAACAAGAGAGAATTAAAGGTGCATGAAGCTGATGAGACAGCAAGTGCTGCGTTCAGGTCCGAACGGTGAGAACGTCAGTGTCGGGAGATGAGAGAGAGAGAGAGAGAGAGAGAAAGGCTCACGAGTACTATGATAGAGAAAGAGGGGGCGGGGTTATAGTAAGTCTGTTGTTCTTGTTGTCGGTTGATGTGATTGTAGAATCAGTCGTTTTTTGGGGGCGGGGGCGGGGCAAGAGGACAGAGAGCTTGGTCGTGTCGATTAGGACATACTGGAGCAGCGTACGGAGGGCGAGCCCATCTGAGTCAGGACCTTGTCCAGCCACTGCAGAGGGCCGTTCAGGTGAAGCTCGATCCAGCATGGGGTGCTCGTCACGGTCTGCCGTCTACACAACAACAACAGACGACAGGTCACAGGGTGCATCATGGGAATAGGCAACAGGAAAAAATCAAGTTACTATGGTAAAACGCGTCCATTAGGAACTGCTAGTGATGGACAGCCGGCGTTTCAAATCCTACTGTGGTGAAGGGGTGGCTCATGAATATTAATTAGCTCCTGAAAAAGTAGCATAGCAACAACCTCACTGACATGCATGAGCTACACCTTTGCCATGGTAAGACTGGAAGTCATTTTTTACCATAAGTACTACCAATACTGTACAAAAAAACTGGCATGGTTTTCTTCTTTCCCGTTCTGAAACACTGTTGCTTTTAATATCCGGAGTTACAAGCACATGCGAGCTAGAAAGTAACTTAGATTTTTGATTCGGTTGATGCATTTAAGACTTGTGTTATAGTTAACCACTGATGTGTTCACACTTGTAGTTCGGTTCTCTTGGGTCTTTTGGTATGGACCAAAAACAAAAAGATTAATTTAGTCCTGGTTTGTTTAGGGTTCACACAGTCGTTAAAAAAAACAAAAAAAAAGGAATAAGGATAAGATCACAAGCTGATTGGATGGCTGTTACAACATACATCCAAAACAATGCTGGGCTAAATGCTGTCGTTGTCTGTACGTACATTTTATGGCATTTGTCTCAACTTACAAAGAGCTTATAAAATGTGTAAAGGAGTAAAAACAGCGTCAGGAATCCCTCCGTCACACACACCAAGATCTGCTGCGAGGAGACGCGGTTCTGACGCCTGAATTGAACTGTGATGGGCAACATCACGACTATGATGAGAAAAAACAGGAACGCTAGAGTATTACATTTTTTTAGTGACATCACATCCTGGTTTTGGTTTGTTTACATGTTATTGTTGCGTTCATATTTCAGTCGAACCGCACCAGAGTTTGTTAGGAAGTGGAGCGAGACTGGCACCAGGGTTCGGATGGCAGCGTTCACACTTATTCAAATGAACCGCACTAACAGAGCAATCGCACAAGGGTTCGTTTTAATCCTAGCCTGGTTAAAACCAGACCATTCTCAGTAGTAACTGAGTTATGGTCTGGCAAAGCTTCATTAATAACTCATTTCCAAAGGGGCGTCACCAACGGACGTCGCTCAAATGCCTCTGGGCGCAATTGGATAGACCTAAAACCAATCAGAGCGATCGTCATCGTGTAAAGCCATATGCTGCGTCCCAATTCGCCTAAGTTACACTACGCCATAAAAGTATGTACTCTTTTTGTGAAGAAAAGGTATTTACTTTTGAATGTGTAGCAAAAAAGTAGGCAAGCTCTGGGACATACTACTACATCATCTTTATCGGACGGATCTGTCCGATACATTTGACGTGAAGGGGGCTTGATGTGGTCCGTGGAGTCGATAATTTGACTAAAAACAATAATTTATAACATAATACTGAAGTGCCTCCTTGGCAGATTTACCATGCCATCGTAAATTAGGTCATTGGGGTTGCATTTCTTTTTTGTAGTTATAAGATGATTTTTTTTCCACCTTCTATAACTTTAGCTAAATTAATCGGAATACAGATCATACTCCCATCCCTGAGAAAGATTATTGTGTTAGACTTCTTCAATAGTGCATCTTTTTAATGCCAGAATATATGCTATTGGCAGAGCTTGTCCATACCTGTACTCGGCTCCCCAGCCTTTGACAAAACTCATGCGAATGGTGCACATCCTGGTCAACTGATATACAGCCTCAAAGCCCTGGTTCACTGACTGAGCCAGCAGTGCCGCAAACTCCTGGTTATTGAAGATCTTCAGGTTACAGCCTAAGAAAGAGGATATCATGATGTCAATAGTTGACGTAAATTGGCACATTCTGATGGATGGTACAACGTAAGGTGAGCGATATGACCAAACTCTTATCAAACGATACGAGGAATTTTATTTCACAATAGAGTTATTTTTCCCCTTAAATAAAGTTGTTACGACAACAAAATTTTAGAAACCGTTGAAATTTCATAATTATCAATACCATTTTTGATATCACAGTAAAAAACAAATACTAGCCTAACTAATGCAAGTAAAAAGTTCAAGCTTATGGAAGATAATGAAACAATTAGTAATAAAATAAGAATTAAATTACAAGCAATATGACAAAAATGCAACAGAAAAAAATTAAATAAAGTGCTTAAATTTCTACTACAGAATTTGAATGAAGACTATGCAGTGTTTTCCTTTTACTTTAGTGTGAATTAAATACAAATTGATTTTAATACACATGACCGTAACATTGCGAAATATTATTACAATTTAAAACAGCTGTTTTCTATGTGAATATATGTTAAACCGTAATTTATTCCTGTGATCAAAGCTGAATTTTCAGCATCATTACTCCAGTCTTCAGTGTCACATGATCCTTCAGAAATCATTAATATGATGATTACATGCTCGAGAAACATTTCTGATTATTATCAATGTTTAAAACAGTTTTTTACATTTTATTTCTTTGATGAATAGAAAGTTCAAAAGAACAGCATTTATCTGAAATCTAAAGCTTTTGTAACATTAAACACTACCCTTCAAAAGTTTGGGGTCAGTAAGAATTTCTATTTTATTTTTGGGGGAAGAAATACAATAAATCAATACTTTTATTCATCAAGGATGAATTAAATTGATAAAAAGTGACAGTAAAGACATTTATAATGTTAGAAAATATTCTATTTTAAATAAATGCTGTTCTTTTGAACTTTCTATTCATCAAATTTACATAACTGTTTTCAACATTGATAATAACAATAAATGTTACTTGAGCAGCAAATCATCATATTAGAGTGATTTCTGAAGGATCATGTGACACTGAAGACTGGAGTAATGATGCAGAAAATTCAGCTTTGATCACAGGAATAAATTACATTTTAAAATACATTCACATAGAAAACATTTATTTTAAATTGTAAATAATATTCAAGAATATTACTGTTTGTTTTTTTTTGTATTTTTAATCAAATAAATGCAGCCTTGGTGAGCAGAAGAGACTTCTTTTCTTCTTCGAGAAAAAAATCGTACCGATCCAAAACTTTTGACCAGTAGTGTACATGCACAGAAACCGGCTCTCGGACAGCACTCGAGTACCAGACTGAGTTCACTTTCGCAGCTTACTGCGCATGAACGATTTTAAATTACTTTAGTATTTAAACTGGTAAGGCTTAAAAACACATGCAAATTATAAACTTTAATAGCGATGCAAAACCGCACAAGTCACGAGCGCAACCACGAGAGAGACAAAAATCTTACACAAAAAACTACTGGATGACAAGTTTGTCGCTGTTTATTCTGTCTACCGCTTTACTGCCCACCTGTAGTACTATGGACACATGGACACTGAAAGTGAGAGAATCTCTTACCTGGGGGGATTTTACAGACTGTTGCAGGGTGCCAGCCATACCTCTGATTACAGTTAGGGCTTTGAACGAAGATGGCACTATCGCTAAGACATTCGGCAAACACTTCCCCACCAATATAATACAGCCTGACCCCTCGACCTAATCAAAGACAAACAGCAGTGAGAACTTAATATTGTACATGTGACCATTTTGCAGGAGTCTAAAATTGTCTTGGTACATACAAAGGGATAGGTCAACCAAAATTAAAAATCATCATCTTTTACTCATCCTCATGTTTTTTCTGTATGATTAACTTTCATTGTATGGACAAGAAAGGACCAGTTTCAAAATATGATTTAGTTTCATTAAAGAAAGTCAATAGGGCTTTTAACACTTGAACTAGTTAACCCTGGGTTATTCTGAACCGCGGGTAAACAGAATCCTGGGTTATCTTGCTTCATGTTTCACACTGCTCATAATTTACCCGGGTTAACAATTTATCCTGGGTATTCATAAGATGCCATTTTACATTCCTAAACCCTGGGTTAACATCCTTGTGTGCATATTTGAGGTGTCAGTGTCACTGATTGGACGAACACTGTACGCAAACTGTTTGCATAAAGGCTCTAGAATTGCACATCCTTGGATTATATCTTGCCGACTGAACTGTCAGACTATAAAAGGCAAGAATTGAACGGTCTCTTCTTCACTACAATAGCACATTTTCTGTCACCATTTGACATTTCCCCCCCCAATCACTGAAACACAGCCTACTGTTTATACAACACATGCTGTTCCTGTGACTTGCAAAGCATGTTACGCATGTGATTGGCTGTCTGTCGCTAAGCATCTAGCCGGGGCTTCACCCGGGGTTAAAAGCAGGGTTTAAAACAATGATAACCCGGGGTTAAGCACAGAGTGAAAAGCCCTACTGAGGTCTTCTGTGTTCTGTAGACTAAAGCAAGTCATACAGGTTCAGAATGACGTGAAAGCAAATATAAGATGTCGATTTTAGTTTTTGGGTGAACTGTCCCTTCATTTCAACTGAAACACTGGATAGTAGACCAGCTAAAGATGTCTTGGATACCTATGTGTCTCCGGGTCATCTCCACGGTGGCGTTGCGGTTGACGTTGGACAGCAGGCCCAGGCAGAACCGCTCTGAGTTGGAGGGGTCTGTGAAGCCATCCACGGTGAGGGAAGGCTGAGACGCGTGGAACGTTTCTCCCACCCGCTGGTTTAGTTCATAGTAAGCTATGGAGCACCAAAACGCAGGCTCCGAGTAAGTCACTGGCTGCAGGTCTAAAACAGAGATGAGGAAGACCAATATAAGGGAACAAGTTGACAATCTTGTATTAACTGTGCAAAGATCTTTGAAGTCCTCAATCTTAAGAAATGGTCAAGATATAATGGCTATCAAGAGTGAGGTTCAGCAGTTAATCGGCTCTTACCCATGCCATGATTGACAGGCGAGAGTGTGCTTGGCGAAAGTTCTGCAGGAGAACCTGACAAAAAGAAGAGGTTTTCCTTACAATAATAGAGATATTGGCAGCAACAAGAAATAACTAACATTTTTACATTGGCAAGCACCAAATAAACCATAGTCCATCAATGGACACATGATTTGAGGCATCATTCCTGTCTGAAACACAACTGAAGTTTAATCTTTAATTCAGGGGTCTGTTTAGACCTGGAACCCAACGTATGAGCAACAACTAAAGGCAGCACTGCACTTAAAGGTAAATTCTTGGTACACTGGGTTGAAAACTGAATAAGTTGCAATGTTGTGATGTACATCCGAGTAAAACAGATTATCATAAACACAGAAAATTAGGGCAAGGACTTGGTTCAATCCATCGGTTGTTGAAACTTGCAGATGATGTCACCAGAGAGAAGTCTGTCACTCCAATGGAAGATTGAGTTGCATTCATATTCATGGACGAATTGTTCATAATAAAATCAATTACATGCATTTAGAAAACCTGAAGTGAAATAAAATTTGGAATGTTTAAAATAACTAAAGAAATTCTAAGTATTATTATAAAACTTAAAGGTATAGCGGAGGATGTTTTACTTCCTGGTGGGTAGTCTAAACTATTGGTCCTCCTAATTGTCAATCATTCTGGTGAATCAATCAAACTTTTCAAAAAGTGGAGAGGGCGGGTCTTATCTAAAATTTGGAAAGATCCTCCGCTATACCTTTAAGGTGGCATGTGTATAATGCCTAGTGTTTCGAAAAAAGTTGTGTAGTGTATTCCAGTCTATAGTAAACATGTTCTGTCCAGGGAGGGCTGTCATTCCCAGGTAGTGATGTCAATGTGGGAATGTACCTGTGTCCATACTTTGATTCATCTGCTGGTCGCTGGCCTCTCCATCCTCACTGATGTATCCCGGGGGAGGAGTTTCTGAACAGATTTAGAAAACAAAAACAAAGATCATCAATTTACTCTAAAAGTTCACACAGAGAAAGATCACTATAAATATAACTATATTTGTGTCCACACCAAAGAACAATATCTTTCTTTATTCCAAGCATGCTGCAGTTTAAAATGGCCGAGCTCTTTACAGCAGGATGGATTCGGATTGGCTCGTTCATCAGTTAGATAAAATCATTCTGAAAGTGAGTCCAACGATATCGTTTCTCTGTGCCGTCATCATTATAGTCTTTGTTATCGTTATAGTTTAATCGTTCCTGGTGTGAACAGGCCTTAAACTACACACTAACACATAAGGTCTTCGGCCTTAAATTTGGTGTGAAACGATTTGGTGAGACATTTGGTGAGACGTGTGTTCCTACCTGGTATGTAATTGTTAGGGGGCTCTATCCCTGTTGGGAAGTTGGTGTTTTCAGGTATGGAGTTGGTGTAGTCGTCCAGAGGCGGCAGCTCCGTCAGGATCTCTGTGTGTCTTGGCACGAGGACGGGAGGAAGAACTACAGGAGAGACGTTCAGAATTGAGAGGACTGAATGAACACTCGGTTCAAATTTCACACATTAGGAAGCGTTCAGAATCTTTTCTTGGCAACTCCGCTGCCAATTTCCCCACCTGGCGTCTCCACCCGCTGGTAGTGGTAGGGGTTGATGCAGACTTCATCCTTCTTGAGGTTGAAGGCGTACTCGCAGGTCTCGATGGCGCGCAGCTCGTGGTGGCTGTGCAGGTCGGGCCATCGCCACAGGCGGCAGTAGATGACATGAGGCAGACCTTTACGGTGAGACACTTGCAGACGCCCGTCCAGAGATCTGACCCGAGCATCCACAGAGAGAGGGCGAGAGAAATGGAAGAGAGGGGAGTGTGCCAAATGACCAGAGAAAGACATGCATGGATGGAGGGAAGAGGGAAGGTGGTGCGATTAGACAGCAAATCATGACCAAGATGCAAGGTTAAACCATTACGATTAAAACTCCTGAATGTTTATACACAATAACGGAATACTATTATATTAAATCAATGGTTCTCAACTGGTGAGTTGTTGTGACCCCAAAAAATGGGTTGTATACATCAAGGAGAAGGAAAAAAAAACATTTTAAAAGCAATAACCATATAACAGTGCAAAGTCTTAAAATGTGTGTGCGGGGGAGCTTAATATTAATTTGGTCCCACTTTATATTAAGTGTCATTGACTACAGTGTTCACATTTAAATTAATCATTTGATACAATGCACTTATATGTTTTTACAAAGTACTTATATTAAAAATAAAATAACTGCATCTAATTACACAGTAATTAATGTAATTGCATCTACAATTAGACTGTTGACCCTTCCCTGACACCGTAACCCAACCTTCTTTTTTGATGCATAGCAGTTAAAGACACCTAATATAAGAGTGGGGCCCTAATTTTGATATGCATCCAATCAAATGGCATAACTAAATAACTATATAATGCGCATGTGTACACAACCATGCAAAAGTTGAGCCTGTAAGATTTTTCTAATCTTTATGAAAGTCTCTTCTGCTCATCAAGGCTGCATTTATTTGATCAAGAACACGGTAAAAACAGTAATATTGCTACAATTTAAAATAGCTGTTTTCAGTGTGAATATATTGTAAAATGATTAATTCCTGCGCTCAAAGCTGAATTTTCTGCATCATTACTCATGTCACATGATCTTTCAGAAATCATTCTACTATGATGATTTGATGCTCAAGAAACATGAACAGAAGGATCAAAAGAACAGCATTTATTTGAAATCAATCTTTTGTAGTATTATAAATATCTTTAACTGGTACATTTTGATCAATTAAATGTATGCTTGAAGAATACAAGTATTAATTTCTTTCAAAAAATTGTTTTTGTTGAGCCCAAATCTTTGAACGATATAGCCTATAGGTTAACATAAAAAAAAAGCCAGAGGACACGGTTACTTCTGCATAAATTTGGCACTGGGTTGGGTCACCATTTCAGAGTAAAATCAGTAAAACCAGTTGAGAACCACCGTTTTAAACCGTTTCTTTAGTGAAGTGTATGTATGAGTTATGAAAATATGTCGATCTGCTTTAAATCTATTGTAACATTCAGAGTTAAAACTCTACAATAAAATAAGTGATGCCATCATTAAGATATGTAAGTCTAAATCATCATAATAAAGCAGGTTATTGCACGGCCCCTGGAGCCCCCTGTGCTCGTTCATCCCCACCTGTGGCTTGTGGGGTGAGTGTGGCACAATGTCAGCAGAGGATATTCACCTGGTTTGGTCAGGGTAGCTGTAAAGGCCTGAGGTATCCCACTGTTCTATCGTATTTGGTGTACTCAGTCCCCAAATTTCAGAGCAATTGCTGTGCACAGAAAGTAAAAAAACAAAAACAAACAAAAAAGAAAAACAAACACAAAGAAACAAAAAAAATGATAAACATGGGGCATGATTCATTCAAAAATACCAAGATGAAGTACCATGAGGGGAAAATCGAAGGGCATCGTTTCTTTTATTTGAGATGTTTTGCGCAGGTCGTCCGAAACCGGCGAACGACGCGGTCCACCTCGAATAAAAGAAGCCACTCTAACGGAAAATCCACATATAACAGTGAGATGAGAAAACCGAAGAGAAACTTGACAAATGTATTTACAGTTAGGGCTGGGCGATATATTGAATATTCACAATATATTCGCGATGAAAATTAGGCAGTGTAAAGTATGTCAGTCTGATTCATTTCCATGATTCGAATCCATGAATCAGCTCAAGATTGTCATTTAAAAAAGTAGACTTCAACAATTACCTCGAGTCAAATGTTCCTGGACAATGTACAGATTTTTTACTGAAACAAATGCTGCTGCACAAATGTCATTTAGTGGAAAAAAACATGCCTTATTATTGTAACGTGACTATTGTAGTCGTTATTTTAAAAGCAGTTTTATAGCAAAAACGTATGTCGATGATATCTAAAAGGCTAAAACAATCAAATAAGAGGCATTTCCTGCTACATCGCCCAGCTCTAGTTACAGTGCATAATCTCTTCCCCGGTCATCATGCGGTGTTATGAGACGAACAGGGCAATTGACGTTATAAAAAGACGTTTCATTCAGGGATTGATTTCACATCAGATATCAACATTTACACATGCAGCACAGGACAGGAGCCTATGACCTACTGTCGCTCGACTACATCACACTCAAGAGAAAGAACGCTATCAGTCAATCAGACAAGCACACAGACCTTCAGTAGTTCTGAAAAAGAAACATGGGATGAGAAACAGACATGGTGACGTGACAGGAACAGGACTCGCACAGACTTGATATGTGATGAATGAAGTTTTGGCCCCCTGTGGTTTAACGGTCTCTGAAAAGGGACTCGAAAAGACAGAAGCTCACAAACACGTGCCAGACTCCACCAGCAACCTGGAGTCACTTCTTATCACAAATGGGCTTGATAATCTTTTTCAAACACAGACTAAATTATTTATTTTTACATCTGTCCTGCAGCAGTGGTCCTATTGGATAGAGAAGTATTTTTCCAACTTGCACTGGTCACAACTGACTATAAAGGCTCATGTACTCGACAAAGAAAATTTTTAAGTATTTTAAATCGATAGTGATCACGCCGAGAGTTCCCAGAAGGTTGTTTTGAAGCTAAATATATTTAGTTAAATATTCCGTTTACTGCGCTTTCTGACACGGTTTTTCTTTGTTTAATGTAAATGTATTAAATAAAATGTTATTGTCTCTTAAAAATATGTTAAAATGTAGCTACCTTGTGACCATTAAAGGGAAAGATCACCCAAAAATTTGTTATGCACCCTCATGTTGTTCCAAACCCAGACCCTGTAGACCTTCATCTTCATTTTTAATAAAACCCGAGTGATTTCTGCTCCTCCATTGAAAGTCCATTCCACCAAAACTGCCGACTAAAAGAGCTGATCAATGCATATTCATAGCACATCAAATATGGCAAACGCTAAAGCTCAACTGTACTTGCTTGACGTGCAAGAACTTGCTTAAACCTCTCAGTTCATATGGATTACTTTTACGACGTTTCGTAGTGTCAAAGTTTTGGTTGAATGGACTTTCAAAAGGAGGAACAGAAATCTCTCAGGTTTCATTAAAATATCTTCATTTGCGTTCAGAAGATGAACACAGTCTTCTGGGTTTAGAATGACATGAGGGCGAGTAAATGACCATTTTCATTTTTGGGTGACCTATCCCTTTAACTTCTTCAAAATACTTATTTGAGGTCGCGTTTGTGTGAAGCTTGAAACTCAAAAGTAAAGCCATTGACGAACAAGCATTTATACAACAAACTAACCCTACATTAAAACAAGACCAAAGGAGCCTGTAAAGAAAGAAAACTCTTGAGGAGAACATTAACATTAGAGCAGGTTATCTGAGCGGCGCGTGTATCGCTAACCCTCGACCTGTACACTCGCTGCTGCCTGATGTCAAAAGTTAATGAGACCGACCCTGATGTAGCGATGTTACCCGAGATATTGAGCGAAGCTTGCTCAGAGTATAACGTGTCCTTATTCCTCCGGGGAATTAAGATTTCATGATGCCCGGAGAACATGATCGATAGGCAGTTTTAGTCAACGACATGCCAAGAGAGTATACAGATTAAATCGTTCTACTCATTTTTATAGGAGATTCATTTGTAGAACTTTTAAATCAAAAACTTGTTTAAAAATGGCTTTTGTTTTTGTAATTCCACATGGTGATGCGTAATTCTACATGGTAGTGGCACAGAATTCATTCTTTTTCTTTTTTTACTGTATTTATGCATAATTCAACATCTAATTGACCTGTTCCATTATTAGTATCGGACCAATATTACAAATCTGGACAATACTGGAATAATTTTATGTTGTGGCTAATAACGATTACATAATATTCAAATTCAATAGAATTGCATCTAAATAGATTAAAAACACTAAAACTTGAAATTGTCAATTTAGGCATCATAACATTGCAATTTACATTATCAAACATGTATATTAATTTTAAGATGCATGTTTAAGTTTTATTAAATCAGTGTTTTAAAGATTAACTTTGAGTGTTAACCCTGCCTTTATTTTATTTAATTATGCATTTTAGTTATAAAATAAATAAAATAAATCCCCACAACACTCCAATATTTGCCATTAACTGATACTTTCTTTGTAGTCTCCGTTTGAGCTTTACTAAAAGTGAATTGCAAATGCCATGCAGTGTTTAGGGAGAAAGAAAGAGCAAAGTGAATGTATATGTGAAACCATTAAAGAAGTGAAACCACAGAGTTTACATAAACTCGCATGACCTGCTTTAGGGGGGATGGGGACTTCAGTTTCAACACCAGTAGATGGGAGGGTTTCCCAAAACGCTCTTAAAACACACACACACGCTCGGCACACAATAGAAACCCGATTCAGTATTAACCCTCAAATTAACAATAGAGCAGATGGCCGATCACTGTGTGATATCAACAGAGGTGCATTCAAGCACGATAATGATCATTCACAAAACTATGATAAACTTTTGCAGAAATTCTATCAATTTTGCATGACTCTAGAGTAACTGGTGAAAACATTAATGTACTTTAAAAAGAAATGACCACATATTTTACCAATACACAAAATGCAATGGTTTATTACTTAATGTCACCAAAAAAATTAAAACAGGACAATTCAATTATTACTATGACTAACCTATATTAAAGTCCATCATAAGATGGACCCCATCAGCAATTCAAAGTAGGGCTGCTCGATAATGGCAAAAATAATCACGATTATTGTGGTCGATATTGAAATCTGAAGTCTTATTTCATGAGATGAGTAATTTTAGTTATCAGTAAAACAATTATTCACAATTCAAAATTATGGACAGGTTTATTAGGTAAAAACTAGGTTAATAATACTACTGAGTAATGGAGCCAAGTAAACAGTTACAGTCCTCAAAACAGTTACAGGTTACAAGTAAATAGTCGGCAACACAAGACAAATAAACGAATTACAAAATACAACAAAACAAAAGATAAAACCTAAATAAACAGTGATTTAAGTTGTTCAGGGAGATGTACTAACAGTGGCATTCAGATAACTAATAACCTACAACAGAAACTGAATGAAGTAATTCAATGTAAAATAACACTGCACAGTCTTCACCTTATACAATAGGCTAAATATAGATCAATCCTTATTAAAGCTACTAAAGTTATTCATTCAAGTGTAGTGAGTGAGTTTATCTGTGTCTGTTATTGTTTGACTAACATTAATGACACTGAATTCGAGCAGTAATATCAGGCTACTGCCACTCTGAGAGCTAATGCATGGATCCAATATACTGTTACACGCGTTTTCTTTCTCAGCGGTTTACATTCACTGAAGACATAACCGACTGGGTTTACATTCACTGAAGACATAACCGACTGGGTTTACATTCACTGAAGACATAACCGACTGGGTTTACGAGGATACTTTAAACGGCATCTTGACATTTTTGCATGTAGGCTATTTGACCGTTTAGTCGCGTATCTGAAGCCCACAGTATACTTCGCTTATGCACGTTTGGCACACAGAAAGACACCGGGGGAAGTGTCTCTTTCGCGGCTTAATTTGCTTTTAATGACATCGTTTCATATCAGACACGTCCCGCTGTTTAGCAACAGCAGACTGCATTTTACAACACTCACTTATTCGGCCGTTTTGGATGTTAGGTTTGGCTTATGGAGGAACGAAAGCACACCGCTGCCACATTAATCGCGCAATAATCATTTTACCTTGATCATCTTGTTTTCATGATCGTTGGATGCTAAAATGAAATCGAAAATCATTTAAAATTAATCGCACAACCCTAATTCAAAGTGACCAGAACCAAGCTGATAAATCTGGATCCCACACCAGCATCACTGGGCGTCCATGTCCCAGACAGATGACACACTTTTGGAGGGAATTAAGCCTTGTATCCCGGTGAGCGGAGACCCCATCCCCACTAAACCACACACAGAGTCCATCTGCTACCCTCTCTTGGCACGAGATGAAAGCAAAAAAATACGTTCTTTTAAAGCAGCACCTTCTTCGAGTACCATGTGACTCGCTAATAAAGAAAAGTTAGTCTTAAAATACAATGCAAAGATTTAGCAGGAACAATTGAATGGGCTGCGTATCAAAACAAACCCCAGGACGGATTAAAACAGAGCCATCACAAAAGCAAACCATATGTCTCTGTCAAATCTCAGGATCATTCCTGCAAATGAACAGTCAACGAGTGTCCCGTTTCAGGCTTCCATTTGAACACGTGCCAAGAGACCAACATCTTAATCCCACGAGAGACGTCTGAACAAGCCATTCAAGATGGTCTTTTTAAATGCTTCATAAAATGATTTCCTTTCACATAAAACGTGTATCCTTTTGTTTAAATGGCTAACCTGATTGTCTCTCCCACTTATACGATCTGTTGTATTGATTTGCCTTTTTGTTGGCAATCACATAATACAAAGGCTAATTAACGGATACCATAACTAATATTCTGACTACATTGTGATCCAAGAAAATATAAAGGGGGGAGGACAGTTTTCCCTCAATTCTAAAGTCATTTATCAAACCAAATGAAAGCCAGGCCTTAATTATTGTATGGAAAGCCAGACAGACAACAGAGTCTTCAGGTTACAATCAATAGACCCGAAAAAGCCACAGCGCCAGCCGGCTCTGTCCTCACGGAGAAACCCTCTTCACATTCTTACACTCACTCAAGGCATCTTACAGATACACTATCAGCACTTCTGTACAAAAGACCTGCGTGGAGATCTTCAACAGGAAGTTAGGTCGAGACAGATACGGGTTTGTTTTCCCTTCAAACAAGAGTAACGTAACAAGTAATGAAAAAGGACTAAACATCAGCTAAAACTGAACGCCTGTTCGTATTGTTTAGTTCTGGATGTACGCATGCAGGAACATTTTGTTTTGATATAGCGTTTGTTTTTGTGCAAATTAAACACATGGCATACAGCTGGATCTGCTTGGGAAAATTCAAGACTGATTTCCCAAGCAACTATCGAAACGACAAAATAACAAATCATCTCCTGACTTTCATCCAGTTCTTTATAATGTACTTGATAACTGGATAAAAATCCTTAAGGAGGGAAACAGGGTGGTTTAATCATGGTATGATAAATCATTCACTTGCAACTATTTCAACTTCGAAAATTCAAGATATTCTGCTTATCGTAACGCGTTAAAGTGATGTTTGTGCTTCACTTCTAGACAAAAACAGGGATCTATTTTCCTCTAATACAACAAAACAAAGACCAAATGTTGAGCATTAAGTAATTGAAGCTTTGTGGATGTATTATTATTATTCTCATGCTGCCAAAAAGAAATACAGTTTGATAGAGCAAATGCACAAGATATGCACATTTTGTAAATAGTGGTTTTGTATGAAACTAAACCGTATAGAAATGTGTTCGAAAATCTGTGGAATGGATTAAAATTACACTCCACCACAAAGATGACAATTCATTAAAGTCATCAAGATCCTTTAACAATATTCATTTGGAATGAGTTGACTTCAATTGTACGGTGAGAGATAAAAATGTATTTCTCAAACTATAATAAAGTTTCAGAACAACAAATTTTGTGTGGAAAATCATTTAATGCCAGCTTCTTTTAAAGTGTGCCGTTTGCATAAGCTCATCTCATGAATATGATCCTTTCTACACGGCTTTCCTGGGCGAATCATGGCATGAAAAGCACGAGACACAGGAGATTTTATATCCGAGGTCTCACTGGATGTGACGTACAGCACAAACAGAACAAATCTGAAATCAATCTTCATTTCATTTACAAGCTATTATGCCCTTTCATAAATGAAGAACTCTCTAGCTGAGCCTTTTGTTCACGGGTATGTGAGGGAGGCTGGAAAGGACAGTTGCGGAGGCTTTTGACGTTGCCATTACCAAACATGACAACCGACGGACACAATGACTGATCCAGCCGTTCCCACAAGCCTCCAAGGTTAGAGAACAGATTAGCAGCAGAAAACACATGCTGGAAGCAAAGTTTCCCACCCTCTGAATCCACTCTCAAGGGAAGACAAAGCCCTCTGGATGACTTGGAAGCATTTCTGAAGGCCTGACCTGGGCTCTGCATCGGAGCAGAGAAAAGCCATCATTTTAATGTTCACTTGTACACATTTCAGCTGGAGGGAGGATAGATTTAACCTGCATTTATTGTAAGCTATACAGTCTTAAGAGGTTTTGCTGAGTGAACCTGATCAAGTATGAAGGCATAGTGCCAAGTCACAGAGCATTTTCACAATAACCATTGCACAATGTTTCAATAAAAAAAGAGGGAGATACGCATTCAGGCCTGCATTTGTTAAATTACACACTTTAAAAAGACTCTGTGGATTTGAGAAGTTAGAATTAATTCAAAAAGGATTCAATCGAAATAAATCTCTCAAGGACAAAGGACAATGCCTGTTTGCCATTAAAAGCAGCTTGCCTTATCAGTTTCGACAACACCTTTTTAAACGATTTAACCCAGGAAATGTTTAAAGCCGCTTTCATGCCCTTTGTCACATTTGTTCAGCATCTTACACCAAAATGAAACTGCAAAGAACGAGAACCTGTGCTAAACCTTTACATAAGCGCTAGATAATCTAAATCTTAAAACAGGCTGTGTTTTAAAGCTCTTATAAATGGACGGTTTATTGAATGTTGCTGTTATAAAAATCAAGCAACAAAAGCTGTTTTCCATTCAAAGTTGCGACTAAAACTTATTCGCGAAAATGTATTTATTGCATAAAACATTTGCGAATAACACCGTTTTCATTCATGGAGTTGAAGAGAACAAAATCACTTCCTGATAAACTGGTGCCAAATATCACATAAGAAAAATGGAAGTTGCTGCAGTAGCAGAAGCCACTGTGGGTCTTTTATTCGTATATAATAAATGAGTTGCACACAGGTGAAACGTGATCAACACTGTCGTGTTATCTTGATTTCGGAGGCAGATGTCTTCTGTTTTGGGAACACAGTTGTGTCAGATGAGGCGAAGGCATTTCTGAATGACCAAAACAACATTTCAGCGAGTTTAGTCCAGTTATGCCGTCCCATTGGGAAGTCACGTGTCTTTTTTGATGCGCAGAGAAATTTGGAAGGTAAATGTGTTTCCATTGAAGTTTATGTGTATGTTTTCTTATCAGTTTTCTGCATCGCCTTAAGCACACAAGCTTTTTATGCACATTTTTTTGAATTTAGGCGCATCTTGGGAGTTTTAACTGGAACTTCAAAGTGGACAATTCAGATTTCCATTATCACTTCTAGTTTTAAATCATGTACGATTATGGATTGCTTTAATAAGGCTGTAAAAAAGTTAATCAAAGGTGTCCTAAGATGTTCAAAATTCATGTATAACTTTGATGAAAGGTTTTGATCCACTTCAAATGTTGACTACTCTGTGTGTTTTATAATATATATATATATATATATATATATATATATATTATATTATATTATATTATATTATATTATATTATATTATATTATATATATAATATAATATAATATAATATAATATATATATATATATATATATCCATTTAAATCCATTTAACTGCAAATACATCAATATATTTCTCTCAAATATCAGCAAAGGGCTGAAAACAGATGTAATGTATCAGACGTCACCCGACCCTCGTGTATCTGTAACGTCTTGGTTTCAAACTATTGATATGTTGTGGCTCGGACACACAACTCATCCTCTCCTCTTAGCATTTCCCTAAAATAGCAGCGCTGATATTTCACCATTTGTCATGATGAATGGAATAAAAGCAGCCTGATGGTTGATAGCGCAGACATTCACAGAGCATGAGAAGCCTTCGTGAGCTCAGAATGGAGGTGACGTGGATCTGTACAGAATGACCTTAACTCAAGTCGAGACAGATGGAGCAGAAATCATTTAAAGAAACAAAGGGGAATAATGCTGATATTTAACAACGGTAGACGCAACTCGGCGTCACGCCTTCACCTTCACTCACGAAGCAACACACGCAATGATACGGCTACTTCTAAACTTAAATAAAAGCATTTCTAAATCATTAAAGGAGCTTTAATGCTTTATAATAAGATGAAGACTCAAAACTAACAAAACGTTTTCTATTACAATCATGGTTTTGCAACTCTAACCGTATTAAAGGGATACTTTAAAATAAAATTTAAAAAAGGTACATATTTACTCGGCCTCATGTCGCTTCAAACCTACATAAACTGATTATTAAATTACAGCATACTTTTTCAAATGACAAGTTGATGAATAAATGACACTTTTTTCCTTTTTTTTTCTTGCGTTTTCCCATTTCAAAAGACTGAAGCGCTAGATTCCGGAGTCTAAGACGACACTGAGCTAAAAGCAGGAATGCGAGCGGCTTCTGATGTTGGCGTACCTGGGGATGGTGACACACTTGGTGTTGAGGTTCTGTGTGGTGATGGCTTTCTCCAGCTCGTCCAGCTGGCCCGTCTTCTTCAGCTTCTTCACCAGGCTTTTGACGGCCTTCTCGCACCATTTCTCCTCCTGGCCGTTCTGCTCTCCGCCCCCTCCCGCTCCGCTCGAACCGCTGGCCGACTTCTTCCAGCCCAGCAGGCGCTTCACCACGGGCGGAGTGAAAGGCAAGATGGAGGACATGTTTTTGGGGTGTCCGATGAGCGGTCAGAGTTAGAGAGACAGATGGAGGCTAGGAGAATGGGGAGGAACAGACCCAACGTTCCTAACTGGCTTTTAGGAAGAGGGTCTCTGGGCTGATTATGAGGGGGCAGGGGACAGAAGCTTAGGAAACGGGAGAGGAAAGGGGGGCGAGGGGTCACCTGAGTGGAGAGAAGCAGAAATCAAGAACAGCTGATGACAGACTCTGTACAGACCAAACTTCAGGGATGAGACTAGTGCCTCCATCCTGTTTCTTGCCCTGATTACAATTGCAAAATAAAGACTTAATTCAATCGTCTCTTCTTTGTTGTATTGCTTTTTATTATTATTATAATTATTATTATTCATTCATTCTATAGCTATTAATCCATTTCTGTATTATAATTATTGGTCACTACTGAGGCTTTATTACCCAATAATTATTGGAAAATCATGAACCAATTTGATTCATTTTTGGGTTTTTTAATACACTTTTTACACAACTATTCAAAAGTTTTGGGTCGTGAGATGCTCTAAATGTTTTTTGGAAGATGCTCACCATGGCCACGTTTATTTGATCAAAAATACAGTAAAAACAGTAATATTGTGAAATATTATAATTTAAAACAACTGTTTTCTATCGTGAATATAATCTGAAAGCAGTTGTTGTTGATTCATATTTTGGAAACCTTGATTTATTTTTTCAGGATTCGTTGATGAATAGAAAGTTCAAAAGAACAGCATTTATTTGAAATTAAAACGGCGTCACAAATGTCTTTAATTTTGTTTAACGTAATGCTTCCTTGCTGAATAGAAGTATTCATTTCTTTTTCTTTTCTTTTTTTCATACTGACTTTAAAACTGTGTAAAACGCTCTCTTATTGTAATTAAATATGCAGAGACAACAAAGAAGCCATTTCTCACGCCAATGCCGTCGAGTCTGGACTATCTGTTTGTTGACCAATGAGTGCATGAGAAACGTAAAACATAGTTTTTGCGATTTGGTTTGGTGACACTAGTAGAGCCGAAATCACACGTCAGCTTTAAATAAAGGAGCGCGTTCAATACAACTGGCGTTTCTTGTGGTACCAAGAACCGTGGAATTACTCTTGTTTTGGTCTCAGCCACTCAGATTTCAGTAGTGACTCAACCCTAGTCAGCAAATGAGAGATTTCATTGACAACAATTTTCTACAGGAAAAAAAAAAACTGCAGAGGACAAGCTAGCCTTTCATTTAAAAGGGTTTAGGACTTCATTTGAAAAAGAGGTTCCGCATAACAAGACCATCTACGCACAGAAACCAGGCGAATCCTGCCAGGTTGTGCACATGGGGAAGTGGAAGTAAAACATCTTGATCATTTCGGTTAGGCTTACAACATACCCTTACTCTGGGTGCCGTTCATGATCAGGGAAATGACGGGCAATGTGAGGAAACACCTCGAAATGCTACTTCTTCATCAAATGCATTCGACTTTGAGAATGGATTTAATGATCTAATGGACTTTTCAGACGCTTTGGGCTGGAAGAGTTTCTTCGCCAGCAACAGCCAAATGTGCTAATGTAATAAAACTCAAACCCAAACAAATCCTCTTAATTGTTTTGCTTATATGAAGAGTTACTAGGGCTGTCACAATTCCTCGATTAAATTGGAGAAGGCTACTCGATTAAAAAAAAATCCTTGATTGCAATTGACCCGTGTATCCGTGAACCGCATTATCATATTAGACTGTTTTCTAAGGCTGCATAATATATTAAAAGCTTTTTTAGAAACCATACTATAGCATAGTGCTATTGTGAATTAACAGAGGCTGCAATTCAATTCAATTAATACATGCCCTGTGGGTTTAATAGATGTGCTTTATTTACATGCGTGTAAGTTTCAGAGCCGCTCCGTTCACAGTAAATGTTGCTCCACGTCATCATTCACACTCAAACTCAGTCTCTGCATATGCTGTGAGTTTGAGTTGCTTATAACATTCATCTAGGAACACAATGTGCGGCATTTCATCAGATTTGTAAGATAAATCATGTATAAACCCACGCCAACACAGGAGAACACATCAATATTCGAACTCGCAATTTCAAAATAAAAGTTTAACTCCTCGCTCTGAGTTTGCATGTTTTGATGTCCACATGTTCTTCTTCAAGGAAATTACAGTGACTGTAGCATTTCTATCATAAAGAAGTGGACAAATATTAAAGATTAAGTGAACATTTGAATTAAATATCGTTTGGCCAATATTAAACAAGGATTTGATCTGCTGTAGCATTTGTTATAATACATAATGCACATAAGATTATTAGGCATATTATGTATTTTAACAGTGTTGTTTTATAAAACCAAACGATTAGGCTACTTGCTTTTGATACTTTACTTAAACCAAATATTATTGCCTCATTGTTATTATATATTAATTAATTCATCTAAAAGGTAGTTGTTCACTTAGGTCTAGTTTTATTACCATTAAAAAAAACATCTGATTACTCGATTAATCATCAAAATAATCGACCGATAACCAAAAAAATTGTTAGTGACTGACAGCCCTTAGTGTAACTACTCAACATTTGAATTCTCAAATCGGTGAAGCTCGACAGCACTTTAGGCATCACATGCTAGTTTGAGTGATTTCAATAGAACGTTTGAAGCATGTTAGCACATCAAAGGCACATTTGGAACGTTAAATTCGAACATGAATAGCAGATTTCGGGAGCATTTGAAAGATTTATTAAAACATACCAGTCATTTTGGGGCACGTTCAACTTTTTTAGCAACACGTCTATTTGAACGGTTTAAATTAAATATTAAACACACACTGATCAAAATGATTCTGTTGTGAAGTAAATACTTCTAAAAAACAAATGTAATTTCTATATGAAAAAGAATAAAATTCGATATTAACACTCAATTCAAGCTTGCAGAAATTAAAGCGTAAATATCAACATTATAAAATTAAGTAAAATCAACTCAACTAATAAGGTTGATTTTTTGCTGTTTTCCAGCTGTATTTACACACGCCGTTTTGTGGCATCTGGAGTTCATTTTCTTTATTAAAAATGACACATTCACACTCTAAAACAATCCATCAAATATTACCATCATTGTGTACCAAGAATCGAGGTCCCTGTGTTCGGGTGGGAACTGTGTTACTTCTATTATGTAAACATGGTGCCTACACAATAGCTATTGTATTAATTACTACTTAGATGTTTCTACGTAAAGCATACACTTTAAAAGCATGGTTTAATTCAGTGTTATATTGTTTGAGTAAAAAGTATTGCAAAGTAAACTTCAAATAAGTAGAAAGCACTTAAACGTTTACTGGCCAAGTTAAGAGTTATTATTTTCTTTGTTAATTTTACTTAACTTATTTAGGTGGACTTCATTTTTCTTTTGCAAGTTAAGTAAATTGCACATATGGAATTTTATTTAGTTTTTTCAGTGAATGAGATATAGACACGCATGGAAGATTGATTTAGTTTATAGTTTTCTGGTATTATGGACCAAATTTCCATAATAAACGCATCTGGAACACAGTAAGCAGGAAATCATTGAAGTGTTCGGAACGTTTTTAATTGAACCTTCACAAAATTTGAGCATCACAGATGCTTTAATAGTCTCAAATGGAACGCTCGAATGGAACACTCAAATGGAACGCTCAACTTTGCCTATAATTCGCGTGCTGGAATGTTTGATTCTAACGTTTTGGCGCGTTCCTTGTAAGCAGCATTTAGTAATGCAACTTTGAAGCCCAAAAATGTTGTCTAGGTAGACAGCTCTGCAAGTTTTGACAGCCCAACCCTGAGATGAGCAACACACAGAGGCCAATGAGGCAGGAGTAAGTTATATCACAATATTCTTATGAATGCATGTGTGTACAAACGCCAAAGCAAAAACATATGTATGGGCAAACCAAACATCACCATGTACATCTGCTGGTATCATTCTAATCATGCATAGAAGTCGAGCCAAACAGACCCTGCTCGTCATGAACTCATCTGTAATCTCTAAATGACTAAAAATTAATAAATAAACGCATTGTTTACCTTCTCCAGTGATCTGGTGGAGTATCACGGGCTTGTTATGGCTGCATGGGCCGCTAATCGACTCACTGTCCCGGTCTGCCTGCGATATAACAAACCCCAGGATCAATACACTTACATTAATCGCTGCGTTATAAACTCTTTCATCTGTGCAAAAGCGAAAAATCGGCATTTGCCTGCTTATGAGAAGTGTGTGAGTTTGCGTGGCCGTTGAGTTTGTGGAAACCGCTAGCAGCCTGCGCTACTTTCTTTGACAGAAAAATAAACAGCTTTCAAACGGGTTCGCGAGCCGTTATCTTCACATTTACCCTTCAACTCACCCTTTTAGCGAAAAGCTTTCTCTCTAAGGAAGGAGTAGCGTAAAATCCCAGCGAAACGGATTATTCGTGGGTGGGTAAAAGTCGACTTTAAACAATATTTTCCTTCCCACTGTAGCCGAATTACAGCAGCAGACGACGGCCTCCAGCGCGCGCAACCTAACCTTAAAGCACGCAACGCGATACGCGCACTGCATAAGCCCCGCCTTCTATCTTTTCATTGGATAAACGAGAAGCCTGTCATGGATATGCTTCTCGTCGATTGGCTTATAAAACCGTCAGTCTTGATAAAAATTGAATATGCAAACTACAGTCGATTTTTATTGGCTAATCAGATTGGGTCTTCTAATCAGCGATGTTTAGGCTCTAGTAGAAGGCAGTGGTTTGTCAATGTGGCTGTCCATCTATTGACTTCATAATAGACTCGAAGCGAGCGGGGTGGGGAAATTGCAAGCGAGTTACTGCCTCTAAATAACATTACTATGAGAGTGGGATGTGTTGTGTGCGTTCATCCGCCATTCAGTGTGTAACAAATAGGACTAAAACATCCCATAAGCGTGTGCTATAAACCACCTGTGCACCTTTGCGGTAATAAAGCATCTATAATAAAGATTACGAGGCAGCGTGCACATACACACACACACACACACACACACACACACACACACACACACCACACACACGTTTAAAAAAAATCACCATTGTTTTTCTGCCCTCAACAGTGATGATGTTCGCTGTAACGTCGAGAAATGGGCAAAAGTGTGAGATGTGTACATCACAGATGTTATGGAAGTCATTATAGCAATATGTCAAGATATTGTTCTAAATTATATATTTTTTCATAAAGGTGATTTAATGTAACGATAAAGCCCAAGCACATAATCCAGTAAAAACAAAAGCACACAAAGCAATACCAGCTCATGATCACTAGATGTCACCATTGTCCATTATTCAGTCGCTGCAAGTTGTTTTGCTGTCAAGAGCACACTGTAAAAAATTATTTAATCAATAAGTTATGACAACACGTTTTTACATTGCTTTAACTTATCAAAATTAATTAAGAATTTTTTTTATAAGTTAAAGAAGATTCGACTAATTTAGTACAAGTCAGTTTAATGTAATTTAATTTCAAAATGACTTAAACATCCAAGTTGATTGTACTATATATATTTTTTTTTTACAGTGCATGAATAAACGTATACAGGTACAGTACATGTTTCATCCTTTCCGGACAGAGACATGTAACATGACATCTGCACAGTTTCTTGAGATACAGCAGGAAGAACCTCTGTATTGGAGAGATGGGGGGAAACTCAGGTAATATTGCTAAAAAATATCATTTTAAAATAATAAATAAATATGAATTACATTAAGTAGGCCTAGATCAAAATAAATCCGTAAAATTAATTAAATTATTTTTATTTAAATGTATTATTAATTATTATTTAATTATAATTACATTAACTAAGCATCTTGCTCTGATATATCTTAAAATATGTCAGTGCCATTGTTTTGTCTCAAGATGCATAACAGTAATGTTTTTTTGTTTTTTTTCAAGGCACGTTTATAAAAGCTACTTAAATGTCCTAATTGAACTAGGGCCTAATCCTGACTTAATCTAAACCCTGTCTGTGAAACCAAACCAGGCCTAACTATTATAGTTGAATCTCTTCTGCATAATTTGGCAAAATTGCATCTTGAAATTACCCACAATAAAATTATGTTATTTAGTAATAGACATTTTGTAACTCAGTGTTTTTGTACTATATTTCTAATTTTAATATTTTATTATATTCTTTATTATTCAGATATGTATTTATGTTTGTAAATCATTTTATTTACATTTTGTGACATTATCATTATATTAGGAATGTGTAAAAAAAATATGCAAATTAAACTTTGTGTATTTATACTGTACTAAACGAAGACTTGGTGAGTCCTTTAAAAAAAATATTTGAAAAATCCTAATTATTCCAAACTATTGATCGGTAATGTACTGTATATACTTATTATTTAAAACAAAAGATGTTTGTTTTTATATTGATTTGATTTGAGTTGATGCCTGCATGACGTCATGATTGAGCGCGTCTTCTCCAGCTTATAAAGGATTGTGATTGGCCCGCAGGCGCGCGTGTCTCGAACAGGTGTGATGGACCTGAGGCGTGTAATCTGCTGGTGCACGGCAGTCTTCGCCTTACTGACAGGTCAGTGTCTTGCCTTTCGCCTTTAGATTATAAACTTACAAAAGCGGCAGGACATTTTAATGATAATTATTTTAATATGCCACCGATAACAGATAGATAGGAGAGAAACCGGGCTAATTGTAATAAGGATACGTCTCAGTTCGGTTTCACAAGTGACTATTTTCGTTTGTTTGTCTCAGACACTTTCAACTGCAGTACTTTTGTTGTATGAATTCTGTCCTTTTAAACTAACATAAATAACCTAAAATTATATTAATTTATCCATCCTGAGACAATTGTCTTAAGTAAACACAATAAAACCATGTCAGACTACCATTCAAAATTTAGTAAATTACACTTAAGAGTTTGATTCATTGCTGAAAATCAGTTCAGTGTCAATTATAATGTATTGATTTTTTTTTTTTTTTATGTATAAGATTTATTGAATCTTAATATAAAAAAATTACTCTAGCAAAAAGCTACCCTTTCTGCTCATGAAGATTCTTGTTTTTCAGCAATAAATGCATTAAATTAACCGAAAGTGTCAGTACTTTCACATTGTTACAAAACAATTGCTATTTAAAATAAATGTTGTCACACACAAGATATCACGTTTTCCACAAATATGAAGCAACACATTTGCAGGGCAAGTTTTATGTTGCAATGTTATATAATTCATATAATAGTTTATTTTTTTATCGTTGTTCTTGCAAATGGTAAATGCAGTTAACCATCAGGAAATCATAGATATGAGTAGATATTTCACTAAAAAAAGCTATAAAGAAAACTGAATTTTTACCTCAGTGGTTGTATAATGTGTTTGTCAAAAGCACTGAAAGTGAAGGAGGGCTGTGAATGTTCTCTCAGGTGTGTATGGAGACTGCAGCAGGAGCCAGTGGCAGTGTGATGATGGGGTGTGTGTGCCGCACAGATGGCGCTGTGATGCGGTCAGTGACTGCCAGGATGGATCTGACGAGATGGACTGTTGTGTGTACCACCTGTTTCTTTACATTTACAATAATCTTGTTGTATTCATTCGATTGCAACTTGATTTTCTATGGAAAAAAAAAAAACACTTAACAAACGAGCATACATTTTATACCATTAGTATGTCAAGCAGGGGATTTTGATTGTGCGGATGGCTCCGGGTGTGTGCCCGGGTCGGCTGTTTGTGACGGGAGGCCCCAGTGTCCCGATGCTTCAGATGAGTGGGATTGCAGCTGGCGTTTAGGGTGTCTCTCGGGTGACTGGAAGTGCAAGAACAAGGTCTGCATCCCGCGAGACCTTCTCTGCAATGACGTCAACGACTGCGGCGATAACTCTGATGAAGAAGCGTGTGGTGAGATGCTCTAGAAGTGTCAACTCTTGTTATATGGTGTATGAATGTCATTGCATTAGAGACTTGAACTGACTTGTTAAACTGCTGTACCACTTGGTTAAAGTAAATGCAAGAAGAGACAAGCTCTGATTATCAGAGTCTTAACACAAGGGGAATTTGTTCACATGTTCAAAATTGAATGGAAAAGATTCAGATTGTATTTGGTGGAAAATGAAAAGTGCCTGTAATTTGCTTTTTTAAAGATTCCTGATTTGGTTTACATGCATTCATGGTCAAAATACACACTTGAATTTTCGCCTCATATGATAGTAAAGTGTTCATTGTATGCACAGAATGCACACTAGATCATCTGTGGATTTTTTCCTACTCTTTTGAGTACCTTGAATTCGGACATACTATTATCACATCCTGTTTTTTTCGCCTACTGCATCGTAGGTAAGTGTGCGACTTCAGATGCAGCCTTCCAGTCTCCGCTACAACTAAAGTGTTTGAGGGTCAAAGTAGACGTTGTTCGCGGGCTGCCAATTTAGACATAGGCTGGCATTATGCAAATTTTTTGGAATTACTGACGACTTGTTTCAGGCAGTTCAGAATCGCTTTCTTTTTGGAGACAAGTAACTCAATTTATCTGCATTTGATCTTTGAAACTTTACACAGCTTTTATATTCACAAACAGCTTTTATATTCACAAACAGCCATATTACACACTACATGATGGGTAACATCTGAAAAAAAGCATAATAAGGGTACTTTACCATTGTTACTCATTGGTGTATGATTGTGCATGTAAATGCCTTCATTGTCCTGTGAACTTTGAATATTGCACTCACAACACGCAAGCCAATGGAATCTCTGTGGGTTACGGCTAAAAAAAAGACACCCTATATGCTGTACAGCACTTCTGTTGATATCTGGAATATCATAGTGTCCTTTTTATTGATGATCTCTAAGATAGATGTTCTATATATGTGTGACGTGTTGCAGGTTCCTGTGGGAAGATGAGCCTCCGCTGTGCTGATGGCAGGTGTATAAGCCAGAGAGAGAGGTGTGATGGAGTCGCTCAGTGCTCGGATCGGAGAGATGAGCCTCTTACATGTGGTACATGGAGACTCGCAATGTTATTTGTCTTTTGTTTTGAAGTATGTTTGAATTTAACCATGCAGCATATCTCCAACAACAGATTGGCTCCTTTATTTTATTTTAATTATTTTAGTATTTTGTTTAGGTGTTTGTTTTAGTTATCGGCTTGGTTTATGTATATTAAGTTTACTTATTATTTTAAATATTATTATTTGGAATTTGTTTCTCTTTTCTTAACTAGGTAAAACTTGTCATAATGGCAATGGTGGCTGTAGCCATTCTTGCACTGACCAGCTTTGGGGAGCCTTGTGCTCTTGTCCCACTGGAATGACCCTTTCTGCAAACGGACTTGATTGTGAAGGTACAGTCGTTGCACTTGTGCCTCTAAGCAGGCTGTGTTTGGTGTAGCACACATTCAAGTCATAAAGAATCTGAAATGCAGTATCTACACTGTTTTATGGACGAATGTAATTTGACAAACTGTTCATAATTACTAGATGTACGTTTTCTGAAGAAAAAGTGCACTGCAAGTAAAGCACCACTCACAACTACACTGCCCTGAGACAAAAAAGCTCACCCCCCATTTCTCTACAATATTCTGAAATGTATGGGTGTTTGTTTTTTTAGCATAATTCTCTTTAGCATGTGGATAGCTTGATGCTAACACAAAATAACATGTTAACGTAATGCTAACACAATTAGCATGTTAGCATCGTGTTAAAACAATTAGCATGATAACATGCGTTAGCATATTTTAACATGTTCTTAGCATATTTTACCACAGAGATAGATTATGCTAGCATGATTTAGCATGATGCTAGCACATTTTGACTTCTCAACAATAGCGATGCTTCGCAAGCACAACTAATAGTAGTTAATACGTAATGGGTCGGCAGGATGCAGTATGTATGCAGTACTCTCTACACTGTTAATTCCAAACATTACCTTTGTATTGACAAATGTTCATCTTCCACGTGACAAAGTGTTCAGTTTTAGAATAAATAATTGGTTGTACACAAATCTATTGCGGTGTTGTTTTCAGTTTGAGTTAAGGACTATTGTATTTTATATTGCAGATGTCAATGAGTGTGATCAGTCTTTTGGACCATGCATGCACTTGTGCTCTAATACACCAGGGTCTTTTCGCTGTCTGTGCCAGAATGGTTTCAAACCTCTTGGCAATGGCTCTTGTGAAGCTCAAGGTAACATATGGCATACATTTTTCAGATTTTACAAGTAAAAACAAGTAGACACAATACCGATAATGTCAAATTGTTTTTAAGGAGCCGTGATGAAGATTTTGACAACTAGGAAGGGATTCATTGGGTTAGTGAATGTGAAGACTAGAGTGTATGAGCCACTCTTTACTAGTGAGGGTGACCCTGTAGCCATGACCTATGATATCCAAAGGAACTTCATTTACTGGGCTGATCAAAATGGGAACATCTACAAGGCTTATAACGGGAAGAGCACGATTCTGTATTCAGGTTAGTTATTGTGGGGGATTTTTGCTAAATCCATGCAGATTGCATTCATATTTTGGCATGGACCAAAAACTTTTTTTTTTTATTCCCCACTTATTAGGGCAGTCTGGTGTGAAGAGTCTAGCCGTCGACTGGCTCACTGGACAGCTGTATTGGGCGAGTGTTACCCAGAAAGCCATCTACACTGGTGCAGCTGACGGTAGTGCTGTAGGCAAAGTCATGTCCAAAGAAATGGACCCAAGCGATATGGTCCTCAGCCCAATCGAGAGGTACAAACTGCTTTTCACCTTAGTACAGAACAGATTTGAGGAGCACCATTATATCTGGCTTTTTTCCTCTGCGTAGTTTAATATTTTGGATTAATAAAGCAACGAATGAAGAAATGACCATTGAGAGGGCGGATATGGATGGTTCGAATCGGACAACACTGTTGTTCATTACTGCACAGTTACCAAGAAGTCTTGTGTTGGATGCGGCTGCACAGCGGCTGTATTGGATCAGTGTTTACAAAATGGTGCGTTACATATGGAAAAACCCTAATTTTGAATGTCAAATGTGTTGATTTTTGTATTTATTTTGAGATCTTTAATTCTAGTCAATTGAGAGCATCAGGACAGATGGCACTGGGCGGCACACCTTTTTGGGTGTCTTTCAAGGAAATCGTGCTCAGACTCTGGCTGTATTTAATGGCTGGTTCTACTGGGCTGATGATAAAAGACTCTGGCAGGCTCCTCAAAATCTGTCTGTTGACAAACAAGATGGATTCATCCTAAAAGCCTCGCTTCCTGTCCTGAACGTCTACCATGCGCTTCAGCAACCCCAAGGTGAATTACATTTTGTAAACGCTTTCTTTCTGAATTCATCAGTGTTTACTAAGGGTGTGTGATTTATATATATAATCCATACGACGCAGATCTGATACGCATTCCATTTTCAACTGTTTAAGACTTCATTTAACTCATTTAAGACTTTCAAGGATACTCGACAAAACGGGCATTTTGGCATAATTGTGTGGTTTTTGTCCGTTCAAGCGGTGTCTTAAGTGGCTTTCTGTGCGCACAAGTGTGTCACAGACACGTACCAGTAACTGCACTGCGTCCGCTTTTGTCTTGTCATGCTTGAATGGTTTATAAGCATTTGCATGAATAAGAGCATTTTCATATAATGTAACGCTAGCCAAAGAATGACGTGGGGAAAAAAAATGGATGCTACATTAACTGCGTTAAATATTAACACGTTAAACTGAAATGAATTGCATTCATTAACGCAGTAATTTTGACAGCACTCGTTAAAATCAATCCACTAACCACTGCACAAAATATGAAGAATGGCAAAAAATGTAGGAGTCTACGACAGTCCTAAACCTGCCAAGGACCAGCGCAATAACACTCCAAAATATTTTTGATCATCAACAAAGTCCCAGAAAATAGAGTTTCTCTTCAATATTGCGCACTCCTAGTGGTTACACCACGTCATTGGCTCAAGCCTCAACTAAATATTCTTTCCATGATGTACATGCAGGTTTTACACCATGTAAAAACTCAGGCTGCCAGCTGTGTTTGCCCTCCAAGAAAAGTGCTGTTGGATTCACCTGTCTGTGTCCTGAGGGAGCGTTGCCCATGTCTTGGGGATCTTGCGAAAGTTTGTTTATTTAGCATTTAATATTAAGCATTTATTTAAAGTTTGGCCTATAACTTGGCTTTTGACGATTTGTTTTATCTCTTGTCATTGTCAGATTTTAAGGTGGCCTATGCAAGAGCCACAACCATATACAGTTTGGAGTTTGCTGGAAAGACTCCTGTTAAAACTGAACTCTTTACTTCGGATGAAGACATCCAGTCCTTTGACATGTACTGGCGGCGAGGTTGTCTGGTTTGGTGTAATGGGACGGGCCACGTAAAGATTAACATACGTTCTCAGGACTTATCCGAGTACATTCTGACTTTAAAACCTGGTAAGTTGTTACTATTTCATATAAAGCCTGAACACTGACGCTTCGATCTGCACACACTTGATTTTGTTGGACCAAAAGTTTAGAGTGATACAACTCTCCTGATATATTTCATGATGGATAAAAGCCTCATAAAAATAATGAAGGAAAAAAAAAAGTTGGTATAATATTTTATTACCATTGCTAGGAAAGTTAACGGATTTCGTTTTTAATCCCTTTATTTATATATATATATATATATATATTTCTATTATTTTTTTATGAAATTGCATGGTTAATTCAGATTGTAAAATGTCATGTGGTGTGACATTCCTGAACTTAATTCTATTTATGAGTTAATAATTCTTGATATTTGAAAATACTTTTTATCTTGGGAAATAATAAACGTATGGAAATTGATACCTACCCTCGCATGTATGGGTGTTAGCAAAATATTAAATTTTTTTGTTGTTGTGTTTTTATTGGTTACACTACGTTTATTCCCACTGATTATTCCAGCTCATAATGAGTATTCCGGACTTTGCCTTGTCTCTTCCCTTAGCCTGCGTCGTCAGAGTTGACCAGAGAACCGGCAATCTGTATTGGCTGGCATGTGATGAACTTTCCATTGGTGTTTCAACCATTGGCCCCCTTGACCAAAGCATTTCCAGGCAGCTATATCAAGCCAAAACTGCAATCCTAGACCTGTTTGTGGATTGGCAGAGAGGAAAGCTGTACTGGCTAGAGGGCGCTCAGATCATGAGAATGAAACTGGGTCTGATTGGTGGAAGAGCAGAATCTGTCTTCAGCTTTGAGGACAGTGGAGTCGACAGCATTGTGTTTGACAGAAAAGCGAATGGCTTCCTTTGGAACATGGAGTCTTGTGAGTGTCCTCTTTCTGAATTGACCGTTTGTGTGAACACTACTGGCTTTCATGTACTTCAGCTGAATGTTACGTTTGCTTTAGACTTGCAGGTTATGAGTCTATTGAAGATGAGGAAGTACACAGCTGGTTTAGACTGGGTCGTTCCTGGCTCCATCGTGGCTGCTTATGAACCCTACATGGTGGCATTGTTCAATAACGTCCTGACCGTTTGGAGCCGTAAAGACGGAGCTCGTGTCTCTGGGGTGGCTGTCGAGAATGGAGTTGTGAGCTTATCTGTTGCCCTCAGGGAAGTCCAACAAGGTTTGTGATGTTCTTCTGGGTTTCATTTTGTGCGATTATGCTACAGGTACTTATGCTACAGGTACTTATTTGTAGCTTTGTATGCTCTTCAGATAAGATGACTGAAGATGTTCGTCGTACTGAGGTGACTTGCAAAAGTCCTCTAGTCTTGTGTCAAGGCTCAACGGTGTGTATCAATCGATCTCAGCGGTGTGATGGGAAGAAAGACTGTCCAGATGGGTCTGATGAGGCCTCATGTTTGGACATGTGTGCAAAGCCAGGTATGCTTTATGATAGGCATAGTTCACCCAAAAATAAAAAAAAAGGTCATTTATTAACTAGGGATGTGCCCAAAGCCTAAATCTGAATGCAGAAAGGCACGGAAAATGAATGATGCATTCTACAGAGCTCCTAAAGAGACCTGGTTAGGTTTGCTGTGGTAGTCATTTATATTACAGTACATCAGATTGAACTTCTCACATGACTATAGTAAGGAGAGATGACTGACAGAATGATTTGGCGTACAACGAATCCTTAGCGTCATTGATAAATCTCATCTTGTAAAATGTGTGGTCTGTACTGCCGCTCCCTATAAGCAGAGTAAACGTATCTGGAATTTGATAGTGAGAGTAAAAACGAGCGTGCATTCAAAAGGGATTTTTTATATTGATTGTGGTTCCCTGGTGCCCACAAATTATATGCAACATAATTACCCAACTGTATAATTGCAAAACAATGCAAAAGCATTAAATGTTTTTTTCCTCACATCTCATATTTTTTCCATCACCATGTCCCTTTTAGATTCTCAATTGAATGTGTAATTTCCTATTCAAACATGGTATTCGGATTTGGGCATATCCCTATTACTAACAATACTGTTGTTCGAATGCTTTGACTTTTAAGCATAAAATATTTATTTATTTATCATATTTAACCTGAAAGAGTACTTGAATAATGGTCAACTTTTAGAACAATATTAAGTTGGTTAAGGGGGGGTGATCTTGTTTAGTTTTATTGTGTTTCTGACTTTGTGCATGGGTCATTAGACTGCAGGAAATTTAAATAGAAAAAAATGCTTTGTTCTTCCAGATGACTTCCTGTGTAATGATGGAAGTAAGTGTGTAGAGAGAGATTTGGTGTGTGATGGTCGCTCTCACTGCACTGATGGTTCAGATGAGATGGGATGTCCCACCATGGCTGCCAAGTCCTCAATCTCCGGGCCATTAAAGTGTCGTTTGGGCTCTAAACCCTGTAAGGATGGAAGTGAGTGTGTCCTGTACACTCATGTGTGTGATGGAGAGAGGGACTGTAAGGATGGATCTGATGAACAGGGCTGTCAATATAAGTGTAAAGCAGGTAAAACGCATGAAGCTGATTCATAAGTGCTTTATGTAGCCAAGACATGTGCAAGTGGCATTTAAACCAAACGTTTCCTCCTAGATCAGTTCCAGTGCGCTCATGGGAGGATGTGTATCGACAGAAAGCAGGTGTGTGACGGCACACCTCAGTGTCAGGACCGCTCTGATGAAATGGACTGTTTCACTCGCTCACACGACTGCAAACACCAGTGTGACAATAAAACTCGCTGCATCCCAGAAAACTTCCTCTGTGATGGAGAGAAAGACTGTGTAGACGCCACTGATGAAGACAACTGCTGTGAGTTTTTCAAAAGATGCATCATATTTATGCCCACTCAGTGATATTTAAAGTCCCCTGTAGTCAATAATCATATCCCTTAGAACTCATCTTTGATCACCAAAATGACATATTTAAAAAAAAAAAAAAAAGTAGCCTAAATGTAATTCTACACCCTTTCTTCATTTAATATACATGGAATTCATGAATTTGCTTATTAAGCTCAGACTAGCTGTGTCACTCAATCAACCTTACTATAGTAAACGCTGCACAATGGCCAGTTGAAATACTGGTTTAATTCAGCCATGTACACTATATTGCCAAAAGTATTGGGACACCCCTCCAAATCCCTGAATTCAGGTGTTCCAATCCCTTCCATGGCCACAGTTGTATAGATTGTCACCTATGCATGCAGACGCTTCTACAAACATTGGGAAGCAATGGCCTTCGTGTGGCCTTCAGATTAGCTCAAGAACAGTGCGTAGAGCTTCGTGGATTGGGTTTCCATGGCTGAGCAGCTTCATCCAAGCCTTACATCACCAAGTACTGTGTGTGCTTTACACCACTGCATCCCACACTTTGCAGTCACTGGACTCTAGAGCAGTGGAGACGTGTTCTCTGGAGTGACCAATCGCACTTCTCTGTCTGGCAATCCGATGGACGAGTCTGGGTTTGGCGGTCGCCAGGAGAACGGTACTTGCCTGACTGCATTGTGCCAAGTGTAAAGTTAGGTGGAGGGGGTATTATGGTGTGGGGTTGTTTTTCAGGGGTTGGGCTTGGCCCCTTAGTTCCGGTGAAAGAAACTTATAATGCTTCAGCATACCAAGACCTTTTGGACAATTTCATGCTCCCAACTTTGTGGGAACATTTTGGTAATGGCCCCTTCCTGTTCTAACATGACTGCGCACCCGTGCACAAAGCAACGTCCATAAAGACATGGATGAGCGAGTTTGGTGTGGAGGAACTTGACTGGCCTGCACAGAGTCCTGACCTCAACCCGATAGAACAGCTTTGGGATGAATTAGAGCGGAGACTTTGAGCCAGGCCATCTCATCCAACATCAGTGCCTGACCTCACAAATGCACTTCTAGAAGAATTGTCAAATTCCCATAAACCTTGTGGAAAGCCTTCCCAGAAGAGTTGAAGCTGTTATAGATGCAAAGGGTGGGCCAACTCTATATTAAACCCTACAGATTAAGAATGGGATGTCATTATTAAAGTTCATGTGCATGTAAAGGCAGGCGTCCCAAAGCTTTTGGCAATATAGTGTGTTTGAACCAGAAACTGATTCAGAAGAAGTGGAAGAGAGTGACTTATACTGGGTCGTCTACAAATCGATGTATCAGAATGGCAATGCATTTTAGCCCATATCAGCATCCTTAGAAACGCTTTGAAATACTCAGAATGTCAGTGGAGAAAGGCATATAGTTCATCATAACATTCCAATGTACATTTAAATAAATGTACCCGCTATGTTGCTAAATGTACCCGATTTTTCATATCAGCAGAAAAATATACCTGTATAACCTGGCTTCTCTTGAGACTCCCCTGCTTCGCAGCAGTTAATGATATGCTAAAGCCCATTGGCATGTTGACGGGATTGGTTACGTTGAGAACAATGGCAGTTTCAAACCGTGATTTGAGACTGACTTTGGTTCACTGCAGTTTTAAGGAGAAATTACTCCGCAATGGTGTTGACTTATAAATTTGCACATGGTTTGTTTAAAAGCACATTTAAAAACCACACATAGACATAAAAACATTAACTTGATTTTCACCAAAGGGTGAACCATTATCTCCATCAATGGCATCACCAAAACGAGTTGTCAAGGTTAATTTATTTTATTTTTATTTTTTAAAGCGGATTCACAAACATTCCAACTTTCCAACCAACTTTTTATTGGTTGACGAACGGTTCCAACCCAAACTCTCACCATTGGTTGAGTCAATTTTGCTATGCCGGCTCAATCATATAAACAGGTGTTTTTGGTTCGCACCACAGTTATTTCTAGCTAAACCAGCCTTCCAATGCCTTGGTTTACTGTTCCATACAAATCTGGAGTAGGTGAAAGTATTCTAACAATTACATGCATGCCTTTTTAAAGGTGCAATATCCTGTAAACTTTTTCCCATGAACCCAGGAACAATTCCTGACCCTTTCTGGCTTTTTTTGCTGCTATATACTTAAGACCTCTACTGTATGTAAATGACCTCTTATTAATGATTAACCTCTTTGTATGTTAAATGTAATGTGCTTTTTGTTCTGTTTAACCATTATGGATGACTGCCTGATCTGTGTTCACAGCTGAGACTAACAGAGGGAAAGTAAATTTGGTGTCTCTGAACAAAGCCGGTTCAGGTTTTGCACCTCCGCCTCCGATCTGCAGAAGTCCATCCATGATGTGTCCAGGAACATCACTGTGCATTTCCCAGACTCTGTTCTGTGATGGGAAGATAGATTGCCCGGATGGTTCTGATGAAGTTTCGTGCGTACACGTTTGTTCAAAACCTGGTAAATCTCTGCTTTATCGTCAATGTAAATCTTTTTCTTAAACAATAAGCAAATCACTGACATCTGTAATATTGTGCCAGATGACTTCCTGTGTAAGGACAGAAGGAAGTGTATTGATGGGAATCTGGTGTGTGATGGTCACGCTCACTGCCTTGATGGTTCTGATGAGGTGGCTTGTTACATGGCTGCTAAATCCTCAACCTCAGGGCCATTAAAGTGTCGTGTGGGCTCTAAACCCTGTAAGGATGGACGCGAGTGTGTCCTGTACACTCATGTGTGTGATGGAGAGAGGGACTGTAAGGATGGATCTGATGAACGGGGTTGTGAATATAAATGTAAAGCAGGTAAAACTAGGGATGGGGCCGATCCGATCCAGTATCGGTATCGGGACCGATACCAGCGTAATTCACGTATCGGATTTTCCCGATCCAACCTGCGGAGATATCCGATATCCTTGAGTCATGTCTGCGCTTTAACGTTGTCTGCTGAAATGACTCCAAAAGTGATTCCCGCCGGCTAGTCTGCTAGCTGGCTGCAAACTGCGGAATGGATTTCCTGAACGGAGGCGCGGCTCAATGAGACACAGAGTTATGAGACACGCCACCGCTCAGGAAATCCATTCCGCAGTTTGCGGCCGCTGTGTGGAAATTCTTCACACTGGAAACACCGCAGAGCAAGACAGCAAAATGCAATGTTTGCAAAGCCGTAATTCAGAGCTCGTTGAAGCTCCCTCGCGTCGTACAACACAACGAATGCAATCGAACATTTAAAAAAGCACCACGTTACTGTGCGTTCACACCAAACGCGAATAGCGCGTCAAATTCGCGTCTGCCGCGTCTAGTTGGACGCTTGAATATTTTGAATCCATTCGCGCGCCCAGAGCGAAATTGACGCTCGTAAAAAGCAAAAGTTTGAAGCGAAATTGACGCGCGTCTGAGGCGAAATCCGCTTGTCTGTTTGCACATGGCTGATGTTGATCGAGCATTCATCGAGAGAGTTACAGCATCGGAGCGAGGATCACCCTTTAGATAGTGTGTGTGTGTGTGTGTGTGTGTAAGATGTTTACACTTGCACTTTTCTTATATTTCAAGACTCAAAGTATTTGACATTTTGGGAATGTAATAAATATTGACATGACCTACAGTTGCATATTTGTTTTCAGAATGGGATTTTTCCTGTTAACAGGATTTACTGTTTTTCTGACTTCCTTTTCTGACCTTATACTTACCATACATGCATAAAAATGTAGGCCTACATATCATACTTGCCTGTTGAGAGGAGTTTATTTCAGCATCATATAAAATAAACAATAATGATAATAATAATATTAAAGCAAACACAGCTCTGGTATCGGAATAGTATCGGTATCGGCCGATATCCAAATTCAGGTATCGGGATCGGATCGGAAGTGAAAAAATGTGGATCGGTGCATCCCTAGGTAAAACCCATGAAGCTGATTCGTAAGTGCTTTATGTAGCCAAGACATGTGTAAGTGGCATTTAAACCAAACGTTTCCTCCTAGATCAGTTCCAGTGCGCTCATGGGAGGATGTGTATCGACAGAAAGCAGGTGTGTGACGGCACACCTCAGTGTCAGGACCGCTCTGATGAAATGGACTGTTTCATTCGCTCACACGACTGCAAACACCAGTGTGACAATAAAACTCGCTGCATCCCAGAAAACTTCCTCTGTGATGGAGAGAAAGACTGTGTAGACGCCACTGATGAAGACAACTGCTGTGAGTTTTTCAAAAGATGGAGACTGTCATTTGTTCAATGCACTATCATATTTATGCCCACTCAGTGATATTTAAAGTCCCCCTGTAGTCAGTAATTGTATTCCTTATGTCATTTTGGTGATCAAAGATGAGTTCTATTTGAATTTCTTTTTTTTCTTCTTTTCTGTGAAAAATTATTTCTTAAAGTAGCTTGAATGTAATTCTACACCCTTGCTTCATTTTAATATACGTTGAAACATGAATCTGCAAATTAGTCCCGGCCTCCACCCTGTATTACACCAGCTTGGACTACCTGTTTCACTCAATCAACCTTACTATAGTAAACGCTGCACAATGGCCAGTGGAAATACTGGTTTAATTCAGCCATATATGTTTGAATCAGTTTCTGGTTCAAGAAGAAGTGGAAGAGTGAATTATACTGGGTCGTCTACAAATCGATGTATCAGAATGGTAATGCATTTTAGCCTAAATCGGCATCCTTAGAAACACTTTGAAATACTCAGAACGTCAGTGGAAAAAATTATATAGTTCATCATTAACATTGTCAAATACACATAAATAAATGTACTATTGCTAAATGTACCCGATTTTTCATATAAAAAATATACCTGTATAACCTGGCTTCTCTTGAGACTCCCCTGTTTCGCAGCAGTTAATGATATGCTAAAGCCCGTCGACACAGTGTGATTGGTTACGACAGCATTTGAGACGTAGAGAACAACAGCAATTTCAAACAGTGTTTGAGACTGACTTTGGTTCACTGCAGTTTTAAGGAGAACTCATTATGCCCCTTTTCACAAGTCAACAGCATTGCTGTCACCTTTAAGACAAACCAAGTGCAAAATCATAAGTAATAAATATATGGTGTACCTAGAATGTGTCTGTGAAATTTCCGCTCCAATACCCCCCAGATCATTTATTATAGCTTGTCAAATTTGCCCCTTTTTGGGTGTGGGCAAAAATACGCTTTTTTTGTGTGTCCCTTTAAATGCAAATGAGCTGCTGCTCCCCGCCCCCGTTCAGACAACGGCCGATCCTTTACATGAGCTTCGGATACTACGGGAATAACAAAACATGCGAATCTCAGAAATGACCAGTAGCGAGTGCAGCCTTATGAAGAGACTCGGGAAGAGGTTGTAGCTTTTAGACACACCTGGATGTTTCTGAATGGTTGGTGGATACATTTATGTAGTTGTCTGAGTTACATTGATTCATCGACTTTTGTTAAACATGACTGTACATGCAAGTTGAAACGGTTCCCTGAGGTCTTTATAAGACAGCTGTGACGTTTTTGGTCAAATAGTGTTCAGTGCTCGTCTGTGCAGCAACGACAGAACCGTTTTCATTCTTTGCTCGAACTTTTGCCATTGTGTTAGAACTGGTTACACGGTCACTTGCAAAAACCAAATGGCGGCGCCATGGGTGGAAACTTGGGTGCAGATTAAGGGGTGGTAATATTATAATAAGATTTCCTTCCTACGTCAAAAGGGGAGTGAAATCTGATTGGCTTATTTTTTTGACATGCATGCAGAGAAAGGCTCACCAAAACAGTAGCTTGGGTTGTCACTTTTTGCATTTTCTGGGTTGGTAGATGCACCAATATGTCCCCTTTAAAGCATATTAAAAACACCACAGACATATAAACAACATTAATAACTTGATTTTCACCACAGGAGGTCTTAAAGGTGAACTAATCTGCATCAATAGCATCACCAAAACGAGTTGCAAAGGTTTCCCAAGGTTATTTTTTCAAAGATGATTCCCAAACATTTTTTAGTTTTTTTTAGTTTTTTTTTTTGGTTGGACAACCAATGGTGAGTTTGAGTTGGAACTGTTTGTCAATTTTGCTATGCCGGCCCACTTTTCTTTTTTTTTGGTTCGCACCACATTGTTTATTTCTAGCAAAATCAACCTGCAAATTCCTTGGTTTATAATGTTGAAAATAATAATTCCTGACACTTTCTGGCTTTTTTTTTGCTACTATATGCTTTTAAGACCTCTACTGTATGTAAATGACCTCTTACTATTAGTTTACCTCTTGGCATGTGAAATGTAACCTGTGCTTATTGATGAATGCCTGATCTCTGTTCACAGCTGAGACTAACAGAGGGAAAGTAAATTTGGTGTCTCTGAAAAAAACCGGTTCAGGTTTTGCACCTCCGCCTCCGATCTGCAGAAGTTCATCCATGATGTGTCCAGGAACATCACTGTGCATTTCCCAGACTCTGTTCTGTGACGGGAAGATAGATTGTCCGGATGGTTCTGATGAAGTTTCGTGCGTACACGTTTGTTCAAAACCTGGTAAATCTCTGCTTTATCTTCAATGTAAATCTTTTTCTTAAACAATAAGCAAATCACTGACATCTGTAATATTGTGCCAGATGACTTCCTGTGTAAGGACAGAAGGAAGTGTATTGATGGGAATCTGGTGTGTGATGGTCGCGCTCACTGCCTTGATGGTTCTGATGAGGTGGCTTGTTACATGGCTGCTAAAACCTCAACCTCAGGGCCATTAAAGTGTCGTTTGGGCTCTAAACCCTGTAAGGATGGACAGGAGTGTGTCCTGTACACTCATGTGTGTGATGGCGAGAGGGACTGTAAGGATGGATCTGATGAACAGGACTGTGGTCGTCAATGCCAATCTGGTTGGACAAATTTCAGTACTCAACCTTATCACAACAATTTGGTCACCATATCCAAGGACTGACCCCATCATGCCCTTGTTCCTCCACCACAGGGCAGTTCCGGTGTACCTCTGGAGGGAGATGTATTGAAATGAATCAGGTGTGTGATGGGACTCCTCAGTGTCTGGATAAGTCTGATGAAGCAAGATGCCAGAAACCCTCAATGAGCTGCAGCATGCGTTGTGACCGGGATACTCGCTGTATTGCTAAAATCTTAATCTGCAATGGGGTTAGGGACTGTCTGGATGGCACGGATGAAGCCAACTGTGGTGAGCCAACAGTTCTCCTGAACTGTAGTAAACAGTCTAAGATTATGTAGTAACTGGATTAAAATTGCAAGCGCTTGTGGAAGAGTTTTTAATGTGCATGGTCTTGTACTGCAGAAATTTTGCACTGCCTGCAGTGAGAGTGAGCCTAACTTTATGCCAGTATCAAAAGTGTATCAGTCGTCACTTGTTACTTTCACTCTATATCAGTCTTCTCCACTTTTCAAATAGTGTCATATTTCAAAGACTTATTCCAAATCTGGTGGAAGAATGAGATGTTATCCTAATAAAGACTCCACCTGCTCTGTGTTTTGTGACAGCTATATCCAGACCAGCTCAGACAAGCTGTGAGAGTCCCTCTGTACTATGTCTGGGAACATCAGTGTGCATGTCTCAGGGGCAGCTGTGTGACGGCAGAAGAGACTGTCCCGATGGATCTGATGAAGCTTCTTGTATAGATGCGTGTGCTTCTCAAGGTAAAAAGTTCTCCCAGCTGAAGAAAAATGTTTTAACCAGTCTTGGGTGTTTTGATGTTTGAAAGATTTAGGTTGTCTCCCAGCTGGATCAGCTGACAAGACAAGTCACCTTTATTTATATAGCGCTTTTTACAATGCAGATTGAATCAAAGCAGCTGCGCAGTGAAAACATGAAAAAAATACTACAAAGTTTGTTTCTAGAAGAAAATTGCATCATCGTCCACCCTAAGTAAGGCAGATCAGTAATATTGCTGAATATTAAATGTCCCCAACTAAGCAAGCCAGAAGCCAAGGCAACAGTGGCAAGGAACCAAAACTCCATCAGGTGACGGAATGGAGAAAAATAACCTTAGTCGGGGGCCAGTTCTTCTCTGACCAACGAGCGAACAGTGTATGATTATGATCCTGGCAGCATTACAGGTCAGAAGTCAGATTGGTTCAGAACATTCAGAATATTATCCAGTTCCATCTGGTTGGAGGTCGGAGTCATCACGCCGGTATGGAGAAGAGTTTGAGGATCAGTGCCGATGGCTGTCGTGTCGATGAGGCCTTCACAGGGATGCGTCATGGATGGGTCCAGGTGCAGGTCCACCATCTGATCTGGATCCGGCCGGGATCCGGCTGACTTCAGTAAACGGGAGGGACTGGTTGACACTTCAGGACTGCGTTACCGTCATGTCCAGGCGCAGGTCCTTCATTGGATCTGGATCCGGCGGACTGCGGTAAACCCCGGATAAACCGAGACTAATGTTAGCGCAGACGCCATCCTTACACAAGTACATCAGAATTTATGGGGAGTGTTCCCGGTTCCGGCTGACCTAATCTATGCAGCCTAACATTGAATTATAGAAGTCTATTATGTGTTGTGTATGCTAGGTCAAAGAGCTGTGTTTTTAGTCTAGATTTGAACTGACAGAGTGTGTCTGCTCCCCGGACAATGTTAGGAAGATTGTTCCAGAGTTTTGATGCTAAATAAGAAAAGGATCTACCGCCAGTAGTCGATTTTGATATTCTAGGTATTATCAACTGGCTGGAAATTAGTACAAGTACCTGAAACCCTTCTAAAACACCAAACATGTCCTGCATGAAGATCAGCAAGCAACCGTAGGCTGATTTTAGGCCTCCTTCTCCCATTCCTTCCTTGTTCTCCTGCTTGCTTTTGTTCTCCACATTTTTCCTCCTCCTCATTCCTTAACCGTTTTCTCCTCGTTGTTCTCGTCTTTGGCATCCTTCTCCTTCTCATACTCCTCTTCCTTCACTTTTTTTTTTTCCTCATCTTTTTGCTTCCTCGTTTCCCCTTCTGCCTCCTCATTCCTCCTCATCCTTGTTCTTGTCCTCTGCCTCCTTATCCTTCTCATTCTCCTCTTCCTTCACTTTTCCTCTTCTTCTGCTTCCTCGTTTCATCCTTTGATTTTCTCCTACTTGCCCTTCTCCTTTGTATTTTGCCTCCTCGTCATCCTAGTTCTCCTTGTCCTCGTCGTCCTTCTCTTTGTCTTTGGCGTCCTTCTCATTCCTCCCCTCTCGTTCTCCTTTTCCTCTTCTTCGTCCTCCTCCTGCCTCTTACATTGTGCTTTTTTTCCATGTTATTCATACAGATGACTTCCTTTGTAAGGACAGAAGGAAGTGTATTGAGGGAGATTTGGTGTGTGATGGTCGCGCTCACTGCCTTGATGGTTCAGATGAGATGGAATGTCCCACCATAGCAGCTAAAACTACGACGACAGCACCCTTCAAGTGTCGTGTGGGCTCTAAACCCTGTAAGGATGGACAGGAGTGTGTCCTGTACAGTCATGTGTGTGATGGAGAGATGGACTGTAAAGATGGATCTGATGAAGAACATTGTGAACTTCAATGCAATCCTGGTGAGATGTTACCACGACTTCACAATCTCAACCCTAGTTTATTTTTTGTCTTTGCTTATCTTTCTGGTATGCTGAATCATTCACAGGGATGTTTCAGTGTATTCAGGGAAAGAAGTGTATTGACTTCCGGCAAGTGTGTGATGGGACTCCTCAGTGTCCAGATAACTCTGATGAAGCAGGCTGCTGGAAACCCACCAAGAGCTGCAGCATGCGCTGTGATGGGAACACCCGCTGTATCCCAGAGGTGTTCATCTGTAATGGTATGAGGAACTGTTGGGACGGCTCGGATGAAGCTGACTGTGGTGAGTCTGCTCTAGAAACATCACAAATGACACATTTGCTTCTACATATGGGCTCTGAAAAGTGATGCGAGTCATTTTTGCACCACTGGTGTCAACAAACTAAACAAAAAAAACAAAAAATCAATGTTTCCGGGTCATAGTGACTCAAATTGATGTAGCATGTCACATTACTTAACTTTGTAGGAATGGTCTATCAGACATTGTCAAAGAGTTTTGACTTGGATGGTAACAAATATTAAATATAATTCTAGTCTAATTTGTTTTAAACTTGTTTTCACAATCGCCAATGGTTGCAGCCATGCCGCCGCCACCATCACCGTGCAAAAGCCCTTATGTGGCTTGTCAGGGGACGTCACTATGCATCCTGCAGCGATATCTGTGTGATGGGAGAAAAGACTGTCCTGATGGTTCTGATGAGAGGCCGTGCCTCCGCAACTGCCCATATCGCAGTAATGAACACATTCACTTCGTTTTACTGATATGTATTGCTTGAGATAGTTATTGCTGTCTTATAACTTCTCAATCTCTTTTTCTGCCAGGTGATTTTATGTGTAACGACAGGAGTAAGTGTGTGAAGCGAGATTTGGTGTGTGATGGGCGCGCTCACTGCATTGACCGTTCAGATGAGATGGGATGTCCCACCATGGCTGCTAAAACCTCAACAACAGCGTCATTAAAGTGTCGTGTGGGCTCTAAACCCTGTAAGGATGGACTTGAGTGTGTCCTGTACACTCACGTGTGTGATGGAGAGAGGGACTGTAAGGATGGATCGGACGAAGCTGACTGCGACTTTAATTGTAAAACAGGTAGTCAAACCAAATATTTTATACCAACACTTCATATACAAATAAATAAACTTTAAGTTATTTATGTATGTGTATACATTTATTTAATATATTTAATTTTTATATTGCTATTGTATCTTTTAGTTTTCTTCCTCTTCTTTCTCATCGTCCTCTTCCTTAAGTCTATGGCAGTCCATAGAACCGTATTGTAAAAAGTTGTGAAATTTTGCACACAGATAGAGGACAGTATAAACCTTAACCACAGTAAACTGACTCTCTACCTCGATCCCTCTAGCACCACCAACTGTCCAGAGGCTGAATGCGAGGCTATAACTCCGCAACGCTTTATTGTATTCAGACCAAACTTGGTGTGTTGAGACTCATGACCTAAGGATTACCTGCAGTTTTGGCGCAGTGGCACCTAGTTTTCAGGAGACATGAGAATTATATTTTTGCTTCTAACTTCTGAACGGTCTTTTTAGATTTGGTGCAGCAAGTCGAACGATACACAATGTTCCCATATCAGCCATTTTGGGTATTGGCCTCACGTAGTCACACCTTCAGATTAATGGCAGAAGGCCTGAACTCCATCGCAGCTTTCATTGGCTAAGGACATTTTGTGTACCTTATGCATCACGTTCAGCCAACAATCCGTGGGCATCACGTCTGAGGCTGAGACTAACATCTTACTAACGCATTGTTACAAATCTCTGTAAGTGTCATTGCCTACAATGTCCTGAAGGTATTTAAAAAGTATCAAGACAGCAGCACCTTGTGGAATAAAATGCTAAAATCTTTTGATTAATTTTGCCTATTGTAATGAATATAGTCTTAATAGATTCCTTGGGTCATGCTGAGAACATACAGTAGATGCAAATTTCCCATAGTCAGCTGGTCTTTCTGTCACCATTTAGATTTTTATTTTATTTATTTTTTTACTTCGAGACCATTTGTATGATTTTTTTTTTTTCACCAAAATCAAGTCAGATCATCTTCAGACCAGGTCGGCAAAAAGTCATGAATTTTGTGACGAGAGAACCATTTCCATATACCACATCAACGAATTTGATGGCATACTGCCAAACTGCAACTGAGCCTGACCACACCAGATCAATTTGGTGTCAGTGACGCCTATTGGTCAAGCAATTGTCACATTACAAGTGATTTGTATTTATGGACTATCTACTATTTTGCTTAATCCCCTCTAAATCTTCTCATTTTTGCAGTTAGTCTGATACTCGCTGCCTTGATTTATAGCTCCTCATTCTGCTTCTGTGGTGCTTGGCCCTTTAATTGCTGCTTGCAGCTATATTTATTATTATTTATCGATTGTTTTATGGCAGTAGTGGCACAGAAGTTACCTTTCACCTTTAAGTTTGGTACTCAAACAAAGGACCGTTTTTAATATTACTTATTCAAAAACTATTTTAGTGGTTTTGTTGTTGCTCCTCAGGGGAGTTTCAGTGTGCCCATGGGAGAAAATGCATTGACTCAAAGCTTGTGTGCGATGGCAAACCACAATGTCAAGATTTTTCTGATGAGAGGGATTGCTTCACACGCAGCAAGAGCTGCAGCCATCGCTGTGACAACAAAACTCGCTGCATCCCAGAAAACTTCCTGTGTGATGGAGAGAGAGACTGTGTGGATGGCACTGATGAATCTGACTGTGGTGGGTATCTCTGATACTGACATCAATGAATTTAGTTGAGCTAATCACGTAATCAGTCTATTCAATATATATCGGGGTTTTTTATCTTTTTTTTTCTGCAGGGTACCCCATAAAGGTGGTGAAGTGTGAAAGTCCCGCTGTCTTGTGCCGTGATGGGTCGCTGTGCATCCCTCACACTAGTCTCTGTGATGGCAAGAGAGATTGTCCTGATGGATATGATGAAACCTTTTGCTTTGACAGATGTCCAAACTCAGGTACTCAAAGGATACTATCTTAATTGCATACTTAATTGCAAAGAATACTATCTTTTGTATTACAAAACTCATAATTTTCATTTTACTTTTAGGTGACTTTCTATGCAAGGACAGGAGGAAGTGTATTGAGGGATATCTGGTGTGTGATGGTCACGCTCACTGCCTTGATGGTTCAGATGAGATGGGATGTCCCACCATGGCTGCTAAAACCTCCACCTCAGGGCCATTAAAGTGTCGTTTGGGCTCTAAACCCTGTGAGGATGGAAGTGAGTGTGTCCTGTACACTCATGTGTGTGATGGAGAGAGGGACTGTAAGGATGGATCTGATGAACGGGGTTGTGAATATAAGTGTAAATCAGGTAAAACGCATGAAGCTGATTCATAAGTGCTTTATGTAGCCAAGACATGTGTAAGTGGCATTTAAACCAAACGTTTCCTCCTAGATCAGTTCCAGTGCGCTCATGGGAGGATGTGTATCGACAGAAAGCAGGTGTGTGACGGCACACCTCAGTGTCAGGACCGCTCTGATGAAATGGACTGTTTCACTCGCTCACACGACTGCAAACACCAGTGTGACAATAAAACTCGCTGCATCCCAGAAAACTTCCTCTGTGATGGAGAGAAAGACTGTGTAGACGCCACTGATGAAGACAACTGTGGTAATTGTTTTAACTGGTTGCCTAAAATGAAAATGCTTTAGTTAAGTTTAATAACCCAAATTAAATGCAATGTAAAAAGGTATTTTAAAGAAATTGCATTTAAAATAAGTTAAGATATTAAATGTACTCATTGATTTGTTTTTTAGCCCCTATCACTGGCCCATCCATCACAGACCCTTCTAAAATATCATCCCAGCCGGTCTGCATTAGCCCTTCTGTGTTTTGTCATGAAACCTCAAAATGCATCACACAATCCCAAGTATGTGATGGGAAGAAAGACTGTCCGAGTGGAGCAGATGAGCAGCTTTGCATATATTCATGTCCAGATCCAGGTGACATGTAGAATTTGTTCTATTCTTAAATGGGATGGTGTTCCATGTACATTTGATGATAAGGTTTTGTACTCCAATCAGACCAGTTTCTGTGCAAGGACAGACGGCAGTGTGTTAGGAGAACCCTAGTGTGTGACGGTTACCCACACTGCTCTGACGGATCGGATGAGCAACAGTGTCCCACCTGTGCTTTACGTTGTGACCAGAAGATGGTGTGCCTGACTAGCCAGCAGCTCTGTGATGGAAAACCAGACTGTAGAGATGGTTCAGATGAGAAGAACTGTCGTAAGTTTATGTAATCATTTACATGTTCAGAACCCAAATAATTATTTCTTTTGTGGAAGACAAATAGGAATGTTTAACAATTTCCTGAATCCTATTTTTCCATAAAATTAAAGAAATATGCTATATTCGAAGTCTTCGAAAGCCATACTATAACTTAGTGTGAGGAGCAGATAGAAATTAGTCATTTATTAATGGAATATCTGCTGTAGAAAGTCATGTGTCTGGAACATGAGTATGATGATAGAATTGTCATATTTGGGTGACCTTTACAATTTAATTTGGTCAAATGTCGCTTTTTTTTTCTTTGCTTTTTTCAGACAGTAGTGTGGTTGCAAGTGCTTCATTACCTCTGAAATGTCCCCTGGGATCCAAACCTTGTAGGGATGGGAAAGAGTGTGTTCTGTACAGCCACGTGTGTGATGGAGAGAAAGATTGCAAAGATGGATCTGATGAGAGGAACTGTGAGCGTAAATGTAAAAAAGGTACGCTTTGCAGTAAAAAATACAATGAATTCATTGTCAATTTGGTCAGTTGTACTGTCTTTTACATATTTAAATGATTCAACCCTCCAGACCAATTCCAATGCGCTCATGGCAGGAAGTGTATAGACATGAAGCTTGTATGTGACGGCACACCTCAGTGTCAGGACCGATCCGATGAGATCAACTGCATGAAGCTCTCGGAGGAGTGCAGACACCCATGTGACAATAAAACCCGCTGCCTTCCTGAGTCCTTCCTCTGTGATGGAGAGAGAGACTGTGTGGATGGCACTGACGAAGCCAACTGTGGTAGGTCAACGGCACAAAGCGTTCATATTAGGGAGCTAATGGCTATAAATGTAGCTTCAGTCCCAAGGACTTGGCCAAAATCAATCACGACTTTGCCCTTAACCCCTATGGGGTCTCTGGTGACCTGAAAATGAAGGGAACATTTGTTTTAATTTCAGCAAAGTTCATCTAAATGGCATGAGACTTAATGACTTTGACACTTTCTAGCTCTACAAAAAAAATTAAAATAATTGGAATGATATCTGGTTGTAGCCTGTGATGGGTGTGGGGGAATGTCACACACTCAGGATGTTCTGGGTCTCCCCAGATCCCACATTGGAAATTTATTTATATTTATTTATTTCCAAGTAAAATCACTATCATCCAAAATGTGGAACGCTGGGACTCACACTCACACTTCTATACCCTACCCATCACAGAAAACTTTCTGCATTTTTACGTTAATAAACATACATCAAATTATGTTTTTTTTGAAAATCCATTTCCTTCATGGGGACTGCTGGCTGGTAGGTGATCTCGGGTTTTACAATCTAAAATAAACCTGTACACACCATTTTAGCAATTTGCTTTGTTCAGTGTTTGGAAATAGTTTCCCTTACACTTGGGCTTTATTTGTCCTGCAGTGGTGGAGCCGTGTTCAAGTGACCGTTTCCAGTGCAGTAACGGTCAGTGTGTGGCTCTGTCCCTCCGCTGTGACGGGTTCGCTGACTGTCGTGATCACTCGGATGAGAAGAGCTGTGCTCAGCCGCCTCACTGTCCTGTGGAGCTGCGCTGCCCTCACACTCACGAGTGTCTGCTGGAAGAGTGGCTCTGTGATGGAGACCAGGACTGCAGTGATGGGTCTGATGAGAGGGTGAGGAGCTGCACTGACAGTCTTGTGCTAGGGAAACCTACTCTTCCTTAATGCTGTTGTGTATAGATAAGGTTTTTGTGGTGTGTGTTGCGTGTTTGCACTTGTACTATGTTTGTGGGTTTGTGCCATTTTGTTTTGCGTGCGTTTGAACTTGTACTATGTGGTTGTGTCTTTGGAGTGTTTGTTTGGTGGTTTTCTTTGGTGTGTTTGTAGTTTTGTAGTGTAGTTTTTGTTTGGTGTTTTGTGGGGTTTATTTTGTTTGTACTGTTTGTGGTTTTGTGTTTTTGTAGCTGTTTTAGGTACGTGTGTTTTTTTATTTTTTTTAAACTAATGGGTTTTCAACATTGCTCTGTTGGTTTGAGTAGCCATTGTTGTGAGTTTAGGGCAGATTTAACTCTTGTTGAAAAGTGGTTTTTGGGGAACCAAATTTTTTGGCCAATTTTGTCTGGTGCCATTACCAGTTTAAGTGCGAGTACACGTCAACTTGTGATTAACTCCTTCCTACTCTGTTAAACAAATGTGCAAGTTATCAATCTGTGCCATACAATCAGACAGGCTCTTCTCTCCCTGTGTAGAACTGCAAGGTGACTCCGCTGAAGTGTGGAGAGTTCCAGTGGTCATGTGCATCTAAAACTCAATGCATTGTGAAGACGTGGAAGTGTGACGGCGTGAAGGACTGCAAGGACAAGAGTGATGAATCTGGCTGTGAGTGCATGTCTGAAATCAATTCTAAACTCCTAACAGAATGCTTTCAATAATACTAAATTCAAAAAATTTGCTTGTTTTGTAGGTGGTCAAGTCAAATGCCCGACACACTTGTTCCGGTGTGGAAGTGAGGAGTGTGTGGACCCAGATCTGGTGTGCAACAGAGTCTCTGACTGTGCAGACGGTTCTGATGAGGGTGTGGGCTGTCTGAAGAACAACTGCTCCAGTCCCAGCAGCCCATCATGCCAACACTACTGCTTCAACACTCCACATGGAGCGGTCAAACATTTCTTTAATTTTATATATAGTTTTATAATACCGAGGGCCAGATTTACTAAAATCAAATTACTGTGAGACCACAATCCGCTGATGGGAAAGTTCTGCAGGTGATCTAATGACAATGCACAAATTAAAGAACGAAGGGTGTTCCGATTGATTGGGTGCTGATCGTTATCGGCCGATAATAGCTTTATATAGTTTGATTGGTGGTCTCTATAAAGTATGATCAGATGAGACACAGCTCGCGATATAACTTTTTAATTTATGGAAGCTAAAATTGCTTCACTGCATTAACCGTCTGGTAGTTCTACCAGGTGTCTGAAAAGACAATAAATATGCAACGTATTTGTGGAGAGCGGAGACATTGCAATGACAGTAAGAAACTAGAGCTGGGTTTTTTTGTTTGTTTTTTTTTTGTGCATTTCTTTCCTTCACAGCAGTGCGCTTTCATTCCTCCCTGAAATCAGCTAGGTCAGTGATTGTCGTAGAATGCAATCTACTGTTGCTAAACTGCAGGATGTACTCGATAATAAAAGGGTCATTAAAACTGCATTAAGCCACAAAAGAGATGCTGTTCTCCAAGCGGCTTTCTGTGCGCGTGTACGGAGAACACAGAAGCAAAGTGAACTTTGAGCTTTGTGTTCGTGCATAAAATGGTTAACACAGAAATGTCAATTCCCAGCTTGGGGAGTATTCGCTTAAACATTGTCTTAAGTGAACATAAACAGTTAGCAAATAAGTTGCATGTGTAACAGTATATTGGATCCATGCATTAGGGTTTAAGAGACCTATTATGCCCCTTTTTAAATGTGTCTGAAGTTTCAGCTCAAAATACCTCAGATAATTTATTATACCGTGTTGTAAATGCCTATTTTTAAGTGGAAGGAAAAACATGCTTTTTTTTTGTGCATGTATCTTTAAATGCAAATGAGTTGCTGCTCTTGCCCCACTTTCCAGAAAAGGGCAGAGCCTGTACCGCTCATGCCTCCCATACTCTGCCAAAAACTAAAACATTGGTTTGGATTTGATTCTCTATCGTGGTACATAGCAGTTCTTCATGAGTTTATTATCTGCATGTGTTTTAAACCCGTATTAGTTTAAACTTCTGATAGGCTGTATGGTTTTCTGAGCGCACACATCTGAAGCACGTGCACAGAGAGCTGGCTGTCCAACGGCGGGTCCACATTAAACCAAAAGTGGATTTGCACTAAAGCAAACTGTTTGTAAATCTGGTCCTTAATGTTTCAATCATGATAAAAACAACTTAAAATTTAAACCTATTTTGAGCGAGAATATAAATGCAATCAGCTGTATGTTCAAATATTCTCTTGTGTTTCCAGAGATGTGGCTGTAAGACTGGCTTCAGGCTTCAGCCTGACGGTTTAACCTGCAATGATGTAGATGAATGTAAAGAGATTGTGCCCGCTGCCTGTAGTCATAACTGCGTCAACACGCTAGGCTCCTACCTGTGTCGATGCCACCCTGAATTTATACTGGAGCCAGATGGTCGCAGCTGCAAGACGGCAGGTATCAATCCATTCGTTTGTAAAGCGAACAACCACAACTTCTGTGTGCTGCTCCTCATCTGAAATGGGCCACAAAAAATGCTAATGTGGGGCAAAAATATAATTGAAATAAGTGCACGTGTATTTCCACAACTGGAAAATAGCAGAAATGTGCTTAGACCATACAGAGATCCAATAGTTTTTCTTTTCTTAGTGGTCTACTCTATTATTAATAATGAATGTGAATCTTGTTTTTGTGCAGAGGAGCCCAGTCTTTTGGTCTCTGAACAGTACGAGCTGTTAAAGCTGGGTCTGCGAAGCTCCAATATTCAAGCTCTCACCACACCAGGACGGAAGCCCGTCTTCTCTCTGGACTATGACCTGAGAGAGCATAGAGTTTACTGGGTCAGTCTGGAGGAAGAGAGCATCAAATATGCCTTCCACGGAGAAAAAGACAACATTAGAACTATCGTCAAAGGTAAAAAAAAAAAATATATTTTTAAAATATGTAATAAGCTACGAGACGCCGTGCTACTATATTGTGAAAACGGTCACTGTTGAAGGCTATTGTTAGGCACGACGAAAAGTGTTTTCTAAGGGTGTTGTGCAATGACACACAGATCTGTTGGGTAAAGCGACCATAAAAAATAAAACGTGGCTATTGACCAATGAGCATCAAGGACAGATAAAAAAAAAAGATGGACTGCGCACGTCTGTCTTCCACTGTAGAAAAATGAAGCCCAAATATCCCTGAAACGGTCATTGCCGATTATGCCTGAATCTGCGCGGTAGTGATCCTGAGGTGAGGCCGTGGCATCAAGGTCCCGCACGATGCTACCGCAGAATCAAACACAAGCTGCTGTCAATCATGATGTTACACCCCATTTATAGCATTAAATAACTAAAACCAAACTCATTGGTAAAACGAACACTTGATCATTAGTCTGCATAAGAACTACCTAAAATGACAAACATCTTTAGAAGAAAATGATTTGAAGTGTAATTGTTTTTGTTTTTTTGGCTTGTGTCCCATTCGATTACATGGAGAGGGTGGGGTTCATGACCTTTACTGCATACGGTCACCAGGGGGCGATCAATGCATTGGCTTCACTTTTCAGGATGTGTGGCACACTTGGTCACAATGTAAAATTGGAATACCTTTGGAATAAAAAGGCTTCCTAAAGGCATGCGTTTAAGTGCATGTAATGTGACCAACATCAGAGAACTGTTAAATTATCGAAAAATTACCTTTTGCATCATTCAGTGTATGTCACATTTTATTGCATTCAGAAATGTGAAATGCCAGTAAATAAAACCATATTTTACAAACATTATATACATGTATCTTAGTCCCCCCCTCATTCCACCATGAATCCTTTCAATTTAATGTTATTCAGAACAGGAATTCAGACTAATTATATTGGCATTCATTTATAAATTGTATTTATTGTAACCGCCAAGCCTAAATTAATTTAGAGCGAAACTGAAAGTACTGGCTCATTCACGTCTCAATTAGCTCTAATCCAAATGTGTGCGCTTTATGCGTGTTGTGGCCTTGGCAGTAGTAATGTAATTACACAAGTCGCTTTGGAATACAAGTCCCACCATGTTTCAGATGATAAATGCATAATTTCTGAAGAAATGCCTTCAAGTATTTTAGGTCAAAGATTTTCAACTTGCAGGATTTTTCCCAAACTTTTTTGCTTGTTCAGGTGTGAAGTCCGACTCCATTGCTATTGACTGGATGGGAAGGAACCTTTACTGGGTGGATGGTGTTGCTGGGCAGATTCTAGCTGTGAGATTGACCAGCAGCATTGTAAAGCCCCAAAACTACATTGTAATTCTGGATAAGGATTTGGAGCAGCCACGCTCACTTGCGCTGCTGCCGCAGAAAGGGTAAGAAGAACCTCCACAAGTTGGCGCTATTACATGATTGTTCATCTGTATGGATGCATGATGTCTCCAGCCGTTGCTTGCAGGATAATGTTCTGGTCTGAGATCGGAGGTCCAGCACAGATCGAGCGCTCTAGCATGGACGGCTCGGACAGGAGGGTGGTGATCAGCCGCGGTCTCAACTGGCCCGTCAGTGTGACGGTGGACGTTTTGACGGACCGAATATATTGGACTGATGAGAAGCTCGGATGTATAAGCTCAGCGACATTTAATGGAGAAAAGATACGGGTAATTTGAAGTATAACATTGAAAACAAGAATTCCAAGGCACTCGAATATTAGTGAAAAAAGTTTAAAAAGCCTTTATTTCATTCCTGGCTTAAAAATTGGTGAGAAGTGCACCTACGCGTTGCGGCTACAGGCCTTCATCAGGGTGTGTCTTGGAATTCTTGTTTTCAGAGATATACTATCCCACAACCAAAGAGCACCGAGATTTTATACACCCCATGCAGCACTTCTTTTTCGCATTAAGTTTTGTTGAAGTATAACATGTTTGCTGTGCTGCAAATGGGCAGGTAATATATGATGGCACACTTTGTTTTTGAGCTCTACTAGAATAGATTTTCATGCTTGAATGTAAAAAAAGCGCCTTATTTTTCACATTCTTCATTGTTGCAGCACCTCACTTTGCAGTCTGTCAGTAATGTCTGTTTAGATTCTGGGCTTTTCAGAAGGAGGAGCTTCATAGAGACAGTGTGCTCTGATTGGTCGGCTGGTCTAGTGTGTTGTGACTGGTCAACCTGTTCGAGCATGTTTGGGAAATGTCCTGCCTCTTACATAACCACCAGTTTCAACACACTACTAACTAAACCACCACTAACTGTGCCTTGGGCGAGAATTATTTAAAATCAGGAATATTGTGGCGTTCACTGTAGTCTTGAGTTTTCTTCCAGGAATGGAGTTGTTTCAGGGAGTTCAGAAACAGTGACACTTGATATAGAGAATAACTCCCGCTGGAGGGACTTGGTGCTATTTGTGCAGGAAAAAGGTCTTAAAGCACCATTACACACTTAAAGATGAACATGTAAAAAACATGTTTTTTTTGTTTCGTTGTTGTTTTTTGCAGGTGCTACAGCTGTCCGAGATGCCCAGTCCTTTCTCTGTGGCGGTGTTTAATGACATGATCTACTGGTCTGACACTCTTAGAAGATCCATTCAAGGTGCCAATAAACTGACTGGCAAGAACCGCAAAGTTTTTCTCAAGAGACCCGGACAGCCTTTCGGCCTCAAAGTGAGAATACATATTGTAGACATTTAGTAATGTCATCAAAGTTGTCTTATACAGCAATAAATCCTTGCGTTACTGATGAGTGTCTCCTCTGTCTGTCTCTAGGTTGTCCACCCTCTCTTGCAGCCCAACGTGTCCAACCCCTGTAAGAAGCTCAAATGCTCCCACATGTGTTTGCTGGCTGCGGGGCTCAAAGCGGTGTGTCGCTGCCCGGCAGGACTTCTGTTGGCCGTGGACGGAGTCACTTGCATCCCACTTGTTGATTCCTCCTCCTCTTTCCTTATGCTACTGTCATCTACCATGATCACTCAGGTACTCCGCTTGAGAACGACTGAATGGCTTGTGACACACAATAGTTTGTCGCCAGGACAGGTTGTGGTGGACCACCCTGATAACCAACAAAAACTTAATTACAGAATATAACTAACTTGTTTTATATGTATATGAGGAATCAGGCTTTTGACCATCGATTGAGCTTATTTTTTTTACTGAACCTTCAGTGCTCCTTTGAGGAATATTGAGCCATTAATTCCCTAACCTCTCTTCTCCTGCTCAGATCTTCACCAAGAGCCTTCAAGGAGAGGTTGGGCTGAAGACCTGGCCCGAGCACCGTAACCTGACTCTACCTGGCGTGAAGGAGGCTTCAGACTTCGATCTGCTCCTCAGAGACCGCACCGTCTCCCTAGCTGACGCGGGACAGGGCTCAGTGGCTCAGTTTAAACTCAGCAGCTCTGGCTTCACACCGATCGGCCCCGTGCTTCAGCTCAAAGGGGACCTGGTGACCGCTCTGGCTGTGGACTGGGTCACCCGTAACCTGTACTGGAGCAGCGTCAAGAGCCCGCAGCTGTACGTCACGTCCCCTGGAGGGAAGTTCACCGTCCTGGTGCTGCAGGCGAAGCTGGAGGGAACGCTCTCCATCGCCCTGCACCCTCCCTCGGGCCGGCTGTGCTTCACCGCAGTGGGGCGGGGGGGGCCCGAGTCCATGCCTCAGGTCCACTGCGCTCACATGGACGGGAGGAACCGCACGCTGCTGTGGAGCAAAGCCAAGATGCCCGCTTCACTCGCCTTTTCTGAGAAGGGAACATCACTGTATTGGGCAGATATTGGTGCGTTAAAAGCAAAAATGACATTCCCTTTCCACAAATAGAGTACAGATTGATGTCTTTTATGGGCAAGTCTCACATGAAACTTGGTCTGTAGTTATATAAAACAAAATTATTATAACTTGGACACGTTATATAAACTCTTATTTATTTATTTTATTCTCACTGAGAATTGATCATGAAGGTCTCACACAGTATTTACAGAAATCCTGATTTTTAGTTTGTGTATTATATATTTGTATATTTGACTAATGTTTTGCGCACAACCCTGTTACTGCTTTATTTTTTTCCTCTAAAAAACAGAATCTTCCATAAAATTGAGACATTCAGGAAGTGACATCATATTGGCCCTTTGTAAAGTGTTAGGCAAATTCCAAAATAGATTTCCAAAATTAAATTATCAGATTTTTTTTTTTTATTAGATAATTTTTTGGGGGGGGGATACAAGTTAAACTTAAGTATTAAAGTTTCTCTTTTTATTATTATTAATAATAATAATAATATTTACTACTACTACTACACTTGTATTTCCCAAAACAACAAACAAAAAGTTATGACTACAAACCAACATTGTAGATTCAGCCTAAATTAAGATGGAGCTCGCTAGTTTAGGATACAATCTGCTTACGCACTTTTAAACTCTATTGTTTTCTACTTGTGGAAAGTGAATGTTTGTTTGTCTGAACAATAATTGAATGGCTTACTTTATGCTGTGGTTTTTCCAAAGCAATCAATAATGGCAGCTGACTTTGTTTTTTCCAGGCAGTGAACTGATTAGCTCTATTAATATAGACGGCTCCGGTTATAAGGAGTACAGCACCGGACCCGCCTTCATGATCTCTTTTGCCCGTATCGAGAACATCAACTTCTGGATCACCCTGGACAATGGTAACCATTCAAGAACTCAGAAAACCAGTTTCTGTGTCGGTGCCACTAGATGGCATGAAGCCATTAACTTCCTGTCTTCACTCCTAAAATATACAAAAGAGAGATATTTAATATAAAATATATTTATTAAAATACAGCACTTCAAGGCTTCTGTAACCAAGTCTCAAATAAAACTAGGACAGTAGTTTATGGGAAGTAAAATTCATAGACAAGAGTTACAAAGAGTTATAAATTCATTAATCAGTCAAATTTCATGTTGATTAATCAAACTCCTATAAATATCAGTTTTTGTTGAGAAAAGCTTTCAAACAAATGTAATTTAGGCAATAAAGACATTGCATTATTCTAACACAGAAAAGCATTTCATGTGCGGTGCATTAATGCACCATGTTAAACAAAAAATCAGAATGGCAAAGGCCACAGTGTGTGTGCTTTCTTCTTGAAACAGAGACAACTCAAGTGTGGTACAGCGACGGCTTCCAGCCCAAGCAGAAGTGGTTTGAGGTGAAGACGAGCGTTCTAGAGTTGAAGGCTTTCAGCAGGTCCAGTCAGAAAGGTATTCTCGTGTGTGTGTGTGTGTGTTCTGAGGGGCGTGTCACGTGTGTTCCACACAATAGACAGGTTCTTCAGTGAGAACTCTAGATGTGTCTATTTGTTCAGAATGACGTACAGCTCTTCCTATTATTGTGCATGGTATGTAAATGTAAACTGCTTATGTTTTCTGTATACTTGAAATGCCCTAATACACCACATTTAGCCAAAATGCACACTATACAACAGAACTTAATACTTGATCACTGTTTTTGTTTGTTTTTTCACACTGGAAATGTAAGGCCAAACTCAGTGCATTGTGGGATTAAGATTTCTTTAACTCTTTCGGTCAGAAAAAAATTTGGATTATTTTTTTAACCTCGTGTCGTTTTATTTATATCCAATTTTTATATTTCATTTGTTTTTTTACTTTATCTTTTAAGCTTGTTTTATTTTTATCATTTATCTGATTTTATCTTATACATTTGAACTGATTTTACTTTATTTTTATCATTTATCTGATTTTATCTTATACATTTGAACTGATTTTACTTTATATACTTTTTTTTTTTCGTTTTTCTTTTTATCTTATGTATTTATATAATTGTTTTTCTTTATCATTTTATCTATATTAGGTTTTTTCTTATTTTTTCTTTATTGATGAATACAAATGCATTTATCTATACATTTAGATATATAATTTTTTAACTGTCTGTTTCTTTTCTTTAAATTTTTCATCTTTATCATTTATTTTAATTTCTTATTTATAAACAAGATAAATGCATATCTTTTTTTTTTTTACAGTAAGTCAGCTAGTGTTTCAGTCTGAACACTACAGTACTGTATGAGCTGTAACCCTCCCTAAAGTCAGTCATGTGACATCTGGTTTTGTCTCTTCAACCCACCAGGAACCAATGTCTGCTCTGAGAGCAATGGGGGCTGCAGTCACCTGTGCCTGCCGTATCCCGGGGGACGCTCGTGTCGCTGTGCGCAGGACTACCTTTCTGTGAACAAGACTAAATGTGTTTCCAACCTCAAGTGTCCTGTTGGCAGTAAAGCCTGCCGGGACGGCCTCAAGTGTGTCCCTGTGTCCAAGTTCTGCGACCAGGTCCCAGACTGCCACGACCGATCGGATGAGGACTGTGAGTTATTCTAAATGACATCATAACTAAGAATCAATAAGTCCTGTTTCCTGGGGACAGTCCTGATTTTTGACACCCAAAATGTTAAAATATACAATGTACTCTTGTAACACTTATTTTTATGGCTACAAATAATTAAATAAATAAATGGCGATGATACCGCATATCGCGCTATTGAGCCACTCAAAATTACCGCAAGGGAAATTCCTTCACCTCGACAGCCCCAGACATAGTTCACAGGCAGCCGATGAAGACCACAGGCCAGCATTATGCAAATGTGTCACCGTTACATATGCAGATCACTGAAGTGAGACCGGAATTACTGAATTACTATTTTCTTTTGGGAGATAATAACTTTTATTGTGCACTTTCGACTGTGCAGACCGTTTACATTGACAGAAAGCTAGATTACACTGCATGAGAGGGAATATTTGAATAAGCATAATAGGGGCACTTTATATTTTAGTTAGTATTTGTCATCTTGTAGTACAGCATTTTAATATGAATGACTTTTAACCTGGTATTAATGTTCAAAACTCACACAAACCAGACTCTTACCTAAATCTCCTGCTTGGTGACAGGTGACCTTGTGAAAACCAAACCAGGTGTCAAATCCAAATCTGGGCCTTTCTCTCTGGGCTCTGCTGTGGAGCAGGATCTGGACGGGCCGTCGTGCGAGGAGCGATGCGGGAGTCACGGGAAGTGTGTGAGCGTGGAGGGAGAGCCGGTGTGTGAGTGTGAGGAGGGCTACAGCGGGGATCTCTGTCAGAAGAACACTAGCTCCAGCTCCACTGGCCTCGCTCTCTCACTCAGCTTTCTCTTCGGTGGAGCTCTGCTGGCCGCACTCATCCTCAGGAGGAGGTTCACACTCTTAATATAATACATGCATCTCTTCTGAGCCACAGACTTGGATTTCATACTATCCCAAATATGATTTAATTTGCAGAAGGGTGAAAGCAGCAAGGGAAGAGGCTACTGAAAAAGAGACGCTGGTGCCTACTGACATGAAGGAGCACACAACCTACACTCAAAACTTTGATAATGAGTTGTATGATCCAGAAGAGGTACAATCATGTTTCTTTTTTTTTTTCTTTTTTTTAACTAATCTGACAATCTTCTGGAGCACAAAAGGAGTTTTGAAGAATGCTTGCATGCCTGTTTTACATACAATGACAGTGACTGTTATGGAGTAATACTTGTCCGTGAATTTAAAAAGTAAATATTATATATTGTTTATTTGCACATTTTATTTTTGTGAACTAACACATACAGTATTTGTGGATCTATGGAATTTGTGGAAATACGAAACAATTCTTGGATCAAGGACTGCCAAGATCAAAATTTGACTAAACATCACATTAAAAACTCAAGTCTTCTGAACCCATTCAATATTCTGTCTGTCTTTGTTTTTCTGTCTGTCTTTATTTTGGTCTCTTTTTTTTTTTCTGTCTCTCTTTTTCTTTCTTTCTTTACTTTAATTGTATGGAGCCTGGGAAGTCACCCGAAGGAGAAAAACAAAGTTTACAAAAACTGGCCACAGATTTGCAGGTCTTGTTGTGTGAAAAAATACTCTTGATTCAGAATTTAATCATGACTTTTCTTCCCCTCTCTCCTGTAGGCTCAGATTACTCCAGTTGTCACCACACCTGTTGTCAGCTAACTTTTTTTCTGTTTCTTTTTTAAATGTCTAATAAAACAATTGACTTTGTGAAATAGGGTGTGGTTTACTTTCTTATTCCAATAAAAACACTTTAACATGAAAAAGGGCTGCTGTGTAATCATTGCAAATAGGGATGCACCGATCCACATTTTTTCACTTCCGATCCGATCCCGATACCTGAATTTGGATATCGGCCGATACCGATACTATTCCGATACCAGAGCTGTGTTTGCTTTAATATTATTATTATCATTATTGTTTATTTTATATGATGCTGAAATAAACTCCTCTCAACAGGCAAGTATGATATGTAGGCCTACATTTTTATGCATGTATGGTAAGTATAAGGTCAGAAAAGGAAGTCAGAAAAACAGTAAATCCTGTTAACAGGAAAAATCCCATTCTGAAAACAAATATGCAACTGTAGGTCATGTCAATATTTATTACATTCCCAAAATGTCAAATACTTTGAGTCTTGAAATATAAGAAAAGTGCAAGTGTAAACATCTTACACACACACACACACACACACTATCTAAAGGGTGATCCTCGCTCCGATGCTGTAACTCTCTCGATGAATGCTCGATCAACATCAGCCATGTGCAAACAGACAAGCGGATTTCGCCTCAGACGCGCGTCAATTTCGCTTCAAACTTTTGCTTTTTACGAGCGTCAATTTCGCTCTGGGCGCGCGAATGGATTCAAAATATTCAAGCGTCCAACTAGACGCGGCAGACGCGAATTTGACGCGCTATTCGCGTTTGGTGTGAACGCACAGTAACGTGGTGCTTTTTTAAATGTTCGATTGCATTCGTTGTGTTGTACGACGCGAGGGAGCTTCAACGAGCTCTGAATTACGGCTTTGCAAACATTGCATTTTGCTGTCTTGCTCTGCGGTGTTTCCAGTGTGAAGAATTTCCACACAGCGGCCGCAAACTGCGGAATGGATTTCCTGAGCGGTGGCGTGTCTCATAACTCTGTGTCTCATTGAGCCGCGCCTCCGTTCAGGAAATCCATTCCGCAGTTTGCAGCCAGCTAGCAGACTAGCCGGCGGGAATCACTTTTGGAGTCATTTCAGCAGACAACGTTAAAGCGCAGACATGACTCAAGGATATCGGATATCTCCGCAGGTTGGATCGGGAAAATCCGATACGTGAATTACGCTGGTATCGGTCCCGATACCGATACTGGATCGGATCGGCCCCATCCCTAATTGCAAAGTCTAATGTCAAGAAAAGTGCCGTGACGTAGGCTACTGTGTATAAACTTGTAACTGATGTCAAACTGCAGGTGAAATATTTACACATTACTTAGAAAGAAACAACACAAGCTTAATGCCAGATCAGAAATGCAATGGGGAGAAAGCAAAGTGTCTTTTTTTTTTTTTTTTTTTTTTTGTATTTCTAACTTGAAACTACTTTAAGTAGATGTTTGGCAAAGAGTTGATCTGTTCTGTGCTCAGTATTGTAGTGTCTCATACAGTTGTAAAATACCTTTATTTTATGGGTGTGTATTTTCCTATGTAGCTGTCAAGCTCAAAGCTGTGAGGGCTTTATTGAATGGTAATTTGAGAATGGTGTGTGTGCCTCCTTGGGCTTGAGTCACTCCTGTCTGATTCTATGCACAACACTAAAGGCTTGTTTGGCTATTCAAATCAAGGCCTACTTTCAATACTCTGTTACTCCACCCCATCGCCCTCACTGAAACATGAGCCATATCTGAAGAGGAAGAGGATCTCCAGTGCTTTCAAGTCGACTCGTAAAGATCGTGTTTATACAGTTGAACGCACATGAACGTCGCCACAATGTCGTAAATACGAGTGGGAAGTTCAGGATTTTCTTTAAGCCCCGATCAGAGTTGTGTGCGTGTCAGTGTAAAAGCGTTATAATTCATCAAACTTTAATCAATTGATAACCAGATGCATACAGGGAGACTGAGCAAGGGATGATCAATGATTTCATTGAGGGGTTTGGGATATCAATTCCATAGGCCTCCATGATATAAAATGCTGATCTCAACAGTTCAGGTTATTTAATGTTAAAATTAATTTAGCTTTTCCACACAAATTTACTGTTGGTAATGGAGATTATTTTTATTAATTTTTTATGGAGAATTAAATAATTTGCATAAAGCAAAGAAGTAGCCTATATCAAATACAAAATACTATTTGTGTTTACGTTAAGATAATCTTAGAAAAGCGTTTATTAATTTAAATTTTTATTTTTTTGGCGACTCGAACATAACCGGTTGTGACGATTTTCTGTTCTGTGAGAAGCAAGCAGTCTGTCTGATTTGAATCGGTTCTACTGAATGAATCGTTCAGCATCGGCCACTACTGGACACCAGCCGAGGAATCAATGAATTCATATATACATCTTTACATTATTCCAGAGAAATAGTAAAAAAAATTGAGATAATGTTGCAGCAGTATTGCAGTCACTAACAATAAAAACCGTGTTCATTTTCATATTTAACTTTTAAGATTATTCTTAACGTTTTAAGACTTTACGACAGTTCATTATTTGAATCTTTAACTGTTGCAAAAACAGTTGGAATGATTTATGAACATCGTGAGTTGATTTTCGGTCTCTTTCTCGCATAAAGCTATCGTTTGACTTAATTTTATTTAGCCATATTAACATGTCTGCACTAAAATACGAATTAAGTCACATTTTGTCAGTCGTCCTCACGTGACCTTGTTGTGAGGCGCTCTGGATCGCAGTGAGATTAGAGACGCTCGCCGCCGGGCGCGGAAATATGTGATTGTTTATACTAATAGGGTGTCAGCGCCCGCATGATACATACAATACTGATTTCAATGTTGTCAGACTGTTACTGCACTGTTATCTTCATCTCTGGCCCTTATTTGACCTGAAGTTCACTCCTCCTTGCCCACATGGTAGTCGACCAAACAGGAATCTTGTTTCACCGAGTGAGCCAGGTGATGTGGTGAATGGGTGGGTCTCTTCTGCTTGAGAGCATTCCTTTATTCTTCTCGTGTCAAGCAGTTCAGCTCCTCTAAAGCCGTTTCTCTTCCACATTTGTATACACAGTTAAACACCTAGAGTTTTGATTGTGTTTTACACCTTTGACTTGGGAAATGGTGAGTATTTGGACACTCTCGCTGTAGTTATTTTGTCTTAGGGCTTTAACACGCTTTCTGAATGCTTTCATTGACACGTCTTGTTTGGTAGTGTGTTTCTGATGTCTTCATATGTAAATTTGCTTGGAGAATTTGCCTAAAAATAGCGCACATTTGCTTCCTGGTCAAGTTTACACTGGGATACATTTTTTTTACTTTGTCTCTTTCTAAAGAATTAATTAGGCTTATTTTATTTATTTATTTTTTCAGAAAAGAAAAGGTTTTGCAGAGTCTAGCTCCAACTCTAATCAATATCTTCAGGCTAATCAATGGATTACTAAGGCTACAAGCAGGTGAGGGTTTTTCAGGGTTGGAGCTAAACTCTCCAGGACATACATTGCCTATCCCTGGATTAGACAGATCCTGAAAAACAACTGGGCGTAGTTGTCTGATGAGCAATGTTTCTCAACTCCAGCCCTGGAGACCCACCTACCTACATATTTTAATAAAAACGTCTGATTCAACTTGTCTGCTTCTTTGTGGGTTGTACTGTAATATAGGGAGGCATCTGCAAGGTTAGTCCCGGGGACTGGATTTGAGAAACACTACAACTTTTGTAGGAGGTGGCACATCTTACCCCACTGTCCACAACCTTGTTGCCACTAAGAGATTTTGAGGTGTGTGTCTGTGTTCTTGAAAGCAATTTATGCAGCAGTTGTTTATGCAGTTTGTGTGTGTTTGACTCCAGAGCTTGGGTATGTCTGCCCCGTCCACCAGTCCTCTGGATGAAGAAGGTGGCGTGTCTCGTCATCTGGCTGCATGTGAACATGTCATATGCCAGTATGGTAGATGTGTGCTGGCCAACGGGGAGCCCGGCTGTGAGTGTACGCTGGGATACACGGGAGACTCCTGTGACGAAACCATCAATGAGGCTCTGTCTGTTCCTCTCACCGTCGGCGTCCTGGTGGTCATCGTCGGCTTCATCGTCCTGTTCTTCGGGATGGCATTTTTCCGACAAAGGCAAAAGGCAAAGAAGAGGTGAGACTTTGCCTGGATTCCTTTCTATTTCTGTTTCTGTTTATTCATTATTTTTTAAATTGATTTATTCAAGCCCTGCAGACCTTCTATGATAATTTGAACTTTTTATGACCACACGCTTTGATTTTCTTTGATTCATTGATTTTCCAAAGAACAGTTCTTAAAAGAACCCTGTTTTCTTAGTGTAAAGAACAATTTAATAATCTAAAGAATATTTTGTGGAATGGAAATGGAAGGTTCTACGTGGAACCATCAATGCCAATAAGAACCTTTATTTTTAAGAGTGATTGTAAGGTTAGTTCGTTTTGTAAAATGTCATGTGTTGCAACTCCTCAAAAACTTTATGAATTAATAAATCATTTTACCTCAGAAAATATATTTTATATATATATATATATATATATATATATATAATCATCAAGCCTGCATTTATTTGATCAAAAATACAGAAAAATGTTTAATATTGTGATATATTATTACAATTTAAAATAATTGGTTTTCAATTTATTATACTTTAAGTTATCATTTATTCCTGTGATGCAAAGTTGAATTTTCAGGATCATTACTTCAGTCTTCAGTGTCGCATGTGACATCCAGTCTATCACATGATCCTTTAGAAATCATATAATATTCTGATTTATTATGAGTGTTGGACACAGTTCTGCTGCCTAATACATTTGATGAATAAAAGGTTAAAAAGAACTGCATTTATTCAAAATAAAAAAATATTTTCTAATAATATAAATCTTCTTTACTATCACTTTTTATCAATATAACACATCCTTTCTGAGTAAAAGTATTGATTTATTTCAAAAAAAGAAAGAAAAAAAATGACTGACCCCAAATTACTGACCAGTCGTGTATATTGTTGTTACAAAAGATTTCTATTTTTAAAACATTTGCTTCTTTTTATTTATTTTTTATTCATCAAAGTATCCTAAAAAAATATCACAGGTTATGAAAAAATATTAAGCAGCAGAACTGTTTCCAACTTTGATAATGAATCATCATATTAGAATGATTTCTAAAGGATCATGTGATAGACTGGAGTAATGATCCTGAAAATTCAGCTTTGCATCACAGAAATAAATGATAATTTAAAGTCTAATAAATTGAAAACCAATTATTTTAAATTGTAATAATATATCACAATATTGAATTTTTTTCTGTATTTTTGATCAAATAAATGCAGGCTTGATGAGCAGAAGAAACTTCTTTCAAAAACATAAAAACAGCTACAGTAGGTTTATTTAACGTACCAAGAAATACTACAGAAATGTAATAGTGTATTACTAAAACACGGCATAGTCTTCACTGTATGAATCAAATATGAACTGATTCTTATCAAAGATACAAAAGTGATTTGGTCAAGATCAGTGAGTCGGATCGGTCAAGATCCAGTTTATTATGCTTCTGTCCCTTTAAGACTGAATGCACTGGTCCAATTTACTGACACACGCATCCTGGTTTTCACAGAAATGTTTACGTTAATTTAAGACATAACCGACTATTTTTATGTGAATACTCCACACGAAAGGCATTTTGACATTATTGTGCATGTATCTGACCATTCAAGCACAATAAGACATGAAAGAGAACTGAACTGACAATGGCGTGCTGTCTTGAGAGGTGGTTTCTCAGCTGTGTGTCAATTCTTTTCCATAGCTTATTGTGCTCAACATCAAGCACTTCCCTCTCTTTACTCTCTCATTCATGCATGTTTCTTTGTCAGTCTCACTTGTTTTTAACTTTAAGTAGCACTGTGCTACGCGGATATATTTACATACCGCGAAATTAATGATATAGGAAAATCTCTAACGATGGACACTTTATATCGTGGTCACGATAGTATATACCGTCATAACGGTATGTCACTTAGTGGCTATTTGTGGTACAGCGCCTAAACAAAATCTCAAAGGAACCTAAGTTTTTGTGATATCAAGTTTAAATTTGGGACACAACTTGATTAGACATGCAGCTTTGAATTCATAGCAGTTTTGGAGTCCACATTATTTTCTATTTTAATCTGCTGAGTGTCTTCTTTAAAAAGTGACCAACCTTTGAAAGCATTCATGAAGTCTGTAAACTGATTTGACCTCTTTGTCTACAGAAAAAAGACCGCTGAAGAATCCCTGATGACAAATGGAGCGCATATTTAACACGTCTTAATGCAGCGTGCCATAAAACAGGTTTGTCATTCATTCTACATCACAGACCATGACCCCACCCCGATGAACTCTGTCTCTGTGGTCACAAAAGTAAACTCACACTGTTTCTCTCTCTGTGTTTCCCTCTTCAAACAGTACAGTCAACGCATAAAGCACTTGTACATCAAATACATCAGCTTTCCACCATGACACTTACCTCGCACTGAGATGTGCATGAATATATTCAAATGTTATTGATGTACATTTGCAGGTATTTAAGTTGCTCTGCATGCTCTCAACATTTAAATGAAAACTATTGCATGTGAAATACATGAAGTTTGCAACACATTTAGATGATTTCTTAAACATGGTTTGGACAGGCATTCCTGCAGGAAATGTTCCTGTTAAACATGCATTGACTTGTGTCTAAAACACGCCAGGTATTCCAGTGCGGTTATATTTGGCTCAGGCCTGTCTGGTGAGTTTCACTGACTGAAAGCTGATTCATTTCATAGACTGATGAGTATCTCTTTCAAACATTTATGGAAAACAGTCACCACAGTTTCTATGGGTCTTAGTTGTATTTAATTGTACTTTTAGAGTTACATAACAGCTCTGCATGAAACCCTTTTTGTACAGTATTTTATAATAAAGTTTTTTATTTGTTTATATAATTATGGCTGTTTTTATTTCAGGCAAACTGAAAGATTGATCCAACGCACTTCAACAATATTTGCTATATAAATGAATACATATATACATATGGCGTTATCATTGTTTCCACATGAAATAAAAGGTATTTTCCATTTCGCATTTTACATCTTTAATAATGTGAATACATTTTCACATTTAGTTTGCTTTATACTTTAGTTGGTTTCCATCTGTTATCATCAATATGCATGCAAAAATAAACATCAAGTTTATGTTCAATTTTATATTTAGTAGGATAAATCACAAAGGAAATATTGCTCCATATACAAATATGCACTTGCTATAGAAATATAAGTATGCATCATTAGCATTCTTATTATAGTATAACATCTACAATATACTGTTGTAGTTATTCTTTTTAAACTAGTGTTAAAAGCTGTTGCCATGTTAATATTCATTTCTTTAGGTGGTAATTTGTATAATTGTAGTTATCGATACAAATGGACAGCACTGTTTGTTTTTTAATAAATAGTACTTTAATACAAAAAAATAATAATAATGGTTACAGAGATTTAAAAGATGTTTTATTGCTGTTAGAAAGCACACAAACCTTGATCCCTGAGGAATGGAAATGACATGATCTGATGAGTTACAGCAAAATAAAGTCACATTAACACTCTACTTCCTTTATCTGGATGGTTTTATTACCATTTAACCACATTTACACCTTGTTGCTCTTATAAGCATCTGTTTTTACAGCTTCATTCATTTATGTATCTCATGTAATTTGCGTAACAGGTACGTTTGTTTTGATGCTTCCAGACTGAAGAATGTAAGATATCTGCTCACTGCCCTTCATTAAACCGTAACACTTATTATATTTACTTTATGAGTGACTATCGCTGCATTGTTCACACGACTCATGGATTACGTGACTGTTCAGACATGACCCACATGCTTGCAGTAAGGATAAAACTGAAACAACCAGTATTACTAGTTATACTGCATCACAGAAAACCCTGATACCCCTTTTCACTAACTCTTTCCAGCAGCAAAAGAAAACAATATTGCACAATTCATTTTTCTTAAATCATTCAGTATTAATATGATCATATGATTACGCTAGATTAAAGATGCATGAGTAGATTTGAACCCATATTACAAACCTTCGACAGGAAGTTACATTTTTGGCTGTTTACAATTAAATTACAAATTAAAGTCCTCATGTTACTTAACCTGAGATTGCAAAGCACTGGCAAAAGCACGATTGCTTTCTGTTGTAAACATTCAAAAGTACTGGTGTAGCAAGTGTACGCTCCAGTTGTAGACAGCTAACGCGACGTTCACAAGTGGTAAACTAATATTCCCAGTATGCGCTAGTCATTTTACAGATCAGCATCGTATGGTCTTCCACTGTAGGATGTGTTGACAACCCCCCTGTCCCGGGTTTTGGCTCTCGGGAAGTCCAGGTCGTCGTCCAGTGACCTCTGCGAGTACGGTACGCTGCTTTCACTGGTGTAGCTTCTCGGGACGTTGACCCTGGGCAGAGGCGTTGGTCTGGTCCCTGGTCTGGTCGCTGATCTAGTCGCTGGTCTTCCTGTGTTGGTTCCAGGCTTTTCTCCGCGGTTCCGTCCACCGCAGCAGGAGCAGATCCCGACGAACATCACCAAACCGCTGAGGACCTCCATGATGCCTCCGATGTAGCCTAAAATGATGCAGTATCCCACACGAATGTCATCCGCTCTCAATGGGTCTCTCTTGACCGAGGTGGAGTTGAGGCCATTGAGAAGATGAGTGTACCAAGCAATGGGAATAATGGTCAGGACTCCGGAGCAGAAGATGAGGAGCCCGCCGATACTAGCCAGGATCCATCTCGGTCGGTCCCTCCAACATCTGACTCCAGGGGTCGCCACCGCTAGGCCAAGGATGGTCACGATCAACGACGCGATCATCATTCCTTGAGCGATCGGAATGATCTGGTTGTTGAAGTACGTTTGGTCATTGGTGCGTTGGTTGCACTGTTGCGATCTAGACGATGTGAAGGTATTGCAGATGTCCCAGATTCCTTGCTCCACCACCAGATCCACAGATTGGCCAGCCAGGTTGTTGATGGTGCGCCAATTGGGTGCAACCGTGCTAGTCAGGTCCAGGATCCATCCGCAGGGGGACAGGACCATGCCGAATATCAAGATCCCCGGAGTACGCATGGTTGAGGGTTGAGCAGCCGTCCCCGTCTAAAGCGAGTCAAGTATCTCTGGTGCTTAAGAAGAAACACACTGAAACCTGGAGGAGGAGGATCTGTGTGATTAGCATCTGAAGGGTGTGGTGTCGAATGCCTGGTTTAAACTCAGACAAAACTGGTTTTTACTGCATGCCATGTTTCAGCCAATACCTGGAATACCAGTATGCAAGGGCTAGAGGATAAATAGGGTTGACTGGGGCAAGCTGTCACAGAGAAAAGCTGTTTACAGTGGTTATACTTGCATTACTGAGGTTTCAGGTCAGAAGTTCATCTGCATAAACATTAGTCTCATACATCTAACATCTAACATTGGTTTCAATCAATCAGTTTCCAATCAGTTCAAAATGGTCTTAAAATATGTGTATTCATAATAGATGTTTCACATTTGTATCTATACACTGTTACAAAGGCCACAAACTGCCCAACTAAAGGATGGTGATCACAGTGATGGTGACCAAACATTCTCATGAAATATTTTTTATAGACATAGACACATTATTAAAAGTGATTTATTTTTCATTGGCTCAAGTTATAAAATATAGATGTGAACCATTACCCTAATTTGTTTAATTGGATGAATGAAAAAAAAATTTCAGTGTATTCATATGCCTTCTCATTCTTGTTGTTTTGCATGTTGTAACTTAATACAGTTCATTAATTTATTTATTTTGGCCAAATAACTGTTTAAAGTTTATGCATTAAATACATTTTGGCCAGATTTTCTGTTTCATGAAGGGGTTTGTTTAATAACTGCTTTAACAGTTGTTGTTTTTTTTTTGTTTTTTTTTGTCATGCTAGGAGAAATTACTTTTAATATAAAAGATATGCTTATAAATAATGAAAATATTATGGAAGCCCATTTCTGCCACATAAGGAAAGAATAATTTTTTTGTAAATCACAATTAAGTCATATTTATTAGATGGAAATTTGAAATGAAGACATTTAAATTGACTTAAAAGGTCATAATTATGACATTAATAAGTCATCATTTGTTTACTTATGTCATAATTTCAATGAAATCATCTTTTTTCCTCATAATTATGACTTAATGTCATAAGACATACCAAATGGCTTAATGTTATATCATTTATATGTAATGTCATAATTGCGTCTTCCATAAAATGTAATTTTAAATGTAATCACATTTAAAAATAGATTATTAATGGAAATGCAAGAAGAAGATACTATTTATTATTAGGACGCATGAAGTTGTACCCAACATTGTTTCAAATGAGCAATTTTCAGCTTCATCATTTATTATATTCATGCAGGTAAATGTATGAGCCACAGCTCTTGACAGTGTTCATAATAAAAATACAGAGAAATTAACAGCCTTCAACCATTTACATTAAAATTGATGGATGGACGTCAATAACAACATTATTGTGCAAAAAAAAAAAGATATTTTACATGGTTATGTCCAGAGACATACACTTCTGTACCGTGTGGAGTGCAAATATTAGCTTACTTCAGAAGAATGTGTTTGCTTTTTGCAGTTGGTATAACTGCGCAAACTTAAGAGGTTCCTGATAAGTTACTGTATTTACACATTAGAGCCCAGTGTGCTACAAAAAGACAGTGAAGGTACTGCCAATAAAATTACAAGGGCTTTACATTATAAAGTGCAAAGTATAAAACCAAACATATGGTGTTAGTGCTCTTCGATATAACCTCAAACCCTCACTTCCCTCAACAACATGTATAATGGTACCCATGATTTCCGCCACAGTTGATATGACCTTACACTGATAACATCAATGATAATACAGGTGGTAAAACAGATGGTCATATGATGAATTATAGTTAATCAAAAAAGGCCTTTCCATGCGCACACACACACAATGTTCAACGTGAACTAAAAACCTAAAATGTAACAAAATATAACTGACAATAAAAAAATAAAAAATTTAACTTTAGACCCCTTACTTTTACAGCTTGCTTTGACTGTACATTTTACACTGACTTTTCAGTGAAAACTTTTCACTGGAAAATCATTATATTTTACAAAGCCATTGCAAAATATAAGGCATTTTCTAAATCCTTTTTTTTTTTTTTTTGCAATATTGTCCTGTTATAGCTAATAATAAAAAAAAGTCATTCAACAAATTAAATGAAACGTTGACATCCCTGCTGAAACACACACACACACACACACACACACACACACAGCTAAAACCAGCCTAAGATAGTTGGCTGGCTAAGCGTGTTTAGCTGGTTTTAGCTGGTCTCCCAGGCTGGTTTTAGGGGTGTTTTGGACACCTTTTTTTAGCTGACCACTGACCAGGCAGGTAGACCAGCTAAAACCAGCTGAGACCAGCTGTGTGTGTTGTTGTTGTTTTTTTTTTTAGCTGGGATTGGAAAGACTGATTTGATCAATCTGTCTGATAAACTACGGACTTTTCACGCGGAAGTGATGGTAACAGTGCTGTTTGTCGTCAGGGTCTTGCGTTCACAAGGTGAAAAGTTTTGTATTTTACAAATCTGAGTCGTAAGGTCGTGCTTTAGTCGCCGTGTTCACTGGTCGACGGTCCTGTTGCGTCTTCGCTCGCGTGAGGTCCATCTCGGTGTGTTTGGAGTAGTACGGGACGCTGCTCCCGCTGATCACACTGGGCACCGGGACTCTGCGCGTGTCTGTCCTCGGCCTCCGTCCGTCACAGCGCCGACACAACCCGATGGACATCACCAAACCCGCGAGCACCTCAAAGCACCCGCCGATGAAGCCCAGCACCAGGCAGTATCCCACACGAATGTCGGTGGACGTGGAGAAGATGGAGGTCATGATGTGAGTGTACCACGCCACTGGGATGATGGTGAGGACCCCCGAGATGAAGATGAGGACACCTCCGACGCCCGCGATGGTCCAGTGCGGGGTGTCCCTCCAGCACCGGACTCCGGCCGACGCCACGCCGAAGGCGATGACATTGAGGATGAGTGACGCCAGCATCAATCCTCGCGCGATCTGGATGATCTGCGCGCTGAAGTACTGAGTGTCCTGCTGGTTGCACAGAATATCCCGGGATGACGAGAAAGTCTTGCAGATGTCCCATAATCCTTGCTGGAGGACCAGATCGATGGATTCTCCGGGGATGTTGTTGATCGTGCGCCAGCCTGGCGCCACTGTGCTGACCAGCTCCAGAATCCACCCGCAAGGCGCGAGCACCATCCCGAAAATAAAAATCCCAGGAGTTCTCATGACAGATTTGGCAGATCACACACACACAAAAAGTAGCCCCGCTGGAAATGAATGACTTTGTTTCGTGTGTTTTAAAAGTATAAGGTCTGTAGAAACTTCTGGTGGGAGGATCCCATTAAATCTTGCTATTGTTGAAAGTCACGTGATTGTCGGGCTCGTCAACATCAAAACTGCTCCAAGTTTCGGCACACCTGTAGGGCCACGCCCACTCGGCATTACGTCACATGAGATACGAAACATTGTAGGGGTGACTGGTGCTGATGTTGGTGGTCATCTCGAATAATTATTTGTTAATAAAGTTTTACATGTTACAGATAATTGGAATATGTTGTTAATTTCATATGGTAGCCTATATTTTATTCTACTACTCAACGTTTTGAATGAAACAAGACCCAGAGACCCAGATATCATAGTTCTGAATTATTAAATAAAATAAAAAAATGAAATGAAATGAAAGCAGAAAAAAATTAAGAAAATGGAAAAACAACTTATAATTGTTATAATTATATTTTTTATATAATTTTTTTGTTATTTTTATATCTCTTTTATTTTACCTTTTTGTTTTCTTTTAATCTTTCTGAATTTCAGTCATCTAAAAAATCAGTAAAACGTTGCTATTGTCAATCAGTGCGTGTCTTGTTTTGTATCCGCTTCCCAGATATAGCTAATTGATTCTGAGCCGAATCAAGGTTGAATTACGGCCCGCGGTCGGCCCAAAAGCTGCTAGCCGAAAGTAAACCAGATCTGGAATCAACATTCAGCTTTTGGGTGCATTCTGTCCTTAATGTATGAGAAACTCTGTAACAGGGTTAAATAACTTATAACTAACTAAAACCATCAAAAAACATTTTCATTACTCGAAATAAAATAAACACTTAATTCTAGTACCTAAATGATAAAACAACACTGCTCTGTAAAGAGTTCTTGCTGCTTAAAATGCATTAAGTTCTGCATTGTGACCATTCTACAGTGTTGGCACATTGTATTCTGTACGTGGGAAGGTTGCATCATTTTGCGTATGCTGAAACTCTCAGAAGCATGAAAGCATGTTTGAAATGTCACTCTGAAACTACAGCTGTTCCCAGAACAAGCGCCTCGATGACACTGCTTTCGGTTTAGAGTCTTTGATTAAAAGGTATACGTATTCTTTCCTCTTTCACCACATTAAACTACTAATGTGCTGACAGAATCAATGTTTTTGATGTACTGTACCCAAAATATCAGCTCAAGTTGGTTTGCTGCTCTGGTTTGTTAGATAGTTTATCTGGCCTATTCCGGTTTTTAACTGATTAATCTGAAAGCAGTGGAAACCAACAGGCCAGTTTAGACCAGCGAGCTGCCTTATGCTTCAACAGGTTTCTTATTCTGTTTTGTACTATTTCTGATATCACTGATATTACTGATAGGCTACAGTTATCATGGCATAATATTCCATGGTGCATTTGTGAGTTGCAAAACAAAGTCAACATGCCCTTTGCTCCTACTGTGCTCCACACCTATGACTCTCTACACGTATTTTGACAGATCATCATGGAATGTGGTTAGGAATGAGGATAAACCTGACTAAGTCTCAGCATATGATGATAAAACAACAGCATTGTTTCCGCCTGTAGTCTTGCTATACATAAGGTAGTTCGTGAAATCACCACCAGGTGGCGCAAAGAGACGGTTTGCAACATTGCTCAGTAAGGCTGTAATTGTGACGTTTTTACTTGTAAATGGAGTTAAAATCAGTGGTGGACAGTAACGAAGTAAATGTAATTCGTTACTGTACTTAAGTAGCTTTTTTGCGTATCTGTACTTTACTGAAGTATTTAAATTTGGGAAGACTTTTACTTTAACTCCACTACATTTCAAAGTCAAATATCTTACTTTTTACTCTACTACATTTTCAAAATCAGTCGTTCCTTTTTATTTATGAGTGGATAAAAACTTAACTGGTCAAACGAGCCACCAATCACAGTAGCCTACAACGTGCGCGCTTTGTTTTGAACTTGCCTTGGTGGTATCTACTAAGCGCGAACCAGAGCCGTTAAATATGAGAGTTGCGACCATAGACAGTATATAAGAGGTTGCGACACACGCGGCTTGTTCGACTTGAACCGGCGCTGCACAGACCGATCAGTTTATGACATCAAAGTATGAAATTGATTGAAGCGAGAGCGATTGAAAAGCATACAGAGCCGTCTACTCTCTAATCGCTCTTGCGGTATTTTAATGTCATTCACCGATTGGTCTGTGCAGTGCCGTTTCAAGTCGAACAAGCCAACTGTGATCTCGCCGCCGCGCGGTCACGTGATTCGTGTAGCTCTCAATAGTTCCAAACAATTTGTGTTGCCAATGATTTTAAGCGGGGCAGAGTTATTGCATTATGCTCCCATAATGTAGTGTGTATATATATATTCAATGGCATTGTGCAGGTTTATGTGAATGTATCATAACATTAGGGATGTTTATAATTATGACCATAGACGCTCGTGAAAAATATGTACAGTAAATACTGTAAATGTATTATACCTTATGGGAACAGTCCCCTTCCGTCAAAAATTAAACACACAAAAAATTTATTCAATTCATATATATATATATATGACTAATTAATGTCATTAATGTTTATTAATAGATTGATGTGCCAAGAGTGACATTCGAGTCTTCACGTAGACTGAGTTAAGCAAGAGTCTTGTGACAAAAATTATAATAGGACATTATAGCCATAAAAAAAATCATAGTACTTTGATACTTAAGTACATTTGAAGGCAAATACTTTTGTACTTTTACTCAAGTGAATGTTTAAAGGCAGCACTTCTACTTTTACTTGAGTAATATTTTACCTTGAGTATCTTTACTTTAACTCAAGTACATGGTATGTGTACTTCGTCCACCACTGGTTAAAATAATGAATAAATTACTGGTAATAATAACAATTGTAATATAGTATTATAACATTTGATCTTGGTAAATTATTTATCATATAAGTGCGCATGTTTCAGCTATTTGACTATTGTAAGTGAGATATCACAGTGATGGCAGTGCATGAAGTGTGCTTATATTTTACTGCCAGAATATTTTAGATTATTACACAAGGTGTGCATTTTTCCATAAAATAAAATAAAGTGACAGAAAAGGTGGATTTTTAGGGGGAACAGGAATATAGCCTATAACACGTGGATTTATTTACTTTGTCAATATTGTGACCAAATTAGTGTGACCAAATTATTTAAAAATAAAATGTTTGAAACTACATTCAATAGCCTATCAGTATCTTACAGTAAGCTTATTGGAGAAACAATAACTTCTTCGAAGGCACAATGGGGACGAGAAGTATCTGTAATGGTGTACAGTTGCAATTTATGTAAAAATACACCAATGTTTGTGGAATAATATATTAATTAAAAAGCTGAGCAATAATCACTGTGATTTTATTATTACATTCAGTAATGGATCTTAATATCCTGCGTCTTTAATATTTGAATGGCCATAATGTCATATTGAAACATCACATTAACAGGCTTTATGTCAAACGTCAAGAACAAACAGGAAAACCGGTCTTCTCGCATCCGCTTGTAAAATAATGTTGACACCGTAAAATAATGTAAACTATTATTTTACATTATAAAATAATGTAATAAAATAATGTATTATTTTACAGGACACTGTAAAATAATGTTGCTGCCTTAAATCAAGTACAATCAACTTGGATGTTTAAGTCATTTCAACTTAAATTACATTAAACTGACTTAAAAATGAAGTTGAATCTTGTATAACTTATTAAAAAAAAGTTTAAAATTGCTTAACTTATTTTGACGAGTTAAAGATGAGTTAAAGCAATGTAATGTTGTCATAACTTATATAATTTTTTAACAGTGACTTTTAAGGCTATAGCTGCTGCTATTGTGGTTTTCTATTGGTGGATCTCAAGTGAGTGACAGGTTATTCCCCCGCCCCCTCAGAGAAGAGAAGAGTTGAGAAGAGATGTTGCAAGAGGGAGAGGAGGAGTTATTTTGATTAAAGATTAGGAGGCACATGAATAAATAAATAAATAAAACATGGAAAACAGTGTGCATGGATAAACAATTAATAATAAACACTGTGGTATTCCATAATTTCATGGTGATGGTGACTAAGTGCACAGAGGTCTCAGTGAATCTATGATTTGCTTCGACCTAGTGTTGAGTTTTGGTCATTGCACTTCTATGGTATTTTACGATGAACTGATTATAATTCGTGCCATTAGCCTATACTCCGAATACAACACTCCTCTTTTGATCTGCCTAGAAACATTTGCCCGCCTGTTTTTTCGCTCATCTGACATGTCATTATTAGACCGGAGGCGTGCACGTGTCCCCAGCGCGCTCACGACATACGCGCGTGAATTTCCCTCTTGTCACTCACATGTGTTACAGTGCGATAGAGAAACTGTTTAACAGACACTCGCTGCGTTAGAAACGAAAGAGGAAGGAAAATGAAGATGTACTTCTCAGCGGTGGTGATATTAGCAGGTATGATTAAAATGGTTAAGTACTCACACATTAAACTGTTTACTCACTGTCATAGCTATAAGTTATCAACAACATTAATACAATTATTTTACGGACCTTCAAATTGAAATTACATTGCTTTTGTAGTTAATTAGACTATATTTACATGTAAGCGACACGTGTAATGGAAATTGTATTATTATATATTAGGTTTAACAAATATAAATTAGGCTTAACATGCGCTACTAAAATTTCCCTTTGACGTCACTGTATGTGTAACGTTAGCTCATGTGTGTTTCTTTAGTTTTTTTAAATCTGTAATAAAGGTAATGATTTGAATTTAAACGTAATGCGCAACTACAGGACATTAAAGGGAAAGTTCACCCAAAAATGAAAATGTTGTCATTACTTACTCACCCTCAAGTTGTTCCAAACCTGTGAGAGTTTCTTTTTTCTGTTGAACACAAAAGAAGATATTTTGAAGAATGTTGGCAATCTTTTCCGGTGTACTACAACAGGTAGCCTTTGACTTCCATAGTAGGGAAAAAAAAAATACTGTGGTTGCCAACATTCTTCAAAATATATATTTTGTTTTCAACAGATTTGGAACAACTCTAGGGTGAGTAAATGATGACAGAATTACATTTTTGGGGAAACAATCAATTTAAAGCAACTCCACGCAAGTGTTTCTTGTTTAGAAGATGTAGTTTTGGTGCAAGAGGTGGTTAGTGTTGACATTATGTATTGTGCGTAAGTTAATGTAGACTTTTTGTGCCTTTTTGGTTGTTTTTTTGTGTGTGTTGTGACATGAAGGTTGGATGATATTTGGAGGCAGCACAGCTGACACATCATCATCATCAACATCGACAGCAACAACTACAGCATCAGCAACTACAGCATCTCATTCATCGACGTTGACTTCTCCTTTCACGACATCTGCAGATGTCACGACGAACCAGTCTTCCTCCACGGTCCTCAGTACAAATGAAACAACAACTGTTTTCCCTGTGAATTCCACCTCGAGCACCACGAACGCCTCTACATCAGCTCAGACAACATCAAACACAACCTCTGGCTTTAATACTACCTCCTCAGGAGCTGAGCTCACCACCGTAGTCAACAGTACGACAAACGCATCGACCACAACCTCGAGTTTGGTGACTGGAGCTCAAACAACATCCTCTACAGAGAGTCCTACCTCACAGAAAACAGACACGACAGTGAATGTTACCAGTGTAATAACTCCATCTACTACGGTAACGAAGCCTACAACTAACCGTGTGTCCTCTTCTACTGTAAATACTAGTGAACAATTACTTACATTTCCTGTTGGACAAGAAAAGAAGCACCCAGAGGCCCTGAGCTCAGGTATGAGTGCATGTTTTTTGCAACTTGTGTAAATATTTCATTTTATTACAAATAATTGTAATACTGTGTTTCAGTTCCTGTTGACCAATTTATCTAGTTGATAGAACACAAAAGTTTTGTTTTATGACCTTCTGCTCCAGATCTTAAGTAGGTCAAGGGTGTATTTTCTTTCCTTATTAGACTTTATCTATAGTCTCCTATGGTTTTCATAAACCGGGTCAGTTCTGCAAAATTCAAATTTAAACTCATTTATTGAGGTTATCAACTAAAGTGACCCTAAAATATGAGATTTTAGTATGAAATTTAATAAAGTAAGATGACTTTCTCAAGATATTACAATTTTTTTATTCCTTAAGCCTGTAATTAAAAAATATTGCGAAATACTAAAATTCTTGGATAGCCTATTCATCAAGGCATTCACAAACAGGTTTGTGTTTTCAGCAACTGGATTGATTATTTTGTACATATCCAAACCACTGATTCCCAAACACTTTAAGAGTGTCCCAAGTTAATATTTAAAACAGAAACTAAGTGATTGAACTTTTAACAGTTACCTAGCCTTTTCCCGTAAAGGTTATATCATCCCTTACCTTTTTTTATAGCATCTAATGTGCTGTTTGTACTTTATACTCAAACGGTGGCATTTGGAAACTTCAGCCAGACTTAAAACTATCTGAAGGTCATTGCACCGAACAAGTGTCAAACAAACAAAACAAGTGTCATCTGCAAACAAATGCTACTAGAGCTTCTCTCAGAACTAACATTTTAGCTGAATGACTTTTAGCTGGTGTCACAGTGATTTTGTGGATGTCTGAAGTCAGTTCTCCTCAAATTCACACATACTGTAGCAGAGGAACCACAGGTGTAGTCCAGCACAGGAACTATGGACATGATCCACTAACGTGTGACAACCACAAAGTGGAACAATACTCTCTGTCTTCATTTTGAACACTATAAGTTTTGTTCTGTAATTTCAAAGTCAAATGTCCAAAGTATCTAGATTCGTTCCAGGGACACTGTTTGCGAAAAGATAGAGTGTTCGAAAATTACAGTCAGCTGCAGTTTGATCTGTCTTTTATCAGTGTACTTTTTATGTGTTTTTATATTTTTATGTGTTTTGCTTGATTTGAATTATAAATTATACAAACAATATAGTAATTATTCTTAATATGCTTAAAATAGGTTTCCTGACTGACTATATGTCATAAATGATTGAGGAAACTAAATATTTTCCTCATTCCTTTTAGGGAGTGTTGCTGCCATTGTAATTTGCTTCCTTGCCATTGTATTAATCTTACTTGGTGGGGCGTACTACTTCAAAATACGGTGAGTCAAGTGCTGTTATTTGTTGATATCTTCCTTTATTTTTCTGCCAAAGCATTTTAGGGTGAATCCCACAGAGCTGGTCATTTTTACATATTAAGAAATATGATGAAAAATAGAAATATATACATTTCTTGCATTATACTTGAATTGCTAAGTATTTATACATACATCATGGTAGTATTTATTGTAGTGAGTTTAATATTTGCTGATTGTAATTAAAAAATGATGAATGACAAGGACAACATTTTGCATTACAGTAGTTGTGAGGGAATGTGCATAAATTGCATTAAAAAAATTAAAAAAAATCTTCTTCATGCAAAATATAACTTCATATTTTTGTCTTTAAACTTTGGGGTGAATATTAAGAGTTCAACCCTTTAATTTTAAGTCAAGTAGTAGGCGATAAAGTAAATTCTCATTTTATTTTTGCAATTATTGCTAAATGAATTGTCAGTGGCATTTATGATTTGTTTGTGTGTTGCAGACGTTCTTCTTACGGACGTCTTTTGGATGACACTGATCACAGCACTATGGGGAATTTTCTCAACCCAATGTTTGATGGCTAAAAAGGGAAGTGTTCATGAAGAAACATTCATTTCTGAGAAATAACCTTTCTTTAGCAATGAATACGGTAGCAGCAGATTCTGTATTTTGGCCTCAAAATTGCCACTTCAGTCTAAGTATAGATCATACGCTGACCAGAATCAAGAAGTTTTTAGAATGTACACTTTTAAAGGCATAGTTCACTCAAAAATTAAAATGATGTCATCATTTACTCACCCTCAAGTTTTTGAGTAAGATTTTTTAAATACAATGGGTAATTAAACAGTTGATGCACCCTATGAACTTTTTGTCATTAACTCATTGAGTTTTGTCCCGTACTGTGGAAGTCAATGGGGTCCATCAACTGTTTGGTCACCCATATTCTTTAAAATATCTTCCTTTGTGTTCAGCAGAAGAGAGAAATTCATACAGGTTTGGAACAACATGAGGGTGGGTAAAAGATGACAGAATTTTCATTTTTGGGTGAACTACCCTTTTAAAAATGAAGGTTCCAAAAGGGGAGTTCTCACAGAGCCAGAAGAGCCAGTTTTGGTTCCACAGAGAAGCTTTCAGTGAACAGTTCTTAAGGGTGTGTCCAAACTTGGCATGTTTGGTTGGATTAAAACGAATTCTGGTGCGTTGCTCTGTTAGTGCGGTTCAGTTGCATAAGTGTGAACGCTGCCATCTGAACCCTGGTGCCACCAAACAACTGGAAAACATGGGTCTCGCTCCGCTTCCAAACGAACTCTGTCTTTGGTCCGTGTTGTGTTCATATTTCATTTGAACGGCACGTTCAAATGAAATATGAACACAACACGGACCAAAGACATGCAAACAAACCAAAAACAGGACGTGATGTCACAAGATGCGACCCTAAAAAGACAGAAAGCTCAAGTATACCTGTTTATTCTCATCATAGTGGTGATGTTGCCCATCACAGGTGTCAGAACCGCGTCTCCTCGCAGCAGATCTTGGTTTGTGTGACGGAGGGATTCCTGACGCTGTTTTTACTCCTTTACACATTTTATAAGCTCTTCACGAGTTCTCAGTTGCTCAAAATACCATCATGTGTTGCTGTGCACATACAACAAGCGCCTTTATCCCAGATCACAGCATTGTTTTTGATGTTCTGACGCGAAATATCAGGTTGAGAACGTATCCCTATGCATTTAGGTTCGGTATCTTTAGATTCGGTGTTAAAATGCCAATATGAACGCTAAACGGACCAGAACTAAAAGTTTTGGGTTTTTTTTTTTGGTCCGGACCAAACAAACCAAGCGTGAACATCCTTAAAGCATGAAAATCCAAATCCATGAAAGAACATTTAAAAAATCTAATGAACCTTTTTTCCACTATAAAGAAGCTTCTGTGGAATGGAAAGTTTCCGTCAATAGCCATCAATGGAACCATCAATACCAATAAGGAACCTTTATTTTTAATAGTGGCGAGACTTTCTGTAAGTATTACTGTGAAGCCTGGAAATGGAAATTGTTAAGTGATGTCCTAGAAATGTCTTTTTTTTGTGTGTGTGTCAAATGTATCGTCTAATTGTACTGGGTATATTTTCTGACTAATTAGTTTGCTCTTATTATATGCGCAAACTGTTCGTCTCATGATCCTATTTTTGTGTAAATAAACCACATTAGTAACATTAGCTGTAATGTTTTTTAAATCCGAGCCTCGTATCTCAAACAGGCACTTGTGTTCATTATCGGTCTCTGAGAGTGACCTTATCATGTAGAGTAATTACAGCTCTGCCGTCAGCTGTGGCCTCCACTATTCATCTGAAGACAGTCTCTGTTTTAACACCAAGAACGTTGTGCATTTCTGTAGCTTTAACAATAACAGATTTTTCCCCCTTGTCATTGTAATGGCAGGGATCTACGTTCAGTGTGCAATTAAGCATTTAAACAGTCAAGACTGTTATTAGAGACTTAAAAATAAGCCATCGAGCAGATGGAGGCACATTATCTGCTGTTCTGGTCTGTTTGAGATCGGGTTCAGTAAGTAGTGCTGCATTTTGTTTATTTTTATTTTTTTGCATCCATGAATTTCTTTTTGAATGTTTAAAACCACACTTGTTGTTTCCTCCCCTAGTTTTGTTTCTCACCTGTTCAACAGCAACCACTGTTTCCTGTTTTTGCAAAAGCCCTAGTTTCTAGAATGGCACAAACCACAGCAGCTTCGTGTAAATCACTGGTCTTGAGCAGAAGCGACTGATTGTAAAACTGCCAATGTGAATGAAAAATGATCATATTAAACTTCATTAATATATATAAAGTTATATTTAGATTTGTTTGCGTATGTCATGAATACTTTATTCAACAGAATTTGTGTTTAAAATCAAATGATTTCATGTTGATTAAAATGTCATGTCACTATCCATGAATGTGGTGCACTTTTTTTCTAAGTATTAGAGGCACAAGTGTTTTTTTGTTTTTTTGTCATGAGACATATAGATATGTTTTATAAATCTAAGTTATCTAACATATATAATATCTAACATAAAAATGGACTTGGCATCAAGGTTTTAGACAGGCTATGTTCAGACAATGTCCTAAATGGAATGGAAAACAAAACAGTTCATATAAAATGTAGTCTGTCCTCCTGAGGTTTCTGAAGATGATGCACCTGATTTCACAGACCATTGGTTGCCAAAAAAGGATGAACTACTCCCTATTTTGTTCTAAGAAAATTGAGAGTTTCAAGTAGCATTTCTATGCTAAGACCATGCAGTTCATACCCTCTGAAATATGACTGTGACCTTGATTATCAGAAACCTGACCTCGTTATACTGGAGGATAAACAATCATTGTGCACTGAACTCACATATTAAACAAATAACATTCAAATAACTGACTCTAAATCTGAAGAAATTAAAACTTGCTTAAAATCTGTCAGACCTAAGCACTGTTTGTTCTTGACTGCACCTTGCATGCAAGGCATAATAAAAGCGATTCCAGCTGATAAATGGAGATGAAATCTCATCTTTCAGATCAATCTAGCATTTTTAACATTATAAGCCAAATCTCATTTGAACCTAATTTCCCCTTAATTTCAGCAATCTGTTGAGATGAGCAGAGTTTGCTCTCATGCTGTTCTCATTCAGCTGTACAGTGTTTGTGTGATGCTCACAAAGGGTTGTTTTTCAGTGTGCTCTTGTAATAGGCTATAATGAGTGGGCCTGTCATTAACACACAGCTTGAGAGCTGATTGCTGTGATGACTGAATGTCAAACTGTGCTTGCAAAGCTCCAGAATTCTCTCTACTTCAACACCTCTTAACATTGAGTTTATTTTAGCCTTTACAATGCCTCGTAATACTATTATTATTTTACTTTTTTTTATAACTTTTTTTTTTTGTCTTTTTAACTTAAACTTTTTCATAATTTACATAATTATTACATTTACATACACAATCACAGGTATCCAAATCTTATATCAAAATATAACAGTGTTCTATATATATATTTATATATTGAGATATATATTATATATAACTCATATATTTTAAATATTTCTTTCCACATTTTTTATAATATTTTAGCTGGGGAAGTTATTTCTTTGACATAAAAATTTGTGGTCCTCACGTCAACTGGTTTTAATGTAATGTGGGTTAGGAGAATAAAATTAACCCTGACCAAACCATATATCCAACCAAACACAATCTCCTCTATTTAGTTGGCACTTTTTATTGCTTTATTTATTGAATATAGAACAGAAGGAACAATAATTTCACTACAATGTTATTTTACAACAGTACTGGCCCCAGCACCGAGCCCTGAGGTACACCACAAGTGATTAATGAAGCTCATTTCTTTCCAGATTGTTTTATAATATTTTAGTTGTGGGAGTTATTTTTTGCTTTGATATAAAATGAGTAGTCCTCATTTCAACTGGTTTTACTGTTTTAATGTCATGTGTGTCAAGAGGGCGACTTTACCCTGACCAAACCATACATCCAAACAAACCTCATTTAATTTTATTTATTTATTAAGTATAATCTTTATTTGTTTGTTTATTTATTTATTTATTTATTTCATGAATATAATACAGAAGCAACAATAAATTCACAACAGTCAGTGCAATGTTAAATTAAAGTTTAAAACAGGGCGATGCCTTGGGTTGGTCAGTTTGCGTGTACTTGTGTGTGTTATGTGTCTGTATGTAAATGTTTGTACATGTCTGTGCTCTCTCCTCCCCTTCCCCCCCTTCTCCCTGACCATCCTTTTCATTAATTTTTGAAGAACCAGTATAGGTAAAGGTTTATTCGTGATTAATTTGAATATCAGGAGTTTGACACATAAAATTGACTTGCTAAGAGCTTGGCTTTCTTACAATAAGCCCAGCGTTATTACACTATCTGAAACATGGCTGAATACATCTGATGCCGATGTCAAACTTGATGGTTATACTCTGTATAGAGCAGACAGGGGTACTCGTGGTGGGGGAGTGGCCACTTATATTTTATCTCACTTATCCTCTGAACTCATGATTCCAAAAGAGAATGCTGTACATTTTGAATGCTTATTTGTTAATATTGCTCTTCATGAAAACAAGCAGATAACCATAGGTAACATTTATAGACCACCAAATTCCCCCGTTGAATCGACTAATTGTATTCTTGCTACTATTAATTCTTTAGACCATGCAAATGAGTTGATTCTACTGGGTGACTTCAATCGGAATTGGCTGGATCGTTCATCCTTTCATGAGAAAAATTTATTTAATGGTCTAAACCTTACTCAACTCATTACTGAGCCGACTAGGGTGGTTAACAAATCCAAGTCTCTTCTGGATTGGATTTTGGTTACCCACCCAAATAGAATCTTTCAATCTGGTCTATTACCAGATTGTTTTAGTGACCACTCCATCGTTTTTTGCGTTTGGAAAATAAGACTACCACGAGTGCCACCTAAAGTAATTAGGATAAGACAGTACAAAAAGCTGAATACAGAGGCTTTTATTCAAGACCTAATAAGCATTAATTGGTCCAGATTTCAATTGATTCCCTTTGTTGAAGATGCCTGGAACTTCTTTCTTTCTGAGGTTCTTAAAATCATAGACCAACATGCACCTTGGACATCTGTTAGGGTTAAGGGAAGCCACTTACCCTGGATTGATGGTGATTTAATACAGTTATTTAAACAGCGTGATAAGGCCTGGATCAGATACCACACGACAAAGGACGCTGCTGATTGGTTAGAATATAAGAAATTAAGAAATGCCTGTACAACCAAAACAAGGAATGCAAAATCAAATTATTATAAGCATTCTTTATCTGAAGACTTTAAAAACCCTAAGCAATTCTGGAAGAAACTTAATACCTTAATTAACATAAACAACAAAAGTCTTCCTGCCAAACTTAGAGTGAACAATAACGTTATCACTGATCCTATCTCAATGGCCAATGCCCTTAACGAACATTTTTCTTCCATTTGTTGTTCAGAATCATTTGAGCGCACCTGTTCTATCATAACAGATACTGTGAACAACAGCTCATTCTCGTTTTCAACAATATATCCCTCTGATGTCCAACAGGCAATACTAGAAATAAAATCTTCTAATGGAGCTGGTCCTGATGGTTTGGACATTAAGTTTATCAAATTGTCTTCTCACGTCCTAGCATTTCCACTTTGTGACTTATTTAATTTGTCACTCTCAACATGCTCAATTCCATTAATGTGGAAATTTGCAAAAGTAATACCAATACATAAAGGTGGTGATTCAATGGATGTCAACAATTATAGACCGATTTCTATAATTAGTAATGTAGCTAAAATATTTGAAAAGCTTATTTTTAAGCAACTGTCCAGATACCTTAATGACTTCTCTCTTTTGACTCCTAATCAATCTGGATTTAGACCTAATCACTCTACAACAACTGCCCTTACAGCATTTACCAATGATATTTTTTCTGCACAAGATAATAATAGGTCTACTGGTGCAATTTTTATTGATCTCACTAAGGCATTTGACATGGTTGATCATTATATTCTTCTAGACAAACTATATGCTATTGGTCTTTCCAAATCAGCTGTTCTCTGGTTCAATTCATATCTTCATTTCAGACGTCAAAGTGTGTATCTTAATGTTTCTTTTTCAAAACCTAGAATAATGGAAACGGGTGTCCCTCAGGGTTCTTCTCTAGGGCCGCTTTTATTTTCCATTTCCATAAATGAGCTCCCTAAATTTAGCTTAGACTGTCAGATTCATCTATATGCAGATGATACAGTTATATATACATCTAAATTCGATATATCCGAGATTCAAACTTCACTTCAATCTGATTTTAATCGAATTCAAACATGGTTCTCTTCTAATCTGCTTCTTTTGAATAAAAAGAAGTCTTATAGCATGTTGTTCGCAACCAGATCCACATACCATAAACAAAATAATTTTCTTGAGGTTCAATTTCTAGATGGTATACCACTAGAGAATGTAGAGGAGTTTAAATATCTGGGCCTTTGGCTCGACTCTCAACTTACCTTCAGACCACATATTGATTCCATTATATAAAAAAAAAATTGTAGATTAAGACTGTTATACCGTTCTATTAATTGTTTTACAAAACAGATCAGATAAAAAATTATTACTCAATTAATATTGCCTATAATTGACTATGCGGATGTTGTTTACCAGAACACAGCCAAAACCAACCTCAAACCTTTGGATGTGTCTTATAATAGTCTCTGCAGATTTATTTTAAGGTGTCCATTTAGAACTCATCACTGTCAAATGTATCTGTCACTGAACCTTCTTTCATTAAATGGGAGACGACAGTTTCACTGGTTGCAGTTTGTACATAAATATATTTTTTCAAACTACCCATCCTATCTGAAACAACACTTGATTCTTTATCAGTCATCTTACAGCTTAAGAGACACTGACCATCTTTTCTTTTCTGTACCACATATATCCAAAGAAATTGGGAGGAGAGCTTTTAAATTTAAAGCACCATCCGACTGGAATAGTTTACCTGGGTCTCTAAGATCTATCTCCTCCTTTCATCAATTCAAGATGTCTCTCCTTAACTACTTGTATACAAGCTGCAACTGTTTTTCTCTTGCCTAATATTTTCTCATATGAGCATGTACAGTATGTGTTTATGTATGTGTTTATGTATTTGTGTATGCATATGTATGTATATGTGTGTATGTTTATATGGGACCATATATGTATGTCTATACTAAAGTCCTTAACTGTTGAATACCTAGTGGTTGGTATTGGGAGGGTATGGGTGGCTTTGGTGTGAGGGAGAGCTTTTGTACTTTGTTTGTTTTTTGTACCTTGTCTTTTGTTTGTCTGTAAGCTATGTATACCTGTTATGTAAGTTTTTCTTTTCTTTTCTGAGGCCCCCTTGAAAACGAGATGTTACATCTCAAGGGGTTTCCTCTTAATAATACATTTGAAATTTGAAAAAATCTTTTATTGTGTAAAACTATTTTAAAAAGTATGGACAAAATAATTGGACGAAGTGCACTATTGGTCATGTGATATAACTTAATTAAACCTTTTTAGATACACACAGTGAATTGGAAACGGATCACATTATTGCACACTTAAGGTATATTTATTTAAGAATTGAATGAAGGACATTTTTTGTCGAGCATCAGCCTGAAATGTACATAATGAAAAGCTTTCACCTCTGCCATCTGCCATTGAAGCTGTTGAAGTAATGATTCAGGCATTTTCAGGGATTTCTCGGAGGCAGACAACAGGGGGAAGTGTGTAGGCAGAGTAGTATGGGTAGTATGGGTATTGGTAGTTAAAATAAGGGTTTGTAGGGATGTTGTCAGCTCTAGGAATAGGGAAGAAGATATTCCTGGTGACAGGGTCTGTCTGAGAAAGTAGAGAACCAAAGAGCTGCTGACCCTAGATCAGTAAACACAGTGTTCACAGAAAGATGTAGACAGACTTGTAAATACATTGTTTTGGGATGTTGTTATACAGAAATGATTTTCTCACCTCACCAGTTACTTGCTCAGTATCTCCGCCTATCAGAATGATTTTATTTTAATTCTTGTTTAATCTATTTAACCTTCAGATTTTTTTAGGATCTTACTGGAGCACTGAGACAAAGACCCAGGATAGACAACACTACAATGACTGTCTTCAGCTGTGTCCCAATTCAGGGGCTGCATCCTACGAAGGCCACATTTGAAGGAGTATTGCGTCACAGCGGCGTGACGAAGGCTGTCCCAAGTCGAAGGATCCTTCTAATGCGGCCTAGCGTCAGTGTTGCCAAGTCCGAGGTTTTCCCGTGGAATTGAGCTACTTTTAAGCTGTTGCCGCGGGTAAACATTTTTTCCGCTGGTTGATTTCCATCCCCACAGCCTTCAAAGGATGCAGCCCCTGAAATGAAGTTTTACCCTAAAATGCACAAACATTTTTAAAGACTCAAAACACTTTTTTACATAAAGCAGATAAAAAAAATAAAGCAGATTAAAAATAATAGTAATAATAACAACGATAATAGGTATTATAACAAATATGTGTTTACAAAGTGCTTCACAAAGCATAAAGAAAATGTTTTAAAAAATAATAAAAAATAGATTTAAAAAAATGAAAGTAAAAAAGCAGACTTGAGAATAGACTATTCTGAAATAAAATCAGCAGGGCAATGGTTTGGCACATTTAGTCTTGTGCCAACCTCAAAGACTACTTCCTTACTCAGAGCTTCAGTTTGTCAAAAAAGAACCCAAGATTGTTAACCATATGACCTAAAGCTTTCCAAAAGAATAACTTAATACATTTTGATAACTTTTAATGATTAATACAATATCTGTTTTATCTGCATTTTGCTGAATAAAGTGGTATCTGTGAAAACCGCACTGGCCCCAGCACTGAGCCCTGAGGCACACCACAAGTGATTAATGAAGCTCAAGACACCTGATATCGTACAGCTATTGAAAGCAGTGCCGTCTGACACATTGCCTCTGTCTGTCAATTAGAAATGTGTAATCAATTGTGCCAAAAACTGCACTCAGATCAAATGGGCAAACACTAAGATTATACATAGTATACATCAAATATCTTTAAAAAACACAACCATAATCACTATGCCTACTAAGATAATGCTGACATGTTTACATTTCAGAGTTGGCTAGCACCAGTGTTATTTTAGTATCATTGAGACTTTATTCGTTTTTTATTTTTATTTTTGTAAACATTTTTTGTCATTTTGCTTTTTGTCATTTTTATTTATTTTGTAATATGTCTATATATGTTTTACAAATTTTTATTTTAGGTTTAGTTATTTTAGTATATCAAGTTAAACTAAATGGAGAAGAGCTTTAAATGTGTACTTGCCATTTGCTGCTCAAATTTAGGCCATCTAAACATTATATCATGCATGCCTGATAAACCAGTCATTGAGTGTTTAAAGTGTATAGATGCAGTTCTTATCTGAATGTCAGTCATAATAATTCATAGTCCTTTGCAGATGTCACGCACTGTATGCATCAAAGTTACAAAGTCCTGAATACCTGACTGTTGAATAGGAATACTGTACATGCAAAAGAATTGTTAACTTACCATCAAGTGAGAAACAATCAGTTCTGCTTTATTATTGCAATAGATACTTTTAAATACCTTATCAAAAATCTGTCCAATGAGATTTTACCGCACGTGACCACAGTGAAGTCATAGCAGAACTAATTAAATTGCAACATCAATTCATTAAGTCTTGAATATTCTACAGTCAAACCATGTAATTCAGACATAGTTCAGATAATATCATATTGTCCAGAATCAGATAAGTAAAAATTGTTATTAAAAGTTTATTAAGTAAAAATAAGTTTTAAGTTTATAGTAAAATTTTACATCTTATGTCCCAGAGGAAGATTGGAACCACATCTTGTCACGTCATTATGGTCTTGTTTATGTCTCCATAAACTGCAGGTGTATTTGTCAAGACTTCCTCAGTGATTATGGAAAACCATGTTGTACTGTAACTACTGTATCTTTGCATTCCAAAGGTCCTGTGTCGTTTAAATCACGTGTCTTTCACTTTATATTTAGAATAATACATTCAGTATTTTTTATATTGCTGTCAGTTATGAGGTCTATGTAAGATGATCTATTCTGAGTGGCTATACGCAAGTACGAGTAGCACACCATTTACTTGCAGGGATAAAAATTACTTGATTAATTATTCAAATAATATATCCAAAGTGGCTAACTACAGGTAGGCTTACACCAAGCCACAAAGTGTATCATGTTTTCACTCTTATTTGTCCAATTTCACGAATGTAGAAACATTTATACATTAGCTTTTCATATATACTATGTTTGCACAACAGTCCTGAAATCATTAGTTCAGAAATCATTTATTTTCAAAGATTCCTAATTTTATTTTAATTTTTTTCATTGATGTGGTTGAGTTTTGAAGGATTGTTTTCTTTCAAAATGTAGGTATGTTTTGTGATTTCTTTTTTTTTTATATATATCTGTGTGAATTATTACACTGTAAAAATGTTGTCACTTGATCTCAAATCATATATATTAAGTGTTTTTATTTTAGGTAGAAATAGTACTTTCCATTTTCCAGTGCAGAATTTTTATTTTTTTTCTATCCTATTTCAATGACAGATTTGAACCAGTAGAGGTCAGCATCTCTCTCTCTCTCTCTCTCTCTCTCTCTCTCTCTCTCTCTTATCAATATCAAGTCTTGGAGAAGGAAAGTGAATATTTCTAGCCATGATGCTTTTTCCATCTGAGCCAATGGAGGACCAGTGAACTGATGACCCAGATTTTTTTTTTTTTTTTTTGATTCAGAATTTAAAACATGAAGCCACTATAGGCTGACCAGATGCAGAAATGATCAAACTTTGCTCACCTCATCAAAGACTGGCTCTTTATCACTCCATCTGTTTGAAGACAGAGATATTTGGTCAGAAATATTGTATTTTAATTAGTGCTGTCAAATCGATTCATCACAATTGTGCCTAACATTCGCATCTAATATATATATATATATGTGTGTGTGTGTGTATATATAAGTGTGTGTATAAGTGTGTGTATAAAACTTTTATGTTAAATGTGATTAATCGTGATTTTAGTGGCACAAACCAGTGACAACACTGCAAACAAACGTCTTTCGGTTTTACCCTAAAAAGCACAAAATGACACACTTGTTTCTATCACATATACAGGATCAGCTTATCACAAATTTGATAAAATGTTGTGAACTTACAGGACCTTTAAACAGTAAATAATCAGGTCTTGTGTAACGCTGCTATTCATGTTTTTATTTGGAAAAACAATTCATTATCTGATCAAACTGTGAGACCACATTCTGTGAAATAATCCCACACCTATTAAAATTGCAACATCAGCTCATTAGGACTTCCCAATAAAAACGTAATAAAAAATGTGGAATAAACCTCAGACTTTTGGTAAACCCAGATCATATACCTGTTACACCCAACAATATATAACCAAAATAGGACACACACTTTTACAAATGACTTTAACCCTATAATTTGGTACAATAATTATCATTGTGGATCACGTTGAGTAAATAACAAGTCGTCCTTGTGTTAATATTAAGAGTTCTTTTATATCTCATCATGAGGAATGGTTACGGTGGACTGAAACCACATTTGGGTTCACTTCTGTGATAGTATAATGATGGTATAATGATAGAAAACCACTGTTGTAATAGGACTAAAAGTGATAATTGCATTCCTAAGTTGATATTGTTTAATTAACATAATGAAAGCATAATTCATCATTTTGAATCATATTTTGTTGATTAAAGACATGATGCACTGCCCTCGTCTGATTGGTTGGACAAATCGTTAATATGCACTCAAAAGATAGTTACTTGTCATTTACTAAATGCTTCCACAGAAACCAGTACACTAAGGTTTATCATCTTTTACCCTCTTCCATAACTTGGTTTTTCAATTTAGTCAAAGAGGTGAGTTTAATTTATTCTAATTTCACTAATGCATGTGCTATTTTTTGCATGTAGGCCTCCTACTGTATGAGTGACTATGAGTTCAGAAACCTTATATGGGTAAGAAATATAAATGAAAAATGTTCTTCTTTGGATTCTTTTGTGTTTTTAGAGATCCGGTCATGATGTCTGTGATGCTGGGGCTTGTATTCTGTGGACTCTGTTCTACTGTATGTCTACTGATTAGTTTCCTGTAGCTCAAACAGTAGAGTGTTGGCGCTTGCAACGCTAAGGTCATGGGTTCGATTCCCAGGGAAAGCAAGAACTGATAAGAGTGTGAATGTGTGTCTTGAAATGCAATGTAAAGGCCCGTACACACCGGGACGAATATCGGCGCGCGTTATTCGCCAGCGTTTTTCAACGCGTTTTTTGTGTTCACACCCAAGCGATTTTCGCTGACGATGAGCCGAGTGAACATGCAAATTCATTCCCTGACATTAGATGGCGCTTAATGTAAAACAGAAATACAATACCACTCCATAACAGTCTATACTCTGCAATACCACTCCATAACAGTCTATACTCTGCAATACCACTCCATAACAGTTCTCTTTTAACAAGATTTTTGTAGTCGCTGTCGCGTTTGTCATATAGATCTTTATTCCGACACCAACGAGACCAGCAGCTCTACATTCATCTTGCCTTGCATCTTCCTCATCATTTCTTCCCGGCAGTGTCTGTCTATGGGCAGTGTAGACGCTACTTGGCGTATATCTTCTTCGCTGTTACGTATGTGTGCTCGGCAAGACCGTTTTGTGTTTGAGCGCCCCCAAGTTGTGTTTTACTGTAACTTCAGAAGCTCCAGACACGTGAGCAAAAGCGGCAATCTCATTGGTCGGATAGTTTTTGACGCGGCGCGTCAAACCAAAAAAACGGACCCGAGGCGTTTAAAAGAGGCGTTTTTCGCGTCGGTGTGCACACTCACATTGGCGCCCTTTGTTTAGTCACGAGGCGTTAAACGTCGGCGAATATCGCGCGCGAAATTCGTCCCGGTGTGTACGGGCCTTAAGTCGCTTTGGATAAAATCGTCTGCCAAATGCATAAATTAAAATGTAAGATATGTCGACAAAAAAACATTTTGAGTATTTGAATATAGTGTTTGAGCTATGTTTTTTTCTTGTGTGTGGTTATTGATCATATTTGTTTTTGAATATTTAGCATAGACATGATATGCAACCAGACGTCCCTATAAATGTTGGTTTGATTTTAATTCCTTTATAGCAGATATATTTATTTATCTTTACATCCAGTGTTTGGAGTAACGCATTACAAGTAACATAAGTTACATAATCAGATTACTGTTTCAAGTAACTAGTAAAATAACATATTATTTTTAAATTTACAACAAAATATCGAAGTTACTTTATTAAATAAGTAACTCAAGTTACTTTGTTTTCCCGTTTATTGACTGACTGCTCTCCTGTCCGCATGCTGAGGGAATCATGAGTGTAGAGGCGTTGTGTGTGTGCACTGTGTGTGAACATGATGGATATTGCAGTTCAAGACTAAATGTGAACATATATTTCACTTGAACAAAAACAGATTCTGTATTTCTCAAAATGAATAAAAACTGTGAATTGCAAACTCAGAATATTACGCAAAGGTCATGGGTTTGATTCCCAGGGAAAGCAAGAACTGATAAGAGTGTAAATGTGTACCTTGAAATGCAATGTAAGTCGCTTTGGATAAAATCGAATGATTTTACATAATTAAATGTGAAATAACACTAGTTTACTCATGTCTTTGCTGCTGACTTTCGATGATCGAGTTCAACCATACTAAGCAAAAATGACTTTAGATAAACCTCATATTTGTGTTTCATTTTTTGTTTTTATTGCTGAAGAGTGTTGAACATTCTTCTCCTGACTCCTGTTCTTCTGCGCACCAGGTTTGCTTGAGCTGAGCCTCTGTAAGCGTGAATCTGCATTTCCTTCAGCCTGAGGCTTATTCATTTCACTTTTGGTGGGAAAGGACCTTTACATTCGCCAATAATAGCCAAAAATATATATATATTTTCGTTATTAAAAAAACAAACAAGCAAGATGTGAAAAAGTAAAGCAAAAGTAACATAACACATTACTTACAAGTACAGCAATTAGTTATTTTTTAGGGAGTAACGCATTATTGTAATGCATTACTTTTAAAAGTAACTTTCCCCAACAGTGTTCATAAAATTCTACTCAACTAACATGCATTTGATCTGAAGATTATACTAGATTATTGCATCTCAGTGACGTCATCAGTAAATAATTAGCTGCATGTACTATCAATTTGTGTCCTAAATGACATACTATACACTATGGACTTATGCACTATATACTCACTTGCAGTGGTGGACAGTAACGAAGTAAATGTAATTCGTTACTGTACTTAAGTAGCTTTTTTGCGTATCTGTACTTTACTGAAGTATTTAAATTTGGGAAGACTTTTACTTTAACTCCACTACATTTCAAAGACAAATATCTTACTTTTTACTCTACTACATTTTCAAAATCAGTCGTTCCTTTTTATTTATGAGTGGATAAAAACTTAACTGGTCAAACGAGCCACCAATCACAGTAGCCTACAACGTGCGCACTTTGTTTTGAACTTGCCTTGGTGGTATCTACTAAGCACAAACCAGAGCCGTTAAATATGAGAGTTGCGACCATAGACAGTATATAAGAGGTTGCGACACACACGGCTTGTTCGACTTGAACCGGCGCTGCACAGACCGATCAGTTTATGACATCAAAGTATAGAGCGAAATCGCGAGAGCGATTGAAAAGCATACAGAGCCGTCTACTCTCTAATCGCTCTTGCGGTATTTTAATGTCATTCACCGATTGGTCTGTGCAGTGTGCCGTTTCAAGTCGAACAAGACTACTGTGATCTCGCCGCCGCGCGGTCACGTGATTCGTGTAGCTCTCAATAGTTCCAAACAATTTGTGTTGCCAATAATTTTAAGCGGGGCAGAGAGCAGCAGCTATTATTGCAGCAATTATCGGTAAATACTGACGCATAATGAACATTGCTTATTACCTTGACACTAAAATTACTTGCATATAATAGCATTTTTTTTTCTGAGGAGTAGCAGAAACACTGCATTAATACGTTTTGGTGTTTAATTTTGTAGGGAAATTGGCTGCTCCCATAATGTAGCGTGTATATATATATTCAATGGCATTGTGCAGGTTTATGTGAATGTATCATAACATTAGGATGTTTATAATTATGACCATAGACGCTTGTGAAAAATATGTACAGTAAATACTGTAAATGTATTATACCTTATGGGATCAGTCCCCTTCCGTCCAAAATTAAACACACAAAAAATGTATTCAATTCAAATATATATATATATATATATATATATATATATATATATATATATATATATATATATATATATATATATATATATATATATATATAGACTAATTAATGTCATTTTATTAATAGATTGATGTGCCAAGAGTGACAGAGTCTTCACGTAGACTGAGTTAAGCAAGAGTCTTGTGACAAAAATTATAATAGGACATTATAGCAATAAAAAAATCATAGTACTTGGATACTTAAGTACATTTGAAGGCAAATACTTTTGTACTTTTACTCAAGTGAATGTTTAAAATATATATATATATATATATATATATAGACTAATTAATGTCATTTTATTAATAGATTGATGTGCCAAGAGTGACAGAGTCTTCACGTAGACTGAGTTAAGCAAGAGTCTTGTGACAAAAATTATAATAGGACATTATAGCAATAAAAAAATCATAGTACTTGGATACTTAAGTACATTTGAAGGCAAATACTTTTGTACTTTTACTCAAGTGAATGTTTAAAGGCAGCACTTCTACTTTTACTTGAGTAATATTTTACCTTGAGTATCTTTACTTTAACTCAAGTACATGGTATGTGTACTTCGTCCACCACTGCTCACTTGTGTAATGTATGAGTTCTATAAGGTTATTTATTTTGTCATGTTAGCCCCTCCCCCTCCGCTACGTAATTAAAGAAATATAGTTCTACCAGAAAAACTCGGGAGAATAAATACTGTGACAATTATACATTTATTAACAGCCCAGCAAGCAATACAGTTATTTGGCGTAGCTCGCAATCTGAGGGTCCGGACTCTGCATAATTATCCTGCCTGAAGACGAAGGCAGGGGCGCAGCCGACCCCCTGTGAGGTATGGGAAGGGACCATCCTGGTGGTGGTGGGGAGGATGGAGGGAGGGATCCGTCTTGGTGGTGGTGGGGAGCATGAAGGTGAATGGAAGCGTCAGCATCTGCGAATTCAAACGTGTGTAAGTACCAATCTTTTATACCATGAGTATTAGAATGTGATTGGATAGATGAGAAGGTAAAGTGACGTAACAATTGAGTCTTCCTGGCAGAACTTATGCTAAAGCTTTCATTTCACTTAAATATTTAAATTCTATCATCATTTACTCACCGTCAAGTTGAACACAAAGGAAGATATTTTGAAGAATGTCAGTAGCCAGACAGTTGATGGACCCCATTGACTTCCATAGTAGGAAAACAAATACTATACAAGTCAATGGTGTCCATCAACTGTCTGATTACTGACATTCTTCAAAATATCTTTTGTAAAATATCAAAAATTGTCATTGTTAAGTGAACTATTCCTTTAAAGCTGTGACAGTTGGGCGCTCGAAGGGGGTCTCGCCCAGGGTGTAATTCAATGTAGAACCGCCACTGCATGAAGTGTCCAACATTAAACACTTGGATTTTTTGGTTAAGTACTTTTTTTTTTTTACGTGCATCATCTGGTTATTTAAAGTCTTCTTTTCAGATTTTTCAGTGTAAACACTGTAATCAGACTATTTACACTACAAATGCGAATTTTGTCGCACCTAATGTTTTATCTAATAAAAGCTTGTATCATGAGCTCAAAATGATGCTTAATCAAGTGTAAATTTGCTTTTTGAAACAAAAGATCTCAGTATGTGTATGATATAAAGAAGCTCAAACTGTTATACTTTCATTTCTTTCCATGACAGAGTCTCAGATTTATCGGACGTCCTTTGGCTCAGAGATCCGTCAACACCGTGACCAGTACACACTATCATCCTTCTCCCAGACTGGAATCCTTCAGCCCCTTCAGCCGGAGTCGTCTAACTGCTTCCCTTATGGCTATAACGTCTTCCCACATTATAACCCGTCTCTCCATAACCCTCTGGGTTCTCAGGTGTACACACACTATCCTCACCTGAGTGGAGGTCACATTAACCCACTGATCACCAGTGTGAGAACTGAGTACTCAGCTTCAGAAAGACTTAGGAATTATTATAAAATGTAGCTTTATTAAACATTAAAGTATAAACAGTTAAATTGTAATTCTGTATTCTAAAATACTATTCCTCCTGATCAGCTGTGGTTTGGATAAAGTGGTATGGAGAAAATGAACAGGTTACACTTTATTTCGATAGTCCACTTTAGACATTCTACTGACTGTAAGTAACTTTGCAACTACATGTCAACTTACTGTCATTAGAGTATTAGTAGACTGTCTGCTTAATATCTGATAACTCTTTATTTTGATGCACCTCAACAGACATTATACTGACTAAAAGTAACTTGGCAACTACTGTACAAGTCAACTTATTCTACTAACCCGATCACCTAACCCTAACCTACTAATACTCTAATGAGAGTTAGTTGACATGTAGTTGCAAAGTTACTTATAGTTAGTAGAATGTCTAAAGTTGACTATCCAAATAAAGTGGAACCAATTAACTGTTTTAAAAATGAAAAAGTGTTATTCTTGCAGTAATGTTATTCTTATAGTAATAAATATTTGAACCACTTTAAAACAGTCATTAATATAGTCACAATAATGTAGTGGGATAGATTATATTTTTAGAAAATGTAGGACTACTTTTGTCAAACATTTTGTTTTTGTGTTCAAATGTATTTTTAATAAATTTACAGTCATTTTTCAATCGATTAATCGTTTTTATCGACTATTTCAAACTATTTATTTTCGTAAATAATCTTTTTGAAAAAAGTATTAAAGACCAGATAACTTTGAACAAATGTTTTATTAAACTTACATGAAGATTGTTTGTTCATGCCATGATGTTAGCTTAAGTTCTGAGAAAGTTCTCTGTTAGCCGGATGGTTCCTGTACGTAGAGGTTACATAATCGATTATTTATTATTTGTAGATTTAACTTTTGTCAAGAAACTTGAATAATAGATTTTATTGCCGTGCTTGATTGAGATTCTCCCACATCATCTCCTCCTGTAATGAAATCAGAAAATGTAAAACCAGCTTGTATAGAAAATAGTTGTGTAACATACTTCAAAATTCACTTGTGACCTTAAAAATCATTTGATCATTTAAAAATGCATGGTGCTTTCTTTCAATTTATTATGTGGTCTGTGGTGATATGAAACCACTAGCATTTCATATTTGTTTTATGATACTCTGTAATGATATATGCTTGTTTTTAAAGGCATTAAGAAATATACTGCTACAGGGCACATACTACAACCCAAAGAAATACAATATAAGGGACTTGAATGTACGGACAAACTGGACAAGTGGCATTTACAGCTGTACATCCAAATTTTATCTAAAAGATATTCACAAAATCTGATAATTAAAAGCCCATTTATGATGTTGTTGTGCATATGTATCTATGATGCATTTTGTTCCTGTACTGATCTGCGCAACAACATTTACCACACCAAATGACTTTCACAACTGTGTAAGTGCTATGAAGAAATCAAGTTGATTATTTTCCGTCTCTGATCCAGTAAACCGCTCACAGTCTGCACGTCTTGACTTGTTGTTTGAGGAAATGTTTATTTGTGGTAACTAAAGATTTTACATTAGCTAACAAAACATTAAACCAAGTGTCATCTGAGCTCAAATGCTGCTAGAGGTTCACTTTCTTTAACCAGCTGGTCTCTGTTTGATTTTTTACTAGATGTATATGAAGTCTTCAAGTTCTCACAGGTCTTCTATCACATTAACCATACCGGCGCTGACGTTTGACATTCAGAAAGTGTCACAATACCTTTTGTCTTCATTTTCAACAGTAATTCTATTGTTTATCACTTAAATCCTTTCAAACTAGTCATGGTGAAATATTTCACTTGAAAACAATACTTGTGCTGTTTCTATTTACTTTGTTGTTCTATAACACAATGGCATTCACACAGTTTTAGGTGTGTCTTAGGTCCAAAATATACTCTTTGGGGCCACTGTCTAAAAATAATATTATGAGATGGTATCATTTGCATTTAGATTTTCACTTTAAAGTTATAGTGCACACAGGGGGAAATCAGATATCAGCTGTCAAGTATCCTAAGTTTGTACCAATGACAAAATGTACCTGTTTAGATTTTGGAAACTGGAAATAAATGACCTTTTTAAAGGAACAGCTAAATGACTTTATTTATTCTCTGAAAAAAAAGAAAAAAAAAGTCATACTAGAGATTTTTGTAAAGGCTGAAGTTGTTGTTCGCCGATGAACTTTTCAGTTCATCAGTGGAAGTTTTCCACTGGATCACTGAATCAGTGAGTTGATCAGAACCAGATCAGTCCGATTGTGTACGAACCATTTAGACTGCTTTTGTGAAGTGGATGGAATAATTCATTGGAATTTAAAAATAAAACATTAAGGAATGTTTACAAAATTGGACATCACGTCTACTTTTAAGAATGAATGTGTCCAAGGAGACAATGCAGCAAATGTGGCAAATTCAGGAGAAAAAGGCCTTCTTTTTTATTTTTTGCATGGAAGACAGAAGGTCAAACAGGTTTGGAATATAACAGGAGTAATTCTTTTAATAGTATTATTTTTGGGTGAATTATTTCATCAAGATGAAGTTGAGACTGCCAGAGAAACTTAAAGAAACTTTACTAAACCTCACCATAGCGGTTGTGTCACAACTGCGTCAAACGAGACAGATTGTGTAAATGAATTTCCCCTAAACACCCTGATGTTTATGTGTGTTTTGCCTCAGTGCCGACCACAGGTTGCAGTAACAGATCTTTTGTGGAGTTTTATTAGCACGGTTTAGAAAATTTTTCTGGGCTGAAATTTCTTGATGACTTGATCCTTGACTTCTTGTGTTCTTGTGATAATGCAAAAAGCTTTGTGCAGGTAATGAACTGGTGAACATTAACATTAATGAAGCTCACATGAAAATCAATATTAATCCTAGAGTTTCACATCTTAATAAAAAATGTAAAGGTGCATTCTGTCACCCGACTCGCCCCACTTAGTAGCCTATATTTCGCGCAACCGCCATGCTGAAATGATGTTGTTTTACTGGCCGCATTTACATTACATGGTTCAAATGAATAAATTCAGAATTTTTTCTCCCATGTGGCACAAATCGGTTATGACCCACAAACATGTAAGCAGAAAAAAAGCACATGGATTCCGATATTCTCAGATCAGTTTCAGGCCTCATTCATACGTAGAAATAAATCTGGAGTCTTGGATAGTCAACCAAATCGCTTGCTGCTCAAACAGTTCTGTCATGACTGCTGGGATGCTATTCTTCTAGTGGAACTATGGCTAGAGCGACGGAAAGTTAACCCTCCTTGTTTCTCTGAATTACTGCTGCTTTTGCACACAGAGGAAGACCAATTGGCAAAATGTATGAAGCAACATCTTGGTGCGTCTAAGGCTAGAGTTATGTCAGGTTCACAAATGACATACCCATTAATCTAGGTGCAGTTTCTATCATGGGGCTGATGGGAGCTGGAAAACATAATGAGTGTCCCAAGTATTTTGAACAAAAAGTTTTTTTTTTACCCTGCCCAAGGGTCTAATTAGAACAAAATGCACAGCTCAAGTAAAAATTGCGTGTAAAAACGGCAATTGTCTGCTGGACACAGGATCACAGGTGACTATCATTCCATGGTCTTTCTATCAGACACACCTGTCAGAGCAAACAGCTTCTCCCTTGAGTAATCTTCTTGAGGTTGAAGGAGCAAATGGGCAATGTGTCCCATATGAAGGATAAATTGAACTCAGTGTTATATTCCCCAAAGTGCTTTGTGGGACTGAGGTTCCAATTGATACTTTAGCACTAGTTGTCCCTGACTGGCACTTGTAGAATCAGTCCCAGATGTTGACAGGGACCAACACTCTTGATGTATTGATGTACAGTCAAATTAAATCCTTGAAACCTAGCCAAGCACCCTATGGTTATATGGATGTGTTAAAAACCCTTGATCTCAGAGAAAAACAATTGGATTGGTGAGGTTAAAAGGAAAAACACCAGAAGTCATTCCAGCTGATCAAAGAGTTATTTTCCATGGATATGCTCATGTACATAACATCAGTACTGGCAAAGTAGCAGTCATTGAGTTATCATCTGAGTCTCCTTTGCCTGGTGGTGTGCTCAAGTTGTGTGCTCAACCTATCTAATATCAACTATCAATATAAAATCAACCATACAAAGTACCTGTGATGTTAAAAAATGAAATGGATCATGATGTCCTCATTCCAGTCAACAGTGTGATTGCCGAGTTAAATTTAGTTCAGTGTAGTACCTACGAAGAAACAGACTGTGTTGAGTAAAACATCTAACAGAGCAGAGAGAACCGACAACAGAGCTAACATTACCTTTGTCTTTAGAGAATCATCTCCAGTTGAGGGGAAGGAGAGAATCACTGAAAAGTTTAAAGGTATGACTGAAGTGTTTGCACTTCACGGTTTAGACTTTGGTCATACAAAAGAAGTGAAACATCAAATCAAACTTACCAACGAGGCACCATTCAAGCCCAATACATCCCAATGACTTGGAAGCAGTTAGAAAGCATCTACAGGAGCTTGCAGATTTGGGAGTGATAAAAGAGTCACAGTCCTCGTTTCTATCCCCAATAGTGGTTGTGCGGGGAAAAAATGGAGATGTTAGATTGTGTATTGATTATAGAAGGCTAAATCTGCAGACTGTGAAGGATGCTTATACACTTCATAATTTAGAGGAGACATTCACAGCACTCACTGGATCAAAATGGTTCTCAGTCCTAGATCTGAAGTCAGGGTATTACCAAATTGAAATGAAGGAGTCGGATAAATTCAAGAGTGCTTTTGTTTGTCCCTTGGGGTTCTGGGAGTTTAATCGGATGCCACAAACACACCAAGTCCTTTCCAAAGGTCGATGGAAAGGTGTATGGGTGACATAAACTTGAAAGAGGTTATTGTTTTCATTGATGATTTGATCATCTTCTCAGAGACACTCAAAGAACATGAGGAAAGACTTATAAGAGCTCTTCAACGTCTCAGAGAGTATGCTCTCAAGTTATTTTTTTTATTTTTTTATATACAAAAGTCTGTCCGTTACTTGGGTCACATAGTGTCTGAGAACAGAGTAGAAATGGATCCAGAGAAAATATCTGCCTTAAAAACCTGGCTAAGTCTTCAAAACCTTAAGGATCTAAGGTCATTCCTTGGGTTCTCTGGATATTACAGACGTTTTGTTAAAGATTATTCTAAGATCATTAAACCTCTAAATAACTTAACAGCTGGATATCCACCCTTGCGGAAAGGAAGCCAACAGCAGAATCCTGAGACAAAATACTTGAATCCTAAAGAACTGTTTCTTGATTGATGGACTTCCCAGTGTCAACTTGTGTTTGACAGTATCACTGAGTACAACTCACCTGGTGGCTTCCCTTAACCATAACTTCTTAAAAGTTTCTTAACTGAAAACTCTTCTCTTCCGTGAGCACTTTACCTCATTAAAAAAAAAAAAAAGTATATATATATTCCTGTAAATTCTCGCTTATCGGGCTTATGCTACTCTGAATAATGCCTGAACTTTGTATTTTAAGCACTTCTTGCATTGTTTTTTGCCTCTTCACGATGACTTGCTTAATTTAGTCCCAATTTGTAAGTCGCTTTGGACAAAAGCGTCTGCTAAATGACTAAATGTACATAACTTATGTTGAAACAGTCAGACTTGAACTCTCAGACATTCCTTCATTTTTGAGATAGTGGAAATGGTTTGAGCTCAAGGCTGGAATCATGTGCAGGAGAAGACAGAATTACAGTTAATGATGTCAGTAAAGTATAAAGTATACATGATGATAAGGGACATATGGGTGTAGACCGTACATTGGAGCTGGTTCGCTCTAGATTCTATTGGCCAAGGATGACGGCTGAAATTGAAAGGAATGTAAAGACCAGTGACAGATGTATAAGGAGAAAAGCATCACCTGAGAAAGCTGCACTCCTTGTAAATATTATTACTACCAGCCCACTTGAACTTTTATGTATTGATTTTTTTATACCATGAGCTTGACCAGAGGAATATCAAGGATATTCTTGTTATGACAGATTATTAATGAATGTGTGTTCAATTACTGTATATTTAAGTACGTTATTATTATATTTCCAGAAAGAACATGGTCATTTTTTGTGAGGCTGAGCTGGATTTTGTCATCTAATCGCAGCTCAGTGGACCAACACTAGTAGTATAGCTAGCCTTCCGTTGAAGCTGCCATTTTCCATTTGATTATAACTTTGACTGACATGTGTTCTCAGCCAATCAAATTTTGATGCGTGGTGACAGAACGCCCCAGGGGAACAGCGATGTGTCAGCGGCTAGCCCGCACTGATGACATCAACAGATATGTACAATACATGTGTACAATAACAATTTTCGGAATAAATAACATTACGATGTCCAGAAATCAATTTCAATCACTGTAAAAAAAAATTACATCCCCAAGTCAAAAATTTCAAGTGCCACTCCCAAGCCATGCCTACCGGTTACAGAGGGCAGTATCGGGAGAAATTAAAGTTGACTCGAAACTGAGAAGACGGCGTTTTATCGTGAGATCCCCCTATGGGCGGGTTGAAGACAAGCGGAACGAGCTCCTACTGGCTGTAGTCTCTCGCCTCTGGACAAAAAAGCCTCCGGATATGCTAAATGACGATATTTGCGTCATCTGAGTTTTTTTTCCAGACACACAATACAGAAATCTCTCGTCTCAGGGGGACATGAGGGAGGTCATTCGAAAATACTACAGGGTTTCTACTGATACAAAGCTTAATGCTAATCGGTGAAGTATCCCTTTAAAAGACATACCACATACAACAGGACTGAACAACTAGAGAATATAACCAACTTTAGCGGACATTTATCTTAAAGGAAGTGGTATACTCTCTTTTGACAATTGTATGTTGATTGTTTGATTGATTGTATTGTTTGTTTTGTTTTGTTAGTAAAGCTGGCTTCATTTAATTTCTTTAATCAACCCATTTCTGTGATTTTTTTTCCACATATCACTCGATCTCCTTAGCTGAACCTAACACTGGTCCAAATTAATATATTGAGTTAGTTGAGTAACTGAGTAACAATTGTAATAGGTGTTACATCAACAAATCCGAATTGGGCATCAAGTCTGAACGTCAGAGAGAATCCTCGCACTCATTGGCTGCCGCCTCTGTAGATACGCTAGTATAGTGTTGTAGTGTATTTGGTAGTGTGAGAGCGAAAATTGTACAATAAAAGACAAGTTTTATTGTACTTTACCAGCGGAGACAACAGGAGAATCAGTATCTGCAAAAACAAAAACAAGCAATGTTCTGCTTTTTTAATGTACTCTATTTATAAAACTCACCATTTTATTTGCAAAATTATGTTGCATGTCAAATGTTTTGGAGCGTTTTTATTATTAAAATGCTAAAATATGCGTTTCTGTTAATATTTTGAGCAGTTTATACTTTATAAGCGTGAATTTTGTTTTTAGAGACTTTTACATTATAAATGGAGTTTATTGTTCATTGTCATTTATTTATAACTTCTACCATTCATGTAGGGGCTTATATATGGGATTATGTCAGATGATATCATCCATGTAGAAAATTACATTTCTGACAGTTTGACATCCTCAGTCATCGTTGACGTCTTTTGGGTTGGTGAAGTATCGGTCTGAGCTGCTAAACCTGTTTGCTCTAGTCATATGAACTGTTACACTCCCTCATGCGATACCAAAGACAAAAAATCCCATGGTAAAATCTGAATATCCATCATTATGGATCAGCAGTCAGACGTCACGCCACTGACATCTTACAACAATGAACAATGAAATTCTGAAAAGAGTGTTTTTTTCTTTCACTGAAGTATGTGGTACATGCCAATGATCGTGTAGGCCAGTGGTTTTCTTAAAAACCAGTGTATCTATTGATACTGGTCTTGATGTTACAGGCCATGTCTGTATTTGGTATCTGAGAGGTGACTGAGGGTCTGACTCGTGTGTGGAATGCAGTAACAGTGTTTACTCATTTAGCCCGTCTTCCAGAGAAAAAACATCTACTTGTTTTGTAATTAATTAATTTGCTCATACAAGCAAACTAATCAAGAGTTATATTTTGTAGAAAGAGAATTGTCAGAACTTTATTCTGCTCTTCTCATCATAGCTGTATGAGACATGTAAAGACAACTGTGTCTAAGGTCAATAATACACCAAATGTATCCACTAACACATATGCATACTTAGCATGTGTAATTCTTTTTAGGATTTATAGCACAATGTGTCACTATGGGCCCTATTTTAACGATCTGAAACGCAAGTGTCAAGCGCAAAGCGCAAGTAACTTTGTGGGCGGGTCTCGGGCGCTGTTGCTATTTTCCCGGCGGGATAAATGCCTCTTGCGCCCGGCGCAAATCTAAAATGGGTTGGTCTGAAGTAGCTTCATTATTCATAGGTGTGGTTTGGGCGTAACGTCAAATAAACCAATCAGAGCGTCATCTCACATTCCCTTTAAGAGCAGGCGCGCTTGTTCTAAAGCGGATTCCTATTATAACGGCAGATTTGCCAGACGCGCACCAGGAGCGGTTCACAGCCGAGGAGACCGTCGTTCTCGTCAGGGACATTGGGGATGGAGAAACCCACCCAAATTAACTTCGGTTAAACAGGCGTATGATAATTTGGGTAACTGTATCATAGTGTTGCTTCTATGGGAATGCTCCTTGTGAGCCGGTGTCTGAAGCACGTGTACTAAACGCCAATCTTGATTGGTTACTGAAGTCAGGTGACGTTATAGGTTGGCCAACTGGCTATACACATACACAGGTTCTTTGTCTTCAGGAAGCTGTTTGTTTGTGTGTACATGTGCTATAAGTACGTGTGAGAGAACTCCAAAAAAAAGAAAGAGTGAATGCAGATATAGGAAGTGTACGCCTCCGTGTGAATGATATATCATACCAAATGACACTAACGATCTTGTCTTGGAGTGGAGCATGAGTGGTCATCCCTCGAGGGGGCTCTGTGCTCACTCTGATAACTTCACAGTGAGAAAGCTTCGTTCCCACCTTTTGGGTGGAGTTTATGGTCATGGGGTTCGCTGCTTTCACCAGTTCCTGAGGCTCTTGCTCTGAATCTGTAAGCCCACTCACTGGTTTCTTCCGGTCTGGCGAAGAGCTTGTTGCGTGGCCGCTGTAGTTCAGAGGAACTAGATGTGACAGGAGTTGAGGCGGATGTTTTGTCTGAGCCCGCCTCTTCCTTGTCACCCACGTACGAGTTACTGGATGTAATTATTTGCACCAGCGTCAGACTGACTCTAAACTGGACGGTGGCTAGGCGAGCGGTTCATGGCAGGTCACAAACATTCGTCTCCTGCAAGCCTTCCGTTTCTCCCAGACCTCTATAATGAGGTGTTGAGGTCTTGGGGGAAATCTTTTTCTGCCTGTATGTTCCCACCCAGCAAGTCCAACTACGCTAACGTTAAGGGGCTGGAGGAACATGGGTAGGTGAAGATGCCCTGGATGAAGGAATCGTTAGCTGGTTATCTCTCATTCGGCGAGGCTCCCACTTTGCCCCTAAAGTCTTGTTAGTTTACATCTAAACTTGTGGGCAAAGCGGTAGTGGGCCAACCTGGTGGTGTTGCAGGCATACCAAGCCGCACGTCCTGATTTTGCCGAGTTAGACATGTTCCCGGGTCAACATATTTTGTTGATCTAGGAACAACATTCCTGCTGTCCAAAACTTTTGTCCTAACCCTATCCCTCCCCCTAAATCAGAAGGGAAATGATAGGTTAATAACACTGATGCAGAAGCACCAAACCCTAGTTGTAAGCCTAAACTTGACACAAACTGTAAACTTGTCCCTCAAATCCGATTGGTTTATGGGAATTTTGTTCCAGGAACATGTTGTACTTGGTGAAATCAGCTACCAAGTTGACCTCTTGAGGGACGCTGATGTTGGGACACAGTCGCAGAGCTCCGCCGCACCACCGACCTTGCCCCAAGAACTTTCCACATGTGTTTTGAACTACATTTCCAAGAGATTTTTCCTTTTCTTGATCAGGAACACACTTATGTGTCATATATCAACACTTTAACCATTAATAGGCTTATTTACATCTCAGGTTTTAAGCTGTATTTATGTTAAACAACATTAGTTCATATAAATGTCAGGCAATAAACGTATTCAAATAGCTATTTAAATAATTTGACAAACAATGCATTTCAGTTGTGAGTTTGCAGTGTATTATACAGTATAAAAAACAGAGATCCAACAAGATCCCTCAAGCTGTGTTTCGAGCAGTAAAGCGTGTCCAAAGTCACACACCATCATTTCCCACGCGTGGATTTGAGATGTCAAGTACAGTGAATCCTGTAAATAAGTTAAATAGAGTACGCTTAAAGGGATACTCCACCTTTCACAAGCTAAACACATAGCAGACATTGTGATTCGTCTGAACAATGCATTTGGACAGCGGTGTTGCATGATTTACACTATTGTTTGGATTACTACACGCTGAAGGGGCAGCTTTATGTCCCATTAGGGATGAAGAGGATTAAGTAAATAAATAATATTGTAGAAGGGATTTTGTAAGGCAATTTGAAAGTTTTGATATAGACCCGGAAGTGTCACAAATGTTGAAGTGTCACGTCATCTACATCGGAATTCACTGGACCAAGCCCTGGTTTATTCACACCCATCCAGTATATAAGCCACATTATCACAGATGCCAGAGTAATACAGACTGTGACATTACAGTAACTGGACGAGAGCATCAGCGCAAGGTAACTCACTCATCTCTTGACTTATGCTACATTTATGGCTTTTGAATCTGTTTATTACTGGTAACTGAATAATCACAATCCACGAGCAAGCAAAGTTTGTTATAAATGAAAATATATTATTCTGTAGTAAACAGTATTTAGTGAATACATGTTTCACATTAATCTCTTTAAGTGCTTTTGTTTTGTAGGATGAAGTCAATACAGGCAATGTTACTGATGCTTTTTATTGCATCTGTCTTTTCAAAACCAGTAAGTATTAGTTACCCGTTTTATTTTACATTTTTATTTTTTATGATATTCTAATATGTATAATTGTTACTTTTCTTGCTACTTCAGTTTGTGTGCTATTAATAATAATACTTTTTTTTCAACTGTTTTAATCCCCAGTTTCCTTTGCGCAGAAGATTTGATTCATCAGACTCAAGATCCAGTTCCAGAGAGGATTCACACTCTAAATTAAACTTTGAATTAAACTTTGAATTAAACTTTGAATTAAATGAGTCTACATCAAGTGAATCTGAATCTTCTGAGGAAGTTATTGTGCCACGCACATTCCCTCCAACTAGAAGAACAACAAATCCGTCGACCACTGTCAGGACAACAAAACCCACAATCTCCACGACAGCCACTCCAACTAGCAGAACAACAAATCCGTCGACCACTGTCAGGACAACAAAACCCACAATCTCCACGACAGCCACTCCAACTAGAAGAACAACAAATCCGTCAACCACTGTCAGGACAACACAATCCACAATCTCCACGACAGCCACTCCAACTAGCAGAACAACAAATCCGTCAACCACTGTCAGGACAACACAATCCACAATCTCCACGACAGCCACTCCAACTACAATGTAAAAAAAAAAATCCTAATTTTACAGAGAATAACTCTAAATTTTGAGTATTTTTCTGTTATTTTAAATTATATTCAAAACTCTGTAAAATTACAAAATATCTGTAAATTAATTAATTGACTGTTAATTTAAGGATTATATCATTAATTACAAATTACAGTGATTCTTATTTTTTTCACAGGACAATTACTGTATTATGTATACAGTATTTTTCTGTTATTTTAAATTATATTCAAAACTCTGTAAAAATTACAAACAATATCTGTACATTAATTAATTGACTGTTAATTTAAGGATTATATCAATTACAAATTACAGTAATTCTCATTTTTTTCACAGGACAATTACTGTATTATTTATACAGTATTTTAATTTTATTTTTTTTAATTACATACAAAGTTGTGTAAAATTACAATAAAATTGTGTAATTAAATATGTAGCTCATTATATTAAAGGTTTATATCCATACTAACAATTTAACATATTTCCTTGTCATTTTAAAGTGAATGTTATTAGTTTTACATTTAAGTGTATTTAATGGATACAAATTTAATGCAAGCAAACTGCACAATTATTGTTAAATTGAGCTTGCTGGTCAGACAGCAGGCCAACGGTTCATGGTGGAACATAAGGTGCATTTAAGTCCTCCTGGGAAGTTTGTATTCATGAGGTTTTACCATTTATTTTTTTATGTTTTAAATTAATTTATGAAGCCACTATCATTACATAATTATATTGCTATATTATAATGCTCATATTTTGTGCAGGCATTAGCTTACTTCATTGTAAATAGAAAAGCCTGACAATGTCACTGCTACAGTATAAGTATTGTGGTATTCATCAATGTTTCGCACTGACACACCCCTAACTCTTCAAGATCGGGGTTAAAGAAAATTCTGAGCTTCCTACTCATATTTTCATCATTTTATGTGCGTTCAACTTGTAAATACGATCTTTATGACATGACTTGAATGCACCAATAGCTCTAGCTTAGGGACAATCCACACAAATACTCTTAAATTACATTACAGACTGTCGCAGCGAGAAGTTCTTTGTCCTGTATCAACGCTAAAGGCCTAACCACTGCAGTCAACACCTTGGAGTATCCATGCTGTTAAATAAAAGTCTGTAGACAAGGGTTAGGGTTAGAGTTAGGGTTAACCTTAACCCTTAATTTCTAACCCAGACCCGGTTTCACATTACTGGTGTGCATCTTGAGACAAAACAATGGCACTGACATATTTTAAGATAAGTCAGTGCAAGTTGCTTTCAGGTAAAACAGCTGAAATGTGCATTTTAGTCTGGGACTACAGGCTTAAGCCTTGCCAGTGAAACCCGGGGTATATGTTGTAACTTGTATAGAATGCCACACAGGGTGAAAAGCAAGACATTATCAGGCATAAGAGTGTTTCTAAAGGAAAGGTCAATAATTTGTTAAAGTGCAAAAGGGTCATTATGGGTCACATGGATGTAACTAATGTCACCCAGAGTATACCAATAAATTAGTTTTTCATATGTCTATACAGAATTTTACATGAATACATATGCAGTGTTTGCTCTGTTTAATATAAAATCTGTTTGCTCTGTTAAATTGCTGTTTAGTACAGCAGTGGTAAATATATGTTGTTATATATGTTGTCATATATGATTGTATGATTAAAATGATTTAATCAGTGTATGATTAAAAATTATATATATATATATAATGTTTAATCATACACTGCAATGAAAACACCATTTAACCAATTGAATAAATATAACAGGCAGCCTACAAATACAGCTAAATAAATAGCATATTTTTAGCATATAAAATAGTATATTTTTTCCTATTCTTTCTTTTAAAACATGTCATATTTTCTTGTAGTTGCAATGTTACCACACTATAGGCTGTCTCTCCGAGATGTTTTGAGCATGATTGGTTATTCAGACTGTCATCCAGGAATCTGGCCAATGACAACTATGCGTGCCTTTACAGGTCAAGTTTGAATACGTCTGTGGGGGTGTGTGTGTGCTGCTGCTTGGGATCTGTGGCTTTGAACGTTATAGGCTACTGTTTAAAACATGGATTTTACATCGGACTGCTACATTTTTATTTTGAGCGAGTTGCGGGATGTAAATGAAGAACAAACAAGGAATATATATGGACAACGCATTTTAACAACGTGTAACGGACATATGGCAATCTGCGGAAGGTAAATAACTTTTTATTTTATAAAAAAAATTTTGCTAACTTACATCAAAATATAGTGTGTTAAATGGATAATCTAAACGCGATTAGAGCAATATCGATATTAGTACATGTTTCAATGTATTAGGCTAATGTTATGTGTTGCTAGCATGTGTATTGTCAGCTAACATAGGTAAAAAAATAAATAAATAAAAACTCAGCATAGGAGCTTTACAATGACTGAGAACATTGTCTATTTAGACAGAGAGGAACTCGAACCACACCCTTTGACTCTAGAAGAATATGCAGACTAGGCTTTTGAATAGTTGTTGATCGCGGGATATAAGTTAACGTGCTAGGCCGCCGCCTAACGTTACCGATCAGTCATCATAATATGTTTGAGTAACGTTATATGAGTTGGTGAGTAAAATTCTGCAAGCTTTCGCAAATGTCTCTGTTAGTAAAATGCTAATATACAAATAGCTAATATTAGCTTGTATGTGTGTGTTTCCCTCATGATCCAGGGATTTTGGGGAATTTATATGATCCAGCCACATGATCTTCAGATGCGGTGAGTATTGTTATATTAAAGGACAAGTTCGGTATTTTACACTTAAAGGGATAGTTCACTTTGAAATTAATTTTTGGTATGTTTTAGCTTACCTCAAGTAGTAAGTAACAGATCCGCACACCGAATAAGCTCCCATTCAAAACCTTTATTAGTGACGTTTCGGGCCTCACATGGCCCTTCCTCAGACTAACAGGAAGTGTACAAACAGTTAACTTTTAAAGTCTGTATCACGTGACCACACCATCACACAGATTGGATACATCCATCGACATACATTGATATTTACATATTTATACATCGTGTCCCACAAAGATTAAGAATTATATATTTACATATTTATTTACATATTTCCATGTTGATTCCCATTGTTAAATTTTCTAACCTATATATTTTAACCATCTCTCATATTCCAGTGTAAAAACACATATCAGATGGTACATCATTTAATCAGAAGAATACAAGGCAACTATTTATAATCAAAAACATTATTCAAAAAACCATATTAAGGTAAAAGTCAGATGGGGGTTCGGACAATTTCCAAACTTGATCAGACAAGTAAAAAAGCATCTGTTATAAACTCAGCATTTCATTATTTATATACAGAGGAACAAGCTATTCAACGAGACTATACCAGCAAAGTAGAGAATCAAAAAGCCATATTGTTATTCAAATCATCCATTAATTTAGAAAAGGTCTAATATCAAAATCCTCATTGAGGCCTCTGGGAGCTAAAGTGTTTAATGTGTAAATCCAGAAAAGTTCCCTTTTTAAAAGTAAATTATCCACATTGCCACCCCTGCGAGGACATTTGATATTCTCAATTCCCACATATTTTAAACTAGATATATTGTCTTTTGCCTTCATGAAGTGTACAGCCACAGGGCTCGATGTCACACCATTTCTAATCGCACTACGATGTTCTGAGATTCTAGTTTTTAATGTTCTAGTGGTCTTGCCTATGTATGACAGTCCACACGGGCATGTCAACATATAAATTACATTCATAGTAGAGCATGTGATTATCTCTTTTATTTTGTATTTATTGCCATTATGCGGATGGTTGAATGTTTTAGTTTTATAAGTAAAATGGCATTGTTGGCATCTTCCACAAGGGTAGTTACCTGTAGGTAGATCGTTTAAGAAATGAGGTGTAATCAAAGAAGGTACATCAGCTCGTACTAATCTATTACGTATATTAGCTGCTTTTTTAAATACCACTCGAGGAGGATATTGAAAACAGGATTTTAATGTTGGATCTGTATTAAGAATGTGCCAATGTTGTTTAATGGTACCCTCTATAGCTTTAGCTACCGGTGAGTACTGAATGGCACAAACTATTCTATTCTCATCCCTCCTGATCTTTTTCTTTTTTAAACAGTCTGATTGTGATACATTTTCAAAACGTGTTGATGCCTCGTCTATCCAGGATTCCTTATATCCCCTTTCTGTAAAACGTTTTTTCAAAATCGATCCCTGACGCATAAAATCATCATCAGAACTACAGATTCGTCTGATCCTATTAAATTGAGAGATAGGTAAATTTATTTTAAGGTGAATAGGATGGTATGACTCACCATGTAATTTCTGTCTGTGGGTTTTCGATAGAGATCAGTTTTCAACCTGTTATTCTCCTTAACAATCAAAATGTCCAGAAAGTTCATTTTTTCTTTATCCGATGCAATAGTGAATTTCAAATGTTCATTCTTGGAATTGACAAAGGAAAAAAATTCTTCTAACAGTTTTTCAGATCCTGTCCACAAGAAAAATATATCGTCGAGGTACCTCCTCCAGACTGATATGTAGTCCAGGTAAGGATTTACTTGAGCGTTGTAGATACTTTCCTGTTCAAACAGTCCAACATATAAAGAAGCAAAGCTGGGTGACATTTTTGACCCCATCGCGACACCCGAGATCTGAAGAAAAAAGATATTGTCATATAAAAAGGCATTAGATGTCAGTACCTCTTTAGTCAACTCCAACAAACATTGGGTAATGTTTACATTGGGTGAAATTTCTTGATGACTTGATCCTTGACTTCTTGTGTTCTTGTGATAATGCAAAAAGCTTAGTGCTGGTAATGAACTGGTGAACATTAACATTAATGAAGCTCACATGAAAATCAATATTAATCCTAGAGTTTCACATCTTAATAAAAAATGTAAAGGTGCATTCTGTCACCCGACTCGCCCCACTTAGTAGCCTATATTTCGCCATGCTGAAATGATGTTGTTTTACTGGCCGCATATACATTACATGGTTCAAATGAATTAATTCAGATTTTTTCCTCCCATGTGGCACAAATCGGTCATGACCCACAAACATGTAAGCAGAAAAAAAGCATATGGTTTCCGATATTCTCAGATCAGTTTCAGGCCTCATTCATACATGGAAATAAATCTGGAGTCTTGGATAGTCAACCAAATCGCTTGCTACTCAAACAGTTCTGTCATGACTGCTGGGATGATATTCTTCTAGCGGAACTACGGCGAGAGCGAAGGAAAGTTAACCCTCCTTGTTTCTCTGAATTACTGCTGCTTTTGCACACAGAGGAAGACCAATTGGCTAAATGTATGAAGCAACATCTTGGTGCGTCTAAGGCTAGAGTTATGTCAGGTTCACAAATGACATACCCATTAAACTAGGTGCAGTTTCTATCATGGGGCTGATGGGAACTGAAAAACATAATGAGTGTCCCAAGTATTTTGAACCTTTTAATTTTTTTCAGCAAAGCCAGATTGAGGGAATCAGAAATGCCCCTGCCCAAGGGTCTAATTAGAACAAAATGCACAGCTCAAGTAAAAATTGCAGGTAAAAACAGCAATTGTCTGCTGGACACAGGATCACAGGTGACTATCATTCCATGGTCTTTCTATCAGACACACCTGTCAGAGCAAACAGTTTCTCCCTTGAGTAATCTTCTTGAGGTTGAAGGAGCAAATGGGCAATGTGTCCCATATGAAGGATAAATTGAACTCAGTGTTATATTCCCCAAAGTGCTTTGTGGGACTGAGGTTCCAATTGATACTTTAGCACTAGTTGTCCCTGACTGGCACTCGAAGAATCAGTCCCAGATGTTGACAGGGACCAACACTCTTGATGTTTTGATGTACAGTCAAATTAAATCCTTGAAACCTAGCCAAGCACCCTATGGTTATATGGATGTGTTAAAAACCCTTGATCTCAGAGAAAAACAATTGACCATTGGTAATCTTGGATTGGTGAGGTTAAAAGGAAAAACACCAGAAGTCATTCCAGCTGATCAAAGAGTTATTTTCCATGGATATGCTCATGTACATAACATCAGTACTGGCAAAGTAGCAGTCATTGAGTTATCATCTGAGTCTCCTTTGCCTGGTGGTGTGCTCAAGTTGTGTGCTCAACCTATCTAATATCAACTATCAATATAAAATCAACCATACAAAGTACCTGTGATGTTAAAAAATGAAATGGATCATGATGTCCTCATTCCAGTCAACAGTGTGATTGCAGAGTTAAATTTAGTTCAGTGTAGTACCTACGAAGAAACAGACTGTGTTGAGTAAAACATCTAACAGAGCAGAGAAAACAGACAACAGAGCTAACATTACCTTTGTCTTTAGAGAATCATGTCCAGTTGAGGGGAAGGAGAGAATCACTGAAAAGTTTAAAGGTATGACTGAAGTGTTTGCACTTCACGGTTTAGACTTTGGTCATACAAAAGAAGTGAAACATCAAATCAAACTTACCAACGAGGCACCATTCAAGCCCAATACATCCCAATGACTTGGAAGGAGCTTGCAGATTTGGGAGTGATAAAAGAGTCACAGTCCTCGTTTCTATCCCCAATAGTGTGCGGGAAAAAAAAATGGAGATGTTAGATTGTGTATTGATTATAGAAGGCTAAATCTGCAGACTGTGAAGGATGCTTATACACTTCATAATTTAGAGGAGACATTCACAGCACTCACTGGATCAAAATGGTTCTCAGTCCTTGTTACGACCCTATGGTTTGTATTTTGCTGCCTCTCTGTTGTTTTGTCAGTCTCTCAGTGTGTCTGTCTAGGAACGTCACCTGATGGATTCCTGCAGGATGATTGGATCATCATCTGATTGGTTCCTGCACGATGATTGCTGCTCGATCCTGATTGGTGCAGCGTGTTTTAAAAAGACACGTCATCACTTCCTCGGAAGGAAGGAGTGGGTTTTGTGTTTGAGCAGAGAGTTTGTTATCTGAGCGTTAAGAGTGTTATCTGAGTATTATCTGAGTATTATCTGAGTATTATCTGAGTATTAAGAGTATTATCTGAATGTTAAGAGTATCTGAGTGTTAAGAGTTTTGAGACTGTGAGTACCGTTTGTGTCACGATACGGTCAAGAAACATAAACGAGGACTCAAATGCAGCAAAACAAGATAAGACTTTAATTAACAAAACAAGCAAAAAGGTACAAACAAAACTCCCACGTGGGGGAAAACACTAGAACAAAACTTAAACAGATCAAAACACTAGGAACAAAACACAAGAACATTAGACAACGTAACAGCACAGTACAACAGACACAAGGAGACTAAATAGGGAGGCAAACAAAAGAAGGTAACGATGACAACAGGTGGAATTAATTAAACCAATAACAAGATAACAAGAAGGGCGGGGCTAACAATGAACACGAGCACATGGCTCAACATAACAAACACCCAAGTGCAAAACAAGACAGGACAAACTTGTGACATAACCCCCTCCTTAAGGAGCGGCTACCAGACGCTCCACTAGGGACGGGAGGGACAGACCAGGGCGGGACGGGAGGGACAGACCAGGGCGGGACGGGAGGGACAGACCAGGGCGGGACGGGAGGGACAGACCAGGGCGGGACGGGAGGGACAGACCAGGGCGGGACGGGAGGGACAGACCAGGGCGGGACGGGAGGGACAGACCAGGGCGGGACGGGAGGGACAGACCAGGGCGGGACGGGAGGGACAGACCAGGGCGGGACGGGAGGGACAGACCAGGGCGGGACGGGAGGGACAGACCAGGGCGGGACGGGAGGGACAGACCAGGGCGGGACGGGAGGGACAGACCAGGGCGGGACGGGAGGGACAGACCAGGGCGGGACGGGAGGGACAGACCAGGGCGGGACGGGAGGGACAGACCAGGGCGGGACGGGAGGGACAGACCAGGGCGGGACGGGAGGGACAGACCAGGGCGGGACGGGAGGGACAGACCAGGGCGGGACGGGAGGGACAGACCAGGGCGGGACGGGAGGGACAGACCAGGGCGGGACGGGAGGGACAGACCAGGGCGGGACGGGAGGGACAGACCAGGGCGGGACGGGAGGGACAGACCAGGGCGGGACGGGAGGGACAGACCAGGGCGGGACGGGAGGGACAGACCAGGGCGGGACGGGAGGGACAGACCAGGGCGGGACGGGAGGGACAGACCAGGGCGGGACGGGAGGGACAGACCAGGGCGGGACGGGAGGGACAGACCAGGGCGGGACGGGAGGGACAGACCAGGGCGGGACGGGAGGGACAGACCAGGGCGGGACGGGAGGGACAGACCAGGGCGGGACGGGAGGGACAGACCAGGGCGGGACGGGAGGGACAGACCAGGGCGGGACGGGAGGGACAGACCAGGGCGGGACGGGAGGGACAGACCAGGGCGGGACGGGAGGGACAGACCAGGGCGGGACGGGAGGGACAGACCAGGGCGGGACGGGAGGGACAGGAAAGACAGACCAGGGTGGGACGGGAGGGACAGACCAGGGTGGGACGGGAGGGACAGACCAGGGTGGGACGGGAGGGACAGACCAGGGTGGGACGGGAGGGACAGACCAGGGTGGGACGGGAGGGACAGACCAGGGTGGGACGGGAGGGACAGACCAGGGTGGGACGGGAGGGACAGACCAGGGTGGGACGGGAGGGACAGACCAGGGTGGGACGGGAGGGACAGACCAGGGTGGGACGGGAGGGACAGACCAGGGTGGGACAGGGGAAACAGAAAAGACAGACCGGGGTGGGGCAGGGAAAATGGACAGTTCTGGAGGCCAGGGCGGAACAGAGAGTCCATCGGGCGGCCAGGGCGGAGCAGACTCTCCCTCGGGCGGCCAGGGCGGAGCAGACCCCTCGGGCGGCCAGGGCGGAGCAGACCCCTCGGGCGGCCAGGGCGGAGCAGACCCCTCGGGCGGCCAGGGCGGAGCAGACCCCTCGGGCGGCCAGGGCGGAGAAGACCCCTCGGGCGGCCAGGGCGGAGAAGACCCCTCGGGCGGCCAGGGCGGAGAAGACCCCTCGGGCGGCCAGGGCGGAGAAGACCCCTCGGGCGGCCACGGCGGAGAAGACCCCTCGGGCGGCCACGGCGGAGAAGACCCCTCGGGCGGCCACGGCGGAGACTCCACCGGCTCAGGAACTGGAACGGACTCCACCGGCTCAGGAACTGGAACGGACTCCACCGGCTCAGGAACTGGAACGGACTCCACCGGCTCAGGAACTGGAACGGACTCCACCGGCTCAGGAACTGGAACGGACTCCACCGGCTCAGGAACTGGAACGGACTCCACCGGCTCAGGAACTGGAACGGACTCCACCGGCTCAGGAACTGGAACGGACTCCACCGGCTCAGGAACTGGAACGGACTCCACCGGCTCAGGAACTGGAACGGACTCCACCGGCTCAGGAACTGGAACGGACTCCACCGGCTCAGGAACTGGAACGGACTCCACCGGCTCAGGAACTGGAACGGACTCCACCGGCTCAGGAACTGGAACGGACTCCACCGGCTCAGGAACTGGAACGGACTCCACCGGCTCAGGAACTGGAACGGACTCCACCGGCTCAGGAACTGGAACGGACTCCACCGGCTCAGGAACTGGAACGGACTCCACCGGCTCAGGAACTGGAACGGACTCCACCGGCTCAGGAACTGGAACGGACTCCACCGGCTCAGGAACTGGAACAGACTCCACCGGCTCAGGAACTGGAACAGACTCCACCGGCTCAGGCACTGGACCTGGCACCACCGGCTCAGGCACTGGAACTGGAACTGGCACCCCCGGCTCAGGAACAGACACCACCGGCTCAGGAGCAGACACCACCGGCTCAGGAGCAGACACCACCGGCTCAGGAGCAGACACCACCGGCCCAAGTGTGTGCGTAGCCCACACACACCACATGGCTGTGGCCATAATGGCCAGTGTCGCGGTCACTGAGGGCTCAGGAACAGACGCCTCCGGCTCCGGCTCAGGAACTGGAACAGACTCCACCGGCTCAGGAACTGGAACAGACTCCACCGGCTCAGGCACTGGACCTGGCACCACCGGCTCAGGCACTGGACCTGGCACCACCGGCTCAGGCACTGGAACTGGAACTGGCACCCCCGGCTCAGGAACAGACACCACCGGCTCAGGAGCAGACACCACCGACTCAGGAACAGACACCACCGGCCCAAGTGTGTGCGTAGCACGGCTGTGGCCATAATGGCCAGTGTTGCGGTCACTGAGGGCTCAGGAACAGACACCGGCTCCGGCTCAGGAACAGACACCGGCTCCGGCTCAGGAACAGACACCGGCTCCGGCTCAGGAACAGACACCGGCTCAGGAACAGACACCGGCTCCGGCTCAGGAACAGACACCGGCTCCGGCTCAGGAACTGGAACAGACACCACCGGCTCAGGCATAAGAACTGGCTCCGGTTCAGGAACAAACACTAAAGGTTTGAAAGGCGTCTCCAGGATCCGAGCTAAACGCTCTAAATAGCCGGTCAGTGCCCCCCCGGCCATGAGAATGGGAATTTCCCGATCTGTCTCCAACTGGGCAGACGTGGCTAGAACCATCTCTGGCTGGGCAGATGTAATCTGAACAGTCTCAGACTGGACAGACGGGACATGAACAGTCTCTGGCTGGGCAGACGGGACGTGAACAGTCTCTGACTGGGCAGACGTGACGTGAACCGTCTCTGGCTGGGCAGATGCGACATGAACCATCTCTGGCTGGGCAGGCGTGATATGAACCTTCCCGGGAACCTCCAGGATATTAAACAGCGTTGAAAAATAATTCAACAATGTTTCAGCAGTCGTCATGTCAGGGGACACAGACTCGGCAGGCATAACATGAACAGTCTTTGGCTGGGCAGACGTGACGTGAACCGTCTCTAGCTGGGCAGACGTGACATGAACGATCTCTGGCTGGGCAGGCGTGACGTGAACAGGCTCGGTGGCGGCCATCTTGTCGGAAGACACAGGTTCGGCAGACGTGACGTGAACACTCTCGGTGACAGCCATCTTGTCCGAAGACCCAGGCCCGGCGACGGCCATCCTGTCCGAAGACACAGGCTCGGCAGGCGTGACATGAACAGGCTCGGCGGCGACCATCTTGTCGGAAGACACAGGCTCGGCAGGTGTGACGTGAACAGGCTCGGCGACGGCCATCTTGTCCAAAGACACAGGCTCGGCAGGCGTGACGGTCTTTCTTCTCCTCCTGCGTCTTGAAGCCCCCGAACTCTGGACCACCGGCACTGAGATCACTGGAATCATCGGCGTTGGAACCACGGGAACAGGCGATGAAGGACGCTCGGGGCTGAACCTCGTGGTCAAAGAATGACCAAACTGGAGAATACTGTCGGTGCTCACCTCTCGTATCTCCTCCCCTACGTCCTCCACGAGTTCCCCTGAATTTAGCCAGCCTGGTTCCTCTAAACTCCTCTCTGTCCCATGTGGTAGAAGAAAGCCCGCGAGAATCCATGCTGCTGAGTCCTCAAATGGCTGTTACGTTCTGTCACGATACGGTCAAGAAACATAAACGAGGACTCAAATGCAGCAAAACAAGATAAGACTTTAATTAACAAAACAAGCAAAAAGGTACAAACAAAACTCCCACGTGGGGGAAAACACTAGAACAAAACTTAAACAGATCAAAACACTAGGAACAAAACACAAGAACATTAGACAACGTAACAGCACAGTACAACAGACACAAGGAGACTAAATAGGGAGGCAAACAAAAGAAGGTAACGATGACAACAGGTGGAATTAATTAAACCAATAACAAGATAACAAGAAGGGCGGGGCTAACAATGAACACGAGCACATGGCTCAACATAACAAACACCCAAGTGCAAAACAAGACAGGACAAACTTGTGACAGTTTGTTTGTTTGTTTGATTTCAAAGCTGTTTGTACCTAAAATCTCATTGGCCCAGTTGGCACATTTGACCCTTTGCCTGTTTACTGACACTGATTTGGACTGCCCTTTTCAGTTTGTTTGCCTGGTTGTACATATTGTAAATACTGATTTATTTTTGGGAAAGTAGGGAGTTTGACGCCATTCTTTTCTTTATTGTAAACTGTTTAATCTCTGTTTTTGGTTAGGGAGATAGGTTTACCAATTGTATTTTCATTTTCTTTTCTTTTGGGTTAAGGTTTAGGAAAGAGGTTTAAATTTAAGGTTGTTTTGTTTGTTATTTTGGCTTTGTCAGCTCCTGAATCATATGTCCCAAATTAAGACAATAAATAACTTTTGTTCTAATTCCTCGCACATCGTTGACTCTTTCATGTTGCCCCTTTTTCCCTAGACGGGGTGTAACAGTCCTAGATCTGAAGTCAGGGTATTACCAAATTGAAATGGAGTCGTATAAATTCAAGAGTACTTTTGTTTGTCCCTTGGGGTTCTGGGAGTTTAATCGGATGCCACAAACACACCAAGTCCTTTCCAAAGGTCGATGGAAAGGTGTATGGGTGACATAAACTTGAAAGAGGTTTTTGCTTTCATTGATGATTTGATCATCTTCTCAGAGACACTCAAAGAACATGAGGAAAGACTTAGAAGAGCTCTTCAACGTCTCAGAGAGTATGCTCTCAAGTTATTTTTTTTATTTTTTTATATACAAAAGTCTGTCCGTTACTTGGGTCACATAGTGTCTGAGAACAGAGTAGAAATGGATCCAGAGAAAATATCTGCCTTAAAAACCTGGCTAAGTCTTCAAAACCTTAAGGATCTAAGGTCATTCCTTGGGTTCTCTGGATATTACAGACGTTTTGTTAAAGATTATTCTAAGATCATTAAACCTCTAAATAACTTAACAGCTGGATATCCACCCTTGCGGAAAGGAAGCCAACAGCAGAATCCTGAGACAAAATACTTGAATCCTAAAGAACTGTTTCTTGATTGATGGACTTCCCAGTGTCAACTTGTGTTTGACAGTATCACTGAGTACAACTCACCTGGTGGCTTCCCTTAACCATAACTTCTTAAAAGTTTCTTAACTGAAAACTCTTCTCTTCCGTGAGCACTTTACCTCATAAAAAAAAAAAAAAAAAAAAAAAAAAAAAGTATATATATATTCCTGTAAATTCTCGCTTATCGGGCTTATGCTACTCTGAATAATGCCTGAACTTTGTATTTTGAGCACTTCTTGCATTGTTTTTTGCCTCTTCACGATGACTTGCTTAATTTAGTCCCAATTTGTAAGTCGCTTTGGACAAAAGCGTCTGCTAAATGACTAAATGTAAATAACTTATGTTGAAACAGTCAGACTTGAACTCTCAGACATTCCTTCATTTTTGAGATAGTGGAAATGGTTTGAGCTCAAGGCTGGAATCATGTGCAGGAGAAGACAGAATTACAGTTAATGATGTCAGTAAAGTATAAAGTATACATGATGATAAGGGGCATATGGGTGTAGACCGTACATTGGAGCTGGTTCGCTCTAGATTCTATTGGCCAAGGATGACGGCTGAAATTGAAAGGAATGTAAAGACCAGTGACAGATGTATAAGGAGAAAAGCATCACCTGAAAAAGCTGCACTCCTTGTAAATATTATTACTACCAGCCCACTTGAACTTTTATGTATTGATTTTTTTATACCATGAGCTTGACCAGAGGAATATCAAGGATATTCTTGTTATGACAGATTATTAATGAATGTGTGTTCAATTACTGTATATTTAAGTACGTTATTATTATATTTCCAGAAAGAACATGGTCATTTTTTGTGAGGCTGAGCTGGATTTTGTCATCTAATCGCAGCTCCGTGGACCAACACTAGTAGTATAGCTAGCCTTCCGTTGAAGCTGCCATTTTCCATTTGATTATAACTTTGACTGACATGTGTTCTCAGCCAATCAAATTTTGATGCGTGGTGACAGAACGCCCCAGGGGAACAGCGATGTGTCAGCGGCTAGCCCGCACTGATGACATCAACAGATATGTACAATACATGTGTACAATAACAATTTTCGGAAAAAATAACATTACGATGTCCAGAAATCAATTTCAATCACTGTAAAAAGAAAATTACATCCCCAAGTCAAAAATTTCAAGTGACCGATAACATCTAAATTTTTAAATTAGACTGACGTAGTATTTCTCATCGAGCCAATGTTAACAGACTATTGCAACAAGAATTTCACTTGGGCCAATTGAAAAATGTAGATGTTATGGGTCACTTGAATTTTTTTATTTGGGAGGGTTAGACAGTTTTTTACAGTACATTGGGTCATTTTGGGTACATTTGTCATTTAATGAGATCTACTAACATATATTGTCACTGCCAATCATGTGAATAAATGCATAGATCTGCAAATTTTATTTGTGTGCTTAAATTGTCTCGTGGCAGAACTTTTGCCTATTATAATTAACCAATTACAGCACATTCCGTATTTCGGAAGGAGGGGCTTCATCGAAAATGACGCGTTCAACCAGACTAAGTAGAGAGGAGCTGTAATAGTGCAAAATATGTGAAAAATTATGTTTTTTTTAACGATCAAGCATGAAAACACATTCTAGTACACTCCAAAAACAAAATAAAATGGCATAATAGGACCCCTTTAAGAGAGTGATGGCAGCTATCCAATCAGAGCTGTAGTTCAAGGGATACTTCACCTCTGGAAAGATGAATGTGTATTTAAAATAGGTAATTTATGTAGAAGAAATGTGAAATTACATTTCTAGTGGATGAAAGACAACAACTCCCAGAATGCACTTGCTTCGCTGCCCTAGGAGGCCACTCCCAAGCCACGCCTACCGGTTACAGAGGGCAGTATCGGGAGAAATTAAACTAGGCAGCTAGTTGACTCGAAACAATTGTAATAGGTGTTACATCAACAAATCCGAATTGGGCATCAAGTCTGAACGTCAGAGAGAATCCTCGCACTCATTGGCTGCCGCCTCTGTAGATACGCTAGTATAGTGTTGTAGTGTATTTGGTAGTGTGAGAGCGAAAATTGTACAATAAAAGACAAGTTTTATTGTACTTTACCAGCGGAGACAACAGGAGAACCAGTATCTGCAAAAACAAAAACAAAAACAAGCAATGTTCTGCTTTTTTAATGTACTCTATATATAAAACTCACCATTTTATTTGCAAAATGATGTTGCATGTCAAATGTATTGGAGCGTTTTTATTATTAAAATGCTAAAATATGCGTTTCTGTTAATATTTTTAGCAGTTTATTCTGTATAAGCGTGAATTTTGTTTTTAGAGACTTTTACATTATAAATGGAGTTTATTGTTCATTGTCATTTATTTATAACTTCTACCATTCATGTAGGGGCTTATATATGGGATTATGTCAGATGATATCATCCATGTAGAAAATTACATTTCTGACAGTTTGACATCCTCAGTCATCGTTGACGTCTTTTGGGTTGGTGAAGTATCGGTCTGAGCTGCTAAACCTGTTTGCTCTGGTCATATGAACACTCACTCATGCGATACCAAAGACAAAAAATCCCATGGTAAAATCTGAATATCCATCATTATGGATCAGAAGTCAGATGTCATGCTACTGACATCTTACAACAATGAACAATGAAATTCTGAAAACAGTGTTTTTTTCTTTCATTGAAGTATGTGATACATCCCAATGATCATGTAGGCCAGTGGTTTTCTTAAAAACCAGTGTATCTATTGATACTGGTCTTGATGTTACAGGCCTTGTCTGTATTTGGTATCTGAGAGGTGACTGAGGGTCTGACCCGTGTGTAGAATGCAGTAACAGTGTTTACTCATTTAGCCCGTCTTCCAGAGAATAAACATCTACTTGTTTTGTAATTAATTAATTTGCTCATACAAGCAAACTAATCAAGAGTTATATTTTGTAGAAAGAGAATTGTCAGTTTGAACTTTATTCTGCTCTTCTCATCATAGCTGTATGAGACATGTAAAGACAACTGTGTCTAAGGTCATGAAGGTCAATAACACACCAAATCTATCCACTAACACATATGCATACTTAGCATGTGTAATTCTTTTTAGGATTTATAGCACAATTTGTCACTATGGGCCCTATTTTAACGATGTGAAACGCAAGTGTCAAGCGCAAAGCGCAAGTAACTTTGTGGACGGGTCTCGGGCGCTGTTGCTATTATACCGGCGGGATAAATGCCTCTTGCGCCCGGCGCAAATCTAAAATGGGTTGGTCTGAAGTAGCTTCATTATTCATAGGTGTGGATTGGGCGTAACGTCAAATAAACCAATCAGAGCGTCATCTCACATTCCCTTTAAGAGCAGGCGCTTGTTCTAAAGCGGATTCCTATTATAACGGCAGATTTGCCAGACGCGCGCCAGGAGCGGTTCACAGCCGAGGAGACCGACGTTCTCGTCAGGGACATTGGGGATGGAGAAACCCACCCAAATTAACTTCGGTTAAACAGGCGTATGATAATTTGGGTAACTGTATCATAGTGTTGCTTCTATGGGAATGCTCCTTGTGAGCCGGTGTGTGAAGCACGTGTACTAAACGCCAATCTTGATTGGTTACTGAAGTCAGGTGACGTTATAGGTTGGCCAACTGGCTATACACATACACAGGTTCTTTGTCTTCAGGAAGCTGTTTGTTTGTGTGTACATGTGCTATAAGTACGTGTGAGAGAACTCCAAAAAAAAGAAAGAGTGAATGCAGATATAGGAAGTGTACGCCTCCGTGTGAATGATATATCATACCAAATGACACTAACGATCTTGTCTTGGAGTGGAGCATGAGCGGTCAGCCCTCGAGGGGGCTCTGTGCTCACTCTGATAACTTCACAGTGAGAAAGCTTCGTTCCCACCTTTTGGGTGGAGTTTATAGTCATGGGGTTCGCAGCTTTCACCAGTTCCTGAGGCTCTTGCTCTGAATCTGTAAGCCCACTCACTGGTTTCTTCCGGTCTGGCGAAGAGCTTGTTGCTTGGCCGCTGTAGTTCAGAGGAACTAGATGTGACAGGAGTTGAGGCGGATGTTTTGTCTGAGCCCGCCTCTTCCTTGTCACCCACGTACGAGTTACTGGATGTAATTATTTGCACCAGCGTCAGACTGACTCTAAACTGGACGGTGGCTAGGCGAGCGGCAGGTCACAAACATTCGTCTCCTGCAAGCCTTCCGTTTCTCCCAGACCTCTATGATGAGGTGTTGAGGTCTTGGGGGAAATCTTTTTCTGCCTGTATGTTCCCACCCAGCAAGTCCAACTACGCTAACGTTAAGGGGTTGGAGGAACATGGGTAGGTGAAGATGCCCTGGATGAAGGAATCGTTAGCTGGTTATCTCTCATCCGGCGAGGCTCCCACTTTGCCCTTAAAGTCTTGTTAGTTTACATCTAAACTTGTGGGCAAAGCGGTAGTGGGCCAACCTGGTGGTGTTGCAGGGATACCAAGCCGCACGTCCTGATTTTGCCGAGTTAGACATGTTCCCGGGTCAACATATTTTGTTGATCTAGGAACAACATTCCTGCTGTCCAAAACTTTTGTCCTAACCCTATCCCTCCCCCTAAATCAGAAGGGAAATGATAGGTTAATAACACTGATGCAGAAGCACCAAACCCTAGTTGTAAGCCTAAACTTGACACAAACTCTAAACTTGTCCCTCAAATCCGATTGGTTTATGGGAATTTTGTTCCAGGAACATGTTGTACATGGTGAAATCAGCTACCAAGTTGACCTCTTTAGGGACGCTGATGTTGGGACACAGTCGCAGAGCTCCGCCACACCACCGACCTTGCCCCAAGAACTTTCCACATGTGTTTTGAACTACATTTCCAAGAGATTTTTCCTTTTCTTGATCAGGAACACACTTATGTGTCATATATCAACACTTTAACCATTTATAGGCTTATTTACATCTCAGGTTTTAAGCTGTATTTATGTTAAACAACATTAGTTCATATAAATGTCAAGCAATAAACGTATTCAAATAGCTATTTAAATAATTTGACAAACAATGCATTTCAGATGTGAGTTTGCAGTGTATTACACAGTATAAAAACCAGAGATCCATCAAGATCCCTCAAGCTGTGTTTCGAGCAGTAAAGCGTGTCCAAAGTCACAGGCCATCATTTCCCACGCTTGGATTTGAGATGTAAAGTACAGTGAATCCTGTAAATAAGTTAAATAGAGTACGCTTAAAGGGATACTCCACCTTTCACAAGCTAAACACATAGCAGACATTGTGATTCGTCTGAACAATGCATTTGGACAGCGGTGTTGCATGATTTACACTATTGTTTGGATTACTACACGCTGAAGGGGCAGCTTTATGTCCCATTGGGGATGAAGAGGATTAAGAAAATAAATAATATTGTAGAAGGGATTTTGTAAGGCAATTTGAAAGTTTTGATATAGACCCGGAAGTGTCACAAATGTTGAAGTGTCACGTCATCTACATGGGAATTCACTGGACCAAGCCCTGGTTTATTCACATCCATCCAGTATTTAAGCCACATTATCACAGATGCCAGAGTAATACAGACTGTGACATTACAGTAACTGGACGAGAGCATCAGCAAGGTAACTCGCTCATCTCTTGACTTATGCTACATTTATGGCTTTTGAATCTGTTTATTACTGGTAACTGAATAATCACAATCCACGAGCAAGCAAAGTTTGTTATAAATGAAACTATATTACTCTGTGGTAAACAATATTTAGTGAATACATGTTTCACATTAATCTCTTTAAGTGCTTTTGTTTTGTAGGATGAAGTCAATACAGGCAATGTTACTGATGCTTTTTATTGCATCTGTCTTTTCAAAACCAGTAAGTATTAGTTACCTGTTTTATTTTACATTTTTATTTTTTATGATATTCTAATATGTATAATTGTTACTTTTCTTGCTACTTCAGTTTGTGTGCTATTAATAATAATACTTTTTTTTCAACTGTTTTAATCCCCAGTTTCCTTTGCGCAGAAGATTTGATTCATCAGACTCAAGATCCAGTTCCAGAGAGGATTCACACTCTGAATCAAATGAGTCTAAATCAAGTGAATCTGAATCTTCTGAGGAAGTTATTGTGCCACGCACATTCCCTCCAACTAGAAGAAAAACAAATCCGCCGACCACTGTCAGGACAACAAAACCCACAATCTCCACGACAGCCACTCCAACTAGCAGAACAACAAATCGGTCAACCACTGACCAGACAACACAATCCACAATCTCAACAACAGCCACTCCAACTAGCAGAACAAGAAATCAGTTGACCACTGACCAGACAACACAATCCACAATCTCCACGACAGCCACTCCAACTAGCAGAACAACAAATCCGTCAACCACTGACCAGACAACACAATCCACAATTTCCACAACAGCCACTCCAACTAACCAAACAACAAATCCGTCGACCACTGACCAGACAACACAATCCACAATCCCCACGACAGCCACTCCAACTAGCAGAACAACAAATCTGTCGACCACTGACCAGACAACACAATCCACAATCCCCACGACAGCCACTCCAACTAGCAGAACAACAAATCTGTCGACCACTGACCAGACAACACAATCCACAATCCCCACAACAGCCACTCCAATTAGCAGAACAAGAAATCCGTCGACCACTGACCAGACAACACAATCCACAATCTCCATGACAGCCACTCCAACTAGCAGAACAACAAATCCGTCAACCACTGACCAGACAACACAATCCACAATCTCCATGACAGCAACTCCAACTAGCAGAACAACAAATCTGTCGACCACTGACCAGACAACACAATCCACAATCTCCATGACAGCCACTCCAACAAGCAGAACAACAAATCCGTCAACCACTGAACAGACAACACAATCCACAATCTCCATGACAGCAACTCCAACTAGCAGAACAACAAATCTGTCGACCACTGACCAGACAACACAATCCACAATCACAACGACAGCCACTCCAACTAGCAGAACAACAAATCTGTCGACCACTGACCAGATAACACAATCCACAATCTCCATGACAGCCACTCCAATTAGCAGAACAAGAAATCCGTCGACCACTGACCAGACAACACAATCCACAATCTCCATGACAGCCACTCCAACTAGCAGAACAACAAATCCGTCAACCACTGACCAGACAACACAATCCACAATCTCCATGACAGCAACTCCAACTAGCAGAACAACAAATCTGTCGACCACTGACCAGACAACACAATCCACAATCACAACGACAGCCACTCCAACTAGCAGAACAACAAATCTGTCGACCACTGACCAGATAACACAATCCACAATCTCCATGACAGCCACTCCAATTAGCAGAACAAGAAATCCGTCGACCACTGACCAGACAACACAATCCACAATCTCCACGACAGCCACTCCAACTAGCAGAACAACAAATCTGTCGACCACTGACCAGATAACACAATCCACAATCTCCATGACAGCAACTCCAACTAGCAGAACAAAAAATCCATTGACCACTGACCAGACAACACAATCCACAATCACAACGACAGCCACTCCAACTAGCAGAACAACAAATTTATCGACCACTGACCAGACAACACAATCCACAAACACAACGACAGCCACTCCAACTAGCCGAACAACAAATCCATCAACCACTGACCAGACAACACAATCCACAATTTCCACGACAGCCACTCCAACTAGCAGAACAACAAATCCGTCGACCACTGACCAGACAACACAATCCACAATCTCCACGACAGCCACTCCAACTAGCAGAACAACAAATCCATCGACCACTGACCAGACAACACAATCCACAATCTCCACGACAGCCACTCCAACTAGCAGAACAACAAATCCGTCAACCACTGACCAGACAACACAATCCACAATTTCCACAACAGCCACTCCAACTAACCAAACAACAAATCCGTCGACCACTGACCAGACAACACAATCCACAATCCCCACGACAGCCACTCCAACTAGCAGAACAACAAATCCATCGACCACTGACCAGACAACACAATCCACAATCACAACGACAGCCACTCCAACTAGCAGAACAACAAATCCGTCGACCACTGACCAGACAACACAATCCACAATCCCCACGACAGCCACTCCAACTAGCAGAACAACAAATCTGTCGACCACTGACCAGACAACACAATCCACAATCCCCACGACAGCCACTCCAACTAGCAGAACAACAAATCTGTCGACCACTGACCAGACAACACAATCCACAATCCCCACAACAGCCACTCCAATTAGCAGAACAAGAACTCCGTCGACCACTGACCAGACAACACAATCCACAATCTCCATGACAGCCACTCCAACTAGCAGAACAACAAATCCGTCAACCACTGACCAGACAACACAATCCACAATCTCCATGACAGCAACTCCAACTAGCAGAACAACAAATCTGTCGACCACTGACCAGACAACACAATCCACAATCTCCATGACAGCCACTCCAACTAGCAGAACAACAAATCCGTCAACCACTGACCAGACAACACAATCCACAATCTCCATGACAGCAACTCCAACTAGCAGAACAACAAATCTGTCGACCACTGACCAGACAACACAATCCACAATCACAACGACAGCCACTCCAACTAGCAGAACAACAAATCTGTCGACCACTGACCAGATAACACAATCCACAATCTCCATGACAGCCACTCCAATTAGCAGAACAAGAAATCCGTCTACCACTGACCAGACAACACAATCCACAATCTCCATGACAGCCACTCCAACTAGCAGAACAACAAATCCGTCAACCACTGACCAGACAACACAATCCACAATCTCCATGACAGCAACTCCAACTAGCAGAACAACAAATCTGTCGACCACTGACCAGACAACACAATCCACAATCTCCATGACAGCCACTCCAACTAGCAGAACAACAAATCCGTCAACCACTGACCAGACAACACAATCCACAATCTCCATGACAGCAACTCCAACTAGCAGAACAACAAATCTGTCGACCACTGACCAGACAACACAATCCACAATCACAACGACAGCCACTCCAACTAGCAGAACAACAAATCTGTCGACCACTGACCAGATAACACAATCCACAATCTCCATGACAGCCACTCCAATTAGCAGAACAAGAAATCCGTCGACCACTGACCAGACAACACAATCCACAATCTCCACGACAGCCACTCCAACTAGCAGAACAACAAATTTGTCGACCACTGACCAGACAACACAATCCACAATCACAACGACAGCCACTCCAACTAGCAGAACAACAAATTTGTCGACCACTGACCAGACAACACAATCCACAATCACAACGACAGCCACTCCAACTAGCAGAACAACAAATTTGTCGACCACTGACCAGACAACACAATCCACAATCACAACGACAGCCACTCCAACTAGCAGAACAACAAATCTGTCAACCACTGACCAGACAACACAATCCACAATTTCCACGACAGCCACTCCAACTAGCAGAACAACAAATCCGTCGACCACTGACCAGACAACACAATCCACAATCCCCACGACAGCCACTCCAACTAGCAGAACAACAAATCCGTCGACCACTGACCAGACAACACAATCCACAATTTCCACGACAGCTACTCCAACTAGCCGAACAACAAATCCATCAACCACTGACCAGACAACACAATCCACAATTTCTACAACAGCCACTCCAACTAGCAGAATAACAAATCCGTCGACCACTGACCAGACAACACAATCCACAATCCCCACGACAGCCACTCCAACTAGCAGAACAACAAATCCGTCGACCACTGACCAGACAACACAATCCACAATCTCCACGACAGCCACTCCAACTAGCAGAACAACAAATCCATCGACCACTGACCAGACAACACAGTCCACAATTTCCACGATAGACACTCCAACTAGCAGAACAACAAATCTGTCGACCACTGACCAGACAACACAATCCACAATTTCCACGACCGCCACTCCAACTAGCCGAACAACAAATCCGCCAACCACTGACCAGACAACACAATCCACAATTTCCACGACAGCCACTCCAACTAGCAGAACAACAAATCCGTCGACCACTGACCAGACAACACAATCCACAATCCCAACGACAGCCACTCCAACTAGCAGAACAACAAATCCGTCGACCACTGACCAGACAACACAATCCACAATTTCCACGACAGCCACTCCAATTAGCAGAACAACAAATCCATCGACCACTGACCAGACAACACAATCCACAATCTCCACGACAGCCACTCCAACTAGCAGAACAACAAATCCGTCAACCACTGACCAGACAACACAATCCACAATCTCCATGACAGCAACTCCAACTAGCAGAACAACAAATCTGTCGACCACTGACCAGACAACACAATCCACAATCACAACGAAAGCCACTCCAACTAGCAGAACAACAAATCTGTCGACCACTGACCAGATAACACAATCCACAATCTCCATGACAGCCACTCCAATTAGCAGAACAAGAAATCCGTCGACCACTGACCAGACAACACAATCCACAATCTCCACGACAGCCACTCCAACTAGCAGAACAACAAATCTGTCGACCACTGACCAGATAACACAATCCACAATCTCCACGACAGCCACTCCAACTAGCAGAACAACAAATCCATCAACCACTGACAAGACAACACAATCCACAATCACCACGACAGCCACTCCAACTAGCAGAACAACAAATTTGTCGACCACTGACCAGACAACACAATCCACAATCACAACGACAGCCACTCCAACTAGCAGAACAACAAATCTGTCGACCACTGACCAGACAACACAATCCACAATCACAACGAGAGCCACTCCAACTAGCAGAACAACAAATCTGTCGACCACTGACCAGACAACACAATCCACAATCACAACGACAGCCACTCCAACTAGCAGAACAACAAATTTGTCGACCACTGACCAGACAACACAATCCACAATCACAACGACAGCCACTCCAACTAGCAGAACAACAAATCTGTCGACCACTGACCAGACAACACAATCCACAATCACAACGACAGCCACTCCAACTAGCCGAACAACATATCCATCAACCACTGACCAGACAACACAATCCACAATTTCCACGACAGCCACTCCAACTAGCAGAACAACAAATCCGTCGACCACTGACCAGACAACACAATCCACAATCCCCACGACAGCCACTCCAACTAGCAGAACAACAAATCCGTCGACCACTGACCAGACAACACAATCCACAATTTCCACGACAGCTACTCCAACTAGCCGAACAACAAATCCATCAACCACTGACCAGACAACAGAATCCACTATTTCTACGACAGCCACTCCAACTAGCAGAACAACAAATCCGTCGACCACTGACCAGACAACACAATCCACAATCCCCACGACAGCCACTCCAACTAGCAGAACAACAAATCCGTCGACCACTGACCAGACAACACAATCCACAATCTCCACGACAGCCACTCCAACTAGCAGAACAACAAATCCATCGACCACTGACCAGACAACACAGTCCACAATTTCCACGACAGACACTCCAACTAGCAGAACAACAAATCTGTCGACCACTGACCAGACAACACAATCCACAATTTCCACGACCGCCACTCCAACTAGCCGAACAACAAATCCGCCAACCACTGACCAGACAACACAATCCACAATTTCCACGACAGCCACTCCAACTAGCAGAACAAGAAATCCGTCGACCACTGACCAGACAACACAATCCACAATCTCCATGACAGCCATTCCAACAAGCAGAACAACAAATCCATCGACCACTGACCAGACAACACAATCCACAATCACTACGACAGCCACTCCAATTAGCAGAACAAGAAATCCGTCGACCACTGACCAGACAACACAATCCACAATTTCCACGACAGCCACTCCAACTAGCAGAACAACAAATCCGTCGACCACTGACCAGACAACACAATCCACAATTTCCACGACAGCCACTCCAACTAGCAGAACAACAAATCCTTCGACCACTGACCAGACAACACAATCCACAATCTCCACGACAGCCACTCCAACTAGCAGAACAACAAATCTGTCGACCACTGACCAGACAACACAATCCACAATCCCCACGACAGCCACTCCAACTAGCAGAAAAACAAATCCGTCGACCACTGACCAGACAACACAATCCACAATTTCCACGACAGCCACTCCGACTAACCGAACAACAAATCCGTCGACCACTGACCAGACAACACAATCCACAATCACAACGACATCCACTCCAACTAGCAGAACAACAAATTTGTCGACCACTGACCAGACAACACAATCCACAATCACAACGACAGCCACTCCAACTAGCAGAACAACAAATCTGTCGACCACTGACCAGACAACACAATCCACAATCAGAACGACAGCCACTCCAACTAGCAGAACAACAAATCCGTCGACCACTGACCAGACAACACAATCCACAATCTCCACGACAGCCACTCCAACTAGCAGAACAACAAATTCATCGACCACTGACCAGACAACACAGTCCACAATTTCCACGACAGACACTCCAACTAGCAGAACAACAAATCTGTCGACCACTGACCAGACAACACAATCCACAATTTCCACGACCGCCACTCCAACTAGCCGAACAACAAATCCGCCAACCACTGACCAGACAACACAATCCACAATTTCCACGACAGCCACTCCAACTAGCAGAACAAGAAATCCGTCGACCACTGACCAGACAACACAATCCACAATCTCCATGACAGCCATTCCAACAAGCAGAACAACAAATCCATCGACCACTGACCAGACAACACAATCCACAATCACTACGACAGCCACTCCAATTAGCAGAACAAGAAATCCGTCGACCACTGACCAGACAACACAATCCACAATTTCCACGACAGCCACTCCAACTAGCAGAACAACAAATCCGTCGACCACTGACCAGACAACACAATCCACAATTTCGACGACAGCCACTCCAACTAGCAGAACAACAAATCCTTCGACCACTGACCAGACAACACAATCCACAATCTCCACGACAGCCACTCCAACTAGCAGAACAACAAATCTGTCGACCACTGACCAGACAACACAATCCACAATCCCCACGACAGCCACTCCAACTAGCAGAACAACAAATCCGTCGACCACTGACCAGACAACACAATCCACAATTTCCACGACAGCCACTCCGACTAACCGAACAACAAATCCGTCGACCACTGACCAGACAACACAATCCACAATCACAACGACATCCACTCCAACTAGCAGAACAACAAATTTGTCGACCACTGACCAGACAACACAATCCACAATCACAACGACAGCCACTCCAACTAGCAGAACAACAAATCTGTCGACCACTGACCAGACAACACAATCCACAATCAGAACGACAGCCACTCCAACTAGCAGAACAACAAATCTGTCGACCACTAACCAGACAACACAATCCACAATCACAACGACAGCCACTCCAACTAGCAGAACAACAAATCTGTCGACCACTAACCAGACAACACAATCCACAATCTCCATGACAGCCACTCCAACTAGCAGAACAACAAATCTGTCGACCACTGACCAGACAACACAATCCACAATCACAACGACAGCCACTCCAACTAGCAGAACAACAAATCTGTCGACCACTGACCAGACAACACAATCCACAATTTCCACGACAGCCACTCCAACTAGCAGAACAACAAATCCGTCGACCACTGACCAGACAACACAATCCACAATTTCCACGACAGCCACTCCAACTAGCAGAACAACAAATCCTTCGACCACTGACCAGACAACACAATCCACAATTTCCACGACAGCCACTCCAACTAGCAGAACAACAAATCCGTCGACCACTGACCAGACAACACAATCCACAATCCCCACGACAGCCACTCCAACTAGCAGAACAACAAATCCGTCGACCACTGACCAGACAACACAATCCACAATCTCCACGACAGCCACTCCAACTAGCAGAACAACAAATCCATCGACCACTGACCAGACAACACAGTCCACAATTTCCACGACAGACACTCCAACTAGCAGAACAACAAATCTGTCGACCACTGACCAGACAACACAATCCACAATTTCCACGACCGCCACTCCAACTAGCCGAACAACAAATCCGCCAACCACTGACCAGACAACACAATCCACAATTTCCACGACAGCCACTCCAACTAGCAGAACAAGAAATCCGTCGACCACTGACCAGACAACACAATCCACAATCTCCATGACAGCCATTCCAACAAGCAGAACAACAAATCCATCGACCACTGACCAGACAACACAATCCACAATCACTACGACAGCCACTCCAATTAGCAGAACAAGAAATCCGTCGACCACTGACCAGACAACACAATCCACAATTTCCACGACAGCCACTCCAACTAGCAGAACAACAAATCCGTCGACCACTGACCAGACAACACAATCCACAATTTCCACGACAGCCACTCCAACTAGCAGAACAACAAATCCTTCGACCACTGACCAGACAACACAATCCACAATCTCCACGACAGCCACTCCAACTAGCAGAACAACAAATCTGTCGACCACTGACCAGACAACACAATCCACAATCCCCACGACAGCCACTCCAACTAGCAGAACAACAAATCCGTCGACCACTGACCAGACAACACAATCCACAATTTCCACGACAGCCACTCCGACTAACCGAACAACAAATCCGTCGACCACTGACCAGACAACACAATCCACAATCACAACGACATCCACTCCAACTAGCAGAACAACAAATTTGTCGACCACTGACCAGACAACACAATCCACAATCACAACGACAGCCACTCCAACTAGCAGAACAACAAATCTGTCGACCACTGACCAGACAACACAATCCACAATCAGAATGACAGCCACTCCAACTAGCAGAACAACAAATCTGTCGACCACTAACCAGACAACACAATCCACAATCACAACGACAGCCACTCCAACTAGCAGAACAACAAATCTGTCGACCACTAACCAGACAACACAATCCACAATCTCCATGACAGCCACTCCAACTAGCAGAACAACAAATCTGTCGACCACTGACCAGACAACACAATCCACAATCACAACGACAGCCACTCCAACTAGCAGAACAACAAATCTGTCGACCACTGACCAGACAACACAATCCACAATTTCCACGACAGCCACTCCAACTAGCAGAACAACAAATCCGTCGACCACTGACCAGACAACACAATCCACAATTTCCACGACAGCCACTCCAACTAGCAGAACAACAAATCCTTCGACCACTGACCAGACAACACAATCCACAATTTCCACGACAGCCACTCCAACTAGCAGAACAACAAATCCGTCGACCACTGACCAGACAACACAATCCACAATCTCCACGACAGCCACTCCAACTAGCAGAACAACAAATCCGTCGACCACTGACCAGACAACACAATCCACAATCTCCACGACAGCCACTCCAATTAGCAGAACAAGAAATCCGTCAACCACTGACCAGACAACACAATCCACAATTTCCACGACAGCCACTCCAACTAACCGAACAACAAATCCGTCGACCACTGACCAGACAACACAATCCACAATCACAACGACAGCCACTCCAATTAGCAGAACAAGAAATCCGTCGACCACTGACCAGACAACACAATCCACAATTTCCACGACAGCCACTCCAACTAGCAGAACAACAAATCCTTCGACCACTGACCAGACAACACAATCCACAATCTCCACGACAGCCACTCCAACTAGCAGAACAACAAATCTGTCGACCACTGACCAGACAACACAATCCACAATCCCCACGACAGCCACTCCAACTACCAGAACAAGAAATCCGTTGACCACTGACCAGACAACACAATCCACAATTTCCACGACAGCCACTCCAACTAGCCGAACAACAAATCCTTCGACCACTGACCAGACAACACAATCCACAATTTCCACGACAGCCACTCCAACTAGCAGAACAACAAATCCGTCGACCACTGACCAGACAACACAATCCACAATCCCCACAACAGCCACTCCAATTAGCAGAACAAGAAATCCGTCAACCACTGACCAGACAACACAATCCACAATTTCCACGACAGCCACTCCAACTAACCGAACAACAAATCCGTCGACCACTGACCAGACAACACAATTCACAATCTCCATGACAGCAACTCCAACTAGCAGAACAACAAATCTGTCGACCACTGACCAGACAACACAATCCACAATCTCCATGACAGCCACTCCAACTAGCAGAACAACAAATCCGTCAACCACTGACCAGACAACACAATCCACAATCTCCATGACAGCAACTCCAACTAGCAGAACAACAAATCTGTCGACCACTGACCAGACAACACAATCCACAATCACAACGACAGCCACTCCAACTAGCAGAACAACAAATCTGTCGACCACTGACCAGATAACACAATCCACAATCTCCATGACAGCCACTCCAATTAGCAGAACAAGAAATCCGTCGAACACTGACCAGACAACACAATCCACAATCTCCATGACAGCCACTCCAACTAGCAGAACAACAAATCCGTCAACCACTGACCAGACAACACAATCCACAATCTCCATGACAGCAACTCCAACTAGCAGAACAACAAATCTGTCGACCACTGACCAGACAACACAATCCACAATCTCCATGACAGCCACTCCAACTAGCAGAACAACAAATCCGTCAACCACTGACCAGACAACACAATCCACAATCTCCATGACAGCAACTCCAACTAGCAGAACAACAAATCTGTCGACCACTGACCAGACAACACAATCCACAATCACAACGACAGCCACTCCAACTAGCAGAACAACAAATCTGTCGACCACTGACCAGATAACACAATCCACAATCTCCATGACAGCCACTCCAATTAGCAGAACAAGAAATCCGTCGACCACTGACCAGACAACACAATCCACAATCTCCACGACAGCCACTCCAACTAGCAGAACAACAAATTTGTCGACCACTGACCAGACAACACAATCCACAATCACAACGACAGCCACTCCAACTAGCAGAACAACAAATTTGTCGACCACTGACCAGACAACACAATCCACAATCACAACGACAGCTACTCCAACTAGCAGAACAACAAATTTGTCGACCACTGACCAGACAACACAATCCACAATCACAACGACAGCCACTCCAACTAGCAGAACAACAAATCTGTCAACCACTGACCAGACAACACAATCCACAATTTCCACGACAGCCACTCCAACTAGCAGAACAACAAATCCGTCGACCACTGACCAGACAACACAATCCACAATCCCCACGACAGCCACTCCAACTAGCAGAACAACAAATCCGTCGACCACTGACCAGACAACACAATCCACAATTTCCACGACAGCTACTCCAACTAGCCGAACAACAAATCCATCAACCACTGACCAGACAACACAATCCACAATTTCTACAACAGTCACTCCAACTAGCAGAACAACAAATCCGTCGACCACTGACCAGACAACACAATCCACAATCCCCACGACAGCCACTCCAACTAGCAGAACAACAAATCCGTCGACCACTGACCAGACAACACAATCCACAATCCCCACGACAGCCACTCCAACTAGCAGAACAACAAATCCATCGACCACTGACCAGACAACACAGTCCACAATTTCCACGACAGACACTCCAACTAGCAGAACAACAAATCTGTCGACCACTGACCAGACAACACAATCCACAATTTCCACGACCGCCACTCCAACTAGCCGAACAACAAATCCGCCAACCACTGACCAGACAACACAATCCACAATTTCCACGACAGCCACTCCAACTAGCAGAACAACAAATCCGTCGACCATTGACCAGACAACACAATCCACAATCCCAACGACAGCCACTCCAACTAGCAGAACAACAAATCCGTCGACCACTGACCAGACAACACAATCCACAATATCCACGACAGCCACTCCAATTAGCAGAACAACAAATCCATCGACCACTGACCAGACAACACAATCCACAATCTCCATGACAGCCACTCCAACTAGCAGAACAACAAATCCGTCAACCACTGACCAGACAACACAATCCACAATCTCCATGACAGCAACTCCAACTAGCAGAACAACAAATCTGTCGACCACTGACCAGACAACACAATCCACAATCACAACGAAAGCCACTCCAACTAGCAGAACAACAAATCTGTCGACCACTGACCAGATAACACAATCCACAATCTCCATGACAGCCACTCCAATTAGCAGAACAAGAAATCCGTCGACCACTGACCAGACAACACAATCCACAATCTCCACGACAGCCACTCCAACTAGCAGAACAACAAATCTGTCGACCACTGACCAGATAACACAATCCACAATCTCCACGACAGCCACTCCAACTAGCAGAACAACAAATCCATCAACCACTGACAAGACAACACAATCCACAATCACCACGACAGCCACTCCAACTAGCAGAACAACAAATTTGTCGACCACTGACCAGACAACACAATCCACAATTTCCACGACAGCCACTCCAACTAGCAGAACAACAAATCCTTCGACCACTGACCAGACAACACAATCCACAATCTCCACGACAGCCACTCCAACTAGCAGAACAACAAATCTGTCGACCACTGACCAGACAACACAATCCACAATCTCCACAACAGCCACTCCAATTAGCAGAACAAGAAATCCGTCGACCACTGACCAGACAACACAATTCACAATCACAACGACAGCCACTCCAACTAGCAGAACAAGAAATCCGTTGACCACTGACCAGACAACACAATCCACAATTTCCACGACAGCCACTCCAACTAGCCGAGCAACAAATCCGCCAACCACTGACCAGACAACACAATCCAAAATCCCCACGACAGCCACTCCAACTAGCAGAACAACAAATCCTTCGACCACTGACCAGACAACACAATCCACAATTTCCACGACAGCCACTCCAACTAGCAGAACAACAAATCCTTCGACCACTGACCAGACAACACAATCCACAATTTCCACGACAGCCACTCCAATTAGCAGAACAAGAAATCCGTCAACCACTGACCAGACAACACAATCCACAATTTCCACGACAGCCACTCCAACTAACCGAACAACAAATCCGTCGACCACTGACCAGACAACACAATCCACAATCACAACGACAGCCACTCCAACTAGCAGAACAACAAATCTGTCGACCACTGACCAGACAACACAATCCACAATCCCCACAACAGCCACTCCAATTAGCAGAACAAGAAATCCGTCGACCACTGACCAGACAACACAATCCACAATCTCCATGACAGCCATTCCAACTAGCAGAACAACAAATCCATCGACCACTGACCAGACAACACAATCCACAATCACCACGACAGCTACTCCAATTAGCAGAACAAGAAATCCGTCGACCACTGACCAGACAACACAATCCACAATTTCCACGACAGCCACTCCAACTAGCAGAACAAGAAATCCTTCGACCACTGACCAGACAACACAATCCACAATCCCCACGACAGCCACTCCAACTAGCAGAACAAGAAATCCGTCAACCACTGACCAGACAACACAATCCACAATCTCCATGACAGCCATTCCAACTAGCAGAACAACAAATCCATCGACCACTGACCAGACAACACAATCCACAATCACCACCACAGCTACTCCAATTAGCAGAACAAGAAATCCGTCGACCACTGACCAGACAACACAGTCCACAATTTCCACGACAGCCACTCCAACTAGCAGAACAAGAAATCCTTCGACCACTGACCAGACAACACAATCCACAATCCCCACGACAGCCACTCCAACTAGCAGAACAAGAAATCCGTCAACCACTGACCAGACAACGCAATCCACAATCCCCACGACAGCCACTCCAACTAGCAGAACAACAAATCCGTCAACCACTGACCAGACAACGCAATCCACAATCCCCACGACAGCCACTCCAACTAGCAGAACAACAAATCCGTCAACCACTGACCAGACAACACAATCCACAATCCCCACGACAGCCACTCCAATTAGCAGAACAAGAAATCCGTCGACCACTAACCAGACAACACAATCCACAATCCCCACGACAGCCACTCCAACTAGCAGAACAACAAATCCGTCGACCACTGACCAGACAACACAATCCACAATCCCCACGACAGCCACTCCAACTAGCAAAACAAGAAATCCGTCGACCACTAACCAGACAACACAATCCACAATCCCCACGACAGCCACTCCAACTAGCAGAACAACAAATCCGTCGACCACTGACCAGACAACACAATCCACAATCTCCACGACAGCCACTCCAACTAGCAGAACAACAAATCCGTCAACCACTGACCAGACAACACAATCCACAATCTCCACGACTGCTAATAACTAGAAATATTGAAATTAAATCATATTTTCACACAACATGAATGTACACATAACAGTATACAATTTATGGTTTTAAGTGTTCTTTTTTTTTTTCTTCAATTAACTTAAATTATTATGTAAGAACAATAATATGGGGTTTAATATCGGTGGTACTTTTTTCTGAAGTAAGAATATACGATTTCCTATCAGCATATTAATATGTGAAATCATTAACTTTTCTTGTACCTTTTTCAGTAACCAAATGAAATAATAATAATAGTATACAAGTATTAGTATTATTATTATCAGTAGTTGTAGTAGTATTAACATAGCATTAGTGTAAATGACATGAAACCTTCTATATATTTTATATTATATTTTTTCTTATTCAATAATGCTGAGTCAGGCATTGGCATGTATTGATGATAACATAATAATCATCATGTCGTGACCTGATTCACTGGGCTGATATAGAGTTTTACATTTGATTATATGGGTCACTAATTTTACATTAATGGTTGTAGTATGATTCTATAGCATGTGATCCATTAGTGTTGTGATTATCTGAATATTATTGTGCACAATAAAGGTTTGAACTACTGTATCTTTCAAACACACAGACATCAGGAATCAGCATATGAATCTCAACAACGGTGAAGATAAAAGTGCAGTGCATGATGGGAGCCATCATTCAAAATTCATCAATATCGCCCAGCATGCATTGCAGCACGAATAAATTATGCTGAATTGCCTTAGTATTTTCTTTTAATATTATTATCTGCTTTCATTTTGCTGTTGTTTTTGTTGCAACTTTTTAGTAGCTTGTTTTGTGATGTTCAGAGTTTTATCTGATTATTTTGTTGATTGTCACAGTTGTTGAGATTAATACGCTGATTCTTGATGTCTGTGTTGGTCCTTTTTTGTATACAATGTGTTTTTAAAGTTCAGATTATCTGTTTGTCACTGCTGGCTTGCATGCGGCAGGGTCACAGAACTATTATACTCAAAAATGTGAAATATATTAGTATTAAACATTCCTCATACAATGAAAGACTCTTTATGAGGTCAGTGAATCAGGCCACTACATGACGATTATGTTATCATCAATAAATTGCCAAAAATACCTGATCACAATTTTTCTCTGATTTTTATGCCATAACAAATGTGTTTTATAAACACACAGTTAAAGCAGTGAGAGAAAATCTAAAGTTAGAAAGTCAAGGGTCAAGAGCCCAACTAAATCAAACACTGATCTCCATGTTGACTTCAAACTTTTTTATTTTCAATAAAACATCAACGTCTGAACCTCTGGTAATTCTCAATTATAACTTTTATGACAAATTGGTTTGTAATACAATATTGTTAAATTACAGGCAACAACAGCTGCCATGTTTTTTGTTTTTTTTTTAACTGAAGTTCAATGCCATAAAACCTAAAATATTTCTTCCATATTTTTTACGGTAAAGCACTTGCAACCAGCTGCCAGGTTTTTACCGTAAACTTTAGTTTAATGCCGTAAAACGTACATATTTCTACCGTTCTTATTTTTACGGTTAGTACTGACAACCACAGCTGCCAGTTTTTTTACTGTGAATTTATGATGTAAAATATAAAATTGCTACCGTATTTTTACGATAAGGTACAGTAAATGCAACGGTAAGTTTTTTTTTTACAGTGTATTTCCAAAATCCGTACATTTAACAGTATTTTACTGTAAAATTACATGAAATGTCCCATGAGAGCTATTACAGTTTTTTACTGTATATAGTAAGGGTACATTCTGTTAAGCAATTAACATGTATTTTCCATTGCTTTTTTCCATTTTTTTTTACTGTTAAAATAACGATGATTTTTTTTTTACAGTGTGACATTATTGGAGATTGACTGAGTTGTTGTTCGGGACAGGCTGGTGCCCAACAACTCAAATCTGTGACCTGGACGGTTACGACGTGCCTAACTTCAGGGTCCGAGTGTCAGCTGCATAATTGATGGAGATATGCTTCAGTCTATTTGTGTATGTGTAGAAAATTACTATGTTTATCTATTTCTTAGCCAATCAGAATCATTTAACCTGAAGCAAGGATGTAGCTTAGACCTTGGTAAGGGGTATAACTGCTGTGATCTTTGTAACTGTAAACGGGGCGGCCTACGAACTCCTTGTGAGTCTTGAAGCTGATTTCTGCTGATGAAACTGCAAACTATCTTCAGTAAAACTTTTCTTTAATTTATTATAATTCTGACCCCGGGTCTTCATTCATCATATCTGGCTCTGGGTCTTTAACTTTAAATCCCCTTACAACATTAATCTGGATCCATTTGAAAACAGCGTTTCCGTTTAAAAGCGCTCTCCATCAACACTAGCGTTTTCGGGCGTTTTACTGACGTTTCAGTGTGGTTGAGAAACTTTAGGAAAACACCTGAAAACCTTAAATTCACCTTACTGCACATGCGTAAACCTCACAAAAGCTCATTAAGATGATACAGACGGAAAAATAAATAAAGTTATCGTGCAATTCTTCGACAGGATCATTTTATTTAGCAAAATTTCTCACCATTCACTGATGCGTCCAGGTCACTCAGTTACCATATGTTTAGTCTAAAACGCCACTGTTCTCATGTTTTGCTGCAGAACAGCAAATGTGAGTAAATTTTGTCATCTTTGCTGTACTGTGGTGTACAAAGTAACATTTTAGCAACAGTGTGAAAGTGAATAGCAGATAACAGGCACAATACCGGTATAAACATGAATATCTATTGGTACAATATGCGTCACATGACTAAACTTACGTCATCGTTTTTAAATACCTCCGTTTTGATAGTCCACACTACAACGCGAAAACGCCGTTTTCAAATGTATCCATTTTGTAGAGCTTTTTCAAAAAGCTTCGTTTTCATTAATAAAAATGCCATCTCAGTGTGGACGCAAGGCCAACACAGAGAGAAAAAGATGCGTTTTCAAACTAAAACGTGTTAGTGTGGACAAGGCCTTAAGGTCCAATATGTAATATTTTTTTACCACTAAAGGGCGCAGTTTCCAACAATAACAAAGGCGAAGCTTGATGACGCTATGAAGGAGGTGACGATGGGAGATGTCTTTTTTAATGCGTTTTCACCATCTAGCAATGTATCTAAATGGAATTAATGAATCATGAACACGGATGAGGTAATTTATTCGTTTTTGTATTACCTGTATGTCTGATCGAATTATTTTATGTCATCATAAATAATGAACTGCAAGGAACGTGAAATGTTATGCTATATTATCCCGTTACAACTTACAGCTATTTGTCAAATGATTTGTTGGGTTGTACAGGCATGTGGTGTAATTCATATCTATTAAAATCATCTTTACTGTAACTATTACGTTACTTGTACAATAAAAAAATAATTGATTTGCTTACCTGTCTATCAATACACTCGCGAGAGCAGAGTCTCTGTCAAGTCCAAGATTGTCGCGCAGCTCTCTCCATCTCGAAAACGCCTGGCCGATATTTATCCTGGTTTTATTCCGCCGTTTGTCACACAGTCTGCATGTATCCGAATATGGACGCTTTCTTTTTGTTGGCACTTCAATACTCGCCAAAGAGTAATCGTGATCCAAAACAACGATAACCATACAGTCTATGGCTATAATGCTGTAACCACCACTTCCGCATTTGATCAAGTGATATTCCGGTGTGGTGGAATATCACATGGTCCACACCGGAAAAAAAGGATAGTGCGGAAATTGCGTCACTGAGAGGCAACATTTCTTTTCCGGGACGGACAGTTATTTAAAATCGGAATTTCTCTGAAATAAAAAATCTTTGGAGACTTTTGAGATATTGTAAGTACACAACTGGAGGAAATATATCACACTGTGCAAGTTATTTTTGGAAATTTTATTACAAAATTGTTACATATTGGACCTTTAGTTATGCTTCCTGTTTGTCATGTGCTTCCCTTGCTCCTCATGTATCTTGCAATCATGTCATCATTGCTGCCTCCGAAAACATAGGCAGTAACTTGTTGCCTCCCAGCACTATCAGGCAATGACTTTCCAGGCAGCGTCTGCGCACGAAGGTCTGCGCACTATGGGAATGCTGATACCCATGATATTTTGCATGTATAAATTGGTGCTTTAAAAGACTATTTACATTTACATTTATTCATTTAGCGGATGCTTTTATCCAAAGCGACTTACAAATGAGAACAATAGAAGCAGTTAAACTAACAGTAGGACAACAATATGCAAGCGCTATGACCCTTCTCAGTTTAACCTAACGCAGTACATGTACATTTTTTATTTTTATATATATATTTTTTTTTACTTTAGTAGTCTGTAATGTTGCTGTTTGAGCATAAAAATTATCTGCAAGGTTACAAAGCTCAAAGTCCACTCCAAAGGGAGATATTTTATTTAACAGAATCCACTTTTCAAGAACTACAACGAATGGCTCGTTTGGACTACAATACACTTTTTCCGGATCTTATGATGTCATAATGCTCCTCATTTAAATAATCCCCGCCCAGAGAATACGCAAACAAAGTTGGTGAGGCCTGGTCAAGCTGCGCTAGAGAAGATGAAGAGTGTTGTCACTTTTCCACCCACTGAAAAAGTTTGTCCTAAGGATGATGAACTTAGAAAGTTTAAAATAGATTTTTAACACTGTTCCTGAAGATTATAACCACAACATTTGTCTGTGCGCAGAGTACAATGCAGGCTATACACACAAAAGCTTCTCCTGAAAGACGTAGCCATTTCCATTTTGTCAAGACTATCTGTTGTTTAAGAATCATAACTTATAAGTTTGTCTTATTATTTGTAGTTGTGTTTTCTAATAACAGTTCCGACTTTAAGTTTTATGTAGTTGCTATGATAGCTATGATGTTAATGAAGGGCAAAACTTTGCCCTTCGCCTTTGCCTGCTAACTAACATTACAATATTGATATAGTTTACTGTAGCTTTTGTAAGCTCTTGCTTTTGTAAGACTGTTCACCGCCCCTTAGGAAAATTATCCATGATTTTGTGATTGATTGCTGTTTGTATGGTCTGTACCATAGTTTTCCAACAAATATGAATAAATTGTGGATAACATTGTATCTTTTAGAAAATAAAAAAGTCGTTCTGCACGATCCTCTTGTTCGTTAACATTGTCAGGGTCTGAATCGGGCTTGAAATGGTTTGAAATTGATGCGACCGTTAATATTTACATCTGAGTAGATCTCGTGGTTACGAAGGGGCGGCACATTTCTCGAAAATGCGCTAAATGCTACCAATCACAACACTCTGGGTCAGCTAACCAATTACAGCACATTCCGTATTTAGGAAGGAGGGGCTTCATCGAAAACTATGCGTTCAACCAGACTAGGTAGAGAGGAGCTGTAATAGTGTAAAATGTGAAAAACAATGTTTTTTGAACAATCAAGCATGAAAACATATTCTAGTACACCCCAAAAACAAATAGGACCCCTTTAAGAGAGCGATGGCAGCTATCCAATCAGAGCTGTAGTTAAGTTAAGTTCTGCCACCCTGCACGAGATGGATCCATACAGAATTTGCTGAAAATTTTATTAAAACGAAGTTGTTAATTTAAGAGGAACAGAAAAGATTGTTTTGTTTATAGAAGTTCCCTCAGTTGCCAAATACGGCAACTCTAGCCATTTGTTCGCTGATTTTCACTTTTGTTGTCGCATGTTTTCTCAACGAGCTCCCCCTACAGCTGTGGGGCGTATATTTCACAACACTGTCGTAAAAAAAATCACTTGCGGCACACTCATCCCCCTTTCTACCGCTGCTCATGTTATGTTGTTATTATCGGAGCCGGCCAATTTCATCGTGTGGAGCTATGTCTACCGAGGTGGGTAATACATCATACACAGTATCATAGAACCTTGTGTTTATGTCGAATTGCCGTAAAGCAGTTTGTGTTTCTCGCTCGTTCTCGCTTATCACAATACTTCCTATTTCCAACTTACCGGGACGTTAGTCCCTATGTTGCAAGGTTGGTTTTCCGCCTGGGAACACTGGGGAGAGCAGGGAAAGTCACCATTCTCACCAGAACAGGTTATTTAACCATCCGAATGATTTCTAAACTGTTTTATTAAGTTGAAATAGTTGCCAAGTTCCCCTTTAAAGGAAGTGGTATACTCTCTTTTGACAATTGTATGTTGATTGTTTGATTGATTGTATTGTTTGTTTTGTTTTGTCAGTAAAGCCGGCTTAATTTAATTTCTTTAATCATCCCATTTCTGTGATTTTTTTTTTTTTTTTTTTACATAACACTCGATCTCCTTAGCGGCAACACTGGTCAAAATTAATATATTGAGTTAGTTGAGTAACTGAGTAACAATTGTAAGAGGTGTTACATCATCAAATCCAAATTGGGCATCAAGTCTGAACGTCAGAGAGAATCCTCGCACTCATCGGCTGCCGCCTCTGTAGATACGCTAGTACAGTGTTGTAGTGTATTTGGTAGTGTGAGAGCAAAAATTGTACAATAAAAGGCAAGTTTTTTAGGGGTGACCCCGAATAGTCGAAGATTCGATGCTTCGATAGGAGGAGCCTGATTCGACTACCGATCTCACGGTCGAATCTTCGCAGGTGTTATGAAACGAGGATCATATGCCACTTTGGCTATATGAGGGCGCTCAATGTCTGATTTCACATAGAACTACCGGTTTTCTGTCAATACGTTAACATTCAGCCTATTATGATAATGCTGTATATAAAAATGTGCAAAGAAAGCTTTTAATAAATATTTTTTAACGTGTGTGAATAAATCCAAACACCCCGTGGCAGATTTAAGTTTCACTTTCAATCCGTGACCGACAGAGGAGCGTCTTGCGGCAAAGATTTAAATCTTTAACAATGTCTGGGATAAGAAAATCTAAAGTGTGGATGTACACCATCAGAAAGGATATTCGCCAAGGCTGGATTTAGCATCAGGAAAACCATGATCGCACTTCTGCCGGCCAACGTTAACAAGTTGATTTTCCACAGGACATTCTAAAATGCTTAACGTGAAAAAAGCTTTTAAAACGCTTAAAAGGCACTTTAACGTGGCTTAATGTATGTACACAGTACACACTTTATTAAGAAACCACACTATGTGCAGATAAGCAGATGAACCCAGAATATGACCGCAGCGCGTTCCTCCTATAGTAAAGCGTTTTCATATTTTAATTTAACTATTTTAGGAGATTATGTCGTTAGATGTTTTTCACGTTACGTGTTTTAGAATGTATTTTATCCGCGCGCACAATTTGAAAAGACTCCAACGGACACAGACAGAGTGAACGACTGGATTTGTTCTCTCGATCAGGTAGGGTACCGTGATTTCAAAACTTTTCAGCCGGTTCTAATTAGATTTTTGGATGCTGTGAACATTTTTAGCTAAAAAGACTGCCACTCCAGTTTAGCATTTATCGTTTCTGCAGTTAAAAAGAGAAAGTAGAAAATTCTGGCTACTATCGTTATTTTAATTATTTCTTTATTTTTATTTTATTTATTGATCTGTCAGGGTTATCTAATCTAACCATTTGTGGCTTGTGTTTTGAATATATGTTTCCCTGCACTTTAGGCATTTTGCACACATTTGCTCCTCATCTTGTGACTTGATTCTGATTTATTTCGTTTTGTATTTTTATTTTTATTTATAAGAAAGGTATATTCTGTTCTAATTTAATTCAGTAAATTAATTGTTTATTTTTTCGGTGCATCGATGTTGTGCTGTACTTAGAGCCTGCTCGCACAGGTAATTTAGCCGATTTAATTTGATTTGCATGTGAAATGTAAATCCTGTCTGCAGTGTGGCCTTTCTGGAGTTATTTATGTTATTTCTTAGTTTTATTGATCCAAAATGTTTTTATACATTTTCTTCTATATCTTTGTGTGATTTTCTGTACATCGCGGCTTTGAATTGTTAAAGCCCCGCCCCCATACCCATGATTCGACTATTAGTCGACTATAGGCAAGACTTGACGATTCTGATTAGACTATGAAAATCCATAGTCGGGGACACCCCTTTACCAGTGGAGACAGGAGAATCAGTACCTGTACGCCCAAATAGTGGGGCGGCTAAGCGCAGATTTTCATCAGAATCGATCACTTTGCGATAAAAGCATGAAATTTGGTATGAAGGCTCACAAAGGGGGTCTGATCAGATTTAGGACCATAGGCGCTCAAAATTTGGCCCCTGGGGGCCATGTCGGCCATTTTTCAAAATGGCCACCAAATATGGATTTCGTAATGGGAAAATGAATTAAAAGCTGCCAGAAACATAAAATGCAATAACACATTTCACCATAAATGCATGTAAATATGAGCAAACTTTCACATAGAAGGTCTTTAAACTTTAAAATATACGATATATTTTAAAAAAATAAATAAAATGGCCGCCAAATATGAATTTCATAATGGATAGACGACAGAAATGAACAATTAAAAAAGTTGCACATTTGATCATTAATCAATCTAGTTCATTTTTAAACAAAAAGGAAAAGAGTTTATGATATCTATCAGAAATTATGTACTTTTTAAATGTATATTTAAATATTTAATATTAAATTGTGTGCATAAACTAATACGCATCATTTTTACTTGGTAGTTTGTCAGTGACTCCTCCTTATTCAGTCAGTAGGTTTCATCTTGTGGTGACCACAGTTGAATATTATTCTCTTTAAAATCTAGGGAACAGGTGGGATGTTTTACTCTTGACTACAAGTGAGATAAAGGCAAAGTCAGTCGAATGTGTTTCTCACTGTTACTCAGTAAAAATAGTGTAGGCTAATCTGCAAGTAAGCAAACATAACTCAGACAGGCAAATGACATAAAATAGATTTTAGTCCGCACGACTTTGATTTTGCCGAGTTAGACACGTTCCTGGGTCAACATATTTTGTTGATCCAGGAACAACATTCCTGTCCAAAACTTTTGTCCTAACCCGAAACCTAACCTTACCCATAAGTTATCCCTGAAAATCAGAGGGAAATGATAGGTGAATAACACTGATGTAGAAGCACCAAACCCTGGTTGTAAGCCTAAACTTGGAATAAACTGTAAAACCCTCAAATCCGATTGGTTGATGGGAATTTTGTTCCAGGAACATGTTGTACTTGGTGAAATCAGCTACCAAGTTGACCTCTTGAGGGACGCTGATGTCGGGACACAGTCGCAGAGCTCCGCCACACCACCGACCTTGCCCCAAGAACTTGCCACATAGTTTTGAACTAGATTTCCAAGAGATTTTTCCTTTTCTTGATCAGGAACACACTTATGTGTCATAGATCAACACTTGAACCTTTTATAGGCTTATTTACATCTCAGGTTTTATGCTGTATTTATGTTACACAACATTAGTTAATATAAATTTCAGGCATTAAATGTATTCAAATAGCTATTTAAATAATTTGACAAATAATGCATTTCAGTTGTGAGTTTGCAGTGTATTACACAGTATAAAAACCAGAGATCCATCAAGATCCCTCAAGCTGTGTTTCGAGCAGTGAAGCGAGTCCAAAGTCACACACCATAATTTCCCACGCGTGAATTTGAGATGTAAAGTACAGTGAATCCTGTACATAAGTTAAATAGAGTACGCTTAAGTTCTGAGCCTTTCACAAGCTAAACACATCGCAGACATTGTGATTTGTCTGAACAATGCATTTGGACAGCGGCGTTGCATGATTTACACTATTGTTTGGATTACTACACGCTGAAGGGGCAGCTTTATGTCCCAATGGGGATGAAGAGGATTAAGTAAAAGATTTTGCAAGGCATTTTTAAAGTTTTGATATAGACCCGGAAGTGTCACAAATGTTGACTTGTTGTCACGTCATCTACACAGGAATTCACTGGACCAAGCCCTGGTTTATTCACATCCATCCAGTATTTAAGCCACATTATCACAGATACCAGAGTAATACAGACTGTGACATTACAGTAACTGAACGAGAGCATCAGCGCAAGGTAACTCACTCATCTCTTGAGTTATGCTACATACTGTATATAACTTTTTCAATCTATCTATATTACTGGTCACTGTATAATCACTGAATACGAGCAAGCAAAATCTGTTATAAATTAAAAAAAAAATATTCTGTGATAAAAAATATTTAGAGAATAAATGTTTGACATTAATCTGTTTAAGCGCTTTTGTGTTGTAGGATGAAGTCAATACAGGCAATGTTACTGATGCTTTTTGTTGCATCGGTCTTTTCAAAACCAGTAAGTACTGTATCAGTTATCTGTTTTCCTTTAAATTTTACAGCATATACAGCATAAAAAAGTTCTTCAGTTTCTTTCAAAAGCATACAGTACTATTATTAATAATAATTTTTTTCAACTGTTTGAATCCCCAGTTTCCTTTGCGCAGAGGATTTGATTCATCAGACTCAAGATCCAGTTCCAGAGAGGATTCACACTCTGAATTAAACTTTGAATTAAACTTTGAATTAAATGAGTCTACATCAAGTGAATCTGAATCTTCTGAGGAAGTTATTGTGCCACACACATTCCCTCCAACGACCACTGTCAGGACAACAAAACCCACAATCCCCACAACAGCCACTCCAACTAGAAGAACAACAAATCCGTCGACTACTGTCTGAACACAATCCATCTGAATAACCCACAAACTGTGTTATGCTGAATTTGACCAGTCTTAACACGACCTGTGGAAAAAGTGATGATGACAACTGCCAATAACTTGCAATATTGCTATTTAATCATATTTTCACACAAAATTAATATAGAAATAATAGTATACAATTGATTTGTATTGATTGATTGATTGATTGACAATTGATTATAGTTTACAGTATAAAATCATGTTTATGCATTGACAATGAAGGTCTTGATACTAATGAATTATGTAACTAATTAAGATTTAAATTGCATGTCCCTATTATGGTTTTAAGTGTTCCTTTTTTTTCAATTAACTTAAATTATTATGTAAGAAAAAAAATGTTTAATGGGGTTTAATATCGGTGGTAAGTAAGAATATACGATTTCCTATCAGCATATTGATATATGAAATCATTAACTTTTCTTGTACCTTTTTCAGTAACCAAATTAAATAATAATAATAGTATACAAGTAGCCTATTAGTATTATTATTATCAGTAGTTGTAGTCGTATTAACATAGCATTAGTGTAAATGACATGAAACCTTCTATATATGATTTTTTCTTATTAAATAATGCACAATTCACTTCTTTTTTTTTTTTCTTTTTTTTTTTGAGGTCAAAATAAGTAAGATTAACAGCACCATCCTAGCATGGCTGGGGAAAGTTGCTTATAAGGATGAGCTAGGAAGACTTGATACGACAAGATGGATTCCGAAGCAAAAGTAGATCATTTGTAAAAAATAATTGTGCAAACTGTACAAAGTTCATCTTAATAAAATAATATTATTTTACAAAATAAATACATTTAAAAACTAATGTTTGCTGGGCAAACAAGGGAAAATGGCCAGAGCAGCCTCCCCACCTCCCTTAACCAAACAAACACTCTGGTTAAATAAGTAATTTTCCCACCAAACAGATATGAGGAGGACAACCATTTTAGCAAGGTAACCATATTCCAACAATGCAACAATATTAATGACATCAAAAAAAAAACTTTTTTTTTTTGCCTAGCTAAATAAATACACTAAGCACAGTATTAATCAAAGTAAACTATTACAATAATAAACATACATTCAACTAGGCATGTGCCGGTATCAAATTTTCATGCTGCGATTAATTGATTGAGCTTTTATCATGGTATGCGGTATTATCACGGTATTTTAATTGCTCAAGAGAAACGGATGGATTGGGAGGGGATGTAGAAAAAAAACAACTTGCATCACAATAGGTGTAATTGTGATTGTCAAAACATTTGGTAACTAAACAGAATTTTACACAATTTTCACAATTTCAATTCAATTCTTGGGATTTGATTTCAATCTTGATTTAATATTGACTCTTTGGATAAATATTAGGTAGGCTACAGTAGATAGCCTACATGTTCATTTTTCTCAAGAAAACATAATGAGAAAAACATAATTTTCTCACATAATGTTGTAAACATACAGAGAGCTCTGTAAGCTGGTATTATTAAAGGTTAAAAATTAACAAATTAAATATAATTTGGTTTAAAAAAAATTAATTATAATTGTCATTATAATAACAATTATGACACAAGTAAAAATATAATACAAATGTAATATAGTGCACATATTTAGCAAAATACTCCTCTCTATAGCTATTTTTTCTAGTCAACTAACGTGTTGGTCATGGCTTTCCTGAGGTAAATGTAATTCTGTGACATAATTGTTATCCTGCAGTTTTATTGACATCTTTTCGTGGTTGAAAAACACTGATTGATCGATATTATGTATGAGGCATAAATACCTTTCGGTAAGTTGTACTGTATCTTTAAATAAAAAGTAGCAGATGATCGGTTTGCTTGAACTGAGGCCCTACAGCGATCGGTCACGCCACATTTACAAGCGCCAAAACGGTATTTATCGTCTGAATTTCGTAATAAAATGGACAGAATCTGATAGCTGAGAATTTTTTTCATATCAAAAGTAGTCTGCTCTGTCTAGTCTGTCGGTGTCAGTGTCCTCTTTGCTCCGGGATTTTTCTCTGCGTGAGAAAATGGATTTGTGGCGCGAGAGCATGTGAAAAGTGTAAATTGCGTGAGTCTCACGCTGTATGCATAGAGTTTGCAGCCCTGCTTTTAGAAGGGGGATACATCGTCGGCAATGTTCCTCCTTCCGCCATGCTTCTTCTCCATGTGAGGATTGTTTACATTAGACTAGAGTGCACTGCGCCGCATGCACACAGTGCTTCACGTGGGGATTGTTTACATCAGAGCGCGCACGTGTTTTGCGCAGGATATACGCAGTGTTTAAGCGGTTGATGGAAAATAAGCTAATGCGCGTTCTATAAATATAAATTCTGATCTATAATTTTTCACTGTATTTTGAAGTGCCCGCGATAACAATATTGTGCATATTCATTACCGCGATTTATCGCATTACCGAATACCGGCACATGTCTACATTCAACACATAAACATCAGAACTATAACATGTGAAGCACCAGGGTTACATAAAATGGTATGACCACTGCCACTGCTATTATAGGTTACGCATAGTCTCAGCCTCAGACGTCAACGCCCACGGACCGTTGGCTGAACGTCTGATGCATATGGCACACTTTTCTGGAAACACTTCAGGAGTTTCGAAGTCGCGATCTGATTGGTTGAATTCTACAGGATGTCCGGGAGACGTGTGTGTCGCATTCTTTATCGGCCCGCCTGGAAACAAATGCCGTGATGCCAAAACCCCTCGTGGAAGAAGAAAGACGTTGTGTTTACAACTGCGACAATAGCGCTTGCCAGGATCAATTAAACGCTGGATTTTCAAAAAGTATGTGAAGTTCGCGGCTCCATTGTTGCAGTAAACTTGCACAACGTTCATGAATGAATAATTTATTAGATGCACACCGGTCTGTAGGGACATCGACATTATATTGCCACGCCCCTTAACATGACGCGGAACAAAACGAACTGTGATTGGTTGGGTTACATGTCAGTCAAACGTCCTCTTGGGCGGTCCGAGGCCAAGAAAAGCTCAGATAGAGTCCAGACCTTCTGCCGTCAGTCTGAAGGTCTGGCTACGCGAGACTAGGTTACGCGCACTACCGGAATGAACCAGGACACAGCAGAAATCAACAGGTAAGCAAACGATACAACAACAAAACGCTGAATCATATGAAATTAATTGACCAATAAAACACTCTGTAAAAACCACTAGACTCCTAATAATTACACTTCAGCGAGTAACACCTGATAAACAGTAAAAGAAATGAAACTTACAGGTTTTTCTTGTACGAGATAACATGGCGGAAGGTAGTGACAGTGCTCTGGAGATTTTTCAGCCTTCTAAGAGGACCAAATCTGAGATGTGGTCATATTTTGCCCTTTACAAAAGTCCTGGGGAACCTTAATGGAGGATGGTCACCCTGTCTGCAGAACATGCACAAAGAAAGTCGCTCCAAAAGGGCGAAACACTTTAAATCATCCTCGTGACCAACAGCTTGTGTAGCAAATTTAAGATAAATTAACTTTGACCTCAATACCAAAACTAAGTTGGGGAAATAATTGGACACAAAATATTGTAATTTTCAGAATTGTATTTTTATAAAATAAGATTTTCTCACTTGTACTGTGAAGCTTCCACAAAGAAAAGTTTGCAGCGTGTGGCTTTTATCACAGTTGGTTTTGGGTTTTGTTTGTGTTCATGTCTTTTATTTTGTATTTATGCTCTTAGGCTACGTCTACATTGAAGGGGTGGTTTCTGGAATCCACTGCTGCTTTAATGTATGTCTAATGAGTGATCGTAATCAAGGTATTAATCAATATTTTTCCTTCTAAATATCAAATAAGTTGAATGACTTCTCTAGGCTTGTGAAATTTTACTTTGTTATAGCAGTTATAAGTGTGATTACTGAATTGTTCTTTTCATGTATTCTCTAATGTCTGTATTTGGTATCTGAGAGGTGACTGAGGGTCTGGTTCAAATGCCAGGAATGCAATAACAGTGTTTGCTCATTTAGCCTGGCTTCCAGAAATGGAAGTTTTGTGTTTGAAAAAGGTCTTCAGCATGTGTCAATATATATATCTGTTTTTCTAGGGTACCCTGATGACTTGGCGTGGCAACGTGGCAACCTTTTATGTTTTTTTATGGGACTTAAATTTACGGGCAAAAAAAAAACAAAAAAACACACACACTGTAAATGTAACCAGGTGTTAAATTTGTAAAGTCAATCACTGGACTGGTTATCAAAGCCCCGGGTTAAGTGAACTGCACATATAAAATGTTTTAGTGCTTTTCTCATCCATGGATGGAATGTTACGCTGGCCCTTTAAGAAACGTCACTGTCTGGAAGTGTCGTCTGTGAGCAGCACGATTTCCCAACGTGTTCTTGGATGATGCTCATGATGATGCTGTGTCGAATCAAGGCCACAAAAGTCGATGATATAACCAAAATAGTGAGAAATATGCACTTTTAGTAGTTTGTGAAGTCCCTCCTCAGTGTTTGCTTGGCCAGATGGCTGTGCATTGTGTTGATTGATGGTGTGTGGGGAAATCCCAACAACACAATTATCTTGAAGCATAAGTGATGAACTATCATCAATCCCAGCGTAACGTTAAGATTATTTTGTGTATAATTTGATGTGAACCAGTGTTTTTGATTTGTGGTAATTTTGTCTAATTAAGAGGGGAGAAGAGTGCTCTGTGTAGGCCCTCAGTGTGTTTCTGGGGCGAGCGTGAAACATCAGAGTGAGTGTTGTTCACTTTAATTGATTTCCAAGAAGTGTTTATTAGTCTTGTGTTCCAAATATTGAGGATGAGTGATGTATTATTTATTTTACTGTCTGCAGGGGAAAATCGAGTGCGTCGTTCACTGTGAAAACGTTTACAGGTTATAGAGTGGTGATGAAAAGTAAGTTTGAATATCATTCATTTCATTTTTGAAGTTGTACAAGTGTTTATTTGCTGATGTAAGACTAAGTGTTAAATTGTTTAATCATTTTTGAAAGGTATTGCAAATACTCAATGTAACTTCTAATTTCATTGCCATGTATTTTGCATGTAACATAAGCAGCCTTTTTTTTTGGTCTTCTGTGCTGACAAATGTTATAATTATTTGTGTATTTGTTTTCTAGAATGAGAGGCTGCTACTGTTGTCTATGTTAGCTAGCTAGTTTTTGTGATTGATTCATTTAATGTTGTGACTGAGAACAAGAGAGATAGAGAGACTCATTTTGATGTGAGAAGTAAACTTTATTGATTTCAATCACTTTCCTGAAATTTTGCTTAATTAACGCTGCGCTGTTCAGAGTGAAGTCTGGAATAAAATACCCCTTTATATACTTTTCATTCTGTGTCCGGTGTTGTCACTATCTCACATACCGGGCTACAGATTATTTTGGTACCAGGAGTGGGGTTCCATTGCTAATTTCGGGGTGACAGTTAGGTAGAGTAGGAGGAACATAGACAACAGTAGTGGTGAAGAGGCGTAGAGTAACCGGTGCCAAGGAGGTTGACGACGTGAAGTGTAACGTGCCTGGAGAGCCTGCGGAGAAGCAAGGGACCAGCTTTCAGGAACGCAGGAGGGTGTTCACTTCGACGCTGAGATCGTTGGCAAAGGCGACCGCAGAGAATTGCCCTTCAGGTTAAACCACAGTGACTGTGACTGTGTTTTATTACTGTGTGCCATTCAAGATAGAGACATTGCGAGACCATGGACCAGGACGATGATGTTCCAGCTGCTCGGGCTGGAGCCAGGGTTGCATCCGATCACGATGAAGTGAGAGTCGATCAGAAGGATAAACCAGAGTCTGGTACTGACCTAAGTAATCTTTTAAGTAGACTGCATATAGGAGGTACACCGGAACAGCAAGCAAGGCTTGGAGTGCTACTTTTGAAGTATGCAGATGTGTTTGCGGCCTGTGATGAAGACCTGGGATATACAGATCGGGTGAAACATGAGATCCACTTGACGGATGAGACTCCCGTCGCTCAGCCATATCGCAGAATACCGCCGACTCAGTTTGACGAGGTCAAGGAGCATATCTCGGGTTTACTCAGGAAGGGTGTCATCCAGGAATGCTCGAGTTCCTATGCTTCACCCATCGTTCTGGTGCGCAAGTCTGATGGAAGTCTGAGGCTGTGTGTGGATTATAGGAGACTAAACTCGAAGACTAAACGTGATGCTTTTCCATTGCCGCGCATTGATGAGAGCTTGGATGCGTTGGGCGGAGCACAAGTTTTCTCAACAATAGACCTTGCTAGCGGTTACCATCAAGTGGCGGTCCATGAAAAGGACAGACTGAAGACGGCCTTGATCACACCGTTTGGCCTATATGAATACCGGCGGATGCCTTTCGGGCTATGCAATGCGCTTGCAACATTCCAGAGGCTCATGCAGGCCGTCATGAGTGACTTGGTGTTCCAGATTGTGCTCATCTACTTGGATGACTTGTTGGTGTACTCGTCCACCTTTCACACACACCTGGTGCGACTGGAAACTGTGTTTGGAAGGTTAAGGGAAACTGGACTGAAGATTAAAATAGAGAAGTGTCATTTCCTACAGCCTGAAGTGAGATTCCTGGGCCATCAAGTTTCACCCCAAGGCGTGAGTACAGACCCTGATAAGATAAGTGCAGTTCGGGAGTGGCCAGTCCCCAGTACTCTCAAGGAACTTCGGTCGTTCTTGGGGTTTTGTAGTTATTACCGGAGATTCATCGAGGGTTTCTCCCAGATAGCCGGACCGCTGCATGATGTGGTGAATGTGTGCCTTAGAGAGACAAGCCATGTCAAGGCAGTTCAGCTGTATAAGAGTGTTTGGACTTCTCAGTGTCAAACGGCATTTGAACATCTTAAAGACAGACTTACCAGTGCACCCACGCTCGGTTATGCTGATTTCACGCTTCCCTTTGTGATTGAGACTGATGCAAGCAACCAGGGGTTGGGAGCGGTCTTGTATCAGCAACAAAAGGGTAAGAAGGTTGTAGTGGCTTATGCCAGTAGGAGGTTAAGAGGGGCTGAGAAAAATTATCAAAACTACAGCAGCATGAAGCTGGAACTGTTAGCACTAAAGTGGGCAGTCACTGAAAAGTTCCGAAGTTATTTGCTGGGGTCCAAATTCACCATCATAACAGACAATAACCCCCTCTGCCACCTCGCGACTGCCAAATTAGGAGCCATTGAACAACGTTGGGCTGCCCAGCTCGCTGTGTTTGATTTTGAAGTCAAGTACCGCCCCAGGCGGTGTAACACTGCTGCTGATGCTCTTTCAAGGAGACCAGGATCTGATGAACCGGACTCTGCAAGTGAAGATGCCGAGTATGATAGCTGTGTGGTGATCTGTAACTTGCTCAGGACAGGAACAGCTCTGGGACCAGACCTGTTAGCAGCAGGAGGTTGAGTGCAGCATAGTCAGACAGTTACATGCAACCTCGGCAGAAGAAGAGGATATCGAGTGTGAGAATACCCCCACTCTGCCCGGGTATTCAAAGTCAGAACTTCGTCAGTTCCAGGAGTCTGATCCAACACTCAGTGTGTTCAAAAAGTTCTGGAGCAGGCAAAGGAAACCTACCAAACAAGAGAGGATAGGTATGCCCATAGCTGTGCGATCCCTGTTGAAGCAGTGGCCAAAGATAAGAGAACAGGATGGTCTGTTATACCGTGTGATCAATGATGTCCACACTGGAGAATGTCATCAGTTGTTGTTACCTACCTGTTTGACAGATCAAGTCTTAAAGAATGTTCAAGATCAGATGGGTCATCAGGGTATAGAGAGGACCTTAGGCCTGTTGAGACAGAGATGTTTCTGGGGAGGAATGTATGAGGAAGTGGAACGGTGGGTAAAGCGATGTCAGCGTTGCGTGTTGGCGAAGATGCCGCAACCAAAAGTTAAGGCACCTTGGGCTTCATTCTTGGCCACACGTCCATTGGAGGTTGTAGCAATAGACCTTACGATTCTCGAACCAGCCACGGATGGGCGAGAAAATGTTCTAGTAGTGACGGATGTGTTCACAAAGTTCAGTCAAGCATTTCCCACCCATGATCAGAAGGCGGAGACCACTGCCAAGATCCTCCTCAGAGAATGGTTCCTGAAATATGGAGTGCCACAACGCTTACACTCGGACCAGGGCCGGAATTTTGAAAGTGCTGTGATTGCGGAGCTCTGTAAATCGTATGGAGTCAAGAAAACGCGCATGACACCGCATCACCCCCAGGGCAATCCTCAATGTGAGAGGTTCAATAGAACACTTCATGACCTCTTGAAGTCCCTTCCACCCGAAAGGAAGCGCAGGTGGCCTGAACACTTGTCAAAGCTTGTCTACGCATATAATGTGACGCCACACTCATCCACAGGGTACTCACCATATTATCTGTTGTTTGGGATCCAGCCACATCTGCCAGTTGATGCTCTGTTGGGCCAGGAGCCTGTAACCGATGACAAACCTGACTGGTTAAAAATACACCAGGAACGCCTCCGAGATGCCCATGTTCGAGCAAAAGAATAAGCAGAAAGGAAGGCTGTGGAAAGAGCAGCTCGGCATGAGGATAAGGTATTTTGCCCTACTGTAGAGATTGGACAACGTGTACCTACAACACCGACCACTAGGAAGAAACAAGATCCAGGACGCGTGGTCTTCAACAATGTACAAGGTGTTAGATGTTCAAGGGATGACCTACACCGTGGAGCATGTCGAAGGAGGTACAGTGAAGAGGGTGCGCAGATCCAACCTCAGACCCTGCAATAATCCAGCCCCAGTCCCCATGCCAAGGCGTCGGAAAAAGTCTGTGGAAGAGGTACCTACCCCAGACTCCCAAGGAGAAACTGACAGTAGCACCAGCATCTGAGCGTCAAAGACAGCCAGTTCCTGGACGCAGAGACTGTTTCAAGGATCAAACAGAGGAATCTGATAAGAGGGGTTATTGCACGAAACCAGAGTGCAACGAGGACCCTGATGATACCCTGGGAGTGATGCCAGTATCTCTGGAACCAGAAACAGAAAGTGTCCACTTACCTGCTGAGAATCCAGCGATGAGACCAGTGTCTGCACCTAGAAAGGAAAGAGAAGAGTGTGTTAAGCCAGAAGTGCCTTGTCCTGCTGTGCGTAGAACACAAAGGACAACTGCAGGAGTGCATAGTAACCCGAACCGATTGCCCAAGTCGACGTGTAATGCAGTGTCTCTTAGTCCTGATGTGCTCTCCCAGGTGCTAGCTGGAATGGTCCTCTATACCACAGGTAAGCTTCAAGGTGGGCAAGATGATTAGGGTTGGTAGTCACCAGGGACGTCGACTATCAGCAGGGGAGAATGTAACCAGGTGTTAAATTTGCAAAGTCAATCACTGGACTGGTTATCAAAGCCCTGGGTTAAGTGAGTGCACAAATAAAATGTTTTAGTGCTTTTCTCATCCATGGAGGAATGTTACGCTGGCCCTTTAAGAAATGTCACTGTCTGGAAGTGTCACGAGTGTGGTCTGTGAGAAGCACGATTTCCCAACGTGTTTTTGGATGATGCTCATGCGGACGCTGTGTCGAATCAAGGCCACAAAAGTCGATGATATAACCAAAATAGTGAGAAATATGCACTTTTAGTAGTTTGTGAAGTCCTCCTCAGTGTTTGCTTGGCCGGATGGCTGTGTATTGTGTTGATTGATGGTGATTGGTGATTTCTGTCGAGACACATCTGTGTGGGGAAATCCCAACAACACAATTATCTCGAAGCGTAAGTGATGAACTATCATCAATACCAGTGTAACGTTAAGATTGTTTTGTGTATAATTTGATGTGAACCAGTGTTTATGATTTGTGGTAATTTTGTCTAATTAAGAGGGGAGAAGAGTGCTCTGTGTAGGCCCTCAGTGTGTTTCTGGGGCGAGCGTGAAACATCAGAGTGAGTGTTGTTCACTTTAATTGATTTCCAAGAAGTGTTTATTAGTCTTGTGTTCCAAATATTGAGGATGAGTGATGTATTATTTATTTTACTGTCTGCAGGGGAAAATCGGGTGCGTCATTCACTGTGAAAACGTTTACAGGTTATAGAGTGGTGATGAAAAGTAAGTTTGAATATCATTCATTTCATTTTTGAAGTTGTACAAGTGTTTATTTGCTGATGTAAGACTAAGTGTTAAATTGTTTAATCATTTTTGAAAGGTATTGCAAATACTCAATGTAACTTCTAATTTCATTGCTATGTATTTTGCATGTAACATAAGCAGCCTTTTTTTTTTTGGTCTTCTGTGCTGACAAATGTTATAATTATTTGTGTATTTGTTTTCTAGAATGAGAGGCTGCTACTGTTGTCTATGTTAGCTAGCCTAGTTTTTGTGATTGATTAATTTAATGTTGTGACTGAGAACAAGAGAGATAGAGAGACTCATTTTGATGTAAGAAGCAAACTTTATTTATTTCAATTACTTTACAGAAGCCTTTCTACTCTAAGTTCCCGAAATTTTGCTTAATTAACGCTGCGCTGTTCCAAGTGCAGTCTGGAATAAAATACCCCTTTATTTACTTTTCATTCTGTGTCCGGTGTTGTCACTATCTCACATACCGGGCTACATAAAAAAAAAACCTGTGATATTTCCGATAAAAAGAAAGTCAGCTTGGTTGCTAGTATTTTATCGTAAAAAATATGGTAACAACCATATTGATTTCGCGGGACAACCCTTATATTTCATTAACCAATAAAAATTATCAATTATTTTCACTAAATTATTAAAATCTGCTTTATATATTTGTAATATACCGACACACACGACTCCAAATAGTGCCATAAACATTCATTAAACAATATATGATGTAATATAACCCCCAAATGTACATAACTAATAACAAAAACTAAGAAGAAACATAATTATTTAAATGAAATAACATCAAATGTGAAGTGTCACGCAGGGAATTCTGGGAATGTCAATTTAGAGAACAGAAAAAAAGAGAAGAGATGAGCAGAAACACAGAACTACAACTGACTTCAGACACAGCTTTAGATGAAATCAACTGAAGATAAAAAAACATTAAATCTCTGAAGATCTCAGCAGAGGATGATTAAACAACTCCACAAACTGCATTACCAGCTTCACTTATTAACCAGATTTACTTTATTTCTGTCATACAACTACAGTTCTGTTTGAGAATTAACAGAGGTTTAGATGTTGATGATTTATTGTTTCATTTGAAGTCACCATGATGGTGATCAGTGACTGCTTTAGTTGGGCTCTTGACCCTTGACTTCATAATATTAGTTTATTTCTGGCTGCTGTAACTCTATGTTCATAAGACACGTTGATTATGGTAAAAATGAGTCAGGTAATATTGGCATGTATTGATGAAAACATAATAATCATCATGTTGTGGTCTGATTCACTGAGATAATATAGAGTATTTTATCTGATAATGTGAGTCTGTGATTCTACAGCATGTGATCCATTAGTGTTGTGATTATCTGAAGAATTTTAAGAAATATTGTGCACAATAAAGGTTTAAACTACTGTATCTTTCAGACACACACAGACATCAAGAATCAGCATATGAATCTCAACAACGGTGATGATAAAAGTGCAGTGCATGATGGGAGCCATCATTTTGCAGCATGAATAAATTATGGTGAATTGCCTTAGTATTTTCTTTTATTATTATTATCTGCTTTTATTTTTGCTGTTGTTTTTGTTGCAACTTTTTAGTAGCTTGTTTTGTGATGTTCAGAGTTTTATCTGATTATTTTGTTGAATGTCACCATTGTTGAGAGTCATACGTTGATTCTTGATGTCTGTGTTGGTCCTTTATTGTATACAATGTGTTTTTAAAGTTCAGATGATCTGTTTGTAACTGCTGGCTCGCCTGCGGTAGGGTCACAGAGCTATTATACTCAAAAATTTGAAATATATAAGTATACAATGAAAGACTCTTTATGAGGTCAGTGAATCAGGCCACTACATGACGATTATGTTATCATCAATAAATAGCAAAAAACACCTGATCACATTTTTTCTCAGATTTTTATGCCATAACAAATGTGTTTTATAAACACGCAGTTAAAGCAGTGAGAGAAAATGTAAAGTTAGAAAGTCAAGGGTCATGAGCCCAACTGAAGCAAACACTGATCTCCAAGGTGACTTCAAACTTTATTATTTTCAATAAAACATCAACGTCTGAACCTCTGGTAATTCTCAATTATAACTTTTATGACAAATTGGTTTGTAATACAATATTTTTAAATTACAGGCAACAACAGCTGGTATGTTTTTTTGTTTTTATTGTACCATTACCTGAAGTTCAATGCCATAAAACCTTAAATATTTTCTTCCAGTTTTTTACCGAAAAACTTTAGTTCAATGCCATAAAACATACATATTTCTACCGTTTTTATTTTTACGGTAAAGTACTGGCAACCACAGCTGCAAGTTTTTTTACAGTAAATTTTACTTCAATGATGTAAAATATAAAAATTGCTACCATATTTTTTACGATAAGGTACGGTAAGGGGTACGCCCTTCCTTTTCCCGCTCTACTTTTGCAGAGGAAAAAGAAGCGCCACAGCCAACGTCAACCTGAGGGAATGGATGTTAGGGAACCCACGCCGGCCACGTCCCCGCGTGCTTCGCTTTCTCCTACCCAGACACCGTCTCCGGTTCTGTTCGAGGGAGTTGGTGGGCCTCACACGCTGTGGGCCTAGTCTCTTTCGGCGGATCTATCAACGACCGCGACGACAGCCTTTCCATTGCTGCTTCTGAGGAAGATTGGTCGGGCTTGGTTGACCCCACCATCGCTTCTCAGTCGGGCGCCAGCGCTGCAGCTACCAAAACTAACTCTGACGCGGAGATGCTGTGGATCCTCACAAAGGCCGTTGCGGACTTCGGGGGATCGAGTGGTCCTCGCTCGAGGAGCCTCCTCTAAGTCGGTTGGACGGCTGGTTCCTGCCTGGGCGCCAGCAGGGCCCTCGTCATAGACCCGCACCTTTCTTCCCTGAGGTACACGAAGAACTGTTGAAAACATGGCGCGCTCCCTACTCTGCACGCACAGGATCTTCAGTTTCCGCAAAGCTCTCCTCCGTGGAAAAAGGGCTTCGAGTATTTGCCGCCCCTCAAAGAGGCTGTGGCCACTCATCTCTGCCTGAACACCGCTGCTAGTTGGAGAACTATAGCGGCGCACCCTGTTAAGCCGTGCCGTAACACTTCAGCTCTCGCTGGACACGCCTACGCCGCCTCCGGTCAAGCTGCTTCGGCCCAAAAAATGAAATGAAATGAAATACTTTGGCAGTGTTGCAGGTCTTTCAGGCCAAACTCATCCAATCCATGGACGAGGCTGGCCCGGAACCCAAGTCCTTCCGCAATCTACGGAGTGCCACGGACTTAGCTTTGCGTGCTACCAAGGCTACTGCGCAAGCTATTGGAAGGAGCATGGCTAACCTGATCGTGCTCGAGCGCCACCTTTGGCTAACGCTGACTGAGATCAAGGACGTGGATAGAACGGTGTTCTATCCTCAAAGGGCTTTTCTGAAAGGTACACTGAGGCACAGAAGTCATCCCAGGCGACGCGAAACTTCCTGCCTAAGCGCTCCAGGTCGGCCTCGAGCAGGCCCAAGATCGTGCCCTCTCCTCAGCCAGCGAAACCAGCCAAGCAGGCCTCTCAGCCCTGCCCTGCGGCTAATGCCCGCCGTCAGTCACGACCGGCTAAACGCTACCCGCTGCCCCGGCGCCAGGGCCCTCGTCCCAGCGGCACGTCGGATCCCAGGCCTCCGGCTACCTCCTAGCATCGGGGGGAAAAAGGGAGGGCTCGTGTCTCGCTCTAGCCGGACCACCCTCAAAAAGGCCCCGGGACACTTCTCACAGCTCCCTGTTTAGTTCGAGCGGCTGGAGATTTTATTACTGTAAACAGGCCCACTACACTGCACGAGCCTTTGCAAACAAAAAACGTTTCCACGGCAAATAAAGCACAAAAAGAATATGTTTCAAGCACACAACACACGGGTTCACGGTCCCCCTTTATTAGGTGGTCCCCTCCCAGTTGCTTCCCTGACTTTACCCCAGGCGAAAGCCTTTATAGTCAGCCCAACACTCAGTATGTGCACAAATCACAATATGCGGGTATCAGGTCCCCCTGTGTTAGGCGGCCCGTCCCAAAACATGTGTCAAACCCTAGCCACACGAGCCCTGGCCTGGCAAGCCATTCCCGGTGTGTCGAGTTGGGTTATAAACACAATAAAGCGAGGCTACCCGCTCCAATTCGCTCGCAGACCCCCAAAGTTTCAGGCGGTTGTAGAGACTTCGGTGAGAAGCAGCGTGTGTCACGTGCTTCGTTCCGAAATACAGAATCTGTTAGCAAAAGGGGCGATAGAGTCAGTCCCCCCGCACTACAGCACTCTGGGTTTTACAGCCGCTATTTTCTAGTTCCGAAAAAAGACGGCAGTATCAGACCCATCTTAGATCTGAGACATTTGAACAAGGCTCTTATGAGATGGCCATTCAAAATGTTGACTATCAAATCCTTGCGCAAGTTCGCCTGGGGGATTGTTTTTTTACTGTGGATCTGAAAGACGCTTACTTTCACATTCAGATAGCCCCTCGTCACAGGCCAATCTTGAGATTCGCCTTCAAGGGGCAGGCTTATCAGTACACAGTTCTGCCGTTCGGCCTGTCTCTAGCACCCTGTACATTTACGAAGTGCATGGACGTGGCGCTTTCTCCCCTGAGGCTTCAGTGGGTGCGCGTGCTGAATTATCTCGACGATTGGTTGATTCTAGCTCAGTCGAAAACCGAACTGTTACAACACAGAGCTCTGATTCTCAGCCATTTGCAATGTCTGGGTCTCAAAATCAATGTATCCAAGAGCAAACTGAGTCCCAGCCAGAGTGTGATCTTTCTGGGCACAGTTATCGACTCTACAACTATGAGAGCGCGGCTCACAACAGAGTGCGCGCTCTCTATTCAACAACTCGCAGCCTCCTTCAAGGCAGGCGAGTGCTCACGCCTGAAAAAGTTTCAGAAACTTCTCGGTCTCATGGTCAGGAGCCTGTATGTCATGGTCAATCACGGTTGTCTACGGACCCTGATTCCCTGGCAAGCTCAAGACTGGTACCTCGAGGGTGTGAGCTTGGGGGTGATTTCCACTTGGTAGGTGGTTTTCACAGACGCATCCAACCGAGGTTGGGGAGCGTTGCACGAGGGCAAGCCTGTCTCCAGCCTCTGGTCGAGCATGGAGCGCAGAGCATACATATCAACTGCCTGGAAATGAAGGCAGTGTGCTTAGCCCTAAAAGCGTTTCTGCCAAACATCAGGGGACACCAGGTGTTAGTTCGGATGGATAACACATCCGTGGTGTCATACATAAACCGCCAGGGCGGTGTCAGGTCGGGTAGCCTGTACACCCTGGCGAGAGACCTCCTTATTTGGGCGCAGGCCAATCTGAAATCTCTGAGAGCAGCACATATCCCTTGCATCCTGAACACGGGTGCGGATATGCTGTCACGGGGTAACACTCCCCTAGGCGAGTGGTCCCTGAATCCTCAGAAGGTGCGTCTGATATGGAGAGTGTTTGGCGAGGCCGAAGTCGACCTCTTTGCCTCAAAGAACAACACTCACTGCACAGTGTGCTTCTCGAAGGGCAGGGATGCGTTGGCCCATCGTTGGCCCAACCTCCCCCTTTATGCATTTCCCCCCGTTTCAATGATTCCCCAGGTCATCAAACAGGTCAGGAAGAGCGGATGCCCAGTCCCATAACAGTGCTACAGCAGTTATACCCCTTACCAAGGTCTGAGCTACGTGCTTGCTTCAGGTTAAATGATTCTGATTGACTAAGAAATAGATAAACATAGTAATTTTCTACACATATACAGATAGACTGAAGCATATCTCCATCAATTATGCTGTGATCTTTGTAACTGTAAACGGGACGGCCTACAAACTCCTTATGAGTCTTGAAGCTGACTTCTGCTGATGAAACTGCAAACTATCTTCAGTAAAACTTTTCTTCAATTTATTATAATTCTGCCCCCTGGTCTTCATTCATCATATCTGGTTCTGGGTCTTTGACTGTAAATCCCCTTACAACATTAATCTGGATACATTTGAAAACGGCTTTTTCGTTTAAAAGCGCTCTCCATCCACACTAGTATTTTCGAGTGTTTTACCGACGTTTCAGTGTGGTTGAGAAACTTTTGGAAAACGCCTGAAAACGCTAAATTCACCTTACTGCCCATGCGTAAACCTCACAAAAGCTCACTAAGATGATACAGATGGAAAAATAAATAGTTATCGCGCAATTCTTCGACAGGATCATTTTATTTAGCAAAATATTTCACCATTCACTGATGCATCCAGGTCACTCAGAACCATATTACCATTACCATTTGGTCTAAAACGCCACTGTTCTCATGTTTTGCCGCAGAACAGCAAATGTAAGTAAATTTTCTGTCATCTTTGCAGAACTGTGGTATGAAGAGTGTGCAAAGTAACATTTTAGCAACAGTGTGAAAGTGAATAGCACATAACAGGCACAATACCGGTATAAACATGAATATCTATTGGTACTATATGCGTCACATGACAACTTACGTCATCGTTTTTAAATACCTCCGTTTTGACAGTCCACACTACAACGCAAAAACGCCGTTTTCAAATTTATCCACTTTGTAGAGCTTTTTCAAAAAGCTTCGTTTTCATTAATAAAAAGGCCATCTCAGTGTGGACGCAAGGCCAAAACAGAGAGAAAAATTTGCGTTTTCAAACTAAAACGTGTTAGTGTGGACAAGGCCTTAGTTATGCTTCCTGTTTGTCATGTGCTTCCCTTGCTCCTCATGTATCTTGCAATCATGTCATAATGGCTGCCTCCGAAAACATAGGCAGTGACTTGTTGCCTCCCTGCACTATCAGGCAATGACTTTCCAGGCAGCGTCTGCGCACGAGGGTCTGCGCACTATGGGGATTCTGATACCCATGATATTTTGCATGTATAAATTGGTGCTTTAAAATACTATTTACATTTACATTTATTCATTTAGCGGACGCTTTTATCCAAAGCAACTTACAAATGAGAACAATAGAAGCAGTTAAACTAACAGTAGGACAACAATATGCAAGTGCTATGACCCTTCTCAGTTTAATCTAACAGTACATGTTTTTTTGTGTTTTTTTTTTACTTTAGTAGTCTGTAATGTTGCTGTTTGAGCATAAAAAATATCTGCAAGATTACAAAGCTCAAAGTCAACTCTAAAGGGAGATATTTAACAGAATCCACTTTTCAAGAACTACAACGAATGGCTCGTTTCGACTACAATACACTTTTTCCGGATCTTATGATGTCATAATGCTCCTCATTTAAATAATCCCTGCCCACAGAATACGCTTACAAAGTTGGTGAGGCCTGGTCAAGCTACGCTAGAGAAGTTGAAGAGTGTTGTCACTGTTTTTTCCACCCACTGAAAAAGTTTGTCCTAAGGATGATGAACTTAGAAAGTTTAAAATTGATTTTTAACACTGTTCCTGAAGATTATAACCTTGACAAAATTATAACGTTTGTCTGTGAACTGTACATTTTATGGAGAACGGCAAACAGACAGAGTACAATGCAGGCTATACACACAAAAGCTTCTCCTGAAAGACGTAGCCATTCCCATTTTGTCAAGACTATCTGTTGTTTAAGAATCATAACTTATAAGTATGTCTTATTATTTGTAGTTGTGTTTTCTAATAACAGTTCCGATTATAAGTTTTATGTAGTTGCTATGATAGCTATTGTGGTGAAGTGCTCCTTTAAGCATGTCTCCGCCCCATGATTATTTATCAGGCCTTATAAAGGGCATTTCCAGAGTGGTAGGATATGGCGTCATCCTTGCGTTCATCTTGGTGTCATGGTTGCTGGTGCTCGCTTGCTCTGTGTGAGCTGACTTTTCCGCGCAGCTGGTGTCTGTGTGGAGGTACGGAGCGTACTGCTCGAGGGTTTTTGTTCCTCTACATTGCTGCTGTAGGTCCAGTGTAGAAAAGGGAACCGATCGCACGTATAACCCGGCGTGCTGTGAGTGACTTGTAACGACAATGGGTAGAAAGCAACCACCAACTAATCTTCTTTTTGAATATTAATTCAAATTCTCTACTTCTCGATGACTGAGGGGGGAAGATTTGTTCAGAACGTCTCATGATCATCACCGGTCTGACTAATTGAAGGAGCCCCCGGCACTATCACATAACTGGTCAATGGCTAGCTTTGTGGCCTAATACGGACTGGTTAAGATAAAGACAGTGTCCGCACAGACCAGAGCCATAAGTCACCCATCCCGGTGCCAGAGAGTCTGCAAAAGACCCTTTAGAAGAAGAATCGACACCAGCAGATGTTACTGAAACCCCCGACTACATTCCTGAACACCTCCTCATTAAGACCTCTGAACAAACAGAGTTCTGTCTCTTCACCAGAGAACTGATTCTTATCAATAACTATACATAAAATCATTCAAGAACAATTTTCAATGGACTCATGATCAAACAATCATGCAACTACCTAATCCTGGGTTGTTTCCACCACTTATATGTATATTTTAATAAGATAATATGTTTTGATCCCATTTAATTCAGGTAATAGTTATTATATTAACTATTAGAAGGAGTGAATGAATGAAAGTGTGTACTGTTTCATATCAATGCTATCTTACGAACACAACTAGCAAGATGGCTTGAATGATATCGGTGTAATATGTTTTGATCTTCTTTTAATTAGAAATCATGTCTAAACTGTGGCCCCTGTTCTCTCTGTTAGTAAGGAGAGCACAGATAAGCATGATTTACGATCAGAACTGAAAAGAACGTCACCTCCTAGATTCAGCCAGTGTCTAATTGGCCAGAACTCATCCTGGAGGTTGGACAAAATTTTAGTTTAAAACCTTAGACCCAAAAACAAAGCTCTCTCTCGCTGCTCTCTCTCGCTCTCTCTCTCGCTGCTCTCGAAGCTCTCTCTCTCTCTATAGGAACCATGTAAACGCGCAAACGAAATAACCCAAATCAAGATCTGAAGAACATGGGTTAAATAGCTTCATTCAAGCCATCATCATCTACTCTCAATTTCCTTTCTTTTCTTAGTTTCATTTCTTTTCCGTTGGGAGTGTCGGTTCTAAGTTAAGTTTTGCGACAAGATTTCGAGCCACGTTTCTTCTGCAAAGCCAGCTTCAAACAAAGACTTTAATTCCGCCAGCACACCACGTGACTGACCCCGTGATCCAGACATCAGGCACGAGGAGACCGAACGGACCGGGAAAACCCCTTTCACGCAACAAAAAGGGAATCCCCAAAAGCAAATACGCAAGTACCTCCATGCAGGCTAAAATCTTAACTGGTGTATTTATATAACTTTAATAACCTGCCTAAAACGATAGAAGGGTTAAATTAATGATTGATGGTTTGTTCAGGTCATAGTGTATATGGAATCGTGAGATTTCATCCTTTCACTCTTAAACCCACTCTTTCCTCACTCTATCCCTTTCTGCAACGCGTATGAATGTGTATGTGTGTGTGCGTGTGTTTGTGTTAGATATTAGCTTTATGTGTTAGTAGTCTATATAATCAATAAAGTATTGTTTGTACTTAAAAGAGATTACTCGTGTGTGCTTATCAGATTTATTGTCTTGAACTTCGATTTAAGTTACATGCTGTTACCCTTAATTTACTTCGTAATTTATTGTTAGCTGGGGATTAATTCTTTCTTGACCAGGAAGATATTATATTTCCTAGAGTTAATACTTGTTTATGCTTTCTGTTCATTGGATGAACTGATAAAATGATCATACTATTGATTCTGCTACAGTAAATTCTGAAGATAATTAAAAATAATTAAAATATTAATTATTGGTCATATTCCGTTATGAATAATAATTAATAATATTTATACGTGGGCGTATAAACGCTACATTTATATTGGTGGAGAATGCGGGCAGTTTAACCTAAATTGTAAGCATATACGAAGTAATTATATTTTCATAGTATGCGAAGGGAGAGATCCGAACCTCCGAGTCTGTGTGTATGACGTATGCAGCGAGCGCCGCGCGCCCTGTTTGAATGAATGTGAATACACAGAGAGAGCTGTTACTCTAGTCTAGGCTGCCTGCCTATTTTTATTTTATTTTAAACTGCAGTAAAATAACCCAAGATATAAGATCTCACACAATGATAAGGTAAGGATTGAGCGTGTCCCTCAATCTCTGAAATACTTTAATTATAACTTACTGACGTCTGCGTGTTCCAGCGTCTTTCAAAGCTGTAACTTATGTGTGTTTGTATCAGCCAGAGAGCTTAACGAAATTATACTGCAGTAATTAAAATAACCATGTAAAGGACGGATGAGCGTGTCCCTCGTCTAACGTTCCTTATTTATCTGATTGTCACTCAGTGCGTGTTCCACTGCAAGGACGAATATTCTCCTCACAGATTAGTCTTTATTTCTCAGGTTGTCCGTGCGTGTCCCACGGCAATCCCCGTGATAAACTATAAGCTTATCTGTGTCAGTTCAATTAATTCTCGCGTAAACACTGCGTATGTCCGAGTGTAGTTGAATAGGAATTATTTAAAGTTGTGTTCAAGTAAAGCTTGACGTTGAAACTTAACCAACAGTTAGGAACCCTGTTGTTTTTGTGTGCTCAGATAACATTGCACAGAGACGATCCGCCGAGATCGCTATTGTTCCATCTATTACAGCGCAAAGCTGCCCTTTAAAGTTAATCTCACTCTTAAACAACTGAGTGAAGCCCCACGTCGTAAAAACTACGAGTGGTGTCCTTTATTTGTATTTTTGAAATGCGCCGACATTTCACGTAATATGATCGACGTGCATATTCTTTGAACATTGTTGAAATGTGCCGACATTTCATGTAACATGCATTACTGTTTACAAACTGCAATTCACATGTTTGCCCACTAGCGTTGTTTTGTCGCCATAGTTACAATCGTGACACGGAAGTCTTAACCAACGCTTCCGGGGGAACTCTGACCCTCGCATGATCAGAGCCACAGCAAAGCCCTGACCACAGTGTAAACAAACCCTTTGGTGGCTAAGCTAGCTGCTAACCCTTGGCTAAGCTAACCTAACCTAGGCAGTTGTTCACAGTGAGGCCTATATGCTAAAGCCTTAAGCATTATTTACGTTTGTCATTTGTATTAACATCAGTGGTTAAATACAGTGTCTGTTTGAACAACGTTAAAGTGATTTAACCATTTAAACACCTTGATTTTTACACCTGTTGGTCTTTTCTTCTTTCTTATTTTACCTGTCTAATATTTTAATTACCCATATTTTCCGTGAAAAGGAAATTTCGTTTGCAATTATTAATTTCGTTTACCTGCATTTTACTTGAAAAAGAAAATACTGGTTTATGATTATTAATTGTCAAATTCTAATTTGATTTAAAAAAGGAAATTAAAATTGAAAATCTATTTTTCTAAACAGGTAATTTCTAATGATTTCTAGATTTATTTTTAATAAATCTAATTTCATAATTTTCATAATTTCTAAATTACTCTTTTAGATTTAATCACTTAAGGTGAATACGTTTTGAACTTTGAAAGTTAAGTAAACTTATTCAACCCACATTTCCCTATTTCAAATATTGTTAGACTCCTACTTGCTCATTTATTGTTATTGCGTTGTAACCTCCTTCTCAAGTTGTGGTTATAAACTTAACCATTCTATTTTACCCATTTACCTCTTTTTGTCGCTGTGGAGCGACACACCTGAGCCTCAATAGGAGACATTGGTATCTCACTACAAGTTTCAAATAAATCAGAGATAACCCTCTCTTTACAAAGCTTTATTTTTGAATGTTTAGTTGGTTGGCAACTATCAATTCTATACTTGTAGTTCGACAAAGGCTCCAGAGCCATTTGTGGATCCAATCTCCTTCCCTCCTTTCCTTCTTACATCCTTCCTGTTCTGTCCTGATTTCCCATCCTTCACATTTGTAGGAAACAAACCTGGAAGAACCATCAATCGAGTCTAAAGAAAGAGAAAGATAATTTTTCCAAAGAAAACAATTATTAGGTATTTGATTTGTAATCAAACCCTCTCTTGTTCTCCATACTCTCTCTGTCTTTGTAAACGCAATTTACAATTTAACATCTTATCCAAGATCAATTAACAGAGACCAGTGTTGAGCAACCGTCGCCTTCATAGCATCCCAGCTGTAAGCGGTCCAACTGACGGTGTGTGGTGTCAATCCTGTAAAACTCGGAAAAAGGTATCAGCATTATTATTGTATTATTTTTCCTTGTAAACATAAGCAATAATATTGTTTACCTTTCTGGAAACAGATTCTCACCGATAGGAAGCATTTACGAGAAAAATAATATTTCTCCTACTTAAGAATTTTCTTTCTTGTTTTATTGAAATTGGTTTTAACCTCTCTCTCTTTTTTTTTTTCCCCTTACTCAGTTGAGTGACACATCACGAGTTTAAACCAGCTTTTCAAAAAAAAAAAATCCTTTCAATTGAGATTTGTTTTAACCTTTTTCTCTCTTTCCCTCACTTAGTTGAGTGACAAAGTTTCCACATCACTAACCTACCTGTCTACACTGAGACCAACACTTAGACATTACAACACTTCACTATTGTTGTACAGTCACTGAAACGACACTTAGCTGTTCAACCACATATAGGCTTACACCCCACACAGATCTGTGTCAGTCTCTTCACCCCAGCGTGCCAACATGTCGTGGACAACAAACCCCACTGACGTGGACGCCTGGCTCGGAGGCATTGCAGACTGCCTCACACCAAAGACATTTGAACTGTTATTATTTTTAATAATAATCATAACGCTGAGAAGATTCCTGACACATGATTCAAGCCAGAATCAGAACCACAACCACACGGAACTAACCAAGATTATCTGTTCCCTAAGCAATGCCTTCACAGCCCAGCTGACACTAAGCGACAAGCACATCACCCACCTTCAGGAGGAGCTGACACGTGCCCAGAGCCGCATAGACAAGCTGGAAGTGAAAGTCCAGGACGACTTCAAGCTTCAGACCACTGAGTTCCTGAGAGAGCTGATGCACACTCAACTCTGCACTGACCAGCTCAAAGTGAAAGCTCAAGTCGAACTCGAAGTGCCCGACAAAGTGAAGCAAGAAACAAAGAAGCAAGTTTACAAGCTCCAAGAAGCCCTTGCAGTCACTGAACGTGACAAACAAGAATTAAAGACTGTCCAGAAGCACCTGGTAAACCAACTCCAGTCTGCTGAACACCAGCTAGAGAAAGCTAAAGCTGACATTAAAGTCAAGAACTCTAAGATCATTGCTCTGAAAGACCACCTGGAAAGGTGCAGTGCTGAAATCGACCATCTGACCCAACAGCGAGATGACGTCAACGACGAGCTCTACGCGGTCAGAGATGAACTCCAGCACATTTTCAAACAGAAACCAGAGCCAAGAAGGGAGAGACCTCCCTCAGCATCACCACTGCTGAGCAGAACAGAGTCCTCCATCCAAGAACTGGCATACAGTGAAAGAAGTGAATGGCCACAACCCGAAAGGTCACCAGCCTTCACCACAGAACTGTTCACTGCCAACAAACAAAGAGAGCTCATTCAGGCAGACTCCAAAGCTGCACAGGGGATGACCTGTAAAGATCTCAACCAGCTGGTTAAGAGTATCACTCAGTTCAACCTGAACTCCACGGAGGGCCCAGACATCCAGGCCCACATCCGAGATATCAACTTCCACCTAGAGGTGAGACCACATGTGACTGACAGAGACAGGTTTTACATCCTCAGATCGACATCCACTCCAAAGGTACGAAGCTTCCTAGACCGACAACCTGCTCATGTCAAGTCAAACTACCAGCTGCTATGTGAGACACTGATTAAAGAATTCACAGGCCCAGAGTCGGAACATGGTGTGTTAATCGCTTTGGAAACTAAGCAAGGTCGGCAAGAGACTCCTCAAGCCTACTACCACCGTTTTCGACAAGCCTTCTTTGGTGCACATAACTCACCTGAACATGAAGAGGATGTGAATTTCAAAAACCTCTTCCTGAGAAATCTGCACCCCGGATTGAGTTATTATCTTGGTCTCGAGGCCTGCGCAGACACAATGACAATTCAACAGCTGCGTGACCTGACACACAAGGCCCACATCAAACAGAAGATGTCCTCAAAGAAAGGTTTGAAAACATCCACAATTTCAAACTCCTTCAGCCAAGACACAAGCCTTGCACTGGAAGACAACCAGTGGCATGACAACACCACAGTTCTTCGTAAGAAGCACAGAGAACGTGACTCCCATGCCGATGACAGCTACCACACCAACCGCATGGAAAAGACATGGAACCACTAATGAGGCAACGGGAAGTGTTCCTAGAAAGCAGGCTGAACACGGATGACCAACAAGATGAGTCAAATTTGCTATGACTAGCGATGGAACGGAAGACCCACGACTCATCTGATACACCTTCATAATGAAGATGACAACCACTTGTTCTACAACAACACAGAACAAAGTGGTCTCTCACAGTCAACCACTGACAAACACCCAGAGGTACCAGAAAACACCATCCTGGTTACCCATCACTCATAAAGAAACCACCAAACGAGCTCCAACTCAAGAACCATGTGTGTGCTACAGCAACAACAGTAAGCACAGAAGATCAGAAAGGTTGTCACCACCAGAAGGCATCATCGGAGGAATGCAACAACGGAGACCAAGTTTCGCACTACAGCTTCACGCAGCCATGCCAAACTACCTCCCCATGTCTGCCAGAGAACTTCCTGCCTTACTGGTTTGACCCCCAGCAGATCACAGAAGATCCTTTCTCCAAGGCAAAGAGGCAACAAGCTCATCAAAGCTAAGCCATCAAGCAAAGGGGGGAGCAAAACAGACTGAAACAGATCTGACCATACATACATACATACATACATGCATGCATACATGCATACACTACACAACACCCCTAACATACTCACTAACATATAGAAGTTAACCACCTCTACCGTGCAAAACACGCAACAAACATGTTTTCTCCCACAGGTAAAAACTAACTTCAGAAACTAGCTTAACAACGTAGCTACACTTACCATAGGAAACATGGTAACTACCCATCCAACAAGTACACCTGAGAACACCTCTCATTACATCGTGATACCTGACACCTTAGCTGCGCAACAGTAGTTATAAGTCATACCAGGAACACTCAACTGCTTTGTTTTGTTTTACCTCTTCCTTCCTTTCCTTCTTCTTTTATGAGGTAAAATGCCTGTCCACCCTATAAGGGTCAAGGTCGCAATAATAGGATTGACACACCACGCCTAATATTTGTAAGTCACCTTAAAACGAATGTGAGCCAGAGAACTCCCTGCATCATTCGTATCACAAATTGAAAGGTAAATTGGGCCAAACCTAGAACAATTTAGAAGAGAATAAAACAAACAAATCAAATTTAATCACAAAATTGATTAATCACCGTCCCAAAACGAACTAGGATAACGGTCCTAAGATTGAACTAAACTTTATTCAACGTGATTAACTACATTGAGAGAGTGAACCTGTTTATGCCTAGGTAATCTAATGTCCTGCACCAGTAAAGTGACCAGTCATGGAGGTGTTGTCTTGTTGTTTGCCGTGTGTGTTTGCTTCCTCTACCCATTTCTCCAGCGTTCACCGATGTCTTCTACTCAACACATCGTCGAACGGAGGGGGGATATGTAACGACAATGGGTAGAAAGCAACCACCAACTAATCTTCTTTTTGAATATTAATTCAAATTCTCTACTTCTCGATGACTGAGGGGGGAAGATTTGTTCAGAACGTCTCATGATCATCACCGGTCTGACTAATTGAAGGAGCCCCCGGCACTATCACATAACTGGTCAATGGCTAGCTTTGTGGCCTAATACGGACTGGTTAAGATAAAGACAGTGTCCGCACAGACCAGAGCCATAAGTCACCCATCCCGGTGCCAGAGAGTCTGCAAAAGACCCTTTAGAAGAAGAATCGACACCAGCAGATGTTACTGAAACCCCCGACTACATTCCTGAACACCTCCTCATTAAGACCTCTGAACAAACAGAGTTCTGTCTCTTCACCAGAGAACTGATTCTTATCAATAACTATACATAAAATCATTCAAGAACAATTTTCAATGGACTCATGATCAAACAATCATGCAACTACCTAATCCTGGGTTGTTTCCACCACTTATATGTATATTTTAATAAGATAATATGTTTTGATCCCATTTAATTCAGGTAATAGTTATTATATTAACTATTAGAAGGAGTGAATGAATGAAAGTGTGTACTGTTTCATATCAATGCTATCTTACGAACACAACTAGCAAGATGGCTTGAATGATATCGGTGTAATATGTTTTGATCTTCTTTTAATTAGAAATCATGTCTAAACTGTGGCCCCTGTTCTCTCTGTTAGTAAGGAGAGCACAGATAAGCATGATTTACGATCAGAACTGAAAAGAACGTCACCTCCTAGATTCAGCCAGTGTCTAATTGGCCAGAACTCATCCTGGAGGTTGGACAAAATTTTAGTTTAAAACCTTAGACCCAAAAACAAAGCTCTCTCTCGCTGCTCTCTCTCGCTCTCTCTCTCGCTGCTCTCGAAGCTCTCTCTCTCTCTATAGGAACCATGTAAACGCGCAAACGAAATAACCCAAATCAAGATCTGAAGAACATGGGTTAAATAGCTTCATTCAAGCCATCATCATCTACTCTCAATTTCCTTTCTTTTCTTAGTTTCATTTCTTTTCCGTTGGGAGTGTCGGTTCTAAGTTAAGTTTTGCGACAAGATTTCGAGCCACGTTTCTTCTGCAAAGCCAGCTTCAAACAAAGACTTTAATTCCGCCAGCACACCACGTGACTGACCCCGTGATCCAGACATCAGGCACGAGGAGACCGAACGGACCGGGAAAACCCCTTTCACGCAACAAAAAGGGAATCCCCAAAAGCAAATACGCAAGTACCTCCATGCAGGCTAAAATCTTAACTGGTGTATTTATATAACTTTAATAACCTGCCTAAAACGATAGAAGGGTTAAATTAATGATTGATGGTTTGTTCAGGTCATAGTGTATATGGAATCGTGAGATTTCATCCTTTCACTCTTAAACCCACTCTTTCCTCACTCTATCCCTTTCTGCAACGCGTATGAATGTGTATGTGTGTGTGCGTGTGTTTGTGTTAGATATTAGCTTTATGTGTTAGTAGTCTATATAATCAATAAAGTATTGTTTGTACTTAAAAGAGATTACTCGTGTGTGCTTATCAGATTTATTGTCTTGAACTTCGATTTAAGTTACATGCTGTTACCCTTAATTTACTTCGTAATTTATTGTTAGCTGGGGATTAATTCTTTCTTGACCAGGAAGATATTATATTTCCTAGAGTTAATACTTGTTTATGCTTTCTGTTCATTGGATGAACTGATAAAATGATCATACTATTGATTCTGCTACAGTAAATTCTGAAGATAATTAAAAATAATTAAAATATTAATTATTGGTCATATTCCGTTATGAATAATAATTAATAATATTTATACGTGGGCGTATAAACGCTACAGACTGCTACTTTACTGCTCGGTGCGTGAGTAAATGGGATGAGGGAATGGTCTGCCGGATATTCGAACGGAAGTCTGGCCGATCGGTCGTTAAAGATGGCGTTTGATCGCGACGCTGTTTAGCCTCGACGCTGCTGTTTTGTTTTCATTGGTTTTGTTTCCTTCGTTTTGTTTGTTTCTATTTTGTTTTGTTAACTGTTTCTGACAACTGTTTTGTGTGCAGCTGTTTTGAGTACAGCTGCTTGTTTTTGGTTTGTTTTCTTTTTCTTATTATAATATTTGGCTTATGCTTAGATTCTGATATAATTGATTATTTGTTTTGTGTTTTTTTTTTTTTTGTCTCTACGGTCGGTAGCAACGGTACTTTGTTTCTGTGGGTTTATTTGGCATTAACTGCCTATTGCTGGCAATATCAATTAATGCTGTTTGTTCATAGGCTGTTACATTCTTTTGTTAAGTGGTTTTCTTTTTCCTTCACAGGAGCAGGGGTGACCCAAAAGCAGGCAGGCTTGCCGTCCTGTGCATGGTGAACAGAAGTTCTCCTTTGAGTGTGCGGTAGAGGTTTTCTTGTAGTGGATTTCACGAGTGTGTGTGCTTTTGGAAGTTTTGGGCACGGTGTACTCCTTGCGGGCTGATTCGAGGCCTACTGCTCAGCCTGCCCAGCTAATGGTGCACCCCAGCTCCGTCACGAGAGTCTGTTCTGTTTACTGATTGAACTTCGTTGCTCATATACAAAGTAGTGGCTTTGCCATCCAGCCCCATTGCTTGACTGACTCTAGTACCCTTTTTAAATTATTTATGATCATTAAATAAAGAATTATATATATTTTTGTACGTATTCACGTCTCAGTGCCTTGTGATTGTGGGAGGGAGAAACGAACTTGTGTGCCCTTTTTTTATGGGTATTTCCCCAGCTGGGTTAATGCTGGGGTGCCGTAGTCGTGACTTCATTATAGCTCTGTATGGGAGAGCGTGCCCGTAACCATCTATAGCTCCCCCCTGGCCACACTATGATGTAAATGAAGGGCAAAGCTTTGCCTCCGCTAGCCTGCTAACTAACATTACAGTATTGATATAGTTTACTTTACCTTTTGTAAGCTCTTGCTTTTGTAAGACTGTTCACCGCCCCTTAGGAAAATGATCCATGATTTTGTGATTGATTACTGTTTGTATTGTTTGTACCATAGTTTTCCGACAAATATGAATAAATGGTGGATGTAAGAGCAATTTTCAGAGATTAATAAAAACAGCATCAAAGGTGTAAGAAACTTGCAAGAGGCAAAACTGTTTTAAAGAGAAAAGGTTTATTCTTTGAGGATTCTTTTCACAACCGCAGCCACCCAGCTGTGAAACAGAATGACCTAGTGGACTCAATGAACATAGACATTTTATACAGGTTTCTGACATTCTTGACTCCTCCTTTCCCAGTTTCTGTAAATTTCCTTAAAGACATCTTATATCTCAAGCTGGTATGGACTGGTTTCTACTCTTTTCTTCAACCATTAATTGGTCAACATTTTCTCCAGATATGTTGATCATCTCGTTGCCTCATGGACGTTCCATCTTCACCAATATGACACTTTGCATGCCGTAGAGAGGATTTTTCCAACGTTGGCAGGGGAGATAGTTTCTAGCACATATCATTGATCCCCCACTTTATTCTTTGCGTTGGCGTTTTGGGTTGCTGACGTTGGTTGGTGTGGTTAAGGTCAGATGCTTGGACCCAGGTCTAACACCCTTCAATCATTTTCAAATCCTTACAAGATTTTCCCTTAGATCACGATCGCACCCCCACTGGAATGAGTCATTTACTGTCTGCTGTCACCTGCGAATGGAGACCTTAAGTGATTTTGTTAGTGACCGCTTGTCTTGTCGTCCCTTTGGTGTGACCTGTGAAATTTTCAACCTGAAACATATCACCGGATAATTTCTTGCTCATTGAATAGCACTCAGGGTCCTTGTTCCCCTAAAAAAACATTCAACCCATGTTGCTCATGTTAACAAAACAATACAGAATCAGTTCTGTTTGGTTCAATCCATCCTGACATCATTTGGAACAGAATCAGTTCTGTTTGATGCAATCCGTTCTGACATCCTGCAGAATGAAAATGTTAAGTTATGCGCTGCGCAAGGTGTGGCATCTTTCTGCCACAATAATGACCCAGGCCAGGATAACTAGTCAAATTCATATATAGCTATTGTTTTCACTGGGCACAGTCTGCCCTGCCATTTCACTCCTGTGCTGGTTTTAGACAAATTCTTCTAACCTTCTGGGTTTTCCTGAATGCAAATGGCCCTTCTGGCCCCCCTGAAGAGTTGAAAGGCTCTTATCTGACCATTTGTTCGTGTGTGTGTGTGTGTGTGTGTGTGTGTGTGTTTGCTCATGCCATGTGCGCAAAAGTCTGCATCTTCTGTAAAGAAAAACAAATGTTGAGGTTATTGTCACATAGTTTTCTTTTGTCTGCTGTGCTGCCGCATCTGCCCTGGCGTTTCCTGTCGAAACAATTCTTGTTATTAGCACACTTAAAAATACAAACAATGCACACAGCAATTTTGTTCGGGGGAAGAATGGCTTCTTGCAGGGCTTTTACCCAATTAAACCCAGTGTTCTTCCAACATTTATCTTCCCACCTGTGCGATGGCTTTCAGCAAATGTGACCCCAACTGTTATCATCCTCCTCTTGATGCACGAGATCTCATCTTGTGCATCAATTTAACATAATAAGATTCTCTTACATTTATCAGATGCTTTTATCCAAAGCAACTTACATTTCAAGATACACATTTACATTCTTATCAGTTCTTGCTTTCCCTCGGAAATCAAACCCATGACCTTGGCGTTACAGGTGTCAAACTCTAATGTTTGAGCTACAGGAAAACTGCAATATTTGTTAATATTTATTTGGTAACATTTGTTTGGATAAAGTTTGTTAACCCAAACGTTGTCCTTCAGCCAAATTTCTTTTAGACATCTTTCTTTGCCTCTTAAACAAAAATATTACTTAAAGCCACAATTTCATCTTCTTATCAAATTGTTTTAAAGGGCAACGGCCCCGAGTCTCACAGCGTATCCTGCTTTTCAGGCCTGTCGTTGGTCTCGCAATTCAGTCATCTACAAACATTCTCCAGGTCATCAATTGGTCAGGTCAGGTTGTGGTGTGCACACTTTCGTCAACGTCAGTCGAATGACAATCTCCCCCTTTTTACAATACATAGCCTAACTGTTAAGGGCTCTCTGGATAATCTGATATTTACTTAGCCTACGTGTTTGTTGCTGTCAAATCTATAACATTTTCTCAACACATGACTGACGGCTATCTACGACTTCACAATTCTAATTTACACATCAATACTTAAACCTGTCCAGAAAGTAATTCAAATTTACTGCACATCATAAATGACCAAAATAACAATTAACAGACAGAGCTCGATGATCAATCAACTTAAAGCTCGTCCTATGTTCTGTGTTGCCTTCTCATCAGATTGACTCACAATCCTCAGCTTACTTTCAAATTTGTCATTTGCCTTAACCTATCTATAATACTAAAACACTCTTTCCAGAGGTTAAATGACAAATGTATACACACTATTCAGACAGAATGGTTGTCCTTAACTAACACATACTGTTCAAAACATGAATTAACACTCACACTCATCCCTGACTATGAACCGCTCATATTTCTTATTTATATATTTTCTCTAAAAATATTTAAATTTTAAATGACAGTTTAACCTTACATTTTCCTGTATCTTTTATCTAATGTTTTTATTTATGGCCTCTTAACCAGTTTCAAAGCATGTCTGTTCATTATTCATTTGATTTTAGAAAAGTCAGCTGGATTGTTTTGGTTCATTATCTTACTTTGCTTCAGCTTTCTTTGGCTGACTGATAACAGAAAGACAGACAGAGTATCAAGCAGTCTCTCAGCAGTCTCTTTCTCTCTCACTATAAGCAAATAATCTTTTCAACAGCCTCCTAGGACTGTAACTAAAATAATCATAGTCAACCCTTAATAGTTCACAAATGTCAAAATACAAATGTTTGACTCAAATTAGAACCATTACAACGATCTAAAATACATTAGATACATTAGATTCATTAGATCTTTTCTAAGGTTATCTTTAGTTTAAATACTCAATTCACCTAACCTTCGTTTTTCAGAAATTTCTCTTGACTCATCACAAGCTGTTCTCATCTTTAGCCACCACCATGTCTAATGACCTTCAGAAGTTAAAACTAGTTCAATATCAAAAAATGTTTTCCTTGCCCATAAGGCAACCAACATCATGTTCCTTATATAAATTAATACGTCTTGTTACGGTCTCCACAACAAATAATGACAATCACCTCACGGTCTCAGTTGGCTCTTGAAAGCCCATTTCCATTAGCTCTTAAGCAATAATTTTCTTTTCTTCAGGGTGTTGTCTCCCTGGCATAGACGCAGACACATGTCACAATGGAAGACAAGCCATACAATCAACGCGGTTTCTTGTGAGTGGTATAGGGGCTCACATTTTCTGGGGCAGACTGAACTTCTTACAGCTCATCTCGCCTCTTAATGATCTGCTGATGCTGGTCGCCACTCAGTCAATCAGCGCCACTCTCATATCCATCTCACATAAAAACACCTCCATCAGGAAATGCCCAGTGTTTTTGCGTGACCCCCTGTCTTAGGTCGACCTTCGGCCAGAAGGATCTTACCCGTCCTTGGGGTAATCACTTCGTACACACTTGGTTACCGCTCTTCCCCATTACAGAATCTGTGACCGTTTTCTTCAACATAATCTGTTGTTTTCTGGAGCTTAGGAAAAGGCGCATTCAAGAGTCATCAGAGCCATTCGGACTGCCTACTAGTGTTAAACATAGGGAGACAGATTAATAACAGCAGTATTTAATCACTTAAATTCATTAATCATTTTAAAGGCAGCAACCTAGCTGCTTAGATTATAGTCAGTGAATTTAGATCACAATCGTACATTCAGTGTACTGTTACTTCTGTAGCCGGAGCCATTAGCCCTGTTTTATGGTGGAGGCTAAAATGAGACAAAGTCACTGGTCCTAAAATAAACAAGTTTAAAACAGTATTATTTTAAAGACTTCTTTAAAGTCTTTCAGTTTTACTTTTAAAACGTTTTAAGTACAAATTGCCCTTTGAATGGCAATGATTTCCCTTAACATCTCTGTGTCTATGATTTTCAACTGAAACACTGTGCTTTACACAGGCTCAGACAACAGCTTTCAGCTGACATTGAATGAGAGAGAGACTCTTGAGGCATTCAGGACTGATACACTGCATTCTCATAAACTTTTAACTTCAGACTTTATCTACCATCTTTTATCTACTCTAGCCCATCTTAAGGCATCTTTTCCATAAATTACATGTATTGTAATTTAGACATTGCAAATTTCCACTCAGAATGAGTCTCTGTTGCACTGAAACTGTGGCAGTTTCATTTTTTCTTTTCTTTTCTTTTCCACTCCTTTTTTCAGAGTGGTAAAAAACATACCACTCTGAAACGTCCTGTGAAATCTGTGCTTCCATAGTCCGTGCTTGAAATTCGTTTTGCACGATCCTCTTGTTCGTTAACATTGTCAGGGTCTGAATCGGGCTCAAATGGTATGAAATTGATGCGACCGTTAATATTTACATTTGAGTAGATCTCGCGGGTTATGAAGGGGTGGCTTCATCGAAAACGACGCGCGTCGTTCAACCAGACTAGGTAGAGAGGAGCTGAAATAGTGTAAAATATGTGAAAAATAATGTTTTTTGAACAATCAAGCATTAAAACATATTCTAGTACACCCCAAAAACAAATAGGAGCCCTTTAAGAGAGCAATGGCAGCTATCCAATCAGAGCTGTAGTTAAGTTAAGTTCTGCCACCCTGCACGAGATGGATCCATACAGTTTGATGAAAATGTTATTAAAACGAAGTTGTTAATTTAAGAGGAACAGAAAAGATTGTTTTGTTTATAGAAGTTCCCTCAAGTTTATTTTCTTCTTTTCACTGGCACACTATCAGGATCTATTTAGTCATTTTGTCTCATTCGATTGGTTAGGGTTTTTTTTCTTCCCTTATCGCTGCATCAATGGATTTCTTCAGTTTTTTGAGATGGCGAATCAACTCCATGAAAGAACCTAAAGAAAGAACAAAGACATGGAAGTGATTCATTTAAGGCCACAACCAGAGTGGTAGGATTACTGTTGTCGTTGATTTGTTTGAAATAAGGATTGAACTTTCTTGACTTCCTCCAGAAAAGGGAAAGAAGACGTAAAAGACATACCACATACAACAGGACTGAAAAACTAGAGAATATAACCAACTTTAGCGGACATTTATCTTAAAGGAAGTGGTATACTCTCTTTTGACAATTGTATGTTGATTGTTTGATTGATTGTATTCTTTGTTTTGTTTTGTTAGTAAAGCTGGCTTAATTTAATTTCTTTAATCATCCCATTTCTGTGATTTTTTTTTTTTTTTTTTTTTTTTTTACATATCACTCGATCTCTTTAGCTGAACCTAACAACACTAGTCCAAATTTATATATTGAGTTAGTTGAGTAACTGAGTAACAATTGTAATAGGTGTTACATCAACAAATCCGAATTGGGCATCAAGTCCTGCATTGTAAATGCGGCCACTGTCTGAACGTCAGAGAGAATCCTTGCACTCATTGGCTGCCGCCTCTGTAGATACGCTAGTACAGTGTTTTACAATAAAAGGCAAGTTTTATTGTACTTTACCAGCGGAGACAACAGGAGAATCAGTACCTGTACGCCCAAAGAAGCAGAAGAGCTCAGAAGACTGAAGACAGAAAGACAGACAAAAACAAGCAATGTTCTACTTTTTTTTTATGTACTCTATTTATAAAATTCACTTTTGCATGTCAAAATGTATTATTATTAAAACGCTAAAATATGCATCTCTGTTAATATTTTTAGCAGTTTATACTTCTGTATAATCGTGAATTTTGTTTTTAGAGACTTTTACATTATAAATGGAGTTCATCGTTCATTGTCGTTTATTTATAACCTCTACCATTCATGTAGGGGCTTTTTCCCATAGGATTATGTCAGATGATATCATCCATGTAGAAAATTACATTTCTGACAGTTTCACATCCTCAGTCATCATTGACGTCTTTTGGGTTGGTGAAGTATCTGTCTGAGCTGCTAAACCTGTTTGCTCTGGTCATATGAACTGTTACACTCACTCATGCGATACCAAAGACAAAAAATCCCATGGTAAAATCTGAATATCCATCATTATGGATCAGCAGTCAAATGTCATGCTACTGACATCTTACAACAATGAACAATGAAATTCTCATACAAGCAAACTAATCAAGAGTTATATTTTGTAGAAAGAGAATTGTCAGTTTGAACTTTATTCTGCTCTTCTCATCATAGCTGGATGAGACATGTAAATATAACTGTGTCTAAGGTCATGAAGGTCAATAACACACCAAATGTATCCATTAACACATATGCATACTTAGCATGTGCAATTCTTTTTAGGATTTATAGCACAATTTGTCACTATATATTAAACTATGACAGTGAATCATGTGTAGAAGTTTGAATCAGTGCTCTGTGCCGTGTGGATGCGGTTTTCATGTTCTGTTCCAGTGAAGTCCTGACGAAAGTTATCGCCTATGTTTTATTTAATTGTGTTTGCAGGGGTTGTTTATTATTATGAGCCTGAAAGCACCAAATGTGAGTAAAGATGACAGGAGTTGAGGCGGATGTTTGAGCCCGCCTCTTCCTTGTCACTCACGTACGAGGAGTTACTGGATGTAATTATTTGCACCAGCGTCAGACTGAATCTAAACTGGACGGTGGCTAGGCGAGCGGTTCATGGCAGGTCACAAACATTTGTCTCCTGCAAGCCTTCCATTTCTCCCAGACCTCTATGATGAGGTGTTGAGGTCTTGGGGGAAATTTTTTTCTGCCTGGATGTTCCCACCCAGCAAGTCCAACTACGCTAACGTTAAGGGGTTGGAGGAACATGGGTATGTGAAGATGCCCTGGATGAAGAAATCGTTAGCTGGTTATCTCTCATCCGGCGAGGCTCCCACTTTGCCCTTAAAGCCTTGCCAGTTTACATCTAAACTTGTGGGCAAAGCGGTAGTGGGCCAACCTGGTGGTGTTGCAGGCGTACCAATCCGCATGTCCTGTTTTTTCCAAGTTAGACACGTTCCTGGGTCAACATATTTTGTTGATCCAGGAACAGCATTCCTGTCAAAAACTTTTGTCCTAACCCTATCCCTCCCCCTATACCTAACCTTACCCATAAGTTATCCCTAAAAATCAGAGGGAAATGATAGGTGAATAACACTGATGCAGAAGCACCAAACCCTGGTTGTAAGCCTAAACTTGGAATAAACTGTAAAACCCCAAAATCCCGCTGATGTCGGGACACAGTCGCAGAGCTCCGCCACACCACCGACCTTGCCCCAAGAACTTGCTACATGTGTTTTGAACTAGATTTCTAAGAGATTTTTCCTTTTCTTGATCAGGAACACACTCATGTGTCATAGATCAACACTTTAACAATTTATAGACTTATTTACATCTCAGGTTTTATGCTGTATTTATGTTACACAACATTAGTTAATATAAATGTCAGGCATTAAACGTATTCAAATAGCTATTTAAATAATTTGACAAATAATGCATTTCAGTTGTGAGTTTGCAGTGTATTATACAGTATAAAAACCAGTGATCCATCAAGATCCCTCAAGCTGTGTTTCGAGCAGTGAAGCGAGTCCAAAGTCACACACCATAATTTCCCACGCGTGAATTTGAGATGTAAAGTACAGTAAATCCTGTACATAAGTTAAATAGAGTACGCTTAAGTTCTGAGCCTTTCACAAGCTAAACACATACAAACTGAACAATGCATTGGGACAGCGGCGTTGCATATTGTTTGGATTACTACACACTGAAGGGGCAGCATTATTTCCCATTGGGGATGAAGAGGATTAAGTAAATAAATAATATTGTAGAAGGGATTTTACAAGGCATTTTTAAACTTTTGATATAGACCCGGAAGTGTCACAAATGTTGACTTGTTGTCACGTCATCTACTTGGGAATTCACTGGACCAAGCCCTGGTTTATTCACATCCATCCAGTATTTAAGCCACATTATCACAGATGCCAGAGTAATACAGACTGTGACATTACAGTAACTGAACGAGAGCATCAGCGCAAGGTAACTCACTCATCTCTTGAGTTATGCTACATTTATGGCTTTTGAATCTATGTTTATTACTGGTAACGAAATAATCACTGAATATGAGCAGGCAAAGTGTGCTATAAATAAAAAATATATATTATTCTTCACTGTAAAAATTAATACGCTATATCTAATCAATAAAATTGCGGCAACAGATTACAAGCAATATTATTAATTAAATGTAACAAATTAGAATTGAGTAATAATTAATAAAAAAAAATTAATGAATTTTTTTTATTGCCAACATTGAAGACACCTGATGTTAACAAACAGAATCACTGAAGGAGAAAACAGTAATTGGTGTTTCACCATTATGGTGATCAGTGTTTGTTTTAGTTGGGCTCTTGACCCTTAAATCATTTACTTTAGATTTTGTTTGGCTGCTGTACCTGAGTTATAACAGCCAGATGAACAACGAGAAAAGGTGATCTGATGGTGTTGGTTGTGTTTTAACATAATCATTATTTCACAATCATTTAACCTGAATCACTGAACTCATATAGAGCCCAAATTCTGAGTTAGGTTTACTTTATTAATTATAGCAGTTCTGTCCTTGTACAGCATAATATTTTTATCCTTCAAATCAAATCAATTGTAAAAAAAACGTCAAAAAAAAGTTTTTATGTAGGCACACAGACATCAAGAATTCGCGGATGAATCTCAGCAATGGTGACAAACAGATCACCTCTGATCATAAGCTCATTATTTATTCATGCAGCAATGTATGATGGGAGCCATGAATGAGTTTTGATTGGTGGCACCCAGAATGCACTGCAACATGCTTTATAATTGTCACCATTGTTGAGATTCACAGGTTGATTATTGATGTCTGTGTGTCTAAAAACTAAATCAAAACAAAACAAATATTTTTTGAATATGAGACACGTTTAAGAAATCTTTGGATTACATTGTAAAAATTCTAAATATTATGCTGTGCAAGAACAGTGCTACTATAATTAATAAAGTAAACCTAAATTGGTAAATTCTAAATTGGGATCTATATGAGTTCAGAGATTCAGATCAAATGATTGTGAAATAATGATTATGTTAAAACATAACCAACACCATAGATCACCTTTTCTCGTTGTTCATCTGGCTGTTATAACTCAGGTACAGCAGCTAAACAAAATCTAAAGTCAATGAGTTAAGGTCAAGAGCCCAACTAAAACAAACACTGATCACCATGATGGTGACTTACAATTATGGTTTTCTCCTTCAGTGATTCTGCTTGTTAACATCAGGTGTCTTCAATGTTGGCAATAAAAAACCATTTGTTTATTTTTTTTTTTTGTCAATTTTACTCATTTTAAATTGTTAACTTTTAAGGAATTAATTTGATTAATTATCACTCAATTCTAATCTGTTAAATTTAATTAATAATATTACTTGTAATCTGTTGCCACAATTTTATTGATTAGATATAGCGTATTCATTTTTACAGATAGTGGCAAACAATATTTAGAGAATAAATGTTTGACATTAATCTCTTTAAGTGCTTTTGTTTTGTAGGATGAAGTCAATACAGGCAATGTTACTGATGCTTTTTATTGCATCTGTCTTTTCAAAAACAGTGAGTATCAGTTATCTGTTTTATTTAAACATTTTATTTTTATATACAATATATAAATGTTACTTTTATTATTACTTCAGTTTCTTTCAAAAGCATACCGTCCTATTAATAATAATATTATTTTTTTTTCAACTGTTTGAATCCCCAGTTTCCTTTGCGCAGAGTATTTGATTCATCAGACTCAAGATCCAGTTCCAGAGAGGATTCAAACTTTGATTTAAACTTTGAATTAAACTTTGAGTCTACATCAAGTGAATCTGAATCTTCTGAGGAAGTTATTGTGCCACGCACATTCCCTCCAGCTAAAAGAACAACAAATCCGTTGACCACTGTCAGGACAACAAAACCCACAATCTCCACGACAGCCACTCCAACTAGCAGAACAACAAATCCGTCGACCATTGACCAGACAACACAATCCACAATCCCCACGACAGCCACTCCAACTAACCGAACAACAAATCCGTCGACCACTGACCAGATAACACAATCCACAATCCCCACGACAGCCACTCCAACTAGCAGAACAACAAATCCGTCGACCACTGACCAGATAACACAATCCACAATCCCCACGACAGCCACTCCAACTAGCAGAACAACAAATCCATCAACCACTGACCAGATAACACAATCCACAATCACAACGACAGCCACTCCAACTAGCAGAACAACAAATCCATCAACCACTGACCAGACAACACAATCCACAATCCCCACGACAGCCACTCCAACTAGCAGAACAACAAATCCGTCGACCACTGACCAGATAACACAATCCACAATCCCCACGACAGCCACTCCAACTAGCAGAACAACAAATCCATCAACCACTGACCAGATAACACAATCCACAATCACAACGACAGCCACTCCAACTAGCAGAACAACAAATCCATCAACCACTGACCAGACAACACAATCCACAATCCCCACGACAGCCACTCCAACTAGCAGAACAACAAATCTGTCGACCACTGACCAGACAACACAATCCACAATCCCCACGACAGCCACTCCAACTAGCAGAACAACAAATCCGTCAACCACTGACCAGACAACACAATCCACAATCCCCACGACAGCCACTCCAACTAGCAGAACAACAAATCCGTCGACCACTGACCAGACAACACAATCCACAATCTCCACGACAGCCACTCCAACTAGCAGAACAACAAATCCATCAACCACTGACCAGACAACACAATCCACAATCCCCACGACAGCCACTCCAACTAGCAGATCAACAAATCCGTCGACCACTGACCAGACAACACAATCCACAATCCCCACAACAGCCACTCCAACTAGCAGAACAACAAATCCGTCGACCACTGACCAGACAACACAATCCACAATCCCCACGACAGCCACTCCAACTAGCAGATCAACAAATCCGTCGACCACTGACCAGACAACACAATCCACAATCCCCACAACAGCCACTCCAACTAGCAGAACAACAAATCCGTCGACCACTGACCAGACAACACAATCCACAATCTCCACAACAGCCACTCCAACTAGCAGAACAACAAATCTGTCGACCACTGACCAGACAACACAATCCACAATCTCCACGACAGCCACTCCAACTAGCAGAACAACAAATCTGTCGACCACTGACCAGACAACACAATCCACAATCACAACGACAGCCACTCCAACTAGCAGAACAACAAATCTGTCGACCACTGACCAGACAACACAATCCACAATCACAACGACAGCCACTCCAACTAGCAGAACAACAAATCTGTCGACCACTGACCAGACAACACAATCCACAATCACAACGACAGCCACTCCAACTAGCAGAACAACAAATCTGTCGACCACTGACCAGACAACACAATCCACAATCTCCACAACAGCCACTCCAACTAGCAGAACTACAAATCTGTCGACCACTGTTATGACAACACATATAGCAATATTGCTATTTAATCATATTTCCACACAAAATTAATGTACACATAACAGTATACAATTGATTTGTGTTGATTGATTGATTGACAATTGATTATAGTTTACAGTATAAAATCATGTTTATGCATTGACAATAAATGTCTTGATACTAATGAATTATGTAACTAATTAAGATTAAAATTGCATGTCCCTATTATGGTTTTAAGTGTGTTTTTAATTATTTTATTTTTTTTATTTAATTTAAGAAAAACAAATTATGTAAGAAAAATAATCATTTTTAAATGGGATTTAATATCGGTAGAACTTTTTTCCGAAGTAAGAATATACGATTTCATATCGGCATATTAAAATGTGAAATCATTAACTTTTCTTGTACCTTTCTCAGGAACCAAATGAAATAATAATAGTATAAAAGTATTAATATTATTACTATCAGTAGTTGTGGTAGCATTAGTGTAAATGACATGAAACCTTCTATATATGATTGTTTCTTATTCAATAATGCACAATTCACTTTTTTTTTTTTGTGAGGTCAAAATAAGTAAGATTAATAGCACCATCCTAGCATGGTTGTGGAAAGTTGCTTTTAAGGATGAGCTAGGAAGACATGGTACGACAAGATGGATTTCGAAGCAAAAGATGATAATTTATAAACAATAATTGTGCAATCTGTACAAAGTACATCTTTACAAAATAATACTACACTCTAAAAAGTTTAACTATTATTTACTAAATTTGTGTGAAACATTTTTACTCTAAAAAAAAAAAGTAGTACATTTTAAAGCTGTGAAATCAATTAAATATACTGTATGAATTGAGTAAATGCAAGTAAAAAAATTAAGTAAATCTGAGTAACTGCATCTGGTACATTAACAAATAAAATTGAGTAGAAATAATTTAACATTTAACCATTTAAAAAACAATATTTATGAGAAATTTTAACTGTTTTTCGATTTATGAGTAATACTAATTTTTATTTCCTCTAAACCTTTGTAAAATAGTATTCCATACAACCACCAGTATAAATGACATTGGCCTTTAATGTCTACAAGTACAGCAATACAGCTTATTTTACACTGTTTTAACATGTAGCCAATACAATATTGCCTACATTTAAACTAATTTAACAAACATTCTTGAAGTAAAAATGAAACATTTAAACATTCAGGTAGCCTAATTCAACTAGTCTGTTATCCAATTTCCACCGGATCAGCGCTGGTTCTCGTGCCGGAGATGGACTCGCGCTCTGCGGGTGAACTTCGAACTTCATACCGCCATCCTGCTTTTCACTCATTGCCGAAAGATACTGCGAGCGACTGACTCCATAACCTGCCAATAAAACAGTGCACAGTTCTGAGGACATTTTATTATCCAAATTAATTATATTCATTATCATTAGGAATAAAGTCGTGTGTTTTATGCAAGGCGTTTCAGTCACGAAAAGACAGGCGCGACCCTCCTTTAGGTGTCAAATTACGCCTCGGTATGTTGTTTTGCATTAAATAAAATTATTTAAAGCACAGTAATGATTTTATAGATAAAATAAAACATACACAAACCTGAATTTCACAGAGGAAATGCACCAATTTTGCGACGCTGAGAAGAGAAGAACTGTTGTTCTGGAGACTGGAGAGAATTCAAACAGCGCGCGCTCACTCAACCGTTGAGTTGTCGTCACGTCAGACTGTGGGGGAGGGGTGCATTGTTTTAATTGAGTAAACTTACTCAATTTCTTGATTTTAATTAAATAATATTTTTGTTTCTTGAAACAGATCAGTTTAATTCTCCATTATCAATTATTTTGATAGAAATTTCACAAATATATTAAGTGTATTATAAATAAATAATTGGTTAGTCAAATACTAAATTCTTTTAGTGAAAAAAACTTAAATATAACTGTAAATGTTACATAAAATTAACTGTTGGATTTTTTGTCAATTATTTTGGTATGTTTAACTCAAACAATCAAGTAAACGATATTAAGAGATTTTTTTTAGGTTAATAAAGTTAAATATTACTGTAATATTTACTAAGCCACAGAATTATTTTTTAGAGTGTATTTTACTAAATAAATCAATTTAAAAACTAATGTCTGCAGGGCAAACACAAGGGAAAATGGCCAGAGCAGCCTCCCCACCTCCTTAACCAAACGAACACTCTGGTTAAATAAGTAATTTTTCCGCCAAACAGATATGAGGACAACCATTTTAGCAAGGTAAAAAAAAAAAAAAACCTGCATCAACCACGTATAGTCCCAAGGGCACAGCCGGGGACACAGATCAGTGGGAATAAGATGGCCAGCCAGAGTGGGCCAGCACATGTACATAAGCACACAACATCATGTGGCCAAAAAATACAGAACGGCACAGCCGGTCCATACTGACACTTGGATAACTAACCTCACAGTGTAGTTCAGCCAGGGGAGCTAAGATAGCGTGAGAGTAGCCTGCACATGAACGAGTCTGAGCAGAACATACTTGCAACTAGACCGACAGAAGTCTAGCCTGCAGAGCGGGAACTTCTAGGTTGTAGAACCTAACAAATGTAGAGGGGAGGCCCAGCCCGCCGCCGTACAGATGTCGTAAATAGAAATCCTGCTGGACCAAGCCCACGAAGAGGCCATGCCTCTAGTGGAATGAGCCCTGTGAGGGACCAAGCCGTCAAGGGCATAGGACACAGGATTTCCAACCAAAAAATGTTTTATTAAACGCAAAAAACAAAGTTACAAATTAAATAACTTGAAAAACTGACTGAAAATAAAGTCAGGTCTGGGCCCATAAAAATGGTAAACTAAAGAAGATCAAACTAAAACAGTAATCAATGAAACAAACTAAACAAAGAAAACATGGCCTCCCAAATGACACACATGGGGAACTTATATACACACAGGACTAGTCCATTAGACATACACAGGGAACACCACAAATATCACTTAACACAATTACAATAAATAAAGTAATTAACTTCAGAAATATCAAGCAATGGGTCATAAACAAAATAATGTACCCAAATAATTATAGTCAACAAAATATAAATAGAATTATAATAAACAAAACAAACATACAATCAATCATGCACCCCCCAGCTAATTGGCAACATGGATTAGCCCAACAGAACAAAATGGCAGCAACTGACGCTAGGGATGGGGAAATGAAGCCTCATGAATCACTGAGGCTTTCCCCTGACTGTTCCGGGAAAAGATTCAAAGCTTCGAGAGTGTCGAGAACAGCGCCATCTGGTGCTTATTTAAAATAAAGCAGCCAGAAGCCTGTGTTAGAATCTCTGGCAGATGAAGCAACCACAACACACTCTCAATGTTATGTGTAGCCTACAAATAAAAGCCTAACATGTTTGTGTTTGATTTGTTCATTAAATAAATTCATTTTCCCATTAAAGTGTTACAATAAAATATAATATGAGCTTATATGATTCAATAAGATTTAATGTATCTCTCTCTCAGAGAGTAGAGTTTGAGCCAGTCTCGCCATCGCCTCCAACCGTTCCCTCATCTGCACAACATAAGAGATCACATTTACCAAGTCCCCGCTACCCTGGGTTCCTTCCCACAGCTCACGAAGCAGGGTCAAAGGGCCTCTCACCTCCCGTCCATATAATAACTCAAAGGGAGAGAACCCAGTCGAGGCCTGGGGAACTTCTCTATATGCAAACAGGAGGTAGGGCAACCACTGGTCCCAATCCTTGCCTGACTCACTGATGAACTTGCGAAGCATTTGTTTGAGTGTTTGACTGAAACGCTCTGTGAGGCCATCTGTTTGCGGATGATAAGGAGTTGTACGTAAACTCTCGATACCCAGAAGCTGATACACCTGCTTTAAGAGAGTGGGCATAAAGTTAGTGCCCTGATCAGTAAGAATCTGACAGGGGAACCCAACTCTGGAAAAAAGTTGTTTCAAGCATGTCGCTACGTACTTGGCTTTAATGGACTTCATCGGGAACACCTCGGGATATCTAGTCGCATAATCAGTTATAACAAGCATAAATCTATTTCCAGCTCGACTCCTTTCTACAGGGCCCACAATATCCATACCCAGTCTCTCAAATGGTGTACCCACAACAGGTAGAGGTTGTAATGGAGCTCTGGAAGGGCTTCTCATGGAGACTTTCTGACACTCAGGACAACTTTTACAGTATCGAGTCACATCCCTCCTTAGTCCTGGCCAATAGAAGTGTCTTTTGATGTGAGCTAAGGTCTTGTGTTTTCCTAGGTGGCCAGCCCAGGGAATTGAATGACTCAACTGGAGGATTACCTCTCGGACACATTGTGGCACGACAAGCTGGTTTGTCGACTCAAACTGGCGATAAAGAATACCTTTTTGGAACAAATACCTTTCGGCAGAGTCAGTGTCATCAGCATTGGCTATAGCTTCATGTTCTGCTTTCTTGAGGTACGGAGCCAGGCTGACGTCCTCCTGCTGGAGCTGGATCATATTAGTGGGCACCTGGAAACTTTGAAACAAGTCACATGAGGGGTTAGCCGGTATCTTGGAAACATTATATGCAAGCTTGTCCCGTCGTCTTTCACTACGGGACTTCCGCGACTTTGAAGGTTCCACTTCGATATCCACATCAAAGAAAGGTAAAGTACAGAGTGTTTGCGTCGGTTTCTCTGTCCGTTTCATTTTGGCCCTGGTGACTACAACATTGCAAAGCTGTTCCGGCTGCAGTAAATCCAAAAGCACTGGTAAATCATGCCCCAGAATCACAGGATACGGCAAATTATCTGCAACCCCAACGTCCAGGTGATAAGTCTGTCCCTGTATTTTGATGTAAAGACCCGCGGTAGGTAACAGTTTCTCATCGCCATGGACACAGCATATCAGTCTCTTGTCAGAAGGATTAATCAAGGGAGGTGAAACAAACTGTCTGTGTACCAATGTCTGGTCGCTGCCAGTATCAACTAGAGCAGGGGTTTTCAACCTTTTAGGATATGCGCCAACTCAAATCAACAAACAAAAGTCGCGCCAACAGCGCATTCACCGTAGCCTTGCTACACAAAACAATCTCACAATAAAACTTTCCACTCGTCAGTAACTCTATCCACACGTCGCCTGTATTATGTGCTGCATATAGCGTGCATAAAAATTGTTATATTGAAACAGTACATATCTAGCTTACCTAATGTGATGGCTGAGCCTGTTTCTGAGAGCACAACATACCAATCCGTGGTTTGATACCCGACACAGCTATCCGTAAATCATCGTCCACTGTCAATAAGCGTGAGCGATACTTGCTTTTGATGTAAGTTAATATAGAAAATGTTGCTTCGCAGAGCCAAGTTGAGGCAAAAGGCAAAAGTATATCAATTGCAAGTCTCGCAAGTTCTGCGTACTCTGTCTCCACTGACAGCCAGAATTCCGGCAGTGTGTTCGAGTCAAACAGTGTCTTCAAAGTTCGGTCACTTGAAAGGTCCAGAAGGGCATCCTGCTGATTTGATGACAGACTCACTGCGCTTTCGATGAAGGGGTTACGAACCCAGTCGTACTGGTTCCAACTATGCTGCTCAGGAAAATACTTATTGAAATGTGAAGACAGGGCTTGTAGATGGAGAGTTATTTATTTTTTTGTATCATCCCAATTAAGGTCATTTTCCATGAGAAATTCATCCAAGGTTGGGAACATGTCTACATTACCCCCATCAACCTGCCCTCTCCATCGCTCCACTTTCCTCACAAACCCCACAATTTTAATGGACATTGTTAGTAGGTTTGAATTCGGGCCCTGAAGAGACGAATTAAGGGTATTGAGTCTATCAAAAATGTCAGACAGGTATGCAAGATCTGTGAGCCACTTTGGGTCAGTAAAAAAATTTGCAAAGGAAGATGCACAGTCGAGCAGAAAAAGTCTTAGTTCGTCACGCAACGCAAATATCCTCTGCAATACTTTACCTCTGGAGAGCCACCGTACCTCCATGTGCAAATGTAACGATTCATATTCTGACCCCATTTCTTTGCATAATAGGCCAAACGGTCTTGTTTTTATGGGGCGAGTCTTGATGAAATTGACAATTTGTGTTGCTGTTTTAAGCACTGCGTTGAATTCGTCAGGAAGAGTTTTTGCTGCAAGGACCTCCCTGTGGATCATACAGTGGGTGAAACGCACATGCGGAGCTACTTCACGAACCAAAGCAGTGAGACCTTTATTTTTCCCTAACATGGCTCCCGCTCCGTCTGTGCACACACCGACACAGTTGTCCCAACAAAGACCAAGTTCATCCAATTTACCATTGAGTTTTTCAAAAATATCTCTTCCGGTGCATGTTTTTTCCATTGCTGAGCAAAATAACAGATCTTCAAGCAATTTTCTCTCATGACGGTAGCGAACAAATACAAGTAGTTGCGAAGAGTTTGAGATGTCTGTCGACTCGTCTAATTGCAATGAAAAAAAAAATCCGTCCCGTATTCTCTCAATTAGTTGACATTTGATGTCGGTTGCCGACATGATTTTTTAATCCTGATTCTTTACGGCGAAAAAAGTCAACCGGTTTATCTTTTAACGTCGGGTGTTTGGTTTGTAAGTGACGTATTAGTTTCACAGGTTTTAAACTGTCATTTGCAAGGACCTCAGAACATACAACACACTGTGGACGTGGTTCGTGATTAAGTGTGATGCACGTGAATCCGTATTTGATGTACTGTTCGTCATACTTTCGTCGTTTTGATGCACCCAGGCCTTTGGTTTTTCCTATTAATCCTCTCTGCGTGGAAAGCCCCGTTGACGTGGAGGGTTCGACATCAATTTGCGGAAGTTGTACAGGTTCAGTCGGACACTCTTCTTCTTTTTTGCCTGAAGGTTCACCCGTTTTATCACTGGTATTATTACGTTTAAGCCACCGGTCCATTTTTGTTTTGTTTTAATATTTAGATTGAACTCGATCGCGTCAACTCTGCTCCTCTGCTCTGTAGCCAACTAATATATCACCATGGCAACGTCACAGAGACTGAGGTCGCCTCGCCTGATTAGCTGCGGGACTAATCAGATTGCCCCCTCTAGTGGATGACTAAAGATTTACTATCTTACATTCACGTTTCACTTAAGCCTCTGAATTCACAGTTTCTCGCGACCCCCTTAACAGGTGTTGGCGCCCCCCTAGGGGGGCGGGCCCCACAGGTTGAAAACCCCTGAACTAGAGCATGGAGTTCTTTACCGTTCACTTCTACAGTGGTCATCTTTAAGGACAGTCCAGGCTTTACCGGAGCTGCATTCTTTCTGGGCACATAACACACTTGAGAGAGCTTGACAACGTTCTTCGGGCAAACAGGTTTAGTATGACCCTCTTGGCCACACAGGTAACAAATAGGCACTTTCTTAGGTGGTTTAAAAGACGCAGATTCAGATTTTCCTCCTCCAGGAGGCTTACCAGAGTTGTAGCACTGGGGCGGATGAAAGACATGGGCTTGCGAGAATCTCTCCCACCCCGCCAACTCCATGGCTGGTTCCTTCCCCGGGCAGCAATGAACACATCCGCCAATGATGCAGCTTCAGCAGCAGTATCAGGGCCCCGCTCACGGATCCATACCTGAAGCTCAGGAGAGAGCATTCGGAGATACTGCTCAAGAATAATTATTTCTCCAATTTCCTCAACAGTTTTACCTTTAGGTCGAATCCACTTCCCATACAGCTCCTTCAGCCTGGCATACAGTTCATTGGGACTCTCAGATGATTCAACCTCCAGAGAACTAAATCTTTATCGATAAGTTTCTGAATTAATGTCGTACTTTCTCAGAATAGCCGACTTGACACAAGCATAATCAAGAGAGTCATCAATGTCCATAAGCACATATGCCGCTCGGGCCTTACCAGTCAGTAGGGGAATCAGGCGGAATGCCCAGTCAGCCTTAGGCCAACAACACGCTGCAGCAATCCTCTCAAAGGTTATCAAAAAAAATGTCTATGTCATCAGAGTCACTTCATTTTTCTAATCTAGGCTCTTTGACCAAGGACTGACCTCTATCATGGTCCACGTGGTGAAGGTCTCTTTCACTCCTTTTAGGGAATGGTCGATCAGAATCAGCGTAACCATCCTGCATTTCCCCTGGACTTGGATTCATAGAAAGTGGATCAGGGGTGGGCGGAGTATGAGTACGAGCTTGCACCTCCATCTGAAGTAGGCCAAACTGGTGCTGCAATGCCTTAAATCGTCGTTCTTGTTCCTTTTGCTCTTGGGCCCTCCCGGCCTCCCGGGCATCCATCTGCGCCATGTGGGCCCGGAACAAACTTGTCAGATCTGCCAGCGTTGGCTCCCGCCTTCCAGACTCCTCTGTGACAACCTCCTCACCATCCTCTATGGTCTCCACCTCTCCTTCCTGTGCTTCCCTTGGCATCATCCTTTTTGCCCCTTTTCTTCCAGGCTGACTCATAGCTAAAAAAAAACAAAACAGGGAGGACGAAAAAAGGGGAAAAACAAAAAAAACAGGAAACCTGTGCCCTCTGCGGATCCCACTTCTGACACCATATGTGAGGGACCAAGCCGTCAAGGCCAAAGGACACAGGATTTCCAACCAAAAAATTATTTATTAAATGCAAAAAACAAAGTTACAAATTAAATAACTTGAAAAACTGACTGAAAATAAAGTCAGGTCTGGGCCCATAAAAATGGTCAACTAAAGAAGATCAAACTAAAACAGTAATCAAACAAACAAACAAACAAACAAACAAACAAAGAAAACATGGCCTCCCAAATGACACACATGGTGAACTTATATACACACATGACTAGTCCATTAAGCCCCGTTCACACTGCCAGCGACACGCAGCGACAAAGCGACATGATCCCATTCATTTCAATGGAGCGCTGGCGACTTCCGGCGACACGAGCGACAGTGACCGTTGGCGACAGAATGTGGGCGTGTCAAGCGACACGAGACGCGCGACAAAAGTTCAGAAATGTCAACTTTATGCAAATGAGAAGCGATTTTCACGAGCGACAACCAATAGGAAAGAAGACTTTCAGAGGAGCTCAGCTCACGTCACCGTCTCGAGTGCAGGCAAGACAGGAGTTCGAGGGCGATTTCACTGTTTTATATGATTTGACTGTAACCACATACATGGATATAATAAAATGATGCATGGAAAAGAAACTGTCGACAGTCTCAGTGAGTTTAATTCACACATTTAGTTCGAGTGTTGTAATTATGATGCAAGTTTAGCACTGCTGCAGATAATTTTACAGTTTCCCCTGCATTATGTTGACTATTAGGGACAAGAAAATTGATTATTTGTCAAATTCGAATGACGTTTTAGTAATTTATGACAGTATGAGTTAATCTGTTGATTGATCGATCGTTAATCCAGTAGGCTAAATGATTTAATCCACTGAACACTGCTGTGGTAATATAAAAACACTCTCCCAACAGCATACTGTTTCTTTTGAGCCTAAATCCTAGTCAAATTAAAATGATATAGTTGTATATATCACTTGTGATGGTATTTTGTATAGATATGGCCAGACGTGCAGTCTACCAGTCACATTAGAGCGACAGCACTATGAACGCCCACAAGCGACTTCACAGTACAGAGACTAGCGACATACAGCGACAAAATCGCTGGCAGTGTGAACGGGGCTTTAGACATACACAGGGAACACCACAAATATCACTTAACACAATTACTATAAATAAAGTAATTAACTTCAGAAATATCAAGAAATGGGTCATAGACAAAATAATGTACCCAAATAATTATAGTCAACAAAATATAAATAGAATTATAATAAGCAAAACAAACATACAATCAATCATGCACCCCCCAGCTAATTGGCAACATGGATTAGCCCAACAGAACAAAATGGCAGCAACTGATGCCAGCAGGTCCTTTATTGGAATGGACCTCCACCGGAGCGCAGCGTCCCAGACAGCGCCAAACCTCCGCTCTTCCCACGTAAGCAACTTAAACTCAAAAGAAATAAACGTTAACACAATATACCTAGTGGTGGGCAGATCGAGGCTTCGTGAAGCAATGAAACAGTTGAACCAAATGGGACATATTGTTTCGAGGCTTCGAATCAATCCTACACCCGTCTCAACGGTGACACCTAGTGGTCACTTGCAGGTGTTGCTCTGAAACAACCTTGACGAGCCATTAAAAAAATGTGTTGTTTTTTTATTATTGTATTTTTCTAATATGTGAAGCTTGTAACCTGTTGGCTCCTCACTGTGCATAATGTTATTTTGGTCCTGCAAAATGAATATTAATAAAAGAAATCAAGCCACAATGTCTCACTTTTTTAGAGATTTTTATTTAAAAATATTAATTTCTCTGCTGTGGAAGGACTTAGCCTACTTCTTTTTTTACAGATAATTTCTTCAGCCTTTGAAAAAATCCTCTCACAAGGGACTCTTGTTGCTGACGTGCAAATATATATTTTTAGCTAGGACATACAAATGAGGAAAGATTACTGCTCTCTCTTTCCAGTAAGTTAGTGGATCATGAGTTTTGGGCAAATATGCAAATTTCAAATTCTCCTCAAATGGCGCATCATGGATGATGTATTGTTGCAGTAGGCTAGCTGCCGATCACAATACACACATCTCACTTTATTTGGGGTTTCTAAACGGAAATGCTCCCACACCACAGATGTACAGCATCTCTTCTGGGGAGCCTCCATTTTATCTATCTATCCAAATCTATCTATCTATGTGTATATCTATATGAATCTATGTATGTATATAGATATGTATCTATAATCTATCTATGTCTCTAAATATGTATCTAGATATGTACCTAGATATGTATCTAGATATAATCTATGTATCTATATATGTATCTATCTATAATCTATCTATAATCTATCTATGTATTTATATATAATCTATCTATATATGTATCTATCTATTAATCTAGCAGTCTATATATATTTATATCTATGCATCTATTAATTTGTCACTATATGTATACTCTGTCTGTCTCTAGCCTATCAGTCAATGTGTTGTGTAAATTTAAATGTAAGCCTAAATAGCCTATAACTAATCAAATCGCTTTTGTCACTATATCACCAAAAGTCCGCTATCTCAAAATCAAACTCCTCTCACAAAAACCCACAAGGTCAATATGCGTTGATTTCACTTTTATACAGATGTGCGATTGTGTGGTCTGTTCCCGACCGTGTCAATCAAACGTTGATTCGGCGGACCACACCTGATGAAACACTTAGTGAAACACTTCGAGGCTTCGTTTGGCCATAGTCACGCTTCGGATCAGTGTTTCGAAACATCTGCGCTTCGGGATCTCGCAAAGCTTCGGAACGACTGTTTCGCGTCAGCCATCCCTAAATATACCACTAATAACTAGAAAGTGTGCACCCAACCTAGTCATGTATGGTAAAAGTGTAAATTAGAAATAAAGTGGGTAAAATGAACCAAATCTGTGTCTGTCTTTATTATGAAATATATATATATAGGGTGATCTGCAACAAAATATTTAATTATGAAATGTACTAAAGGACAACCAAAATAACATGTAAACAAACAAAAGAGAAGGATGTATGTCTGTGTGTGTGGTTTAGTTACCACCTTGCTGTGTGGCCACGTTGTCGGCCATCACAAGCCCTAACGCCCAAAGGGCACTGCAGGTTTTTAGACGCATATGCGGCCGCAATAGCGTCAACAATCCACCTGGACAGACTCTGTTTTGAGGTGGCGAGGCCTTTATCACGTCCACCGAACGAAACGAAGAGCTGCTCCGAGCGCCTGAAGGCGGCGGAGTGCGTAATGTAAACCCTCAGCGCTCTAACAGGGCAGAGGAGGTTAACATGGATTTCGCTACCGAAACCCTGCAAGGCCGATAACGTATAACCTGCGCTCTGAAAGGAGTGCCAAGCACCTTGGGGACATAACCATGTCTTGGCTTGAGGATGACTTTAGAGTCATTGGGCCCAAACTCAAGACACGCGCCGTTAACGGATAACGCGTGTAAGTCACCCACGCGCTTAACTGAAGACAGGGCTATCAGAAAAGTGGTTTTGAGCGAGAGGTATTTCAGATCCATGGTCTATAACGGCTCAAAAGGATGTGCTTTCATGGCCTCCAGGACCACAGAAAGATCCCAAATAGGAACCGACGGAGGTCGCGGGGGATTCATCCTCCTGGCTCCTCTAGGGAAGCGGATGATGAATTTGTTCCTTCCTATTGCCTGGCCGTGCGTCGACTCTGCGAACGCCGCAATGGCCGCAACGTAAACTTTGAGCGTGGAAAGGGACCTGCCCTTTTCCAGCAGCTCTTGAAGGAAAACAAGTACCTCAGAGACCCCACAGGTTTGTGGGTCCAGGCCTTTACCCGCGCACCAGCCGGTAAATACAGACCATTTCGACGCGTAGAGCCTTCTCGTGGAGGGAGCTCTAGACCAGGGGTTTTAAGCTCTCTGTTAAGGGGGTCGCGAGAAACTGTGAATTCAGAGGCTTAAGTGAAACGTGAATGTAAGATAGTAAATCTTTAGTCATCCACTAGAGGGGGCAATCTGATTAGTCCCGCAGCTAATCAGGCGAGGCGACCTCAGTCTCTGTGACGTTGCCATGGTGATATATTAGTTGGCTACAGAGCAGAGGAGCAGAGTTGACGCAATCGAGTTCAAGCTAAATATTAAAACAAAACAAAAATGGACCGGTGGCTTAAACGTAATAATACCAGTGATAAAACGGGTGAACCTTCAGGCAAAAAAGAAGAAGAGTGTCCGACTGAACCTGTACAACTTCCGCAAATTGATGTCGAACCCTCCACGTCAACGGGGCTTTCCACGCAGAGAGGATTAATAGGAAAAACCAAAGGCCTGGGTGCATCAAAACGACGAAAGTATGACGAACAGTACATCAAATACGGATTCACGTGCATCTCACTTAATCACGAACCACGTCCACAGTGTGTTGTATGTTCTGAGGTCCTTGCAAATGACAGTTTAAAACCTGTGAAACTAATACGTCACTTACAAACCAAACACCCGACGTTAAAAGATAAACCGGTTGACTTTTTTCGCCGTAAAGAATCAGGATTAAAAAATCATGTCGGCAACCGACATCAAATGTCAACTAATTGAGAGAATACGGGATGGATTTTTTTTTTCATTGCAATTAGACGAGTCGACAGACATCTCAAACTCTTCGCAACTACTTGTATTTGTTCGCTACCGTCATGAGAGAAAATTGCTTGAAGATCTGTTATTTTGCTCAGCAATGGAAAAAACATGCACCGGAAGAGATATTTTTGAAAAACTCAATGGTAAATTGGATGAACTTGGTCTTTGTTGGGACAACTGTGTCGGTGTGTGCACAGACGGAGCGGGAGCCATGTTAGGGAAAAATAAAGGGCTCGCTGCTTTGGTTCGTGAAGTAGCTCCGCATGTGCGTTTCACCCACTGTATGATCCACAGGGAGGTCCTTGCAGCAAAAACTCTTCCTGACGAATTCAACACAGTGCTTAAAACAGCAACACAAATTGTCAATTTCATCAAGACTCGCCCCATAAAAACAAGACCGTTTGGCCTATTATGCAAAGAAATGGGGTCAGAATATGAATCGTTACATTTGCACATGGAGGTACGGTGGCTCTCCAGAGGTAAAGTATTGCAGAGGATATTTGCGTTGCGTGACGAACTAAGACTTTTTCTGCTCGATTGTGCATCTTCCTTTGCAAATTCTTTTACTGACCCAAAGTGGCTCACAGATCTTGCATACCTGTCTGACATTTTTGATAGACTCAATACCCTTAATTCGTCTCTTCAGGGCCCGAATTCAAACCTACTAACAATGTCCAATAAAATTGTGGGGTTTGTGAGGAAAGTGGAGCGATGGAGAGGGCAGGTTGATGGGGGTAATGTAGACATGTTCCCAACCTTGGATGAATTTCTCACGGAAAATGAGCTTAATTGGGATGATACAAAAAAATATCCTAAAAGGTTGAACCCCTGCTCTAGACTGCGTGATCGTGTTCACCACCCCTTCTGGCAGGACAACGGGTACCCGTTGATTATCCATGCATGCAGAGCCCTGCGCTCTGGATGAGGATGCCAAATCGAACCGCCGGCTTGAGAGAGGAGGTCCCTTCTCACCGGAATCGGTCATGGGGCCAGATCCGTCAGCTGCATCAGCTCTGGGAACAAGACTTGGTTCTCCCATCGCGGGGCCACAAGGACCAGAGTGGAAGGATTACTGTTGTCTTTGATTTGTTTGAAATAAGGACTGAACTTTCTTGACTTCCTCCAGAAAAGGGAAAGAAGACTTAAAAGACATACCACATACAACAGGACTGAAAAACTAGAGAATATAACCAACTTTAGCGGACATTTATCTTAAAGGAAGTGGTATACTCTCTTTTGACAATTGTATGTTGATTGTTTGATTGATTGTGTTGTTTGTTTTTTGTCGTTTTGTTTTGTCAGTAAAGCCGGCTTAATTTAATTTCTTTAATCATCCCCTTTTCTGTGATTTTAATTTTTTTTTACATATCACTCAATCTCCTTAGCCGAACCTAACAACACTGGTCAAAATGAATATATTGAGTTAGTTGAGTAACTGAGTAACAATTGTAATAGGTGTTACATCAACAAATCCGAATTGGGCATCAAGTCCTGCATTGTAAATGCTGCCACTGTCTGAACGTCAGAGAATCCTCGCACTCATTGGCTGCCGCCTCTGTAGATATGCTAGTATAGTGTTGTAGTGTATTTGGTAGTGTGAGAGTGAAATTTTACAATAAGAGGCAAGTTTTATTGTACTTTACCAGCAGAGACAACAGGAGAATCAGTATCTGCAAAAACAAAAATAAAAACAAGCAATGTTCTACTTTTTTAATGTACTCTATTTATAAAATTCACCATTTTATTTGCAAAATGATGTTGCATGTCAAATGTATTATTATTAAAATGCTCAAATATGCATCTCTGTTAATATTTTTAGCAGTTTATTCCTCTGTATAATCGTGAATTTTGTTTTTAGATACTTTTACATTATAAATGGAGTTTATTGTTCATTGTCATTTATTTATAACTTCTACCATTCATGTAGGGGCTTATATATGGGATTATGTCAGATGATATCATCCATGTAGAAAATTACATTTCTGACAGTTTCACATCCTCAGTCATCGTTGACGTCTTTTGGGTTGGTGAAGTATCTGTCTGAGCTGCTAAACCTGTTTGCTCTGGTCATATGAACTGTTACACTCACTCATGCGATACCAAAGACAAAAAATCCCATGGTAAAATCTGAATATCCATCATTATGGATCAGCAGTCAGACGTCATGCCACTGACATCTTACAACAATGAACAATGAAATTCTGAAAACAGTGTTTTTTTCTTTCATTGAAGTATGTGATACATGCCAATGATCATGTAGGCCAGTGGTTTTCTTAAAAACCAGTGTATCTATTCTGGTCTTGATGTTACAGGCATTGTCTGTATTTGGTATCTGAGAGGTGACTGAGGGTCTGACCCGTGTGTGGAATGCAGTAACAGTGTTTACTCATTTAGCCCGTCTTCCAGAGAATAAACATCTACTTGTTTTGTAATTAATTAATTTGCTCATACAAACTAATCAAACTAATCAAGAGTTATATTTTGTAGAAAGAGAATTGTCAGTTTGAACTTTATTCTGCTCTTCTCATCATAGCTGTATGAGACATGTAAAGACAACTGTGTCTAAGGTCATGAAGGTCAATAACACACCAAATGTATCCACTAATACATATGCATACTTAGCATGTGCAATTCTTTTTAGGATTTATAGCACAATTTGTCACTATGGGCCCTATTTTAACGATCTGAAACGCAAGTGTCAAAGCGCAAAGCGCAAGTAACTTTGTGGGCGGGTCTCGGCGCTGTTGCTATTTTCCCGGCGGGATAAATGACTCTTGCGCCAGGCGCAAATCTAAAATGGGTTGGTCTGAAGTAGCTTCATTATTCATAGGTGTGGTTTGGGCGTAACGTGAAATAAACCAATCAGAGCGTCATCTCACATTCCCTTTAAGAGCAGAGGCGCTTTTTCCATAGCGCATTGCTATTGTAACGGCGGATTTGCCAGACGAGCGCCAGGAGCGGTTCACAGCCAAGGAGAGCAACGCTCTCGTCACGGCCGTAAAAGAGAGAAGTTACATTGAAATGGAGAAACCCACCCAAATTAACTTCGGTTAAACACGCGTATGATAATTTGGGTAAATGTGTAAGCTAGATGTATGCTTTTATAATAAATTATCTATCTATCTATCTATCTATCTATCTATCTATCTATCGTAATAATGTATGATTTGCAAAAATGAAAACGGCTGCTTCTGTGTAGATTAGAGAATCAAAGTGCGCGTTGTGCACAGGCTACATTGATTATGGCCAAGCATGCGCCCTTAAAATAGCATATGAATAACATGCGCAACGCGCCACTGACTTTAAACTATTTTTTCCTGGTTAGTGGCGCAATTGTTTTCTAAACCTGCAAAATAGCATGAAGGAACGTTTGCGCCGGAACACGCCTCCTCTTTGCGCTGAACCGCCCCCGGGAGCGCAAGTGTATTTCCTAACTTACCGACGTGCTTCTGTGGAGGGAAAAGTCCGCTTTGCGCGGGTGCAAAATAGGAATGATACATGCGTCGGTGTACAAAGTCACTTGCGCTGGGTGCAAGATAGGGCCCTATATGTTAAACTATGACAGTGAATCATGTGTAGAAGTTTGTATCAGTGCTCTGTGCCGTGTGGATGCGGTTTTTATGTTCTGTTCCTGTGAAGTCCTGACGAAAGTTATTTTATTTAACTGTGTTTGCAGGGGTAGTTTATTATTATGAGCCTGAAAGTCCTTGTGAGCCGGTGTCTGAAGCACGTGTACTAAACGCCAATCTTGATTGGTTACTGAAGTCAGGTGACGTCATAGGTTGTCCAACTGGCTATACTGTATAAAGGAGAACACATTAACAGGTTCTTTGTCTTCAGGAAACTGTTTGTTTGTGTGTACATGTGCTATAAGTACGTGTGAGAGAACTCAAAAAAACAAAAAGAGTGAATGCAGATATAGGAAGTGTATGCCTCCGTGTGAATGATATATCATACCAAATGACACTAACGATCTTGTCTTGGAGTGGAGCATGAGCGGTCAGCCCTCGAGGGGGCTATGTGCTCACTCTGATCACTTCACAGTGAGAAAGCTTCGTTCCCACCTTTTGGGTGGCGTTTATGGTCGTGGGGTTCACAGCTTGATTTGGCCGACGAGCTTGGGACGGGTCTTTCCCTTTCGCCAGTTCCTGAGGCTCTTGCTCTGAATCCGTAAGCGCACTTGCTGGTTTCTTCCGGTCTGGTGAAGAGCTTGTTGCTTGGCCGCTGTAGTTCAGAGGAACTAGATGTGACAGGAGTTGAGGCGGATGTTTTGTCTGAGCCCGCCTCTTCCTTGTCACCCACGTACGAGGAGTTACTGGATGTAATTATTTGCACCAGTGTCAGACTGACTCTAAACTGGACGGTGGCTAGGCGAGCGGTTCATGGCAGGTCACAAACATTCGTCTCCTGCAAGCCTTCCGTTTCTCCCAGACCTCTATGATGAGGTATTGAGGTCTTGGGGGAAATCTTTTTCTGCCTGTATGTTCCCACCCAGCAAGTCCAACTACGCTAACGTTAAGGGGCTGGAGGAACATGGGTATGTGAAGATGCCCTGGATGAAGAAATCGTTAGCTGGTTATCTCTCATCCGGAGAGGCTCCCACTTTGCCCTTAAAGCCTTGCCAGTTTACATCTAAACTTGTGGGCAAAGCGGTAGTGGGCCAACCTGGTGGTGTTGCAGGCGTGCCATTTTTTTGCCGAGTTAGACACATTCCTGGGTCAACATATTTTGTTGATCCAGGAACAACATTCCTGTCCAAAACTTTTGTCCTAACCCGAAACATGACCTTACCCATAAGTTATCCCTGAAAATCAGAGGGAAATGATAGGTGAATAACACTGATGTAGAAGCACCAAACCCTGGTTGTAAGCCTAAACTTGGAATAAACTGTAAAACCCTCAAATCCGATTAGTTGATGGGAATTTTGTTCCAGGAACATGTTGTACTTGGTGAAATCAGCTACCAAGTTGACCTCTTGAGGGACGCTGATTTCGGGACACAGTCGCAGAGCTCCGCCACACCACCGACCTTGCCCCAAGAACTTGCCACATATTTTTGAACTAGATTTCCAAGAGATTTTTCCTTTTCTTGATCAGGAACACACTTATGTGTCATAGATCAACACTTGAACCTTTTAAAGGCTTATTTACATCTCAGGTTTTATGCTGTATTTATGTTACACAACATTAGTTAATATAAATGTCAGGCATTAAACGTATTCAAATAGCTATTTAAATAATTTGACAAATAGTGCATTTCAGTTGTGAGTTTGCAGTGTATTGTAACGTAAACTGTATATATGACTCTGGGTCAATACGAATTAGCTCAAGGATATAGGGAATTTGGAATTATTAATAATCATAACTCATGGTCATAATTCATAAATCGCATAACTCATGGTCATAATTCATAAATCGCATATACATTTACTTTATCAATTATCGAGATTACCTTGTTCTGTAACTGGTCTAGTCATCAGTCATTCGTCCAGCGAATAAATGTAAGATTATCACAGTCAAGAAGGGGTATCCCGTTTACAAACTCCAAGAAAATGTATCTTCTGGCCGTGAACATAAAACTTTCTGGGTTTATGAATTAAAACTACTCAAAGTAGTCTATAATATCGAGTGTGTAGCTTAGATCTTTTGGCATTTTCATTGACTTTATAAAGATGGATTTTCAAATACAGAGACAGTCAAAGTATGAATAAGTTTTAATAAATGTCAAGACTAGTTATTACATAAGCTACAACCAGGGCTTGACATTAACTTTTTTGCTCACTAGCCAATGTGGCTAGTGGTTTTCCAAAGTTACTAGTGTCATGATTCTAGGGCTGCGTTCCAGTCCAAAGTTGTCATGCCCTTCACTTGCTAACTTCCCTCCGTCTCGTTCACTCGGATGTACGTCATTGCGAGTGCCCACTACTGGCGGAAACTGCAATGGGCTGAATTGGAACGTCCTAAGCCCTTGATCACTTGGAATCAGCTATGTAGTTGATTTATTATTTACATTTTTTTTCCTTTAAGAATTTGTTTAATGCAGCATCCAAATGTTTATATGTGTGTTTGGGTTGTTTTAAATAAAAATAAAAATATATAATATATCATAGAGTTGTCTGTTGTGGTGGTGATTAAACGAGATCTGTGGTGACGTCACAATCGTACTGCATTGTGGGACATATAGGTGCCTGAAGTGTACATATGAAGTAGACTCGCTCCCTCGGTCAAAATCGAGGGAATGAGGGTCTGTCCATCTAAACTTCCCTCGTCCACTTCACGAAGTGGAACGCACTTCAAAATGGCGGCAGGGATTCCCCCGAGGGGAAGTGCTTAGGGAAGTTCGCAAGTGCGTGTCTAAAAGTGGACTGGAACGCAGCACTGTACTGTGTTTCCCTTGTCTTGTATGGACTTTTGTTATTTCCTGTCCTGTGCCATGTTTTGTAGTCCTTTGTAGTTTTTCTTGTTTATTAGTCTCCCCAGGTGTTTCTGATTAACCACACCCCCTTGTTATCCTGTTTAGCTTGTTTGCCTGTGTATATAAACGTCTGTGCTTCAGTTGTTGTTTGTCGGTCGTTGTAGCTGTTTCCGTGTTCCTGTCCTGGGTTCTGTGTTCCTTTGTTTGCCCTGGAGTTCCTGTGTGTTTCATTAAATTAGTTTTGCGTAGTGATGGCAAAATGAGGCTTCCTGAACCACTGATACCTCGCAGGCCATTGCTTCAGCCAAAGGTTCATTACTCGAAGCTTCATTCAGCATTGCTCACTAGTGACACCTAGCTACTGTGCAAAGAAATAGCAGACAAATTCATTCATTCTGAACCAGTGTGTCCCCCCCCCCCCCCAAATTTTATACGATATATATATTTTTTTTAGAAAAATATTTGTATGAATAAAAATATGTATTTATTTATTTTGTACTCGCTGTAGATGTATTGTATGTAACCTTTCATTTGCAATAATAAAAAGACATGAGCAGACATTTGTCCATTACTGTGTATAATATAAAATATGTATCTTTCTCTGTCTGAATTTACTTGTGCAGAGTCACACACACAGTTAATTAAATATGCATTAATTGTTTGGATAGTGACAGTATGAACAACAACAGTGACACTGTGTTGAGTGCAGTGCTTATGTTGGAGGGAGTGTAATAAAGTAAACTGCAACAGAATAGTCTGGAAGGAAGGATTACAATCGATTTTTATTGAGAAACAGAATAATTTCAAGTGTGTTGGGGTAACACACTTATTTAAAAAATGCCAGTGCCAGCTGGTATAAATGAGGACACTGATGCTTCTGTTGAGCCCAGACAGGGCAGGATTCCCTCTTTCTTGCTGGCTCCATTACCAGGAAAAAGGAAGAGTCACAAAAAGCAAACAAATCCAAAAGGACAATCCAAATAAAAAAATCCAGAGCAATCCAAATAATCGTATCTAATTAATATCACAAGACTATAATATAGCTAAGCCTACTATAATTAATAATAACAATATACTATAACTATTCTAACCTGATAATGTAATAATATACAGCCCTAACACATATGACACAATAACGACAACGACAATGACAATGATAGTTATTTAACTCTCTATGACTCTTTAATACTACTACATCTGCTTTTTACTACTGCTGACAACACCCACAAGGTGGCGCGAGTTTCGAACCGCCTTTTATCCAGAAGCGACACTCAGACCGAACCGATGACGTATCCACACAAACCGAGGCCTCGTTTGTCATCAGTCACGTGATTTTCACGTTAACAACACAAGCCTCGAATCGCGGCTTCATCTGGCACGCCCATTTTTTCTCGACACAAGCTCCGACGCCTCGGTTCAAATGTCACATCACTAGTTTTGCGTATGGTAGGGATGGGGAAATGAAGCCTCATGAATCACTGAGGCTTTCCCCTGACTGTTCCGGGAAAAGATTCAAAGCTTCGAGAGTGTCGAGAACAGCGCCGAGAGCAGCGCCATCTGGTGCTTATTTAAAATAAAGCAGCCAGAAGCCTGTGTTAGAAGCTCTGGCAGATGAAGCAACCACAACACACTCCATAGTTTCAATGTTATGTGTACAAATAAAAACCTTTCATGTTTGTGTTTGATTTGTTCATTAAATAAATTATTTTACCCATTAAAGTGTGACAATTAAAATATAAAATGAGCTTATATGATTCAATAAGATCTAATGTAGGCTCTCTCTCTATATATTTCTCTCTCTCTCTCTCTCTCTCTCTCTCTCTCTCTCCACACACACACACACACACACACACATACACACAATGAATAAGGACATTGTCTGATAGGATCATCTGTTATTAAATGTGCTTATGACACTTGTTACTGATAGTGCTTAACTGTAGGAATGACAGAAAGTTGATAAAGTTTTTAATTATTTTTATATTTTTGGATGTTGCCATTGCTCTAAATACCAACACCCCTCTCCCCTAATCCCACCCTAAACCCCAATACCAACACCAAATTACCTAAAATCACCAAAAAGTGCAAAGATTTGACAAAAACAAAAAGACACAACAACAAAAAATAATAGCCTAAGTAGCGAAAAATTAATTTTGCTTATTTAAATGTAATATATTGTTTAACTTTCAAAGTAGGCTACAGCACTCTCCTCACAAACACATCAACCAGACTGAGGCAACGACTCGTTAAATGCGATCTGGAGTTCGAGCCTTCTGACACCCAAAGCGAAACGCGCACGTGACTGGAGAGAAAGTGAGGCTTCGTTTGTCATCGATCACGTGACTCTAGTAAACCAATACACACTCCGATACGGGGCTTCACTAGAATTAGTTTCGCTTGTGTGATATGCGCATCGAAGCTTCAGTGTCATATGTAACATCACTAGCGTATGGATTCTCTCTCTGCTTCGTCCTTGCCTCATCGTAACAGAACGACCGACCAAAAAGAATGAATCCAGCAGCATTAAATGGGAATCTCCAGCCAAGTAGGCGGCCACGCCTGATTCTGCTTCCCAGGATGTCCATCGCCATGTCGCCTGAGTGTCTCCAGCCAAGAAGGCGGCAATGCTTGATTCTGGTTCCCAGGATGGCCGTCGCCATGTCGCCTAAGAGATCATCTATGGCAGAGATGTCCGCCTTCACGCTTCCTGAGCTTTTTTCTATTCCTGATACCGCGTCTGTTCCTGAGTTTGAGCCTGAACCTGAGCTTCACGTCACGTCTGCCGATCCAGAGACTAAGCTTCACGTCACGTCTGCCGATCCAGAGACTGAGCTTCACGTCACGTCTGCCGATCCAGAGACTGAGCTTCACGGCACGTCTGCCGATCCAGAGACTGAGCTTCACGTCACGTCTGCCGATCCAAAGACTGTTCACGTCACGCCTGCCGAGCCTGCACTTCACGCCAGTCCAGCCGAGCCTGCACTTCACGCCAGTCCAGCCGAGCCTGGGACTGAGAGCGTCATGCCCGCCGAGCCTGAGACTGAGAGCGTCATGCCCGCCGAGCCAGAGTCTGTGATGGTCCTGCCCAGCTCAAAGCCCTCTTCGCCGCAGGTCCAGTCCAGCTCAAAGCCCTCTTCGCCGCTGGTCCAGTCCAGCTCAAAGCCCTCTTCGCCGCTGGTCCTGTCCAGCTCAAAGCCCTCTTCACCACTGGTTCCTTTCAGTCCAGAGCTTCCTTCGCCGCTGGTCTCGTCCAGCCCAGAGCTTCCTTCGCCGCTGGTCCCGTCCAGCCCAGAGCTTCCTTCGCCGCTGGTCCGGTCCAGCCCAGAGCTTCCTTCGCCGCTGGTCCCATCCAGCACAGAGACTTTTCCGCCGCTGGTTCTGCCCAGTCCTGAGCCTGTCTCCACCCAAAAACCTCAGCCCTCACCTGAGATGGCCACCAGCATGCCAGAACCTCAGCCCTCACCAGTGATGGCCGCCGACGTGCTTGTTCTTGAGCCGGTGTCTATTCTTGAGCTGGTGTCTGTTCCTGAGCCGGTGCCTGCTCCAGCCTATGACTCTGTAGCTGTCCCCAAGAACATTTTGGGGGGGGGGGCAGTATGTCCCGCGATTGGACCATGGAGGCCACACTGCCATGGTCCCCTCTTCAGCCAGCTCCGCCATGGCCACCTGAATGGTGGTCTCCGCCCTGGCCGCCTGAATGGTCGTCTCCGCCCTGGGGGTTGACTCCGCCTGAGGGGTCGTCTCCGCCCTGGCCGCCTGAAGGGTCGTCTCCACCTGAAGGGTCTTCTCGGCCCTGGTCGCCTGCACTGCCTGCTCCGCCCTGGTCGCCTGCACTGCCTGCTCCGCCCTGGCCTCCCGTTCTACTGCAGTCTCCAGGCCCTCTTCCGCTCCACGGGCCTGGCCCTCAATCCCGCCCCCCGGGTCCGCCTCCGCTCCACCACCCTCCTGAACTATTTCCTGAGGAGCGTCTGGAATCCGCTCCTTAAGTGGGGGGCTATGTCATGATTCCTGTACTGTGTTTCCCTTGTCTTGTATGGACTTTTGTTATTTCCTGTCCTGTGCCATGTTTTGTAGTCCTTTGTAGTTTTTCTTGTTTATTAGTCTCCCCAGGTGTTTCTGATTAACCACACCCCCTTGTTATCTTGTTTAGCTTGTTTGCCTGTGTATATAAACGTCTGTGCTTCAGTTGTTGTTTGTCGGTCGTTGTAGCTGTTTCCGTGTTCCTGTCCTGAGTTCTGTGTTCCTTTGTTTGCCCTGGAGGTTCCTGTTTGTTTCATTAAATTAGTTTTGCGTATGGATTCTCTCTCTGCTTCGTCCTTGCCTCATCGTAACAACTAGCCACACAGCATTTTTACTAGCCACATTTTTGTTGTTGTGAAATTACCTGATAAAAGTTGACTATGGCGTGCTAAAATTTACTTGAACTAAATTTACTATAAATGTAAAACCACTGTACACACCCAAATCAAGATAACAGTCATAAATGTATAACAATACAGGTCATTATCATTAGCTCTGATAAGGTTGTGTGTAAAGCTCCTTTTTTTTAAATAAAACCATGTATTAGGCTATATGTCGCCACATAGCTCCACTGGCATCCAATGTATTTAATACAATATAATATATAATATAATATAGCTGAATGTCAAATAAAGCTGTTCTCATTTCCTATGTTTTTTTTGTTTTGTTTTTGTCTGACAATAACGAGTAGCTATGATATAGTGAATGACTAAATTTAAAGGGCGTAAAAGTCACATAGAGTTTCGTTATCTCTTTGGTGCAGAGAGAAAGGGGGTTTGGAATGCAGAGTGTTCTGTCTAGGGTGTTATAAAGTTTTGGAGGAGCCGTAAAAGTTGCCGACTAGCTGGAGTATTTGTAACGTATTTGTTTGAAGCTCACCGCGTGGTGCGGCTTGTTGATTTTAAGGAGGGGATGTGTTTGATAACCTCATGATTCACTTGATGCAGAAACCATCTGGCAGAGTTTAATTCTCATGTCATTGTCGCTACAGTATTATACAGTATAAAAACCAGTGATCCATCAAGATCCCTCAAGCTGTGTTTCGAGCAGTGAAGCGAGTCGAAAGTCACAGGCCATAATTTCCCACGCGTGGATTTGAGATGTAAAGTACAGTAAATCAGTAAATAGTAAACAGTAAATAGAGTACGCTTAAGTTCTGAGCCTTTCACAAGCTAAACACATACAAACTGAACAATGCATTGGGACAGCGGCGTTGCATGATTTACACTATTGTTTGGATTACTACACACTGAAGGGGAAGCTTTATGTCCCATTGGGGATGAAGAGGATTAAGTAAAGGATTTTGCTAGGCATTTTTAAAGTTTTGGTATAGACCCGGAAGTGTCACAAATGTTGAAGTGTCACGTCATCTACACGGGAATTCACTGGACCAAGCCCTGGTTTATTCACATCCATCCAGTATTTAAGCCACATTATCACAGATACCAGAGTAATACAGACTGTGACATTACAGTAACTGAACGAGAGCATCAGCGCAAGGTAACTCACTCATTTCTTGAGTTATGCTACATACTGTATATAGCTTTTGAATCTATCTATCTATATTACTGGTAACTGAATAATCACTGAATACGAGCAAGCAAAGTGTGTTATAAATAAAAAAAAAATTATTCTGTGGCAAACAATATTTAGAGAATAAATGTTCACATTAATAAACGCTTTTGTTTTGTAGGATGAAGTCAATACAGGCAATGTTACTGATGCTTTTTATTGCATCTGTCTTTTCAAAACCAGTAAGTATCAGTTATCTGTTTTCTTTTACAGTTTTCTTTTTTATGATATTCTAATATATATAAATGTTATTTTTATTGCTACTTCAGTTTCTTTCAAAAGCATACAGTACTATTAATAATAATATTATTTTTTTCAACTATTTGAATCCCCAGTTTCCTTTGCGCAGAGGATTTGATTCATCAGACTCAAGATCCAGTTCCAGAGAGGATTCAAACTTTGAATTAAATGAGTCTACATCAAGTGAATCTGAATCTTCTGAGGAAGTTATTGTGCCACGCACATTCCCTCCAACTAGAAGACCATGACATAACTATATAAATTAATATAAAATGAATGTATACATAACAGTATACAATTGATTTGTATTGATTGATTGATTGACAATTGATTATAGTTTACAGTATAAAATCATGTTTATGCATTGACAATGAAGGTCATGATACTAATGAATTATGTAACTAATTAAGATTAAAATTGCATGTCCCTATTATTGTTTTAAGTGTTCTTTTTTTTTTTTTTTTTTTTTTTTGAAAAAACAATTATGTACGAAAAATAATCATTTTTAAATGCCGTTTAATATCGGTACAACTTTTTCTGAAGTAAGAATATACGATTTCATATCAGCATATTTATATATGAAATCATTAACTTTTCTTGTACCTTTTTCAGTAACCAAATGAAATAATAATAATAGTATACAAGTAGCCTATTAGTATTATTATTATCAGTAGTTGTAGAAGTATTAACATAGCATTAGTGTAAATGACATGAAACCTTCTATATATGATTGTTTCTTATTCAATAATGCACAGGTTTTTTTTTTTTTTTTTTTGTACAAAGTACATCTTAACAAAATAATATTATTTTACAAGGGAAAATGGCCAGAGCAGCCTCCCCACCTCCCTTAACCAAACGAACACTCTGGTTAAATAAGTAATTTTCCCACCAAACAGATATGAGGACAACCTTTATAGCAAGGTAACCATATTCCAACATTCCACATTTATATTAATGACATCAAAACAATACCTTTTTTTTTTTTTTTTTGCCAAGCTAAATAAATACACTAAGCACAGTATTAACCAAAGTAAACTATTACAATAATAAACATACATTCAACACATAAACATCAGAACTATAACATGTGAAGCACCAGGGTTACATAAAATGGTATGACCACTGCCACTGCTATTATAGGTTACGCACACTACCGGAATGAACCAGGACACAGCAGAAATCAACAGGTAAGCAAACGATACAACAACAAAACACTGAATCATATGATATTAATTGACCAACAAACACTCTATAAAAACCACAAGACTCCTAATAATTACACTTCAGCGAGTAACACTGATAAACAGTAAAAGAAATGAAACTTACAGGGTTTTTTTGTACAAGAAAACATGGCGGAAGGTAGTGACAGTGCTCTGGAGATTTTTCAGCCTTCTAAGAGGACCAAATCTGAGATGTGGTCATATTTTGCCCTTTACAAAAGTCCTGGGGAACCTTAATGGAGGATGGTCACCCTGTCTGCAGGACATTCACAAAGAAAGTCACTGCAAAAGGGTGAAACACTTGAAATCATCTTCTTGACCAACAGCTTGTATAGCAAATTCAAGATAAATTAACTTTGACCTCAATTATGAAGGTAAAATGATGTCATAATGAATTGCAAGCGCAGGGTGAGATTTGTGAAAGTGTACATAAGATTGCAAGCGTAAATTAAATTTGCATGCGCGAGAGAAGATTTGTAAAGGTGTAAATCGCCTTTCAAGTGTAAGAAAAAAATATTTGCAGCATTTAACTGTATTCGTAAGTGTAATTAATGTATTGTGAAGCTGCAGCTTCATGCTAAAGCAAAATAAATAGGATCTGTATTCTTCTGACTTCCATTGTTCCGCGCTTACACTTTTGGCACGGTTTTTGCGCACAAATACGGTCAAAAGTATTGCTGGCCTGTGAACAGCAATTTGCGACCGAAAACAACAGAGTTAGGAACTGCAAAACAGATTCATTGCGTAAAACCAAAATTTGTGTAAAAAAATAAACTGTTGCAAATGTCTAAATGACAGAGTTCCCGTAATAACCCGATTTGTACAGTTGTGTCTTTCTTTTACCTGCGCTTCCAGTTTTGGCACGATTCTCTCACTCATTTGCTGCGTCCCAATTCGCATACTATCCGTCCTAAATAGTATGCAAAACTAGATTTAGTACGTCCCAAATCGTAGTATGTTGAAATGAGTATTCCAAAGATACCCGGATGGTCTACTATTTCCGGTTAGAATTCGAAGTGCAGATCAATGCACACTCTAACGGCTAATATTGCCCACAACCCATTGCGTGCGGGAGGGAGGAGCTTTGTGGTGATGGTGGTGATGTAGACATGGCAGCCGGATGCTGCAGCGGAGATGCGCCCTCAGTTTTTAAGTGTAAGAATTCAAATGTTTAACCCTAATTAAAGTTATATTTTATTGTCTCGTAATATTAATGGGTTTATGTTGTGCCAAAAAAGTACCGTGTTTATCTTGTAGGGTCCGATGAAGATACTGAGCGCCTCATTGCAGGCTACAAAACAATAAATAAAAAGGCTCTAGTGTCATGCAAGTGTCTTTTTTATGTATTTCTTTTGATGTTTCTGTCTGACTTATTTGTAGTAATACTGTGGCTGTACAAATGTTAACTTTATCAGTCCAACCAAAGAAACATGGTTACTACACTTTTACTATAGTAAAAGCATGGTTCATTTTCATCGGGGTATTTTTAAGTATTATACATAACTTAAGTATAAGATTAAGTATAAAATACGTTAAACAATAGTTACACTATAAACTTTAAATATTTTAACTCAGAAAATAAGTAGCTTTCGTTACACACATTTGCACATGAACGTCAGAACAGCCCTCACAAACGACCTGCATTTGGTTGATCTACGACGACGCCCTGCTTCACTCCTACATTTGGTAAAACACATTGTAAATGTATTGTGGAAAAAAAAGATGGGAATAGTAAATAAAATTATATTGGATATATAAGAATGAATGAAATGTCAAATGTTTTGTTAACAGTCGTGGTATGCGTAACTAGGCAACCACGTTCTCGTTTACGTTGCATGACGTCATCGAAGTATGTCCCAGAACGTGCATACTCTTTTGCTACACACTCAAAAGTATGTACTTTTTCATCACAAAAAAAGTACATACTTATAGGTCGTAGTATAAGGCCCTGTCCCAAATGGCACACTCCGGACTTGTGGACTTCCTCAGAGTCCACACTTTGGTGACGTCATGTAGTGCAGACCTATAGGGCCCTTGGCGCGAGTCCACGAGGGCGCATTGAGAGGTATTTTTGGGACAGACTCGATCGGCATGCCGGAAATAACGGTCTGGTTGTTGTTGGACAGGAGAAATCACATTTTTGCGCTCCGACGTCTTATCTGCATGTCCACTACACAGCCTAATTTTACAGTTCTATATTTTGATATTATGCATATCACCTGGGCATTAGACAATAGATAAATCATGCTTATTTAAATGATGTATACAGTTACATATGTATAATAATACATAATGTTCCATTTGAACTAAGATTACAATTTTAAAACATAATTTAAACATATTTTTTTCAATTTACAGGTTTCAATATTCATACTATGTTTACATATGACTCAGTAAAGCCCTGCCATTCGGTTCTATTTATTTAATGAATCATAATGCGATCGTATTATTAAACACGCTATTATTATGTTTGAGACATCAACCACTGGTCGATGACCATAATGTTTGTATAAACTGTAGGTAACAACTGGTAAAATGTACATTTAGGTCATAAAAACAGTAATATTTTCTTCACAGCCATGTCAACAATTATCCGTGAGTGAAATCTCCTCCCATCTGTTGTCTGATTGGCCTTTCGCAAGGATTCCTGGGTAGTTAAAGTGCGTGGAGCCTGCATCTATGCGGGCTTCGTGGAAGACCGCTTCAAGGGTACAAAGGGGGCGCTGCTGAGCACACTTCAGAGCGGTAAAATGCTGAATGGGACGGCCTACGGACTCGTAGACTCAGCGAGCACGCGCAATTCAAGTCCACGAGACCGAAAGTCCGCATGAAGTGCGCCATTTGGGACAGGGCCTAAGTAGGCGAATTGGGACTCAGCCAGTGAGTTTTGCAAGCGCGAAGAGGAGGGCGGGTCCACCTTCTTCATGTAGCCAATCAAATGAGCTTCTCGCTGACTCTAGGTTTGCTCTTATCTGATTGGTTCAATAAACACGCCAGTCACCAGAACACATCTTTATCTTCATTTGGGCTCAGAAACGTTCTGGTTGCCGAAATGGTACTTTTAATGCACACATACATGTTAAATAAATAGATAAACAAATAAATAAATAAACAAATAAGTCATGATTGCTTAATAAGATGTGCACCATTAGGCTGATTAAAGCTGACTAACATTCATACTGAATTTCAAGCTGGTGTTAACGTTACTGGATTGAAATTTGATATGTTATATAATCTGTTACACCACTGAGCAGATGTTAAACTTTACAATCAAAACATTTAATACCCATTCTTTATGTAATAATACAATTCTGATGCAGTGTTTTTCACATCATGTCTCTGTTCGTGGTATTTAACACTCAATTATATATTTTGAAATATTGGCTTGGTTGCATTGTCAATATTGATTCTGATTAGTATGGAGTCAATATAGGGCCATATATATCTGCAAAATAAAACAATGTTTTGCAAACAAAAAAAATGTTTTGCAAAAAAAAAAATTTTTGCAAATAAAAATAAGAGTATTGAGAATTTCTTTTGCTTTTTTGCAAGTAAAAAAAAAATTATTGCAAAAGAAAAGTTAACCACTGAGAGAAAAAATAAAGTTTAGCAAAGTAAAACTTCAGCAGCATTGACTTTGCAACACATATTTCCCTTTGCGCCGCTCCTTTAAATCCGCGTTTCAGTCATCTGTGCCTCTGCGGCGCAAGCTTTCCTTTGCGCTTCATTTTTCTTTGCGCCTCGCTTTGTGTCCCTGATTTGACGTGGGGGGAGGGGTCAAGAGGTTGGGGTGTGTACAAGGGACGAAGGCGCGTCCCTCTCGTAACGTCATCAGCGCGAGCCCCAGACCGACTGGATCGATCGAAATGGCGGAGCAGAGACATGTGAGGCTGCGTTCCAGTCCACTTTTAGACACGCACTTGCGAACTTCCCTAAGCACTTCCCCTTGGGGGAATCCCTGCCGCCATTTTGAAGTGCGTTCCACTTCGTGAAGTGGACGAGGGAAGTTTATATGGACAGACCCTCGTTCCCTCGATTTTGACAGAGGGAGCGAGTCTGCCTCAATGTACACTTCAGGCACCTATATGTCCCACAATGCAGTACGATTGTGACGTCACCACATATCTCATCTAATCACCACCACAACAGACAACTCTATGATATATTAATAATATATATTTTTAATTTAAAACAACCCAAACACACCTATAAACATTTGGATGCTGCATTGAACAAATTCTTAAAGGGAAACAAAATGTAAATAATAAATCAACTCCACAGCTGATTCCAAGTGATCAAGGGCTTAGGACGTTCCATTTCAGCCCATTGCAGTTTCCGCCAGTAGTGAGCACTCGCAATGACGTACATCCGAGTGAACGAGACGGAGGGAAGTTAGCGAGTGAAGGGCATGACAATTTTGGACTGGAACGCAGCCCGGGTGATGGATCACAGGTATGTATTATTGACAATAATAGTCTGGGGCTCGCGCTGATGACGTTACGAGAGGGACGCGCCTTCGTCCCTTGTACACACCCCAACCTCTTGACCCCTCCCCCCACGTCAAATCAGGGACACAAAGCGAGGCGCAAAGAAAAATGAAGCGCAAAGGAAAGCTTGCGCCGCAGAGGCACGGATGACTGAAACGCGGATTTAAAGGAGCGGCGCAAAGGGAAATATGTGTTGCAAAGTCAATGCTGCTGAAGTTTTACTTTGCTAAACTTTATTTTTTCTCTCAGTGGTTAACTTTTCTTTTGCAATAATTTTTTTTTTACTTGCAAAAAAGCAAAAAAAATTCTCAATACTCTTATTTTTATTTGCAAAACATATTTTTTGTTTGCAAAACATTGTTTTATTTTGCAGATATATATGGCCCTATATTGACTCCATAGATTAGTGATTACTTTCGTGTGACTGATCAAGCTATTTTATGTAGCTAGTATAAATAACAAAATGCCTTCTCTGTGTCCAGATTTGACTGTAATGAAAAACTGATACTAAATCAACATAAACTCAACTTTGACAAAAAGTAACTAATTATGTCTGAATAAAAACCCAGCAACCAGGGAATATACAGCCTATTGATATGATTATATATAGGGCTATACAGCCATCTAGTGGTTACACGATGGCATTGCACGTGATAAATGGTGCATAATTTAGAGATGCTATTAACATACACAAAAAAATATTATTGTAACTCATTTTAGTAAAATAATAATAGTAATTATGGAATCCTCCCAATCAGTAGACAGGTGAAATTATGCATGCAATAGTTCAGATTCTAAATTTTCTTTCTTAACACACCAGCTTGAAATTCAGTATGGACTCATATAGTCAGCCTAATGGTGCACAGGCTATTAAGCAACCATGATCTATTTGTTTATTTATTTAACATGTGTGCATTAATTTCGGCAACCAGAACGTTTCTGAGCCCAAATGAAGATAAAGATGTGTTCTGGTGACTGGCGTGTTTATTGAACCAATCAGATAAGAGTAAACCATTTGATTGGCTACATGAAGAAGGTGGACCCGCCCTCCTCTTCGCGCTTGCAAAACTCAATGAGTGAGAGAATCGTGCCAAAACTGGAAGCGCAGGTAAAAGAAAGACACAACTGTACAAATCGGGTTATTACGGGAACTTTTTTGCCCCATGCACACAACAAGTAATTTAGACATTTGCAACAGTTTGTTTTTACACAAAGTTTGATTTTACGCAATGAATCTGTTTTGCAGTTCCTAACTCTGTTGTTTTCTATCGCAAATTGCTGTTCACAGGCCAGCAATACTTTTGACCGTATTTGTGCGCAAAAACCGTGCCAAAAGTGTAAGCACGGGAAAATGGAAGTCAGAAGAATACAGATCCTTTTTATTTTGCTTTAGCATGAAGCTGCAGCTTCACAATACATTAATTACACTTACGAATACAGTTAAACGCTGCAAATATTTTTTTCTTACACTTGAAAGGCGATTTACACCTTTACAAATCTTCTCTCGCGCATGCAAATTTAATTTACGCTTGCAATCTTATGTACACTTTCACAAATCTCACCCTGCGCTTGCAATTCATTATGACATCATTTTACCTTCATACTCAATACCAAAACTAAGTTGGGGAAATAATTGGACACAAAATATTGTACTTTTCAGAATTGTATTTTTATAAAATAAGATTTTCTCACTTGTACTGTGAAGCTTCCACAAAGAAAAGTTTGCTCGCTCCAACTTGCTTGATTACAATTGGAGACTCAAGATCGTGCTCAGGCAAGGCAGGATGATTTAAAACGTCAGATCGAAATGTATCGAATCGATGCTGATACAAAAGTGCGACTACTGGAGTTGGAGTTGCAGGCCGTTCCAGACTTACGAACGACTGTTCAAACGACAACTAGTTCGAATGATAGTTCTCAGACAGCTCCTGGGTTGTCAAATTCGAGTATTGTTTCTGGTAGTCCTGTTTCGGCTGGTGCTGAATCCGAGTCTGTAGTTGTGTCGTCATCTACACATTTTGATGTGGCCAAAAATATTGCTATAGTTCCACCTTTTCGTGAAAGGGAAGTTGAGGCATATTTTCAATTATTTGAACGAATCGCGAGTGCTTTGAAATGGCCAACTGAAGTGTGGGCATTAATGTTACAGTGTAAATTAGTCGGCAAGTTGTAAGAAGTGTGTGCATCTCTTTCGTTGGAAGAAAGTGTTCAGTACGATGCTGTGAAAATTGCGATTCTTCGAGCGTATAATTGGTTCTTGAGCATTATAGACAGCGGTTTCATACTACAAAAAAACCTGCGTCTCAAACCTATGTCGAGTTTGCTCGTGAGAAAGGCATATTGTTTGATCGATGGATTAAAGCGTGCAAAGTGACGGATTATAATTCTTTGCGTGAGCTCATGTTGATTGAAGAGTTTAAGAACTGTGTTCCAGAACGTACTGTTCTGTATTTAAACGAACAAAAAGTTAGTGCAGTGCAACAGGCTGTGGTGTTAGCAGACGAGTATGCCTTAATGCACAAAACAGTGCTTGTTAAACCTTCAAGTGATTTTGGAGGCCCAGCACAAAAAGAGAATGAGAATATCTCTGATTTTAAAAACAAATGGGTTCCTCCTAGTTCAAAAATTCGCAAAGAATGTAGTTACTGTCATAAAATGGGACATATAATGACTGAGTGTCGTGGTCTTAAACGAAAGCAAGAGCGACTTGAGTCCTCTATTCAGCCTGGAGGGGTTTGTGTCTATGAATGAGGGTGACGAAAGTCGAAAACCAGTAAAGTGATTTGGCGTAGTAAAGTCTTAAATGGCGGTTGTTTGAAAAACTCTGAGGTGTTATCAACTCTTTCCTCTCAACTGTCTTATTTGTCTAACGAACAGCTGAAGGATATAAGGAAACTGTTAGACAGTTTCCCAAATCTTTTCAGTGATGTCCCTCCTGGTACTTCTGTCATTCGACATGACATTGATGTCGGTAATGCACTACCCTTAAAGCAGCATGCATATCGCTGCCCGGTGAGTAAAAGAGAAGCAATGAAACTTGAAGTGGAGTATCTACTGCAAAACAGTTTTGCTGTCCCGAGTGGTAGCGGGTGGAGCTTGTCATGTATTTTAGTACCAAAAGCTGATGGGTCTTCTCGTTTTTGTACTGATTTTAGGAAAGTTAAAGGGGTGGTATAATGCCCTTTTCACAAGATGTAAAATATATCTATGATGTACCCAGAGTGTGTGTGTGAGAAGTTTTAGCGCAAAATACCCCACAGATATTTTTATATAGCAAGTTAAAGTTGTCACCTTTTGAGGGTTTGCAAAAACGCACCGTTTTGTGCCTGGCCCTTTAAATGCAAATGAGCTGCTGCAGAGGGCGGGGTTTCAAGAGTTTGTGTGTGTTAGCAGCTGCTATTACCTCACGCAGACACACTAAAATGACAGAAACTGTTCTGCCTTTAATGTTAAACGGAGTCAGAAAAGGATGGAGAGACTCAAGAAGAAGTGACAACATGTTGAATGCAACAGGACGTCTCTGAATGGTTAGTTGATTAATTTATGTTGCTGATGTGGAGTTAACTATCTTCAATTAGGATATTCTGTCATGATAAATCTATAAATTGCTCATATATGAACTGTTGTGAGATGCACACAGAGTGACTTTCTATTGCATGTGAAAAGATGGATGCTATAAAGTTTGAGCTGACTCACAAATGTACTCTTATACAACAACTTTTCCTCTTCTCAACATGGACTGCGTGTTCCCGGGGGCGGGGTTTATGTAAATTCTAGGGTTAGTGATGTCACTAACCCGAGAGGAATGTTGTGTAGTCCCAACCAGCCTTTTGTTGTATCTACTCTGTTGTAGGTGCCTCTAACCGAGCGCGCTTCTGAGATTTCTGCGTTTGTAACCCCTGATTCTTTTCTTCAATATACGCGTATGGCATTTGGCCTTTGGAACGCACCAGCGACGTTTCAGAGGTTGATGTCCATGGTTTTAGGCGATGTTTCTAACTGTAATGTCTATTTGGATGATGTAGTCATTTACTTGTCTAACTGGGCTGAATATCTGTCGACGCTATATGATGTGTTTTGCCATTTAGCTGCTGCGTATTTAACATTGAATGTGAAAAAATGTGAATTCGCTAAGGCCTCTGTCACATACCTGGGAAAGCAGGTAGGGAACGGTCATGTACGGCCCATAGAGGGAAAAGTGTCTGTTGTAATGGATTATCCAGTACCTACTACAAGGCGAGAGCTGTGTAGATTTGGTTCTCTCTCTTTTGAACTAGGCTCTGCCCCTGCACACCTGCAGCCTGTTCAGTGATGTTCTGGGCTGGATATATAATATGAGAGTGGAGAGAGAAGGGCACGGAGGTTGACCAACTACGATTTGTTTCCACAGTGGCGTGATCGCTTAGATCACTGTTTCAGCTCTGTCAAGAGCTTGACGTGCACTGAGGGAGAAGGGCTTGAGAGGAGTGACGAGAGAGCCCTGTGTGCGTCATGATGTTTTTCCGCCAGCCGCTAATAAGCTGTGTTTAAATGTTGTTCGTTTCAATGTTGTGTTGGTCTATGTTTGTTTATTTCTGTCAACATTATCGGTTGCCTGCTGATACGTGAGTCTTGTTCCAAGAATAAACTGTTAAACTACTATATTTTGAATCGCGTGTCTTTATGTTGCTTACCCCCTCCTTTAACGAGAACTTTAATAGTGGGGTTCGTAACACTACCCACTGAAAAAGTTTGTTCTAAGGATGATGAACTTAGAAAGTTTAAAATTGATTTTTAACACTGTTCCTGAAGATTATAACCTTGACAAAATTATAACGTTTGTCTGTGCACTGCACATTTTATGGAGAACAGCAGACAGACAGAGTACAATGCAGGCTATACACACAAAAGCTTCTCCAGAAAGACGTAGCCATTCCCATTTTGTCAAGACTATCTGTTGTTTAAGAATCATAACTAATAAGTATGTCTTATTATTTGTAGTTGTGATTTCTAAAAACAGTTCCGATTATAAGTTTTATGTAGTTGCTATGATAGCTATGATGTACACTCACCTAAAGGATTATTAGGAACACCATACTAATACTGTGTTTGACCCCCTTTCGCCTTCAGAACTGCCTTAATTCTACGTGGCATTGATTCAACAAGGTGCTGAAAGCATTCTTTAGAAATGTTGGCCCATATTGATAGGATAGCATCTTGCAGTTGATGGAGATTTGTGGGATGCACATCCAGGGCACGAAGCTCCCGTTCCACCACATCCCAAAGATGCTCTATTGGGTTGAGATCTGGTGACTGTGGGGGCCATTTTAGTACGGTGAACTCATTGTCATGTTCAAGAAACCAATTTGAAATGATTCGAGCTTTGTGACATGGTGCATTATCCTGCTGGAAGTAGCCATCAGAGGATGGGTACATGGTGGTCATAAAGGGATGGACATGGTCAGAAACAATGCTCAGGTAGGCCGTGGCATTTAAACGATGCCCAATTGGCACTAAGGGGCCTAAAGTGTGCCAAGAAAACATCCCCCACACCATTACACCACCACCACCAGCCTGCACAGTGGTAACAAGGCATGATGGATCCATGTTCTCATTCTGTTTTACGCCAAATTCTGACTCTACCATCTGAATGTCTCAACAGAAATCAAGACTCATCAGACCAGGCAACATTTTTCCAGTCTTCAACTGTCCAATTTTGGTGAGCTCGTGCAAATTGTAGCCTCTCTTTCCTATTTGTAGTGGAGATGAGTGGTACCCGGTGGGGTCTTCTACTGTTGTAGCCCATCCGCCTCAAGGTTGTGCGTGTTGTGGCTTCACAAATGCTTTGCTGCATACCTCGGTTGTAACGAGTGGTTATTTCAGTCAAAGTTGCTCTTCTATCAGCTTGAATCAGTCGGCCCATTCTCCTCTGACCTCTAGCATCAACAAGGCATTTTCGCCCACAGGACTGCCGCATACTGGATGTTTTTCCCTTTTCACACCATTCTTCGTAAACCCAAGAAATGGTTGTGCGTGAAAATCCCAGTAACTGAGCAGATTGTGAAATACTCAGACCGGCCCGTCTGGCACCAACAACCATGCCACGCTAAAAACTGCTTCAATCACCTTTCTTTCCCATTCTGACATTCAGTTTGGAGTTCAGGAGATTGTCTTGACCAGGACCACACCCCTAAATGCATTGAAGCATCTGCCATGTGATTGGTAGATTAGATAATTGCATTAATGAGAAATTGAACAGGTGTTCCTAATAATCCTTTAGGTGAGTGTAAATGAAGGGCAAAGCTTTGCCTCCGCTAGCCTGCTAACTAACATTACAGTATTGATATAGTTTACTTTAGCTTTTGTAAGCTCTTGCTTTTGTAAGACTGTTCACTGCCCCTTAGGAAAATTATCCATGATTTTGTGATTGATTGCTCTTTGTATTGTCTGTACCATATTTTTCCGACAAATATGAATAAATGGTGGATAACACTGTATCTATAAGAAAATAAAAAAGTCTGTGCTTGAAATTCGTTCTGCACGATCCTCTTGTTCGTTAACATTGTCAGGGTCTGAATCGGGCTCAAAATGGTTTGAAATTAATGTGACCGTTAATATTCACATCTCAGTAGATCTCGTGGTTATGAAGGGGCGGCACATTTCTCGAACATGCGCTAAACGCTGCCAATAACAACACTCTGGGTCCGCTAACCAATTACAGCGCATTCCGTATTTCGGAAGGAGGGGCTTCATCGAAAACGACGCGTTCAACCAGACTAGGTAGAGAGGAGCTGTAATAGTGTAAAATATGTGAAAAATAATGTTTTTTGAACAATCAAGCATGAAAACATATTCTAGTACACCCCAAAAACAAATAGGACCCCTTTAAGAGAGCAATGGCAGCTATCCAATCAGAGCTGTAGTTAAGTTAAGTTCTGCCACCCTGCACGAGATGGATCCATACAGAGTTTGATGAAAATGTGATTAAAACAAAGTTGTTAATTTAAGAGGAACAGAAAATATTGTTTTGTTTATAGAAGTTCCCTCAATTTTATTTTCTTCTTTTCACTGGACACACTATCAGAATCTATTTAGTCATTTTGTCTCATTTGATTGGTTAGGTTTTTTTTCTTCCCTTATCGCTGCATCAATGGATTTCTTCTGTTTTTTTGAGATGGCGAATCAACTCCATGAAAGAACCTAAAGAAAGAACAAAGACAAGAATGTAAGTGATTCATTTAAGGCCTCAACCAGAATGGTAGGATTACTGTTGTCTTTGATTTGTTTGAAATAAGGACTGGACTTTCTTGACTTCCTCCACAAAAGGGAAAGAAGACTTAAAAGACATACCACATACAACAGGACTGAAAAACTAGAGAATATAACCAACTTTAGTGGACATTTATCTTAAAGGAAGTGGTATACTCTCTTTTGACAATTGTATGTTGATTGTTTGATTGATTGTATTGTTTGTTTTTTGTTGTTGTTGTTTTTTGTCAGTAAAGCCGGCTTAATTTAATTTCTTTAATCATCCCATTTCTGTGATTTTTTATTTATTTTATTTATTAACACTCAGGGCCCTATTTTAACGATCTGAAACGCAAGTGTCAAAGCGCAAAGCGCAAGTAACTTTGTGGGCGGGTCTCGGCGCTGTTGCTATTTTCCCGGCGGGATAAATGACTCTTGCGCCAGGCGCAAATCTAAAATGGGTTGGTCTGAAGTAGCTTCATTATTCATATGTGTGGTTTGGGCGTAACGTGAAATAAACCAATCAGAGCGTCATCTCACATTCCCTTTAAGAGCAGATGCGCTTTTTCCATAGCGGATTGCTATTGTAACGGTGCATTTGCCAGGCGCGCGCCAGGAGCGGTTCACAGCCGAGGAGAGCAACGCTCTCGTCATGGCCGTAAAAGAGAGAAGTTACATTGAAATGGAGAAACCCACCCAAATTAACTTCGGTTAATTTGGGTAAATGTGTAAGCTAGATGTATGCTTTTATAATAAATTGTTTATCTATCTATCTATCTATCTATCTATCTATCTATCGTAATAATGTATGATTTGCAAAAATGAAAACTGCTGCTTCTGTGTAGATGAGAGAATCAAAGTGCGCGTTGTGCACACGCTACATTGATTATGGCCAAGCATGCGCCCTTAAAATAGCCTATGAATAACATGCGCAACGCGCCACTGACTTTAAACTATTTTTTCCTGGTTAGTGGCGCAATTGTTTTCTAAACCTGCAAAATAGCAAGAAGGAACGTTTGCGCCGGAACACGCCTCCTCTTTGCGCTGAACCGCCCCCGGGAGCGCAAGTGTATTTCTTAGTTAACCGACGTGCTTCTGAGGAGGGAAAAGTCCGCTTTGCGCGGGTGCAAAATAGGAATGATACATGCGTCGGTGTACAAAGTCACTTGCGCTGGGTGCAAGATAGGGCCCTCAATCTCCTTTGCCAAACCTAACAACACTAGTCCAAATGAATATATTGAGTTAGTTTAGTAACTGAGTAACAATTTTAATAGGTGTTACATCAACAAATCCGAATTGGGCATCAAGTCTGAACGTCAGAGAGAATCCTCTCACTCATTGGCATCAAGTCGAGCCTCTATCTACAGAGTTTCGAGCCTCTGTAGATACGCTAGTACAGTGTTGTAGTCTATTTGGTAGTGTGAGTGCGAAAATTTTACAATAAAAGGCATGTTTTATTGTACTTTACCAGCGGAGACAACAGGAGAATCAGTACCTGCAAAAACAAAAACAAGAAATGTTCTACTTATTTTAATGTACTGAATTTATAAAATTCACTGTTTTATTTGCAAAATGATGTTGCATGTCAAGTGTATTATTATTAAAACGCTAAAATATGCATCTCTGTTAATATTTTTAGCAGTTTATATTTCTGTATAAACATGAATTTTGTTTATAGAGACTTTTACATTATAAATGGAGTTTATTGTTCATTGTCATTTATTTATAACCTCTACCATTCATGTAGGGGCTTTTATATGGGATTATGTCAGATGATATCATCCATGTAGAAAATTACATTTCTGACAGTTTCACATCCTCAGTCATCGTTGACGTCTTTTGGGTTGGGGAAGTATCTGTCTGAGCTGCTAAACCTGTTTGCTCTGGTCATATGAACACTCACTCATGCGATACCAAAGACAAAAAATCCCATGGTAAAATCTGAATATCCATCATTATAGATCAGCAGTCAGACATCATGCCACTGACATCTTACAACAATGAACAATGAAATTCTGAAAACAGTGTTTTTTTCTTTCATTGAAGTATGTGATACATGCCATTGATCATGTAGGCCAGTGGTTTTCTTAAAAACCAGTGTATCTATTGATACTGGTCTTGATGTTACAGGCCATGTCTGTATTTGGTATCTGAGAGGTGACTGAGGGTCTGACCCGTGTGTGGAATGCAGTAACAGTGTTTACTCATTTAGCCCGTCTTCCAGAGAATAAACATCTACTTGTTTTGTAATTAATTAATTTGCTCATACAAGCAAACTAATCAAGAGTTATATTTTGTAGAAAGAGAATTGTCAGTTTGAACTTTATTCTGCTCTTCTCATCATAGCTGTATGAGACATGTAAATACAACTGTGTCTAAGGTCATGAAGGTCAATAACACACCAAATGTATCCACTAACACATATGCATACTTAGCATGTGTAATTCTTTTTAGGATTTATTTTTGTAATTCTTGTGTAATTCTTTTTAGATTTACAATCTTGATTGGTTACTGAAGTCAGGTGACGTCATAGGTGCGCCAACTGGCTATACTGTACAAAGGAGAACACATACACAGGTTCTTTGTCTTCAGGAAGCTGTTTGTTTGTGTGTACATGTGCTATAAGTACGTGTGAGAGAACTCAAAAAAAAAAAGAGTGAATGCAGATATAGGAAGTGTACGCCTCTGTGTGAATGATATATCATACCAAATGACTCTAACGATCTTGTCTTGGAGTGGAGCATGAGCGGTCAGCCCTCGAGGGGGCTCTGTGCTCACTCTGATAACTTCACAGTGAGAAAGCTTCGTTCCCACCTTTTGGGTGCCGTTTATGGTCGTGGGGTTCGCAGCTTGATTTGGCCGACGAGCTTGGGACGGTTCTTTCCCTTTCCCAATCCTCTGGTCTTTCCCTTTTGCCAGTTCCTGAGGCTCTTGCTCTGAATCCGTAAGCCCACTCGCTGGTTTCTTCCGGTCTAGCGAAGAGCTTGTTGCTTGGCCGCTGTAGTTCAGAGGAACTAGATGTGACAGGAGTTGAGGCGGATGTTTTGTCTGAGCCCGCCTCTTCCTTGTCACCCACGTACGAGGAATTACTGGATGTAATTATTTGCACCAGCGTCAGACTGACTCTAAACTGGACGGTGGCTAGGCGAGCGGTTCATGGCAGGTCACAAACATTCGTCTCCTGCAAGCCTTCCATTTCTCCCAGACCTCTATAATGAGTATGTTCCGTATGTATGTTCCCACCCAGCAAGTCCAACTACGCTAATGTTAAAGGACAAGTTCGGTATTTTACACTTAAAGCCCTGTTTACAGATTGTATCTGATGAAATAGAACGGTTAAGATTAAAATTTGGACACATGCTGCTGTCCCGAGAATTTTAGGTTTATTTCGTTTCACCTCCCCCACCCCCACAATGGTTGTCTATGTGCACTGGAAGTCTCCGTCCTAAAAACACATTAAACTTTTGTTTACAAAGACGTGAAACTCACCAAGTGGTCAGGGGTGTTCACTGATATGTTCACTCAAAAATCGCTGAAAAAGATGCATTCCAACAGGTTTTATCGTAGTTTTTGTCCAACTCCATTGACTTAATAGGACGTGCTGTGAGACCGCAGCACCTTTACGGTATTACTCCGCCGCTTCTTCTTCTGCTTCTTCTGTGTATTCAATGAAATGCCCGTGGTTTGCTTGCAATTGGCAAAGGTGCATTATCGCCACCAACTGGGCTGGAGTGTCTATTATTCAAGCTCTCAACGGAAGAATCACGGGTGTGACGCGTTTGGCAAAATAGGTCCACAAAAGCGAAATAAACGTAAAATTCTCGGGACAAGAGCATGTGTCCAAATTTTTATCTTAACCGTTCTATTTCATCAGATACGATCTGTAAACAGGGCTTTAAGTGTAAAATACCGAACTTGTCCTTTAAGGGGTTGGAGGAACATGGGTATGTGAAGATGCCCTGGATGAAGGAATCGTTAGCTGGTTATCTCTCATCCGGAGAGGCTCCCACTTTGCCCTTAAAGCCTTGCCAGTTTACATCTGAACTTGTGGGCAAAGCTGTAGTGGGCCAACCTGGTGGTGTTGCAGGTGTGCCAAGCCGCACGTCCTGATTTTGCCGAGTTAGACACGTTCCTGGGTCAACATATTTTGTTGATCCAGGAACAACATTCCTGTCCAAAACTTTTGTCCTAACCCTATCCCTCCCCCTAAACCTAACCTTACCCATAAGTTATCCCTGAAAATCAGAGGGAAATGATAGGTGAATAACACTGATGTAGAAGCACCAAACCCTGGTTGTAAGCCTAAACTTGGAATAAACTGTAAAACACTCAAATCCGATTGGTTGGTGGGAATTTTGTTCCAGGAACATGTTGTACTTGGTGAAATCAGCTACCAAGTTGACCTCTTGAGGGACGCTGATGTCGGGACACAGTCGCAGAGCTCCGCCGCACCACCGACCTTGCCCCAAGAACTTGCCACATGTGTTTTGAACTAGATTTCCAAGAGATTTTTCCTTTTCTTGATCAGGAACACACTTATGTGTCATAGATCAACACTTGAACCTTTTATAGGCTTATTTACATCTCAGGTTTTATGCTGTATTTATGTTACACAACATTAGTTCATATAAATGTCAGGCATTAAACGTATTCAAAAAGCTATTTAAATAATTTGACAAATAATGCATTTCAGTTGTGAGTTTGCAGTGTATTATACAGTATAAAAACCAGTGATCCATCAAGATCCCTCAAGCTGTGTTTCGAGCAGTGAAGCGAGTCCAAAGTCACAGGCCATAATTTCCCACGTGTGGATTTGAGATGTAAAGTACAGTAAATCCTGTACATAAGTTAAATAGAGTACGCTTAAGTTCTGAGCCTTTCACAAGCTAAACACATACAAACTGAACAATGCATTCGTTGCATGATTTACACTATTGTTTGGATTACTACACACTGAAGGGGAAGCTTTATGTCCCATTGGGGATGAAGAGGATTAAGTAAAGGATTTTGCAAGCCATTTTTAAAGTTTTAATATAGACCCGGAAGTGTCACAAATGTTGACTTGTTGTCACGTCATCTACACGGGAATTCACTGGACCAAGCCCTGGTTTTTTCACATCCATCCAGTATTTAAGCCACATTATCACAGATGCCAGAGTAATACAGACTGTGACATTACAGTAACTGGACGAGAGCATCAGCGCAAGGTAACTCACTCATTTCTTGAGTTATGCTACATTTATGGCTTTTGAATCTATGTTTATTACTGGTAACTAAATAATCACTGAATATGAGCAAGCAAAGTGTGTTATAAATAAAAAAATATTATTCTGTGATAAAAAATATTTAGAGAATAAATGTTTGACATTAATCTCTTTAAGTGCTTTTGTTTTGTAGGATGAAGTCAATACAGGCAATGTTACTGATGCTTTTTGTTGCATCTGTCTTTTCAAAACCAGTGAGTATCAGTTATCTGTTTTCCTTTAGATTTTTATTTTTATATACAGTATATAAAAGTTACTTTTATAGCTACTTCAGTTTCTTTCAAAAGCATACAGTACTATTAATAATAATATTTTTTTTCAACTGTTTGAATCCCCAGTTTCCTTTGCGCAGAGGATTTGATTCATCAGACTCAAGTTCCAGTTCCAGAGAGGATTCAAACTCTGAATTAAATGAGTCTACATCAAGTGAATCTGAATCTTCTGAGGAAGTTATTGTGCCACGCACATTCCCTCCAACGACCACTGTCAGGACAACACAATCCTCAATCTCCACAAGCACAGGATAACCCACAAACTGTGTTACGCTGAATTTGACCAGTCTTAACACGACCTGTGAAAGAGTGATGATGACAACTGCTAATAACTTGCAATATTGCTATATTTAATCATATTTTCACAAAAAATGAATGTACACATAACAGTATACAATTGATTTTTATTGATTGATTGATTGACAGTTGATTATAGTTTAAAGTATAAAATCATGTTTATGCATTGACAATGAAGGTATTGATACTAATGAATAATGTAACTAATTAAGATTAAAATTGCATGTCCCTATTATGGTTTAAGTGTTCTTTTTTTTTTAAGAAAAATAATATTATGTAAGAAAAATAATCATTTTTAAATGGGTTTAATATCGGTAGTACGATTTCATATCAGCATATTAATATGTGAAATCAGTAACTTTTCTTTTACCTTTGTCAGTAACCAAATTAAATAATAATAATAATAGTATAAAAGTATTAGTATTAATATTATCAGTAGTATTAACATAGCATTAGTGTAAATGACATGAAACCTTTTATATATGATTTTGTCTTATTTAATAATGCACAATGCACAAGTTTTTTTTTTTAGATCAAAATAAGTAAGATTAATAGCACCATCGTACCATCAATCTCGGATGTCTCTAATAACAACAAATAAAGCTCACAAATTTATAATAAAAAATGCTAATCGTAAATTTTCCTCGTTGAATTGCGGGGTTTGCGCATGATTTCATTCCAGTGCTTCATTCCCAGTGTGTACACATAAAGTTGACAGGAAAAGGATAAAAGAAGATTGAAACTGTTGCACTGTCTCTTTTGATGCGCTGGCTCTCTTCTTCTCTGGGTCCCTTTCTTGGGTCTCTCTCTCTCTCTCTCTCTCTCTCTCTCTCTCTCTCTCTCTCTCTCAGGTAACATTTTTCATATATGCTGGGTACAATTCATAATATAAGTTATCATCATCTCATACATCTATTTTGTAACTATTTTAAGTGTAACCATAACCATATTTTGTCATTAAACCTTTTCAATTACAACTAATGTGCTAACTAGTTTTGATTTGGTATTGACTTTGAAGTGCTACCTATTGCAATACAATATTGTCACTCTCTATAGCAACGCTCTCCCACATTTTAAGCTATTGTAACTGCGCTTATTTCCGTCACTGGTATAAGTGGCAGTGGGTGGAATAGACAAGAAATGTGCAGTTTTCTACCATCTTGCTAATAACGTTTCTTTAGTCATTCGGCAGTCTTGCAGCTTGAACCACTGCAGGAATCCACCCTTACAGAGAAAATGGGACGCGTGTGAGATCCACATGTGCAGCAGCGGCTTGTAGCTTGTAGCTTGAGGAACGCATGTAGCTTTAATAAGGATTAATCTATATTTAATTTATAATTTATGCAGCGAAGACTGTAAAGTGTTTGATAACTTTATTCAGTTTCTGTTAGACAGGTAGTTATGACATTTATTATGTGAAGATTGTTTTAAGTTCACTTAAATTAAAAGTTGTTATATTTTTGGGAGCCTAATTAATGTTAAAATCGATAGCTTTCAATTATACTGTAGTGTTGAATGGCGATAATTAATGTTTAAAATAGAAAATAAATAAATAATTGAAGACATCAGTAGCAGTATTGGTATCAGTGATACTGGCCTTCATTCATAAAAAGATGCCATTAAACAATTATTTAAAATATACTGTCTTCTACATTAATTTGGAGATTTAATGTGAAATTATTACATTATAAAATATATAAAAAAATTGATATTAAAAACAAGCTATCTTGTGCAATTATAACAAAATTATCCCAATATAAAAACACAAATACACTGAGTGAGCAAACATTTAGTTGAGATTTGCAATGGTAATTGAGCAATGTTTATATATGAATAAAAGTCTTAATTAAATATGTCATCATATAAAGTGATCTCTTCAGAAGAAATTACTGATTCCTTCTTTCAATGGATGGACAACATTTTTTTTTATAATATTAAAAATACCTATATGACAATAGGCCAATATATGGCGGTTCTTCCCTGTGGTATTGAAAATCGATTCATTACAAAGTATCGTATCAAAGTAGTATCGTGACAACACTAGTGTAGGGTGCCACAAATGTTTCACTTCACAAACTGGTGTCCTTATGATTTGTGCTTGTCCTGGGACCTGGAGACGGGAGTTCTCTCTCAATCTCTCCTCGCAACTTTTGGTACCCCCTTTCCTGCCCCTAGACCTGAAACAAATCGTAACATTACCCATAAGTAATCCCTAAAACCAGAGAGAAATAATAGGTGAATAACACTGATACAGAAGCACATAACCCTGGTTGTAAGACTAAACTTTAAAGCCCTGGGGTCGGCGGTATCGTCGGCGATACCAGCTCGCTTTTTTTTCTTATCAGTGCAAAAGAGACTCAAAATACTCTGTTGATTTTGATCTTACATATAAGTGTTATATATCATTCGATCCTGTTAAGTGTCTATTTTTTTGTGTATACCCACAATAAAAACAAAGTGTTGTGCTTTTTGCCAAATAAAGATAAATAAACATGATGCGAGTTCTGCCTTCTCTCTGTCAGTGAAGTCCATTCTGAAACGTGTCCGAAAATGAACTGTAACTCAGCGAATACTTGTCACACAGGAACGAGTGATATGTCTTTATAAAGCTTGAATTATCTTCTTTTAAATGAATTTAAATGAAATGTAATTTATATAAAAAACGAATATTCTCTGTTTATTTAATCTGTATGAAAAGAGAGAGATGTCAGTCGTTCTCAGTTCAGCTCATTATAGCTAATTAACCCTCTGAGGTCGGCAAACGCGCCCCCGCGTTTTGCTGGATTTTCTTCACATTGTATTACAATAAACTTAAATTACTCCGTCATTTATGGTCATACAGAAAAAAGAAATATAAAAAAAGAATCTGTGATATTTCTACTTTTGTATGTGTCCACTTACAATCAAATCAAAACATTGTGCTTTTGTAAAATAAAGAAAATAAACGCGTTCTGCCTCTCCGTCGCGGTGAACTTTTTTTTCTTGAGCACGTCTATAAACTGAAACAAAACTCAGCGAATACTTGTCACACATTTATTAGCCATTCACCTTTATACACATTTAAGTGTGTACTTTTAAATGATCGGATTCAAACTGAAAACAAATATTCTCTGTTCAAGTAATTTGTATAAAACCAACAGGATGTCCAGTATCTCAAACACTTGCTAATTACTTTTAATTCGACCACGCCCACTCGCGCAAAAGTGATTCACATGCAAATCGTCCACATGGAACGCGAACGCCCTCGTTACCTCAAACACAAAACACCAAAAAACTTCACAAGTCTCTGCTTTTCGTCGAGTTTGGAAGACACGTCTGAGCTTACATTGGATTTAACTCAGAAGAAGAAGAACGCGATTTGAAGACAAGAAAGATGTAAGGTAAGAAATTCTTATTTATTAGTTTATGGTATTGTTGCATAAACTTCACATTGCAGTTGAACTATTGCTAGATATATGGTGAATATTATACTATTTAGACCCGTGTTTACTGTTAAATACTGTTTGTGGATATCTGCTCAAACATAGATATGTATAACCATAATGTTTCATATTTTGGAGCGCGATCGCGTTTGAATGTATCATATTTTGGAGCGCGATCGCGTTTGAATGTATCATATTTTGGAGCGCGATCGCGTTTGAATGTATCATATTTTGGAGCGCGATCGCGTTTGAATGTATCATTTTTTGGAGCGCGCTGTGGGTTTGAATGTATCATATTTTGGAGCGCGATCGCGTTTGAAAGGAAAAATGCACCAAACATTAGGCTTTATGTTTTTACTATTATCTCATTTCATATCATCATAACGAATGGAAACATTTGAAGTAACATAAGATAATCAATATATTTTTCTCTAGCATTGTTACTGAAATCTTTTGGAAGATTTATAGGCTGCTATAGGTTATTGTTATAATTATTTTATGCAGTACTGCACATAGCTTATGCCTACAAGGCACAACAAACATGGTGTTCATTATATTGTTGGAAACATTTGTGTGTGTGTGTATTCTGTGAATTTTAAAAAGCAATTTTAACCAGAAAAATCTAAAATGTATTCCCAAAATCGTGCAGGCCTAGTTTCTCTTGATACCAGTATGTTCACTTTTTTTCTTTTCTTTCAGGGACCAGATGCAACTGAGTCCTGCTGACTTCAACATTCACATGAGTCTCTGTACATGAACATGGTAAAGTGAAAATCAAAACACCTTGGAAATGAAAGGTATGTACAATGTTTTTAGGAATGGCACAAAGGTCTCTGTCTTTGGATCATTGTTTTCAATGTGCAAATCTCCTCATTCTTTGTGCAAGGTTGCTCTGAATGACAGGGCCTGATAGCTCCTAATAGGGCAGTTAGGGGAGTGTCTTTGTCTTTCTCAGGTGTTGAAGGCTTACATATTCATGAGATGATCACACCTCTTTGCATATGGCTTTCTCACACAAAACACGTCTTAGAAATTTTAAATCAATATATTGTCTTATCTGAATGAGCAGTCAGGGTGATTTTCACATAGTTTTGGAGCAAATATTCTAGGCTACGTGATACAATTTTCAAAAGTCTTGTGAAGAAATAATCAGTATGGGTTTCATGGCCTTATTTCAGTGACAATTTTTGGGGGTATTTTCACAAACCACGCATAAATGTCATTATCTCAAAACTACAAACTTTTACATACATGCTGCTGATATATTATTGTAGCAGAGTTTGTGCTAAATACAATGTAATAAGACTTTAGCCATGACAATGTCACAAGTAACAGAAATAAGCACAAATGTCAGAGCATGTCAGAACACCTCCAGGGCCAGAAAACAGCTCAGACCTCAGAGGGTTAAGTGGTAATGTGATCACGCCCACGGAGAGCGCGCTATTCAAATGCAAATTTTCGGAGGCAATCCATGCAAACGTGTCAACGCCCACATCAGCTGGATAAAACACATCAAGTTTAAAGGGTAACTAAACCCTAAAACAACTTTTTTTAGTTAATGATTTGTAAGACTGGGGCTTTATTAGTGCTGTTCATTGATTCAAGTAAATGTTTTGACATTTGGGTATAAAGTGTTTTAATTCTACAATATATGGTGTAAAACGTCTGAGTGCTGCCCTCTTCAGGTTGAACGGTGGCTACTGCAGTTGAATTTTCCTATTGGATGTTGTGGTACTGCGTGATGTAAGCAGGTACAAGCTCACCATGCCCTTGGCAGCCCCTGCTATAAAAACATCTTGTTTCGTCAAAACCACTGTAGCGAGTCAGGAGTTGGAATTGCGAGTATTGAAAACGATCAGGATAGCGTATATTAGCATCTAGTTAGCATAGCATTTATATAGTTATTTAGCTTCTCCAAACAGCTCGCGCTGAAAAGCGAAGCATTGCCAAACGCTGCTCCTCCTGCATGGACTCCATCACTGCAGTGGCGTCTTGATGTGAGTGAGCATATATTTTTAGTCACAATTTATGTTCCTTCCTATTAGGCTAAAGTTAATCCTCTGGGGTCGACAAACGCCGCCGCGTTTTGCTGGATTTTTTCACATAGCAGCAAAATAGACTTAAAATACTCTGGAGCACATCTCTAAACTTAAACAAAACTAAGCGAATACTAGTCACCCAGGAATAAGCAATATCTTTATAAACATTTAAGTCTCTGCTATTAAATTATCTAATTTAAAACAAAAAACAAATATTCTCTGTTTATCTGTATGAAAAGATAGAGATGTCAGTCGTTCTCATATGGCAACTCAACTCATCTGCGCCTAGTAGCCTACAAACTGAGAGTGTGCGCTATTGAAAGGAGTCTCAGGTGCACACACGAAATATGAATGTTTAGACAAGATTTCATTGATTAGTTTTGGATAGATTATAAAGTTTTTACTGTATAAAAGACTACTGTCACATCAAATAAGCTTTTGTTTGCTAAATTCTGCTCATATGTTAAATATATAGTAGGGGAGAGCCGGGACAGTTGAAACACTTTTCAGATAAATGTCGTTTTCTAAGATAAGGTTACGGATAGATTTTTTATTTTTTTGTGATCAACAACTCACATATGTGTTCTCTTAGTATCATGTGTTATTCGGTACAAATATAGAATGATTTAAGTAAAATTTGACTTTAAACGGTAGTTGTGCTTTGTTTCAATTTGTTTTTGACGATTGCAACACAGGGGTGGGACGGATGAAACATAACAGTTCAAACGGCAACTATTCATTTAATGCTTGTTTTTGTGAACAATACCTGACAAGAAACTTATGTATATATTGTTACAAAAATATTTTGTAAACCATTTTTGTTCTATCGCCCAATAAGCCAATAGGCGATTAGGCTATGACCAGGTTTAACTGGCAGGAGGCGCGGTCTAGTGCCTCCTGTCATTTAAACCTCTTTTGCCCTTAAACTAAAAAACTCGGTAACACTTTATTTTGATGGTCCCTTTTGAACATTCTGTTGACTATATGAATGAATGAATGAATGAATATTTTTTATTATTGTGTCTTGCATACTACTGTATGCCCAGCCCTAATGGGCTTGTAAGACACCAATCACCAGCAAAAAACCTATAAGTAACTTTGCAACTACATGTCAATTAACTCTCATTAGAGTATTAGCGTACTGTCTGCATAATATCTGATAACTCTTTATTGTGATGCTCCTCCAATAGACACTCTACTGACTATAAGTAACTTTGCAACTACATGTCAACTTATTCTAACCCTAACCCTACCAGTCTACTAATACTCTACTAATACTCTAATGAGAGTTAGTAGACATGTAGGTACAATGTTACTTCTAGACAACAGAATGTGTTAAAGGGACCATCAAAATAAAGTGAAACCAAAAACTCTGATAATGCACACTTAAGGGTGTGTTGCAGTACTAATACACCTGCCGCATTATCATTACAATGGCACATGAAACAATAAATACAACTTGTCAGTCAAAAAAAAGTACTGCACGAAAGAATTCACTTACCGCACTCAAAAACAGCTTTGCCGCTTTAACTCCAAAACGGCACGACGTAAAGAAGAAATATTTTCGCGGGTATGGTGGGCATTGCGTGCTGCACGTGCTAACGAAATCTAACGTACATTTCACGAGTTCACACTTACATATAATTTGAAGGGGTAAAGTTTAATGCGTATTTGGCGTGCTGTCCGGAGGGAGGGCTCCGAGCTCGGAGTTCGGCCCGAACCCAGAGTACTCCCCCCAAAGGCTAAAGAGCAGAGGACAGCCGCCAGACTAAAGACCCCCCAAATGAGTGCCGAGTTTGGCGGGCTGGCATCTCGAGAAGGGGCCTGGGTGCTTGACCGGGGAGGCCCGTAATGGTGGCTCACTGCCTGGACTGACGGCCCCTGTTGGTCTGCGAATGGGGAGCGGTTGTAGTTTACAGTGACCGATCGGGAGGATTTGCGCTTTTCCGCTAAGCCCAAATGCTCGCTGGACAGAGAGGAAACAGAAAGGAGGAAAAATGAGTGCTTGCCCAGGAGATTTTCTCACACTGCATCGCTGGATGAAAGAGAAAACGTAAGTGCTCTACTGGGAAAGTTCTCACTCCGTCCGCTGTGAGACCAATGCTCGCTGGACAGAAAGAGGAGACAGGAAAGAGGAGATTGAGCGCTCTACAAGCTGAAAAGGAAAGTTAGTTGGAGGATGTGAGGGATGATAGAAAGCACTGTGAGCTTGAGCTGCAAGCGGAGGCGGGCCCACGCTCGTTTGAGTTACTGGAGCTGCAGGCCATTGGAAATGGGCGGGGTTGTAACCTGTTGGGTAGAACTGTTGACATTGTTGGGTCTGTGATGCTAGCGGCGATAGCTTCGCGCTAGTGTCTGCCACTGGAGCTGGAGGCCACTGAAAAGGAAAAGGGTTATGAACAGCGGGAGAATAAAACTGAGCGGCTGTGGGGAGGCCGCTGGGCCCGGCTGCATGCGGCGCTGCGGCAGCGGAAGCAGAGGTGGAGGGCTGTGCCTCATCGAAAGGTGGTAGTGGACCTGCCATGGCGAAATCTGGAGCTTGGCCCAGGCTCGCTGAGGGCCTGTTGCTGCGGCGACTCGATGGCCGAAGCGAGCCGCGTCCTGTGCGGGAAGACGACGGTGGTGACTGGGCAGGCGAACTTTGAGCCCTGCGGGCTTTGCTCTGCCTGTGGGTCGTCTTGGGAGTGGACTGAAGGGAGACATACAGAGCATACAGCTCCGCTTTACTAATTTTTCCTTGAAGCTTGTAAGTCTGAGTTACCCCGCGCTTTCCTCAGTCCAGCTACGGTCCATTTCCCGATGGGTGGGATCGTCAGGACGGCCGAGCGGTAGGAGGAAGCTGGGGAAGAAGATGGGAGTCTTGCCGGGGGCGGCGAAGACTGGTCTCGGCGTCTTGTTGAGTGGCCGGGCTGTTCGGGCCGGTGTGCGGCCGCGAGGAGAAGCCGGGGGCTCAAGTGGATCGTTGGATCGGCGGAGTGTGAAGGTGCATCCCTGGTGATGTTAATGTCTTCGTTGGAAGAGCTTGTTTGAGACATAGCTGCTAGGATGCTGCAAAAACTGTCAATGGAATGAGGTGAGACTGCTGAGTATATATACACATCTTACCATTGATTGCTGAGTGCTCTCCACTTGTGTTAATTATCTGAACGTGCTCCTCCCGAACCTTGTTAATAAAACATCATGACGTGAGTGGTTTTCAAGGAAATCTCAGTGTTTCATCCGTCCCGCGTTTCAATCATCCCGGCTCTCCCTATGTGATGTTTTGTCAAAAATAAAGTAGGTATATTGATTTAACAACGAAGATGTTATTATAGTGTTTGTTCCAATATTCAAACTAATGAATCCTTAACTTTGAAATGCGTATAAAATGTATAATTTTTTAAAAGAAAGATTACTCTTGATATATTGTTAAAATTGTAATTGTTGTTGATTTACATGTGAAAACTTTTTAATAAAATAGCAAAAAATGTAATAGGTCAATATAAGCCTTCACATTATTATTGTTTTTTTATTAGTGACCCATTTGGGGAGAGGATATATTCCAAAACTTTAACTGCATAGTTACTAGAAATGTTTACCTTGGATAATATACAATTTGCATGCATACAAAATAAGTCCTCACATTCTTTCTTGTGGTACCCTCAGTGATACACCTGAATGAAAGGCTCATTATGAAGCTCATTATGTGGGTCATTGTCTTCTCAGGTGTGAATCAGAGCATTATTCATGATCATTCACACCCCCATGCATATTGCCTTTCCAAACAAAATATGTCTTACAAAATTCAAATCAATATATTGTTTTATGTGAATGATCAGGCAGGATAATTTTCAGATAATTTTGAAGCAAAAACTCTAGGCGACAACATCAATTAGTCAAATGTATTGTGGACACATATTTAGTATGTGTTTTGTGGCCTTATTTCAGAAACTTTAATTTTTTGTTTTTTCAATAACCATGCATAAACATTATTCTCTCAAAAATACAAACATGTACATACATGTTGCTCACATATTATGGTAGCCCTGTTTGTGCTAAATAGAGTGTAATTACACCTTTGCCATTAATATGTTTATAAGCAACTGAAAAAAAAGCACAAATGTCAGGGCATGTCAAAACATCTCAAGGACCCCAAAAACCCCTTAGACCCCAGAGGGTTAAATAAACTGTAAACTTGTTGATTGGAATGTTGATCCAGGAACATGTTGTCCTTGGTAAATCAGGTTCTGCTACCAAGCGGACGTCTTTAGGGACGCTGATGTTGGAGGGTGTAGAATCAGACACAGTCACAGAGCTCCGCTGCACCAATGATCTTGCCCTTCGTGCTACCAAGCAGGCGGCCTAGCTAATCATTCCTCCTAGATGCCTCGGTTTCGCCCTCTGGACTATTTGGTACCGCCGTTGAGTCGGTGGTCCGGAACAGTCCCCGCCATGGCTGTGAATTTTTTCTAGTAAATGGTATACATTTTTTTTTTTAAAACAATAAGAAACCACCATAAATACAAATTGTATATTTCTAATAGGGCTGCACGATACTGGGAAAATATGCGATATGCGATATTGTTGTTGAGTATTGCCATAACGATGTTTCTTGCGATATAACATTTCCCTAGAGAAATGCTATTTTTATTACGTTTTTTTTAATCATTTATATATGTCATGATCATACTAAAATAAACAGGTAGGCTAATAGATATTCTTCTGATCTTCAGAAGAATATCTCAGTTTTTTCACAAGGAGTTAACGTTACACATGCAACACTTTGATTAATGGTTGTCTGTGAGACTCTGTTATTGTTACTTGGCATTTCGTTAGCAGTTCTGGTAGATTTGGGCTTACACTTTTTGAAGTCTTCATATAGCTCCCTGAGGTTGCGTTCCAGATGACTGTGGAGATTAGTTTCCTCTCGACGTGGCCAAACATTTTCGCCGCGACTTAGTGACACCGTCACTTATGTTCACATATCGCGTTTTTTGTGCGTGCAAATTCGTTATTTCAAATGCAGGCGCGCGGAAAGCGCGCTCAAAATGGAAGCACATTTTTCCAGGCTTCTATTTTCTTCCGCGACGAGATGAGAACATCTCAACTTTTCAGAATTCCGCACGCAGTTCATGGTTGCATAGCAACGACAGACGCAAGCACTTGTGGAAAGAAGGAGATAGCGGCGCGGCCGCGCTTTCCATGCGTTTTTAGACGCGATATGTGAACGGCCCCTTACACAGTACCTGCATTTATGACACGTCTTCTCTATTGAAGCCAAAATACTGCCATATTTCAGACGTACAGTTCTTTTTAGGTACAGGTTCTTCGCTGTTGTCATTTTCCTCGCTTGTCTCTACTCCCGCCATTAGTTTTTATTTTCCACTCTCTGCTCTGAGCCACTAGGTTCCCCTTTGGGCCCGATCTAGCCAATAGCATGATAGCACCTACTGGGGAGGCGGGTATAAAGATAGTAAGGTCCCATTTGATTGGTCGAATTTGGATAAACAACCTATGCATGCATGCATCACACAAATGCTTGGCACATAAAATAAATGCAATTTATCACACCTCTCTGTGATACGGATATCGCATATACTATTATCGCAATAACGATAATTTTTCGATATATTGTGCAGCCCTAATTTCTAAGAACTTGCCACATATGTTTTGAACTACTGTAGATTTCCAAGAGACTCTCCCCAGGGACACACTTATGTGTCATAGATCAACACTTTAACCATCTATAGGCTTATTTACATCTCAGATGTATCTCAGATGTATGCTGTATTTATGTTATACAACATTAGTTCATTTAAATGTCAGGCATTAAAAATGTATTCAAATTGCTATTTATTAAGTAATTTGACAATTTGCAGTATGTGTACAGTATTAAAAAAAAATATCCATCAAGTTCCCTCAAGTTGTGTTTCGAGCACTGGACTGTGTATTAAATGTAAAGTTAAAGGCCATCATTTCACACACGTGGATTTGAGATGTAAAGTACAGTAAATCCTGTACATAAGTTAAATAGAGTACGCTTAAGTTCTGAGCCTTTTACAAGCTAAACACGTAGCAGACAATTTGTCTGAACAATGCATTGGGACAGCGGCGTTGCATGATTTACCGTCTTGTTTGGATTACTACACACTGAGTTGTGAAGGGATTTTGCAAGGCATTTTGAAAGTTTTGATATAGACCCGGAAGTTGCACAAATGTTGACTTATTGTCACGTCATCTTCATGGGAATTTACTTGACCAAGCCCTGTTTTTTTCACATCCATCCAGTATTTAAGCCACATTATCACAGATGCCAGAGTAATACAGACTGTGACATTACAGTAACTGGACGAGAGCATCAGCGCAAGGTAACTCACTCATCTCTTGAGTTATGCTACATTTATGGCTTTTGAATCTATCTGTATTACTGGTAACTGAATTATCACTGAATACGAGCAAGCAAAATGTACTATAAATGAAAAAAAAAATATTCTGTGGCAAACAATATTTAGAGAATAAATGTTTCACATTAATCTCTTTAAGCGCTTTTGTTTTGTAGGATGAAGTCAATACAGGCAATGTTACTGATGCTTTTTATTGCATCTGTCTTTTCAAAACGAGTAAGTATCAGGTTATATGTTTTCCTTTATATGTTCATACCTTTATTTTGATGGTCCCTTTAACACATTCAGTTGTCTATAAGTAACATTGATTGCACCTACACGTCTACTAACTCTCATTAAAAATTTAGTAGAGTATTAGTAGAGTATTAGTAGACTAGTAGGGTTAGGGTTAGAATAAGTTGACATGTAGTTGAAAAGTTACTTTTAGTCAGTATAATGTCTGTTGAGGAGCATCACAATAAAGAGTTAGCAGATATTAAGCAGACAGTCTACTTATATTCTAATGAGAGTTAGTTGACATGTAGTTGCAAAGTTACTTATAGTCAACAGAATGTTCAAAAGGGACCATCAAAATAAAGTGTTACCGTTTGTTTTTATATATATGAAAGTTACTTAATAGCTACTTCAATTTCTTTCAAAAGCATACAGTACTATTAATAATAATACTTTTTTTCAACTGTTTGAATCCCCAGTTTCCTTTCCGCAGAAGATTTGATTCATCAGACTCAAGATCCAGTTCCAGAGAGGATTCAAACTCCAAATCTGAATCAAATGAGTCTAAATCAAGTGACTCTATATCAAGTGAATCTGAATCTTCTGAGGAAGTTATTGTGCCACGCACATTCCCTCCAAATAGAAGAACAACAAATCCTCTGACTACTGTCAGGACAACAAAACCCACAATCCCCACGACAGTCACTCCAACTAGAAGAACAACAAATCCTCCGACTACTGTCAGGACATCAAAACCCACAATCCCCATGACAGCCACTACAACTAGAAGAACAACAAATCTGTCAACCGCTGACCAGACAACACAACCCACAATCCCCACGACAGAAGACACCACAACCTGGGTTACGCAGAATGTGACCAGTACTACTAACACGACATGTACACCTGCAAGGCTTGATGATAGCTGCTAATAACTTACAATATTGCTGTATTTTCAAGCAAAACTAATGTACAAATAACAGTGTAAAACTGATTATAGTCTACAGTGTAATATAATGCTTATGCGTTGATAATGAAGGACTTGATACTAATGAATAATATAACTAATTAAGATAAAAATCGCATGTCCACATTGAGGTGTCATGTTCATTTAGATTTTTTTTTTTATTATAAAAAAAAAAACAGAAAACAATTTTATGATGTAAGAAAAAACAATTTTAAATGGGGTTTATTATTAGTAGTACTTTGTCTGAAGTAAAAAAAAAAAAAAAAAAAAAAAAATCACATCAGTCACTCGTCAGCATCGAGTCCTTTTTCAGTAACCGAATGAAATAATAATAAAAATAGTATAAAATTATTATTATCAGTAGTTGTAGTAGTATAACCATAGCATTTGAATAAATGACATGTACCCTGTAATATATGATTTTGTTATTCAATAATGCACAATGAGGTCAAAATAAGTAAGATTGACAGCATCATCCTAGCATGGTTGGGGAAAGTTGCTTTTAAAAGTAATGGGTTACAATATTGCGTTTATTTGTGCAAGTGAGATGAGTAAATGCTCACAATTAGTCTAGAACTACAATAACCGTCATGTTCACACACAACGCCTCTGCACTTACTCAAGATGTCTCTCAACATGGGGACAGGAGAGCTGAGAAACAATGTAACTTGAGTAACTTATTTGATAAAGTAACTCAGATATTTTATTGTAAATTTAAAAGTTATGTGTTACTTTACTAGTTACATGAAAAAAAGTAATCTGATTACATAACTCACGTTACTTGTAATGCATTACCCCAACACTGCCTCCTATGGTATTAAAGTACTTCAATTGATCTAAACAATTTACATCATGCCACATTGCATTCGTTTAGCATGGTTACAGATTATACTGAAAGTCAAAAGGTGCATCTGATGTGTGATAATGAAAAGGCAATTTGGGATTGGAAGCACATTGCTTGTTACAACGTAACTTAATGGTCTATGACATGACCAGTAATCATAGTGATATCCATTTATCATTGTTGCACATGGAAATTGAAAGTCAAGTTTAGCGCATTGCATTTTTGGACACAGCATTTATTCGCACATCTCAAATTGCGTAAGGTCAGCCAGTGATTGTATAAATAATAATAAATAATAAATGTATATAATAATTAACTATTTATAAAGGTTTAAACAGATTTGCCAGCATTAAACAGTTTATACAGTGCTTTATTTTATATCGGAGCCTCATACCTAAATCAAAATGTGTGTTTTTGTTGTTAGGTTAATTATATATAAAGCGTCTGCAAACATTACCAGACGTTGAGGTATTTGATTTGATAGCTCTGTGATTAGAGATGTAATTAAACTTACTGTACGTTGAGAAGAACGTCACATTAGTGGAGTAGAAGTTATGTGCACCATGCTGTTACTTTGTCAACACCAATGTCAAGTGTAAAGAATTAAACTAAATTATTTTATTTGGTATAGTTTTTGAAATGGCCCAGACTATCTGCGATCTCAGAGCGGGATAATTACAGAGCACTAGAGACTCACTCAAACTTCAAAGTTTGACAAATATTTGTCTGAAGCCTACACATCAAGACATTGGCACAAGAAAGACAGAGCTGTGTGATACGTTTTTAGAAATCAAGAGAGGGTTTGACATCTCTCCAGGCAAGTCTTGTAATTTAGACCGTACATCATAGCGTTCAAAACAGGCATTGCATTGATGTGACTGTAGTAGAGAGGTATTTCCTTTTTTTTCCCCCTTCTGTTATTTATCAAAGGAAATGTTTCAAAAGTGGATACAGTTTATATGTGGTTTATAAAGTGTTCAGGGTGGTTGCTGGAAAGTCAGGCCAAGATGCTTGGTTATTGCCTGGGTGTTACTGGACCAAGTCATAAGTTTCTGTTAATAAACAAAATAATGTAAACTGTCATAATTACTGCAGAAATGGCAGAGGAAATATCTCAGCCAGTATATCTGAGCCAATATAAGGGGCCTTCAAGTCAAAAAGCTTAAAGTCACCAAAAATCTAAATGGACAATTCTTTTTTTTTTTTTATGGAATAATGCAGCATTTATTATAAATTACACATCAGTATTTTTTTTTTTAATTCATGTGCCTCGTAATCTTTGATTAAAATAACTTCCCCTCCCTCTTGCAGCATCTCTTCTCTTCTCTGATGATTTGTTTACTGGCGTGAGGGCGGAGCAACCTGTCACTCACATGAGATCCACCAATAGCAAACCACAACCATCCAATCAATTCCACATGTACAAAATCAGGCCCCGCCCTCTTGTTTGAGAAGCTGTTTCACACTGATATGTGTCACAACAGGGAAGAAAAGACCATCAAAACTTCCGTTTCATGCCGACTTAAAAAACACTGTTCTATATCATATGGCTGGGCTGCTGAAAAAACTGCTTAAACCAGCCTAAAATGTACCCAAAACCAATGAACAGACCAGAGAGACTAAGCAGCAAACCAGTTTAGGCTGGTTTAGATTTTTATTTTTTGTGTGTGTTAAATCTACACCACCAAAAATTGTGTTGTACTCTTCCAAAGCCAAACTCTGTCCATGTTAAATGGTTTACTAGATTTGTATCTGTAATTATTTTTTACGGTAGCTTTGGTAGACACTGCTTTATCTTGTGTATTTTTGGTGCACTAAGAAACACTGCATAACTGATATAGGACAAAATTTATTCATAAATGATCATTCATTACATTGAGCAGTATAAAATTACATTTACATTAGGTTTGTAAATAATTGTGCAATGAACAGGAAGACATTGTTGAGATGAAACCGCATAGCAGCAGCTCAAGAACTCGTATGAACCGTGTCTTTGTGCCCTGCGTTTGTCGTCGAACTCACACTAACACCACGTGGCGTGAGTCACCAAGCACCATACAATTAATACATTTGCATTCGTTTGTGTCGACTGTGCTTGATTGTGATTACTTTGCGTTTATGATGGAAGCCTCGGTGGTCTGTGTGTTCTCCTCAGCCGAATCGCTCTCCTGGCTTTCTGTGCTCTGTGAGGAGTCGCTCTCGCTGTCTGCAGCTCCAGGGGTGGCTGTGGTCTCCTCGCTGCTATCTGACTGCTCTTCATTCTCCTCCTGGCTGGCGCTGGCGCTGGCGCTGTCGGTGGCAGTGTCTCCAGCACTTGCCCCCTCGCCGTCTGACTCTTGGTTCCCGGCGGGAACGATCTCTTGGCCTCCCAGAGCCGCCTGGCGGTCTCCTGGCTCCATGTTCTCCATCTCGGGGGTGCTGGTGTCCTCCTCCTCCAGAAGATCATGCACCTGTAGAGCCTGAGAAACAAAAGTCATTCTCGTTTTGATATATCATTCAGTTGTTAATTTGAGGAATCATGTTGCATAAATGGTACAGGAGAGTTACACAAAGACTAATACTGTTTTTAACTCTAAGTATGAGTAAAAGTAACATTACTTGTTAAAGCAAGTCAATATGAAAATGGTTTAAAATGGACAATTCTTGTTTTTATGGAATATTACAGTAGGCTATTTATTATAAATGATTTATCCATGCACAACATAATTTTAAATGTATATGCCCTCATAATATTTAATCAAAATAACTTCCTCTCCCTCTTGCAGCAACATTTTCTCTTCTCTGATGATGTGTTTACTGTCTAGAGGGCGGAGCAACCTGTCACTCACATGAGATCCACCAATAGCAAACCACAACCATCCAATCAGTTCCCCAGGGACAACATCAAGTCCCGCCTTACATTTTGTCTTGTTCGAGAAGCCGTTTCACTCGGATATACGTCACCAGAGGGAAGAAAAGACTATCACAACTTTCACAGTTTCATGCCGACTTTAATTAGCGTCGGGGAAGCTATAGGCTACTTTAAAAGTGTAACAAGCTAGTCAAAATTTAAAGAAGATAAACTACATTCAAGCTAAAGCTTTGAAAAAGTAGCTTTTTGTTGTTTTAACTTTTAGCATAGCTAACTACATTAAATGTATTTAGGAGGGCAGTATGTTAAACAAATAACTGACTATCCAATGATATCATTTATCATTTTATTAGAGCCATATTGTTGCTCATTCAAAAACAGTGACAGGTTTTAAAAGAATAAGCAATCTCAATTAGGGTGACGAAGTATCAAACTTTATCTAAATACAACAACAACAAAACTCTAATTTACATAGCTGAGTAAAAAAAAAAAATAGTACATAAAAGTCGAACTGGTGAATCATTTTTGTTAGCTTGTTCATTTCGTCGTCCTAATGAACTGATTCAATTGAATGAATTGGGCCAACACTATAAACTGAGAGAGATCATTTTAGGATGAACCGACTTTCTAGAACAAATCTGACTATCCAACGCTACATGCTACAAGAGAGACCCGTTCAGGATGATTCAATTCACTGAAATGATTCGCACTTTCCTACGAGAGAAGGGAAGCGAGAGGACCGTTGAGGTGAGTGCGTTTGACTATTCACTCAGCGAAGTAAGGACAAAAAAAACAGCGCAGCACTATACTGCAACTGCCGAAATAAAGGTTGTTACTGGAAAAGCAACACTATTATGAAAATATCTGATTTACTGACACGGTACTGAAACATGTAGTAAAGTTAGCAGCAAAGCTACTTAGTCAGTCACCCGGAACACTGCCCCTAATTACCAAGTAGGTACCATCTGATAGCATGGTTCTGCCACAGTACTTTCTTCTAACATTTGTTCTGCTGTAAATACATCTTTGTTTTCCTTTTCTATTACCTGTCCACCCTGCATATGGGCACATTTTCCAAACAAAAAGTAACCCTTGTATTTACCTTGTGCAGTTGAATCTCTTTCTCCACGTCATTGAAGCTCTGATCATCATAAGCAGACGTCTTCTTGCTCACAAATGTCAAACCGCCTAACTTGTCACTGCTGTAGGACTTGTATGGTGAAGGTAGTTTTTCAATGTTGTTTGCGTCCACATAGACTATGGTTTTTTTGTAGTCGCTTGGGTAGCCCATGCTGTCTCCCCGGCCTGTGTTGATGATGGGGTCCAGCGAGGGCTCGACTGTGGATGGGACTACGGTGCTCTGAGTTTCTCCAGAATTACTCTCACTGGAGTCAGTCTCCTAAATGGACAATATATGTTAATGCACAACTTTTCTATGATTAACAATTTTGATACTGTGTTTGCCTTGACAACTATGCATTCAACAAACACTTTTATCCAAAGCAACTTACATTGCTTTACATTTTATCGGTTGTTTCTTTTTCTGGGAATTTAACCTATGACCTTGGCGTTGCTAGTAGCTGTTTGAGCTACAGAAAGGTCGCCACTTGATACCCTAAATTCTAGGTTTTGAACCAAAACCAGTTGATTTAGTCCACTTTTTAGCAACTGGGCACAATGGTTCTACATGACAGAAAATTTAAGTATTTTAGCATAATCAGAGTGACTCACGTTCTCCTCATCCTCATCAGTTTCAGATTTCTCATCTGCCTCCTGCAAATGCAAAAAGCAATATTGAGACTCGCAGCAGGGTCACTTACAGTGCGTCTAGACCATCAGAATGGTATTTTTAGAGCCTGTTGTCTTTTATTGGCTATTGTGGGAGTGCAGTGACGTGTGATGTGGTCAGAGGATGAGTCTTCATTTACCTCAGTGTCATCTTCACTGTCTGTGCTTTCATTGGAATCTGCTGGTGTGGTCTGAAACACAACCAAACTCCTTGCCATTAATAAAACAATACTGTACTGCTCATGTATGTGCTAATTACCATATCCTTGAATTTAAATAGCTCAAATGGGCTAGTTTATATCAGCACTTTGACATTTAGTAATAGTTCACAAATTTTCCTGTAGTTCACCCATCATTTGTCATCTGTGCCTTTCTTTCTTCAGTGGATCATTTTTATGTATTAGTCCATGCGATTTTGTGAGGAACAGTGAGCTGTTAACCACTGCAACCGAATCAGTGAGTCAATGAGTCATTCAGACCATTTTTTTAATAATGAATTGAATCAACCAACTCTTTGAAAAGATCTGACTCAAAGAACAAATTGGTTCTTTTTTGTAGGTTTTTTGTAATTTCTCAGCTTGACAACCCCAGTCCTCATTTTATTGAAAAGACGTGGTCAAGATATTACTCCATTTCACATTTTGTGTTCCACAAAAGAAAGAAATGGCACAAGGGTGAATAACCAACAGAATTTTAGGGGTTAACTTTTCTCTTATAGATATTGTAGAGGCTATAGAGGACGGGTTTTACCTGTGTAGATTCTGCCTGGAACATATCAGCAGCAGCTTTTTGTAGAATAGGAGGTGGCTGTATAGGACAGATGTTTTGTTAAAATAGCAGTAGTTTATATACAAATTATTAATTTCAACACAGTGTTAATTTTACCCATATTAAATAAGATACTTGCCCTTTGAACAGCAATCATTTCTTCTGAGCTCTCTGAACTGCTGGCTGAGCGCTTGACCTGGGGGAAAAAGAGTGCATTTACACATTTGAAGAAAAAAGATCATAGTGTAATATTTTAAAGCCCAGATTTCACAATTAAAATGAACTTACAGGCAGGCAGAAGACTGTGGCGATGAGGAGGGTTAAAACGATAACGGTCTTCATTTTTGTGCAAAATCCTCTAAAAAAGAGAGAAAAACAAAGAGATGCACAGTTGCAATGAACGTCAATTTTGAACCATTAGGCCATTAAAAAGTTATGCCAACTAATGCACGGTAGTGAGACATGTATTACATAGAGGATTGCCTGTTCTGTTTTACTTTAATGTTCTAACTATAAACTGCCTCAAGAATGTGTGTTTTTGGTATTTACTGCAAGGCAAGCCGACCCGGAAGGAAGCATGCCTTTTAAGGGCACTCAGAATCACGTTGGTAAATGCCAAAGAACTTCCTCACCATGAAACATCTAATTTATTTTCAGCTACAACTGCAGTGCATAAAGTATAAGTTGAGGCAGCGTGTGCTTGGCGATACCTATAATGATCTCCCTCTGGTGTATAATTCCAGAAGTTATATGTAGACTATGTAGCAGCCGCAATCCCAAGAAATAGCACGCCTCTGGCTCCAGACTTAGTTTCTCATTTGAATCTTTGTAGCAGTGAGCCAAGGACTAAAATTTGTGGCGTCAAAGGAAATGTGAAGTGCAGCACGAACACTAAGCGTGGAAGCGTTTTGTTGAGGCTGCCGGCAGAAGTAATGGTGGCAACTGTCAGTCAGCCAGTATTATTATTCTTTTGTATGGAACTTTAATTTAGTGGTTGTGTCGCTGGAATAAATGACTCAGTTGACAAATTAGTAAGGCCTTTATGTGCCATAGCCGCAACTTCCTCTTTCGTCTGACAAGTTCATGTTAATCATCTCTGCCTATAATAAACTGTGGTTGGAATCATTAAAAGTCTTCATAACTTCAGTCTTGTACTTACATTGAGGCTGAAAAAGAACTGCATTTTTTAACTTAGAGCAGCATCAATGCATAAAATGAATTTATTCATGATTCACGGTTAAAATAGGCTGTAGCTATACATGATCCCAAACTAAGTCCCTCACGTGCTATAAATACAGATAAATGCCTGACGAACCTGATCAATTGCAGACTACAAGCAAGTAAATACATTCCACATAATACTTCTTCCAACATCTGCATACTGAATCTTTGGACGACAATTGGTTTTTAACCTCAACATCCTAAAGAATAAAAACAAATGAATTGTTTAATTGTGACTTACCTCTTTCTCTTAGAGAAATTTGAAGTCCTTTGACTGTCAGAGGATAGACTGAGGTCCTGTTTATCAGATGAGATCTTGCAATGTTTTGATGCTAGTGAGAGATGGCTGCTGGTTTGGCTTTTAAACCATGTTCCCTCAGGAAACAGCCAATGGCTGGGAAGCTTGTGATGTCATGAGGTTTACCGCTGCTGTCCCACCTTTTTGCTCCCACTCTTCCTGTGGTTTATATGGCCAGGCAATGCAAACATTCACAGCCAGGCATGACAAGCACAAAAAATAAAACCAATATCCTGTATTGCTCTTAGGATCCTTGATATAATGTTGTCATGCTTATTATTATTACTAACATATTATGCATATACCATGGAAAGACTCAATGTCCACTATAATTGTTATTGTATAATAAAACAGGGCAAATAAATATTTAATAGCTTCAATTAAGGGGGTTTAATGCCTCTAGCTGTAAAGCAGAATGAAGTGTTAAGTGTGTAATCAGTTCAAACTTTGGTAGGGAACAGTGTGTCACAGAAAATCACAAAAGGAGCAGTTTATTGTAATATATTAGAAGTTTATATTTGGTAGTGTTTGCTAGGCACTATTACTGTTGTTTTGGGATTCAAATTCCCCACAAGTACCTTTTTGCTATGAACATGAATGATACCTCAAATTTTGAGCCTTGTGTGGATTTTTCAAATCAATAAACAGATTAGAAATTAAATGAATAATAACTGAATTACTTATACATCTGCAATGAATGAGAGCATGCAAATTAATTGGAATGAATACCTAGCCATTCACTGTATATATTAATATCATGTTATAAGCCTGTGTGTGTGTGTGTGTGTGTGTGTGTGTGTGTGTGTGTGTGTGTGTGTGTGTGTGTGTGTGTGTGTGTGTGTGTGTGTGTGTGTGTGTGTGTGTGTGTGTGTGTGTGTGTGTGTGTGTGTGTGTGTGTGTGTGTGTGTGTGTGTGTGTGTGTGTGAGAGAGAGAGAGTGTTTTGGGGGATGGTGGTTGATGTGCACGTGTTCAAATACCTAAACCACTGTGCAAGTATCACTTAGATGTTCTTCTTATTATGTTACAAATTTCAGTAGTAACTAATATATGATAAAATAGGTTCACGGTTTAACATAATAGTTCATCATATTATTATTTAGGTGAGATTTATGTACACTGCACCCATGTGTTTCACATAAAAAGGAAGAAAAATATTTTACAGTTTATTTTGAGTAGGGTGATGGTGTGTCATACCAAAATCACATGAATTTCCCATCAGTCTGTATCATTCCTATGATTCACAGTCTGTTAGTAGCAGTAAAGTCAGATGCTCAAAATTTGCAATCACCAGTATTGTGCATCCTTCTGTGTTATTCTGTTCACTTACAGAAAATGTAGTCTTTGACTATTGTATGTTAAGGAGACAAGACAATTTTGCATTCCCTTACTTCTATACAATTATTCACCATTAACGAGCAGCACATGCACATAAATAAGCTACTGAAAGTGATAGTTAGTGTTCATGATTCATGATTTGCTAAGATATTGTGAGGTGTACCTCAGGGCAGCAATTAAAGAGACTGAATATTAGTGCTTATGATTGACAGGCAGCTTATAGACTTGAAACATCATGCATCACTCTATATAAGAATCATTCTACCAACTTATGTAAGTGAAGACAAAAAAAGTCAAAGGGACTTTAAAGTGCAAGTAAATGGGGAAATAAAGTACATCAGACATACTAATCGTAGGTTGTCATCTAGAAACATCATCTTGAGAACACATGTGTTAAGACATGCAGCATTGAACCACCATTCATATAAGAAGTGAAATGTTTTTCATTTCTTCACTCAGGCAAATGTTGTAAGAAGTCTACAGTTGGTGTCTGGATTTTTTTTTTTATGTTAAAATAAGTGTCTTGCTGTCATGCATGGCGGCAGAACCACCTGTGGCTCACGGATGGATTAACAAAAAAACTCAGAGACACCACTACAACACCACAGAATTACAGAAACTTTCCCAATTCTGTTAGAAAATAATCCCACGGACTGGTGTGTGATTTCACACCATATAGCTTACATATTTCCAAATGTATCAGTCAAATGAATGACTGGAAATGTAAGGTTTTTTTTTTTTTTTTTTTTTTTTTTTTCATCAATGAGTCATTAACTAACAAAATATCTTCGGTTAATTAAGTTAATGTCAGTCCTCACTGAAAAGAAAAATACTACATGACACAACAAAATCAAAGCCAATCAGAGCATATATGATTTGATGCAGATCCAGTGACTGTTCTGAATGTCAGCATCTTATGCCCGGTACACATTGTACAATTTTAGGCTGTCCCAGATGAAAGATGACCAATCATGGTGATTTCTGTGGTCGTAGCTCCTAAAACAATGGTCCTACGTCGTACAATGAGAGAGGTTCAAAGACGGCGACCAAAGATAGCCAAGAGAGCCTTTTGCTGCTACGACCTACGTCTACTGACTAGTCAATACAAATGCAACCTGAAATGGCGTATTAACGCGACATGGCGCTAAAACTTAAAACTGCTTACCTCAAGCTCCATTTGCAAAATTGGCATGCCTCTTTACCTAGCCATGACCGCGTCCATATTCTCCTCTTTCGCTTCCTCCTCTTTTTTCAGCGCATATAAAAAACACAATTGCCAAAGTATGATTCATCTTGTTCTATTTGTTTAGCACTAGCGCATGTTGATGACATTTTATTCTTCTATGCTAATTTGTATCGTAGTCTACGATTCAATAGATGTCATCTTCGTACAGTATACATACATGTCGTACCCAAGTTTATTAGATCAGTGTCGTATGATATTATAGGATTGCCGAAATCGCACAGTCTGTAGCAGACATTAAGCTTGATGCGGGCGGTGACCGGCGGCCAGTGAAGTAAAACGAAAACCGGTGTAATTTGAGCTCTCTTGAATTAATTTAAGACACAAACGTGCCACCAAATTTTGCTTTCAGAAAGGTCGGGTAAAAGAGCATTGAAGCATTTTCTATCAAGAAATGACAGTAGTCTAGTTTTTGAAGTTTATATTTTCGTAAAACACTTCTTTCAAGTTCAGGCCTTACCTGAATGCCATTATTGATGTTATGATGAATTCCTGAGCTGGGTGGGAAGGCAAGGAGATCTGTCTTCACTCGGTTAGAGGTGGCGTTCTGGCGATCCATGTAGCCACTATTGCAATCCTCTGGCTGGGATAAGATGTTGAGCTGCTTATAGTCTGTGTAGCAGAGGTAGGAAAATTCAAGTGCTGGATAAAAGGACCTAGTCACGTTGTGTACATTGAGAAAAGAAGGTGGCCAAGTATAGATCCCAGAGGTACCCCATTGGCTGAAGTGACTCAGACCCTAAGACAAAGATACCTCCACAAAACCTTGAAAGATCTACCTGTGAGGTGAGACTCAGCCCAGCCGAGTTCTGTGATAATAATTGTAGCGATGGTAGACAAGAAGATCTGATAATAATAATTCGTTACATTTATATAGCGCTTTTTCTGAGACCTCAAAGCGCTTTACATAGATGGGGGAATCTCCTCAACCACCACCAATGTGCAGCATCCACTTGGATGATGCGACGGCAGCCATATTGCGCCAGAACGCTCACCACACACCAGCTTACTGGTGGAGAGGAGACAGTGATGAAGCCAATCAGTATATGGGGATGATTAGGAGGCCATGATGGACAGAGGCCAAGGGGCAAATTTGGCCAGGATGCCGGGGATGATTTAAAGTGTTGAAAAGTTGAAAAGTCAAGCAGAATGAGATCTTATGGACTGCAAGGAGCTCTCGCCAAACACAAAGTAGTCTCAACTGAATTTTTCTTTTTGAAGCTGAACAGTGATTGCTAGCTTAATAGAAAACAAGTTATTTAAGTTTTTTCACTGAACCATGAGTGAGACTGGCATTTTTTTATTTTATTTTTTTATGTAGTTTTGTGTATGTTTTCTTAAACCGTTTTGAATTTGCATGTTTGACTCTTAATTTAAGTTAAACTCACTTAAACTTTCTTGAATCCCTAATGGTCACTGGCATGTTGGTATGAGTGTGAATGTTCACTAACAGGATCAAGGCTAACATTAGGAAATATGTTTAAGTATTAAACTTATCCCTGCTTTAACGGATGAAGCCATCACAGACACAAGACAGAATTGTGACTGTCCAGTGACATTTCAATCAATGTTAAGTCTGTGAGTGGTGATCTTTTCTCCACAATGTCTGTGTTTCATGCAGGGATGGACTTTATGAACTCAGTGAAGCATGCACCAGGACTGCATTCTAATCAGCCTAGTCTTTGCTTCTGTACTGCGGTTTGGTGGCTTTGGAAATTAAGTTAAAAAAAAATATTTTTAAAAAGACCACATGGCTTCAATTCAGCCCTGATCCAAAACATTAGTTTATGAAGTTGATGTCACCCTTTACAAGACTTAAACAAATGAAGTTCCAAGTCATGTGCCATTAAATAGGCCCCAAACCATTAATCTTTGAGGTCAATTTGTTTGGAAACATTCTGTAGGAACACATTACCTATACGGATTATACATTCCCAAACATGCTTTTAAAGGACCGTTGAATTAAATTATCAGCTTCTGAACTGTTAAAACTATATTAGGCCATTAATATCAGATGTGGTCTAGATTACACTGTTTTATAACTGGGGAATAACATGATCAAGACCTACAAACCATTGAGACTCTTTTATGGCTATGGCAATGGAAAATCCGCATAAGCCAGTCAATGTGGGGAAATCTGTCATGCACTATGTATGTAATATAGTTAGGCTGATATAGTCCTCAGCTATACAGTGTCAGAAAATGTACAGTATATCTATATGTGAAAGTAAAAAAAATAAAATTGGCAGCGCGTGTTAACCACTAAGCGTGTAGGTTTAAGTAGTAGGTTCTTAACCCCAAAGGTTCAGCAGACATGTCAAATGTATGCTCTGCTTCCTGTCAGGGAACTTCAGATGTAAAATTCAGTCTGGATCAATTTAGGCATGAAGTATTTTGGGAATTCTTGGGAAGATTGGAAGAAAGTGATGTGAAAACACAAACAGGAAACTGAAACTGGAACTTTCTGAAACTGGAGGATAGCATACCGTGGAGGAGCCTACTGACTCAGAATTTGTCTGAAACTGAACCACATACTGTATACTTGGTCAAAAACAATAGCGTTGTCATCCATAGTCTGGAAACAGAATAACCTAATGTGTGTAAACACATACAAAGCTTTGAAATAACCTTTCTGTTTGTTTTGTATGTTATATAATGTTATATGGGGCATGGAAAGGGAAAAATACTTTATATACTTGCCTTTCCCACTTTAGATGAAGTTTGAACATAAAAACCTCAATAGTTTTTACTGTCTAGATCCAACAGTAACACAATAAGAATAATAAAATTAATCTTGTGGAAACCTCTTAAAACAAGGAACTTCTTCCATCAACAAAACAACTTTTGACGACAAAAACTGGGGTAGGCAGAACAACAATGATGCATTATATTATTTTATTTTATTTTTATTTTTTTATTGACTTTTGGATTGTACATTTAAGAGACTCTGCAGTACATTGTAAAAATAATATTCTTAGATAAAATGATTATTGTAGGTTTTTTGGGTTTACTTATTGTAACTCCTTTGAACTTTCAGGAACAAAATTTCCCACAAATAATGTGATGTATTCATTAATATGTAAGTTGTTGATGCTTAATCTCATTTAAAGATTTTAATTTACATTGGAAATTGATACAAATATAGTTTGCAGTTCGAGTCATGGCATCTTAATATTTTAGGTTCAGTTAATATTTTTAGTTGTTTACTTTGAGAAGATTTGTTACTGCATTTGTTCTTGAGTGATTACGTCATGTCCAGAAATAATGAAAACAAAGTCTGGCTCATGTGTGGCTTGTAGCTACAATAAATAGTGTAACAATAAATAAATGTAAACTCTGAAATAGTATGCAACAGTTAAATCCCAGAAGTAAAAATGCCATCCATTTTCTGCATACATTCTTAAAAATAAAGGTTCTTTTTTTGGCACTGATGGCTCAATCAAGAACCTTTAACATACCAGCAGCCATATCACCCTGCAGCCCAAGACTGGTTGCCCACTGAAGCTAAGCAGGGCTGAGCCTGGTTAGTACCTGGATGGGAGACTTCCTGGGAAAAACCAGGTTGCTGCTGGAAGAGGTGCTAGTGAGGCCAGCAGGGGGTGCTCACCCTGTGGTCTGTGTGGGTCCTAACGCCCCAGTGTAGTGACGGGGACACTATACTGCCAAAAGAGCACCGTCCTTCGGATGAGACGTTAATTAAACCGAGGTCCTGACTCTCTGTGGTCATTAAAAAATCCCAGGATGTCCTTCGAAAAAGAGTAGGGGTGTAACCCCGGCATCCTGGCCAAATTTGCCCCTTGGCCTCTGTCGATCATGGCCTCCTAATCATCCCCATATACTGATTGGCTTCATCACTGTCTCCTCTCCACCAGTAAGCTGGTGTGTGGTGAGCGTTCTGGCGCAATATGGCTGCCGTCGCATCATCCAAGTGGATGCTGCACATTGGTGGTGGTTGAGGAGATTCCCCCCTTCTATGTGAAGCGCTTTGAGGTCTCAGAAAAAGCGCTATATAAATGTAACAAATTATTATTATTACAAGGAACCTTTACATTCTACAATGCTGTTTGTAGACTACAGCTCAGCATTCAATACCATAGTGCCCTCTATGCTTGATGTGAAACTCCGGGCTCTGGGCTTAAACAGCTTGCTGTGCAGCTGGATCCTGGACTTCCTGTCAAACAGACGCCAAGTGGTTAGAATGGGCAGTAACATCTCCTCATCACTGACCCTCAACACTGGAGCCCCTCAGGGCTGTGTTCTCAGCCCACTCTTGTACTCCTTGTACACACATGACTGTATGGCAACTCACAGCTCCAATACCATCATTAAGTTTGCTGATGATACGACGGGGGTAGGTTTGATCACCGATAACAACGAAACAGCCTACAGAGATGAGGTGCACACTCTGTCACGCTGGTGTCAGGAGCATAACCTCTTCCTCAACGTCAGCAAGACCAAGGAGCTAGTGGTCGACTTCAGGAGGAGTGGCAGAGAACACAGCCCCATCACCATCAATGGAGCACCGGTGGAGAGAGTCAGCAGCTTCAAGTTCCTCGGTGTCCACATCACAGAGGAACTCACATGGTCCGTCCACACCAAGGCCGTTGTGAAGAAGGCTCATCAGCGCCTCTTCTTCCTGAGACGGCTGAGGAAGTTTGGAATGAACCGCCATATCCTCACACGGTTCTACACCAGTACTGTAGAGAGCATCGTGACTGGCTGCATCACTGCCTGGTACGGCAATACCATCGCCCGCGACCGCAAAGCCCTGCAAAGGGTGGTGCACACTGCCAGTCGTATCATCGGAGGTGAGCTTCCCTCCCTCCAGGAAATATATGCCAGGCGGTGTGTGAAGAAAGCTCGGAGGATCATCAGAGACTCTAGCCACCCGAGCCATGGGCTGTTCTCACTGCTACCATCAGGCAGGCGGTACCGCAGCATCAGGACACGCACCAGCCGACTCCATGACAGCTTCTTCCCGCAAGCAATTCGATTTCTAAACTCTTGATCCCAAGTGATCAATAACCATAAACATACTGCATCTCAAAACACCTCAACTTAACCTACTGTATATTTACATCTATTTTTCTTTCGCATGTGTATTTATTGTATGTATAGATGTCTATATTGTATATTGTACATTATTTATTGTATATTGTATAGTATATATGGTGCTGTGAGTTATCGTGTGCACATTAGAGGTGTAATCTGTAAGTGTAAATTGTTTCGTCCATTGTGTCATGACTGCTATGCTGCTTGGAACTGCACCTAAGAATTTCACCACTGTTGCACTTGTGTATATGGTTGTGTGACAATAAAAGTGATTTGATTTGATTTGATTTTGACAAAAGGTTCTTTATAGTTCTTTAGATTACTGAAATGTTCTTCACACTAAGAAAACATGGTTCTTTTAAGAACAGTTCACTGAAAGGTTCTTTTGGAAACCAAAATGGTTCTTCTATGGCATCGCTGTGAAAACCCCCTTTTGGAACCTTTATTTTTAAGAGTGTAGGACAATTGATTTTTAACAATAACTCATAAACCTTTAGGACAAACCTACTGTGAGCTACAAGGTTTTTAATTGATGGTTTTGTTGAAGTGTGCATTATTTCAACTTATTTTTTTAATAAACATTTTAATAACATTGCATGTCAGAGCACAAACCAAGCCATGAAGTCCAAGGAATCGTCTGCACCATCTCCCCACTGGCCTTCACCATGACATTGGAGTTAACAATTCGGGCATCTCGATGGGTGGTTAGAGGGGAACGTCTGAAGAGCGGGCTGCAAATCCCCAGTATCTCCATTGTCAAAGGCCAGATCGTAAATGAGATGTTCCACATCAATGACGAGCCGATACGAACTATCCTGGAGAAGCCCATCAAAAGCCTTGGTCGGTGGTACAACACAGATCTCAAAGATGCCGAACAGGTGGAACAACTCAAGCAGGATACCATCAGTGGCCTGAAGCAGATCAAAAGCAATGCTCTCCCAGGGAAGTTGAAGCTCTGGTGCCTTCAGTTCGGACTGCTGCCCCGCCTCATGTGGCCAATTTCCATCTATGAGGTCACCCTATCCCATGCCAATCAGTTGGAGCGATTGGTGAATGTGCAGGTGAGAAAGTGGCTTGGCAATGGAGGCCTCTCGTTGCCAATCTCAAGCCTGGTGGAGGAGTACAAATGTGCTCTAAAGCAAGGCTCGAAATGACCCTCACAGAATCTTGGGATCCCTTCGTCAGAGGGGCTGCTCCCGCCCTAGCCACAGGGAGGAGGTGGAGGTCGCAAAGTCCGCTCTGAGACACTGGGACATAGTGGGCCAAGTCCAACAAGGCAGAGGGGGCCTAGGGCTGCGAGCAACAACACCCACATGGTAGAAGGCTACTCCAGCTGAACGCTGGCGCCTGGTGGTTGAGGAGGTGCGCCACCAGGAGGAAGCAGACAGGTGTCCCAGAGCGGTGTTCCAAGCCAAGCAAGGCTGCTGGATGAGGTGGGAAGGTGTGGAGAGGAGGAAGATCACTTGGAGCGAGCTGTGGAACACGGAGTCCAATATGCTGAGCTTTACAATCAGAGCCACAGATGATGTCCTGCCCTCTCCAACCAATCTACATCTCTGGTTTGGAGAGGATCCAGCCTGCCTCCAGTGTCTTGCACCACCAACCCTGAAACACATCCTGGTGGGCTGCAAGACCAGCCTTATGCAAGATACACCTGGCACCACAACCAAGTGCTGAAGTGCCTGGCTGTTACACTGGAGAGTAAGAGGGTAACCATCAATGCCATGCCCCTGGAAGCCTAGACTACCTTCCGCCAACCAACATCCTTCATCTGGGAAGGGGAGAAATGGTTGACCAATCGATCGCCTCCAGACTCATGTCCACTGAACGCAGCCCAGGAATGGGAAATGTGGGTAGACTTAAGTCAGAGGCTCACCTTCCCACCCAAAATTGCAGAGACCAATCTGCGCCCAGACCAGGTCCTTTGGTCCAAAACCTGTTGACGTGTCTTTATAGTAGAACTGACAGTCCTGTGGGAGGAAGCCATCGATGAAGCAATTGAAAGGAAAAGGTTGCTATATGCAGTTTTGGCTGCCGAAGCAAAGGTTCGGTGCTGGAAGATAAATGTGCGTCCAGTGGAAGTGGGCTGCAGGGGCTTTGTAGCTAGTTCCACCACAAGGCTACTAAAGGAGGTTGGAATCAGAGGACAGGCTCAGCGGAAGACCATCAAAGACCTTGCAACTGCTGACAAAAGAAGCAGTCACTGGCTGTGGCTGAAGCGGAAGGAGACTGTATGGGCTCCAAAGTGACCTCATGGAACCTCCGGTGCGACACACACCAAGGTCTGATCAGCCTGTGGTGGGCCAGCCTCGGGTGAGGGTGTATTGTGATAAAAGGCTGAAACACCCAATGAGGCTGGGGTATTGAAGGCACCAGGCGGTCATCCCCCAATCCAACCCCACCAAAGAGGACATCTCCAACAGCGCTTGCTGAATATCAAGGGACTCTAACAGTCCTAGTCCTAGGACAACTCGGTGAATGTCCTTGAGTGGCCCAGCCAGAGCCCAGACTTGAACCCGATTGAACATCTCTTGAGAGATCTGAAAATGACTATAAACCGATGCTCCCCATTCAACCTGATGGAGCTTGAGAGGTTCTCTGCAAAGAAGAACGTGAGAAATTGCCCAAAAATAGGTGTGCCAAGTTTGTAGCATCATACTCAAAAAGGCTGTTATTGGTGCCAAAGGTGATCAACAAAGTATTGAGCAAAGGCTGTGAATACTTATGTACATGTGATTTTTTTATTTTTTTATTTTTTTTTATACATTTGCAAAGACTTCAAACAAACTTCTTTCACGTTGTCATTATGGGGTATTGTTTGTAGAATTTTGAGGAAAATAATTAATTTAATCCATTTTGGAATAAGGCTGTAACATAACAAAATGTGGAAACCGTAAAGAGCTGTGAATACTTTCCGGATGCACTGTATGCCCAGATGGCTCATTGGCGACATCTGGGGTCCACCACTCTGTGCCTCTCTTGTTGCTGGGCCCAACCAAAGTTCCTCCTCTAAATCCAGAGCCATCGACTCGCTTATTCAGCGGCACTGGTGTTGGCCTTAACAGCTAGCTGATGGGCCTGGTCTCGAATTTCTAAATCTTTAAGAATTTTGATAACAGATGTACTGTTATCCAAAGCCTCACCAGCCAACTTCGACCAGGCAAACCTTTGCTTTCCAGCCACATTGTTCCACGTCAGCTGCTAACTCAGCATACTTAAGGCTCTTACGTTCGTAGGCCTCCTCTACAGCATCCTCCCAGGGCACAGTAAGCTCTGATTCAGGTCGGCTAAAAACTTCCAGTCGCAAGCTTCACCCAACTGGCCAGTATCTGGGGTCTTCACTTTGACCTCCCTTGCCCCTTCCCCCACAAACTCCTTTACTGGAGCACGAAAAGACATAACGGAAGAGTTAAGGTGTTGATGGAGGTCCGTCTGGAGTCCAATGACGCTGCAAGACACCTGGTTGTGCCTCCACATATTGCGGATATGTGTCAAGCTTACTTCAAGTTCGCTTGAGATAAGCAGAGGGGGCACATAGGATCCTCTCCGTACCATTGGCTGAGGTTCACTGGAGAAGGCAGGACATTTTGAGATGCTTCCATGCCCCACAGCTCCTTCCAAAAGAACTTTCGCCTCTCAACTCCCTCCCATCTCATCCACTGCCCTTGCTTTGCTTGGGAAATAGCCTTTGCACGCATTTCATTGTATCTGAGTATAAGTAACTTTGCAACTACATGTCAACTTATTCTACTAACACCTAACCTTACCAGGCTACTAATAATCTACTAATACTCTACTAACACTCTAATGAGAGTTGGACGACATGTAGGTGCAACTTTACTTATAGTCAACAGAATGTGTTAATTGGATTGAGTTGTGTTTAACGTTACAGCTCAAAATGCATAAAACATTTCCTGTAGACTTGTCTCTATTGTTATTAGTTTGTGTTTTTTGCAATCGGGCGAACAGGGGTGTGAATGGGCCCTGGATTTAAAGCTACAGCTCCAAATGTTTCTTCTACTTATTTTCTGCTTTCTTTTAAAGCTCCAGAAAAAAAAATACTTTATTATGTTTATATGAACACTGCAGCAATTTAATTGAAGGAAACTAAATAAATGAAAAAGACAAAGCGAATAAAAACTAAACTAAACAATCCCCCTCCGCTTATGTGACTAGTCCAGATTTGAGGCGCCTCCACACATGGCTAAGCATCTGTATGGGCCAGACATGTTTGGACTTTAACATTTGCCACAAAAAAAAAAAACTTTTTTTTTAATTAAAAAACAAACAAGCAAGCCCAGCCCAGATTAGAAAAAGTAACGTAACACATTACTTTATATTTTATATTTTACAAAATAAGTTACTTTTTTAGAGATTAACGCTATATTGTAAAGCATTACTTTTAAAAGAAACTTACCCCAACACTGTACACATACCCTAATGTACACATAAAAACCGAAGTATACTTTGAGCTTAGTACACAGTCTTGTGCGATTTTCAAATACTGTTTGGCTTCAAATCAAAGTTTGTAATGTGGTGATTCACATCCTACCTAATTGGTTTGGTCCATGGCTTATAACTCTTTACCAATGACTTTTAAAAATCCCTCTGGGAAAAAATGAAAGGTGAAAATATTGCACTGTTGCACTCTATAGCAATTACAGGTAAGTAGTGAATCCTCAAACCATGTAATTCATCCACGAAAAACAAGATGTGCCAAAATGAGCCACTTTGCAAGTAACATGCCAATTTATTGGCCAAAGTTCCATAATGCAGCTTTAAGTAGATGAATTCAACAGAAATAACACTATATTTATTTCTATTAATTAAATGCAAACAACCTCAGAATATTTTTTTACTAATGTCTGAACTTATATTTTTCAGTATTTATTTTGAATATGCAATATTAAATATGGAAATGTTCAGTATGATCCATTCTGTAAACAACATGAAAAAGTACTGTATTTTACACTATCATTGCTAAGTCAGTTGTTTCTGTAATGCTACTGCAATTTAAGAGCCACAACTCTTCAAAACCTAATCTTTTACAGTAAATCGTTGTGTTTTGGTCAGAAAGACGTGACATGGCACATGTCTTTCATGAAGTCTTTGTTTTTTCTCATCCCACACGTCTCTACCCAGGTTGTGTGTGCTCGGATGTTATACAGTCTACATGTATTTTGATTTCCACCCCCATTTTCCACCATGACTACAGAACCATACTTCCTGTTTCAATGAACTGTGCTGACTTCTTCAAAAGCGACTGAGGATCCACATGTCACTGCTTTGTTTGACTGCAACAAATCTAAACAATCACAAGTGCAGAGACAGAACACAGGAATTTTAGCAATAATACATGTAGACAATTTATTCACATTTAGAAACTGCAAGAATGCAGAGCACCGTTGAACTTATTAAGTTTCTGGCAGTTAGTAATAGTGTATCGCCTACGCAGTCTGTAGCGTTTCATACCCAGGATGGAAATAGTCTATAATTGAAGGTACATTTCCTGTCTGGCATGATGGTTTTCAATGGTGTCTCAAAAAGCTCAAGTACTTAGTTCATAATTAGACTCCATGAGTAACCATGAATAAGCGTAAGCGTAATGTTGTAAGCGAGGCATTTTTGGCAGCCCAAAACACCTCTTTTGTAAAGGCAATTCACGCATCATTCTTAAAAAGTACCTAAATTGTTCAATTGTCTTCTGGTGTAATGGAAAAACTTTACATTATGTAATGGATGTGCAATAAGAAGCACATGTTCTAAATTCTGAAAAAAAATCATAATCATGTGGTCAACTGTTTAATGGTTATCATAAGGTCATTTACACAACAGGCTTTGCAGACTTTTGTTCAAACTAGTATAGCAATGTCAAAATTAATTTAGTTATGATTAGCTAAAAAAAGCTATGTTCTACAAACATAATTGGATTGAGTTGTGTTTAACGTTACAGCTCAAAATGCATAAAACATTTCCTGTATTGTCTCTATTGTTATTAGTTTGTGTTTTTTGCAGTCGGGCGAACAGGGGTGTGAATGGGCCCTGGATTTAAGGCTACAGCTCCAAATGTTTCTTCTACAGCCCCAGATCTTATTTTCTGCTTTCTTTTAAAGCTCCAGAAAAAAAATACTTTATTATGTTTATATGAACACTGCAGCAATTTAATTGAAGGAAACTAAATAAATGAAAAAGACAAAGCGAATAAAAACTAAACTAAACAATCCCCCTCCGCTCATGTGACTAGTCCAGATTTGAGGCGCCTCCACACATGGCTAAGCATCTGTATGGGCCAGACATGTTTGAACAATTTACACATCCTCTCAGTTGAGAAGAATGTGTGTTAAAACCATTGAAGAAGATGCTGTTCTTTACTGTCTCACAAACCATACAAGAAGTTATTTGCCTCAGGCACATCAAAAATTAAGTATGTCTCTACAATGTGCTATCAGAAGATCAATAATGACCTAATGTGGGATATTTTGTACATACTGCTATACAGTCAATCCCATTATTCGTTCATATGTTACTTGACTCATAAAGATGTTTGACTCTTTTATTTGACAAACCAGCTATTGTTATTAATTAGCACTAATGGAATAATGTAACACTCTTAAAAATAAAGGTTCTTTATTGGCATAGATGGTTCCATGAAGAAAGTTTAACATTCATTGGACATTTCCATTGCACAAAAGGTTATTTATGGTAAAAAAAAATATATATATATATAATATATATATCTGTATAAAAATATATATTTGTATATATAATAGATATATTTTTTATCTGTATAAAAAAAAAATATATATTTTTTTTTTATTATTATTATTAAATGTTCGTAACACTAGGGTTCTTTTAAGAACTGTTCACTGAAAGGTTGTTTGGTGAACCCAAAATGGTTCCTCAATGGCTTCACTGCGAAATCCCCCTATTGGAACCTTTATTTTCAAGTAGTGCACTGCTAAACATTTAAACATTGTATAAGCATAGTATAATTTGTTATTATAGTTTCTTATATAGGTGTTATTAAAAAATGGAACTGGATTTTGAAAATAAACAGTGCTTTTTTTTTTTTTTTGAACTTGATGAAATGTTATATATTAAAACTGCATGATAGTTAAAATGCTTATGATTCATTTTTTAGGACCTTGGATAAACTGTACCAAGTACCCCTCGGAAAGATTAGGTACTAGACACGTTTCCTTTACAGTTGATGATAAAAGCATTAATGAAGGCATTTAACCACTAATCTGAGTGTATCTAGTATGCTTATAGTACTTTCTAACTTCTAATTTCTGTAAATTAAGCGCTGGACTATTGTAGGTGCCATTGCTGTGGTCATCTAAAAGTAACTGTTCAGTTTAATGACTTGTGAAATGTGAGTTTGTCCATCCAGGCCAACATTTAATCTCATTCATGCCAACATTAAGTCAACACTATCATTAAAAAACAAGCTCATTAATTTCACCGCAAAACTACATTAAACGTACTTGTTAAAAAAGCAATTGAATGTTGCATTGATGTATATGTGCAATGTGAAGATTTTTCATATGTCAAAAGAATTCTTTTAAAACAGAAAATACTGGAAAACATGGTAATTAGCACATGATGACTTCCATAATAGCATTATAGCTGTAATTTATTAAAGTATGGCATTCATGAGCTTACAACAGAGGTCACAAAAGATAATTGAGTAGTAAAGTCGTATTGTAAAAATGTAGTTTAAAAAAATTAATTTACTGTAGTAGTTGCATTATTTATTTGACATACACTGTATAGGGCCAGGCCATTGTACAGCATTGTACTGTAGAATCATAATTATTACTATATCCACTTTTCCCAGCATGCACTGTGGCATAAATATATGAAGCACTTTTCTTTATTATTTGCTGGTTTATTTTGCTGTTGCTCTAAATTGCAATTAACTTTTACACAAACAGCCTTTTTTTTTTCATCTGACAATGCAACTAAATGTGCTCTGTATCGCTATTGCACTGGTTCAAAGAAAATTAATTGAAAATAAAAAATGTTTTATGTTCCCAGTTGAAAGAAATACTTATCACCATAATGGTGAATTCACACAAAACACACAATTACCCCACAATACACACAGCATGACATTGTTATCTTCATAGCATAATCTATTGTATATAATATTTATCTCATATCTATTTGAACTCAGGTTAATTTATTTGGCAGTAAAATTCTGAATACAGAAAAAAAATCTGAATATAGAATTTTATTGTAAGAAATTATTGTTGAAATACTTTTCTTTTAACAATGTTGGTTGAGTTTGGTCAACAATTAAAATATATGACATGTTATGGCTTGCTGCCAGTTTTATGAGACACTTTATTGCTATGGTATGTAGTTTCCCAGTATAAAAAAATATATAAACATGGAAACAAACATCTGAAGAACTTGCTGAAGAGGAAAAACACTTCTTAGGGAATGGGGTAAATGGGTGGGATATGGAGGGATCCTTCAAAACATTTAAATGTACACTCAAATATCCTGTTAAAAGTCTCTTAAGGTTTCACCGATAATTTTTTACTTGGGAAAAAACAGAGTTTATGGGTGGTATTAAAACCATTTTTGCCTTACTCATGGACAAAAACATTGTTGCCCATTATGTAATACTGTCTGTTCATGTCCACGTCTACTGTTACTTGGTTTTCAAAACCAGATCCACAAAATGTCAATCATTCTAAGAAAATGTTACTGTTGTATTTCTGCTCAGTTCCCTTAAGGTCATTAAGACCACATATGTAGAACCAGAATCAGGATCCAGCTTGTCAGGCTCAGTATGTACGCAATTTTATCTTAAACATGTCAACACATATACATCAAACACGCATACACCATTAAAACTCTGCCAAAGGCAACACATCATGTGACATAATGGTGTATGTAGTAAATGTAGACACCCAGTCTTAGGTGTTTTTTGTCTGGTCACCCCTGATTTCAGAGTTTAGAGAAAGATTTTGCTAAGGAAACACATTTTCAGTGTGTTTCAATGTCTAACATTTTCTACTAAGGACACACATTTACACACTTTAAATGGATTATAAGAAGGGATGTGATGAAGTCTTACTCTTGCTATAAACATTTTTATAACCAAAAAAGTTCCTCCATCATTGAATTCTATTCATTTTTATCATTAAAAAGCATGTACTTAATTATTTACATTTCAGGCACCTGGTTCGTTCTTATCCAGAGTACAAAACTGATCAAGCTCTTGTAGTCAACATATGGCAAGCATCCATACATCAGTTTTCTACTTGTTCAGTTTTAGGTGCTGGCTGAAATGTCTGGCAGACATAGGATGATGTTTTAATGACTTATTTATCATCTAAAAATGATACATTTACAGGTGGTAATTTTACTTTGATTTGGGATAAATGAAGAACAAAAGAGGTCAGAGTACTGAGCCCTGTGGGACACCAGTGGCCAGTTGGTGTTGTGTCTTGAAAATTAATTATTTCCATTTCTATTCTTTCCAGTTATAGTCAATTTTGTTCAGAGGGTGGGACATGAACCTGTCATTACTTTTTGGTTTATGACCTTAGTGATAAATATGTAAGATTTACATAAACTGAATGCTATTTGGGTTATCAGGACATTTTGGCATCAGATAAAAAAAAGAGAAAATCCATTCTTCAATAGATAATCTAAGAAAATATCTCACTCACACAATATATCAATGACAGGAATATCGAACCTGCTTAAGTTGGACATGCATAAAGAATGAATATCTCCACATCTCCACTAAGTATTTACTCAGTTTGCACCAAAGTAAAATGTTATAACATGTTTTTCATGAAAAAAAAAAAAAATACATACATTATGTTCATCATAATTATGGTAGAGGTGAGTCATTCATTCTTCACACAGAATAAAATGTCCCATACGCTAAATGTGGAACTGTCTGGGGCTCGGTTTTTAGTGTGGGTTTTCTTCAGGCACAAGAAGTCTCAATATTTAATTGTGCTATAACAAGGTGTACAAAATGTACAGCCAATATTTTATCCACAAACTAGCATTTTAGTTACAAATTGAGAAATACATTCATATATTTAAATCTATGAGTTCTCTTACCAAATGAGGAATTTCAACACTATGTATAAATGTCTCTAAGATGCTTGGAATGAATGTGAGTGACTAGTAGTAACAGGAAAAATCCATTAAGAAAGTATATATTCATGCATTTTTCCAGGTAAGGAAATGTATAGCAACGTCATAAGATGCTTGTTTTTGAAAAATGTTGCTGTTTTAAACATGTCAAGTTCTCCACTGGCCTATTTTTGTATGTAGTAGGCTATTCTTCTATAGCAGAATGAACAAAATGTTTTAATAGACCAGTACATGCAATAAAAGTCCAATTAAACAAAACTGTAAATGTTCGTTTTTCATAAGAGGAAAATGATTATCAGTAAAAGTCCTAGTTAATGAATTTACCACCAGATAGACAACGTATTGAGAATAGAAGTCATAAATTTCATATCAGAATGCCAATGGAACAACTGAGAAAAATGGAAATTCCCAAGAGAATGAGACCTCAGAGAGCTTTAAAAAGTTATGATCTCTTGTTTAACACATATACAAATGTGCACTATTACTTCATAGCTTCATAATTTTATGACTTATTATAAAGTATGCTGACCTCCAATTCAGATGGTTTATATGATTATGTATAAAAGCTCAAACGGCACTTGCAAAACTGCATGCTTGTTTTGAACAAGAAAATATTGTGCAGAGGGGCTATTTTATTGGAGGAAAAATATTCATATTGTTCCTTATAATTTTGTAATAAGTGAATAAATAATGCTTTTAGACAATTCATTTTATATTGTAATTTGTTCATTATGTATGCAAAAGATGTAACGCATATTTACATATTTGTCAACCACTGTTATGTTTATGATTTATGAGTTCAAAAATAATATTTATAATGTGTATCATTTATTGTAATTATAATTTGCATGGCTTCTACATATTTTAAGTAAATTAAAACCAAACTCTGTACACAATGTCCAAGGAATAGGATTCAAATAGCATTTCTGTATCCAAGATGTGCCAGAGAAATCTTCAAACAAGTAAACACCAGTGAAGGGAACATACAAAAAAGTTCTGCCCTTATAAAATATGTTTTTGAACAATGTTTGTCACCTAAAGAGCCTCAAAGACTTGACAAAACAAATGAGCAAATATATAAAAATGTGTGCATGACCATTATGTGGAAATATCTTCCCAGAATTTCAAGGAATTTAGAAAAAGATGTGAACAAACTTAAATTCCTCCCACACAAATCTTGTTTTACAGTGACTAGGAGAGCTCAGGCGTGCAGAAACTAACTGTGGCCGTTTATTTGTAATGTTTACTAAGTCAGGCGTCATTGAAGAGTGACAGCTTATTGAGGAAAAGGTGTGCTCTTTCTTTTTTTGTGGCTGTTGAATGATAAAACAAACATAAATAAATAAAAATCCCACAGACATACATTGAAAATGCCTAAGCCTAGAGACCACTTTGTGTATGAGTGTGTTATAAGGTAGTCTGTATTCAGTAATAACATGGGAAAAAGGCCAGCAAAAAGCCTATTTGCCGGGGCAGTGTGTGGGAGAAGGGTGTTCATCGAGAGAAGTCTGTTGCGGTCGACAGTAAATCCTCCACAACTAGCTGGAGCCCCACACCACACAAATCAGCTCCACGGGCTCTCTAAACCTCTGGCACAGCAGTCTGTTTACTTTGGGAGCAGTTTTCTGTCTGAGAGAATACTTGTTTCACAATGCTGAAACTTTAAAGACACTTGGCACACTTGTTACGTAACTGTGAATGTTTAGTTGATTTGTGCAGTTTAAAATGTGTTGCCTATGGCAAGAGATGTCATAGAGAAACACATATCTATCTATATCTATTTTATATCTATATACAGTAGTTGCCAAAAGTGATGTCTGACCTACGAAAATTGACTTCTTCACCCTTTATTTGAATATCATTAAAAGAAATTGTAAAGATTTTGTAAACATATTGCGTAGTTGAGTCTTTGTTTTGTTTGTGGTAACGCAATGAAACATGCACATAATTTTTGTCCAGGCTGTCATACAAAGAAATTATGAACACATGCAGAAACAAGAGAGAACCAACAAAATATATATATCTGATTATACTGTTGCAGTGTGAATAGCAAAATAAAACCTGTAGCTGTAGTTTTGCCAAATCATTTTGTCAGATAAATACCTTCACAAAGTTTAGTGTTTTATTCTTTCCTCGCATTTAAAATATTGAAAAAAATATCACTTTTGGCCACTACTGTATATAGAATGTATCCATTTTCCCCAGTTTATGTAATTTCTTTATTAAAAATGTCTGTTACTTTATATACACATATCAGTAGAATTCTGACCATATCTAAAATCCTGTATTTTAATAGCATTTAATGATGGAAAATACATTTAAAACATTTAGATATATGGCCAGTTTTTCAGACTTGCGTTCGGTTAGCGTACTAAATACAATTAAGTGACATTTGCATTTGCAAAATTTGATAAAGTTATAGTTTAATTTGAAATGACAAAAAAACAACAAAAAAATAACTTTTTTTTTTTTCTTATTTACTCAAGCTTTATTACAAGCTTACTCAAGTAAATATGTTTGTTGTGGTGAAAATGATGGCAGTGGGACAACTAAAGTTTTTGGAAAAAAATGTATAAATCACTTTCACACAATAAAAATTTAAAGAAATATGATCTATACACACTCTTTTTTAGATCATAATATTTAAACTTCTTTTTTTATGATGAATATTTATAGTTTAAAATGGCATGTCTGGGTATAATACCTTCACAAAGTTTAGTAAAAAGTTTGATAAAAATCTGTAAAAGGAATTTGAACCTTCAGATAATAAAAAGAAAAAGGTTGGTTAAAAAGAAAATCGTCCCCAGGACATAAAACTAATAAAATGAAATAATACTTTTAATGAAATATGCATACACTGCAAAAAAGCATTTGGTTCGCCATTTAGCTTTAATGACAACAGTTAATACATGTCACATAATTGAACAGAATAAAACATATTATTTAAAAATCATAATGGATGGGCTTAATACTGTTATTTTTGCTACCTGTTTTTATATTCATATTAAAAAGTCAGATCATGCATGTAGGCGTACACCCGGAAATCTATTCCATATATACAGTACATGAAAAATTCCTGGCTACTGTTAAACTTGCCATGAAAAATATGTCCTCTGTGGGACAAACATCTCTAAAAAGAAACGAACAAACAATAGCAGACCACAGAAATGTCAATAATAGTGGGCAAAAGTTTGTTTTAAGTCCAGTTGGTCATCTAATATAAGATTTTTCACAAATTCTCAATTATATGTCCAGTCAAAACATTTATGTCACACGTAGCCCAAAGAGCTTGAATAGTCAAACATGTCACTGGCAAACCAATATGATGAATTTCTCTAAACACTGAAAGTGGGTAAAGCTGTAGCATAAGCTTCCTGGAAGTTGCATGTGGTGCTGGTTTGTCGCCGCCAACGCTCCCCCATTACTGGGCCTCTTCAAAGGTAATTACAGAGTCACACGGAGGCTGCGAGATCGGCATAAGTTCAGCCTTCTCTGAGGAGGAAGTAGACTTATGGTCACAATTGGGCAATGCCTATTGCGTTGACCTGTTCAGACACGGGCCACTGTGCCAAACATCACAGCCATATGCTGTTGATGTTTTAAGAAAGGTCAGGAAAGTGTGGTGTTTTCAAGGAGTGTGGTCTGTCTATGTGTTTGTCTATTTTTGGTAGCAAGTCCTCCTCTGCACTCTTTTTTCCTAAAACACCGATGTAACATGTTTTTCATGGGCCTGTATTTCATTTTAATAAGGATACTTGAGTATAATAGAGTATCAACACAAAACTGAACATATCTTCATGTTTGGTTCATTGCTTAAGTGAATGAGGAAAAATAGAAATATATGTAAGGAATAATTGACGACAGGCCGTTGAATTATTAGAAAAATAATGCACACCCGAGGTGGTAATGCGGTCACGACGCGAAGCGGAGTGGCCGTGACACCTCGGGTGTGCATTATTTTTCTAATAATTCAACGGCCTGAAGTCAATTATTCCGCTTATACTACAGTTACCACACCTCGAAACATTGTTCAGATTATGCATTTCAAGACGTTTGTAAAGTTTTTGTCATTAAAACGCTCTTGTATGTAGGACTAATTTCTTACGCATCTAATCCCATGCCTCCGTTGCTAATTCCAAAACGTCATTTTAGAGTTAGTAACGGAGGTTTGAGCCGCTGATAGCAGACTAATGCTGAGTTAGGGTTAGGGTTAGGGTTAGGGTTAGGTAGAGTTAGTAACGGAGGTTTGAGCCGCTGATAGCAGACTAATGCTGGGTTAGGGTTAGGGTTAGGTAGAGTTAGTAACGGAGGTTTGAGCCACTGATAGCAGACTAATGCTGGGTTAGGGTTAGGGTTAGGTAGAGTTAGGAACGGAGGTTTGAGCCACTGATAGCAGACTAATGCTGGGTTAGGGTTAGGGTTAGGTAGAGTTAGGAACGGAGGTTTGAGCCGCTGATAGCAGACTAATGCTGGGACACACGACTCGCTGACACATTCTCTGACTGGTTTCATCGACTGCAGCAGATTTTAAACACCGACTTTGAACACAGACTGAACGCGCTGAACACACGTTTGGGCATGATCAGTCATAAGTATCAAATTACATTCATAACCGGCCTTAAAGTGTGTTCCCGGCTTTATGCAGTTATTAATGCAGTTATTAGAGAGAGATGTTGCAATAATGAGACAGAAAAGCATGTGCGTCATTATTATTATTTATTAATTAATTCAATCGTTTTAATTAATTCGTTAATTCTTTTTTTGTCCTATTATTGACAGATGACAGTAGACTAGCCAAATAAATGAAACCCAAAGCCCTTTTAACAGGTAGGCCGATCAATAATTATTTATTTGTTAAATTATCTGCAATAAAAATCCGTGCTGCAGGACTATCCATTTATTTAGCCTATATTCAGTTAAATTTTCTATTGATTATAGATAGGACTTTATAGTTTATTTATTCAGATTAAACTGCATGTTTCTATTGATTGTGAAGCTAGACATTGAAAATTGCAGATCAAGCGCACGGGGCGAAATGCTTTTTCTTGTTATGAATTGTATCCTATTTTCCGTTATTACAGTTGACTACGCGAAGTGATATGGAACTGTAATGCGGTCAAGACCTGCCTGGAACTACTTTAGCCGTGCGTTTCCCTGAAAATAATGCACACCTTAGAACGTTCGTCAACCAATCAGATTCAAGCATTCAACGGCCCTGTAGTATAAATATATATATTGTTGTCATTTGTGAGGAAACCGCTTAGTATAGATTTTGTTGACATACACATTTTAATAAAGTATAATATGGCTTGTTGCATTCGGGTACAAATCGATGCAATGACTCACTCATAACACATAGAACAAGCTTATTTGTTGTCACTTACTGGAGTAAATATGTAATATCCTTGTAAAACGTGTTGCTGGGATAATAAAAATAAAATAATATTTTAAAAAAGTATACATTTAAATTTAAATTTCCACCACAAAATTGTCATTCCTCATCTACTTTCAAGGCAAGGTGTTTGGCATCTCAAATGGCCTGCTATATTTTGAGTTGTCTGGTCACATTTCGTGGGGAATACCAGGCTTACGTTGTTCGCTCTTGCATGTCTGTATACAGAAAACGTCTGAGATTACGACTGTAACCATGGTTCCCTGAGAAGGGGAACGAGGCACTGCGTCTGGATCGATGCTTAGGGGAATGCTATCATCAGTGTGACCAGTGTCTAAAACATGCGTATATATCATACAAAGCGTCAATCATACAGGGCCCAGACTCACTAGACCATCTAGTGATAATATTCCCTCGACCATTACCCAAGCTCATATGCCCTGTGACAAGGACCTCCCTTCCTTGTAGGCCCAGCCTCAACCACCTACGGCCCAGGAGCAGAGCTCTAAGCTTCTTTAGCTTGACTCAGCTATTTGGGAATTCTGGCCCAGGGAGACATATTTCAATACACTACCCTGGCCTACCACTACCACTAGAGGGAGCAAACATGGGGGTTTCCATTCAGAATAACTATTCACCCTCCTCACTACAAATAACTCTAACCTCTAGGAAGGTGCAGGGGAGCTTCAGCTCTACTACCCCAGAACGATCAGGGGAAAGTGCTTACACCCTGCCTGGACTAGTCCAGGACCCCAAGACTCCCAGCACTCTACAAAGGTGCCTGATAACAAGAAGAGCTGCTAACAAGGCAAATTAACCTCTACTTGCTAGGTTTAAAGGGATCGGTTTAGGCTCCAACATGGAGTGGAGGACTTTAAAACTTTGATAGTAGGGGAGGGTTCTACTATACACTTAACCCAGAAGGACTGCCCGAAATCGTCCAGGGTCCCAAGACTCCCAGCACCTAAAAAAACTCCCATTACCTAAAGTGTTTAGGTGCTCCCAGCACCTAGACACGTTATCACGTGTCTGATAACAAGAAGAGCTGCTAAAAAGGCAATTTAGCCTACAGTTCTACAGGGTCCGGTTGAGGCTCAACCTTGAAGAGCGACCTACCAAAGGGAGCTCTAGCTACAACCCTCGATACTACGTGATGTACTTCCTGAAAGCCGCCAACCACACCCACTTCACTAAACCTCCCAACTACCATCATTATAGACACAGCAAAAAGCTCTGAGGGCAAGACCCATGCATCAAGGAGAAAGTTTCTCATCTTCTCCTTGATGTCTGCCAAGTTCAACTACAGATTCCTCATTGAGGCCACCATTGAACGACTAATGGCAGTGTCTGTTTGTTTGTTGGCCCGGAGTGCTAGCTCTGTGGTGCGGCGCAGCTCTGCGACAGCTTCATGAGACAATCCCTGCCCCTGATCCAAATATTTAAGCAGGTCTGCCTGGTATGCCTGCAACTCTGCCATTGTGTGCAAGGCACCACTGGCCTGACTAGTGACTGAGGAATGCGAGAGACATACCTTTCTCGACCTCCTCAGCCAGCTCGACCTGTGAACCCAACAACGCAAGTCTCCGCTTTGCTTCAGCAACCACAGGGCCCGTGCCCGAGACGTTTGTCCAACATTCCTTGAGAATTGGGCCAAGCGCGAATGGAGCTTCCTCATTGTGAATCTCTCACAATGGGCGCATTCAGCTCCCCCAAGAACAGAACGCGCATGCTCCTCACCCAAACACATAATGCACTAAAGTCTTTAGTGTGTGTCCTCAGGTGTCAAAAACCTGGCACAGAATAAGGTCTGATTACTATATGGCGTGAGGCTTGTAGCAAAAATAAATAGTTGTTGCTAAGAGTTAGGAATAGTAAGCTAACTAGCCTTTAACATGGACAAATGTAAACGGCAACCCTCGTTAACTTATGAGGAACCACCTAGACCTATTGTAAAAGTGACAGAGCCCGTGGCAGAACAAAATTCGAACCACAGTGGCAGATGTGATAGGCCTACTTGCTTAAATGACATATTTTTTTCTGATATAAGCTTTGTTGGAAATGCTTACCATCAGTGGAGCGTAGAGCAAGCGTCACAGATCTGCTTCACAGGTAAGCATAGCGATTCCTCAAACCATCTGATCCATCAGCAGATCAGCAGCACAATTAATGTAAACGAGATACTCCGCAAGTAACGTAATTTTATTGTCCAAAGTTCTGTAGTGCAAGGAAGTAAATAGGGTCAGATTTAATTTCATGCTGACTTACTGTACATGTTTAACCTTACTTTAAAAACATTTGGTTAAAAAAAAAGTCATATTTTGTTAAATCAACAGATGTTTTGGTGTGCTCTTAAGTAGTTCACAAGAGTTTTAAGTGTAGGAATCTCTAGCCCTTCTTGGTTCTTTTAATAGGATTGTATCTTTTATTTGATGCTATACTTGTCTTGAGAAGCGGCTATTTTAAGTGGCGACCGTGGCAGGGGTTTCTGACATGCTTTTTTTCCATTTCCTGTCAGAGATGTGAATCCTGTAAAATGTCTGTTTTGAGGGACTTTACAAGGGCTGAGGAGGGAGCAATGGAGCAGCGCTGTCGGTTTCTCACACAGTGCAAAAATACTTTGTTTCTTTTTTAATATTGCCTTCTGGTGTAACAATATTATCCATATTCTTGTGCCAAAGATATTATCAGTGGTCTTCTGCTTGTTTTTAATGTTTGTTCATAAACAACGTACATATCTCTGTTTGAGAGAGTACTGAGGAAACACAGTGACCTGCATCAGTTGACGTCAAAGAAATAAAAGGTGTTGATGTCTCAGCAAATTGCAAATTGCTGTAATTAGGGCCGTCTCAGGCCCTGTGAGTTTAAGTGACCGCCTTAGCTGCAATACACACGTTTTCCCAGTACTGGTGCAGTTAGATAGTTATGTAGTGGGCCACTACACCCACAGTTTTAAACAGAAATCTGAAGCATTTTTTAGAATGAGTAATATGCCTATATTAGTATGACTGTGTTTTCTGTGTTGTCTATGTGTGGGGTTTCATTTTGATTGATAACAATAGGCCTATATCATAAAAAACTGTAAATGAAAAATTATGGTAAAGTGATTGCTGATCAAATAATTATGAATTATTCAAAAGTAATCGTAGACCTATCACAAATTTGATTATTTTCTATGTATTTGTTTATATTTGTTTAAAGTCACTCAGTGGTGAAAATCAAGTTTGTAATGTTGTTTACATGTCTATGTGGTGTTTTTTAATATGCTTTAAGACAAACCATGTGTAAATTCATCAGTCGACACCATTGCTGAGTATTTTCTCCTTAAAACTGCTGTGAACCAAAGACAGTCACAAAAACGCGGTTTGAAATCGCTGGTGTTTCTGACGTCACAAACTACCTTGTAACCAATCAGATCAACGTGCCGACGGGCTTTAGCATGTCATCAACATCGAACTAGCAGGTCTCGAGAGATACCAGGTTATCCCGCTATATTTTCCTGTTAATATGAAAAATCGGGTGGATTTAGCAATATAACGGGTATGATGTATATTATGTTGTAATGATGAACTGTATGCCTTTCTCCACTGACGTTCTGAGTTGTTCAAAGCGTTTCTGATGATTGTTAGAAGGGGGTTCGGCCAAGATGGCGGCGAGATAGGAGGTGTTTCTGATGTGTCGTCGGGAAAGTTTTAGGCTGGATGATATTACAACCAACATACCTCACATATGTGAATGAACACATAAATGAGATTGGTGATTAATCTCTCACTTTGAGGCAAATTTATGGGCAAAAGAAAAGCTCCAGTTGCTACCGTGTCAGTGCCTGCACCTGAGTCAAAGATGGATCCTGTTCAAAGTGTGTGTAACGTTACCCTGGAAGCTTCCTTTTCATCCGAGAACCAAAACGCATCAAAGATGGAAGAGACAACGAAAAAACGGTTTGACTCTCAACCCAAACTTTGTGGTCTCCTTGCTACTCCTCTTCCTGACACCCCCTTAAAGCCCAGTCTGAAAAAGTCTAAGCACGAGTACAGTGAGCGTTATGAATCGTCCGCTGAAACTTTGGCGGCAATTCGCGAATCTCGCGATGAGATTTTCCAAATAAAATGAAACTATTGACAAGACAACTGCCGTTACTGCAAAGCAAATTGAAAGTTTGTCTTCGACCGTACATCAGCTTGTTACTGAGGTGACTGCTCACAAGGAGGCGTTGAAAGTCGTGTCTGCTGAGATCTAGGATCTTAAACTGGTGAACGCAACTTTGAAAGAAGAGGTTGGAGATTGCAAGCGGTACAGTTGGAGGTGGACGCTGAAGCTGCACGGGGAACAGGAAAAGGATGGAGAGGATGCCCATCGTGTTGCAATCAATATCCTTGGCAAGGTGGTACCTGGCATCAGTGAGAGGATGGAGGATGCAGTGGATATCGCCCATCGTCTCGGCCCGTGGAGAAATGATGGTACATACAGATACCGAGATGCTGTCTGGCAAGGTTGTAAGTTCCTCCGTGACAACAAGCTGCGAATCACTGAGGCTTTATCCCCAGAGGACAGGGTGGCAAGAGAAAAACTTTGGCCCTTGGTCAAGAAGGCCCGAGATAAAGGGAAAAAGGCTTCTTTCCGTGAATCGTTTGCTCTGATTGACGGGAAGAGATTTGATTTCGCCGATGTGAAGTAGTATATACATGCATTCTTCTGTTCTCTCTGGGTTGAGGTGGTGGTATTCATCTATTTTGTTTTAGCTTATTACCCTGGTAAATTAGTGCCTCATATTTGGCCAGAGACTGATTTATCAATGTTCCAATCTTCACTGCTAATTTCTAGACTTCACTCTTGTTAAGTCTGATATGTTTTGATTTTCGTTAGCACTGATTAATGGCACATTTTGCCAGTTCTTTTTGGAATTTTTTTTTATAAAGAAATATATCATTCCTTCCTTTAAAGTAAAGTTTCCGTACAATTTCTTCAGTCGTTGGTACATACTTTATCCTTTCTTTTTGTCTTTTTCTACATGTTAAGGATTTCAAGTTTAGTTCATTCTGTTATGTCCTTAAATGTAAGAGGTATGCATGATGTGGTAAAGAGGAAAGCTATTTTTTTATTTTGTAAAAGCTGTGAAACTGATTAAAGTTTTCTTCAGGAAGCACACTCTTGTGAGTTGGATGTTCAATTCTGGAAGAATCAATGGGGAAATAATTTTTTTTGTAGCCATGGTTCTAATCTCTGCTGGGGTTTCTATTCTTTTGCACAAATTTAAGGGGCAAATTCTGGAGGTAATAACTTCAAGTGAAGGCAGATGGATTATTATGTCGCTTAAGCAAGATAACTCAACTTTTATTATTTGCAATTTATATGGCTGCAATTCCCTCTCTGCTAACAAAATATAATTTTCTTAAATTACTTGTAAATTGACAGAATTGCATAATAAATACCCGGGCTCCTTTTTAATTTTAGGCAGTGATTTTAATGAATGTTTAGATAACACACTGGACAGATTTCCTCCTTGAAGCAATGAAGGTCTCAATATTAATCATAATTCTAATAATATTTTATCAATATGTTCTTCTCTCTCCCTCACAGATCCTTTTTTAGCGTTTTTTTTTTTTTTTTTTTTATCCTGACACTCAAAACTTTACTTTTTTAATTTTTTAATACAGAGCTAGATCTCAAAAAATAATTTAATCACCAAGCTTTCGGTCAAACGACCATCCTCAGGGCATACAGACAATAAATGTAGCAATCGCCTTAACTGTGTTCAAACACATCAGGACAATCAACAGTGATTACCACACCTGTGAAAGCCAGGTAGGAGAGTTGTAGTCCAATGGTCGGAGTTGTAGTTTTTCTCTAACCTACCCAACATACTAAGTTATCTAGGTCATTTACACATTTACTCTCCATAGTGAAAATCCCCACTACAAGAAACAAACATAAATACAAATATACAAAAATGCAGGCACATATATACATACATACATACATACATACATGCTGCATAAGTGCATGGAGACTGCAAGGACATCAGTAAAACCTTCATAAACTGCAGTATTCAAGACTTATAAAAACAAAGCTCTTGAATGGCATTTCTTTCATCCTGACACAAATTTTGCTGATGGGAGTAAGGCGTAGTCTGTAGCTTCTCAAAAATCTCCTGTTCAACAACCCTACAGAATGTATCAATCGAGGGGTGGTTTACATGAGGTACAAATGTACTTTTAGGCTTAAACATAGGTTTAATTAAACTCTGGTTTTCATTCACAGTCCCAAAAAGATGTCTCAATTTAATCCTTCTGAAAAAAAGGAATAAATCAGTCTTAATTTCAAAAGAGTTTGTATGGCAAGTGGGAACAAAGCTCAATCCCTTACTCAGGGCCGTGAGATGTTGAGGAGTAAGTACCTTATCAGACAGGTTCACGACCGGACTCTGGCCTGTTGACGTGTCACTGGCCCCATCTCCAGTCCGTTTCTTTTGTCCTCTCCTCGTCTTCCTTTGTTTTTTTGGCCGTTTTTCTGTGACTTCCTTCCCTTGTTCCATTGGTCGTTTTTTGGAAACTGGCGTGTTTGAAAGCGATGGGCACTGCGGGAGGAGTCGGAGTCGCTATAGGGAAGTCACTATCAGATGTAAAGCCAAACTGTTGTGTACGGTGTCCTCTTAATATGTCTCGTTGGGTCTCCTCTCCAAACAACCATTTGTACACCTTTCCAGTCTGATTATCGTTGGCATCTCTCTTGTATTTCCTCAGTTTCATGGTCAACATGTTGTCTTCAAATTCTTTCAGTGTGTGTTTGATTGAGTCACAGAAATGGACAAAATCAACACCCAACTTTTCTTTCATGAATGTTTCTTGTTTTACAATGTCTTTTTCAATGTCCTCTTTTTGTTTTGTGAACTCTTCAATTATTAAAAGCATTAAATCCATGGAGCATTTATTAAGTATCTCACATCTTAAAAAAGAGCTAGACAAACAGCTGTAAAAAGAAGTAAAGATTTAAAAACATTTAAAAAAATAAAAATAATAACTGAACAAATGGAAAAAAATAAATTATTTATTGATAGGTAATCTATCTCAGGAAGAGGAGTTAGAATTAAGCGAGTTACATCTACAAATGAATCAAGCATATCTAGATATTGCCAAAGGTGCCTTTGTCAGGTCCAGGGCTAAAGGGCTGGAAGAAGGAGAGGTGAATTCTAGTCATTTTTTTGCATTAGAGAAGAGGAACTGCAAACAAAATTCTCTGACTGTTCTTAATATTAATGGTGTCAACTGCACATATCCTTATTTGATATCTAATTTTGTCACAGCCTTCTATAAAAACATTTACACATCCGTGTTTGATAAACGCGACAATTTTATAAAGAAGGTTCAAGCTCATGTTCCAGTTATTGATACTGACTTCAAATCCTTCTGTGATTCTGGTTTGATTATTGAGGAAGTTCGAATAGCGCTTCACTCAATGAAGAAAGGAAAATCTCCAGGCAGTGATGGATTAACTGTTGAGTTTTATATTCATTTTTGGGAACTATAATCAAATAGCCATTGCTTTGTATGTATAAAGAATGTATTGATTCAAAGGAAATGACAAAATCAATGAAACAAGGTTGAATCTCCCTTGTTCCCAAACCGGGCAAGGACACTCTTTTGATAGATAATTGGCGTCCAGTTACGCTCCTGACTATCGATTAAAAAATGTTAGCCTTGGTTTTTGCTAATAGATTTAAGGTCAAACTTAATCAGTTGGTTGCAGAGACACAATCGCAGGTTTTATAAAAGATTGGCACATCAGTAACAATATAAGATTTATTTGAGATATTTTGGACTATCCAGATTTGATACATTCAAAGCCATGATTCTTTTCCTACACTTTTATAAAGCTTTTGTCACAGACTCTCAAGTTATTTGGTTTTGGTGACTTTTTTTGGTAATGTTATTGAAATGTTTAATAGAGATATTAGCAGCTCTGTGTCCATAGCTTCAATAGTTCTAAGAGATATTTCATTACCCGCGGTGTCAGACAGGGCTGTCCAATTTCCCCCTTTTTATTTATTTGTGTATTATCCATGAACAAAGCTTGGAAGGTAGAAGCATCTTTGATAGAGAAATTAAAATCTCCCAGTTGGCTGATGACACGACTCTCTTTTTAAAAGATAAGTGTCAATTAACCAAGGCTATAAATGTTATTGAGTAATGTTCCCTCTGTGTAGGCTATAGATATATATATATAAACTTTACATATTTGATATTCCATTCCTGTAGAAGTTCTATCTGCTCTGTACTTTATGTCTGCTTATTGTTTGATACATAATCAATAAAAAATATATATATTTGATAACATAGTCAAGCAAAAGGCTAATCATATTAATTACCGTTATGTGTCCGACGTTGTAAAGAGCGACACCATTGTGCAGCGTTTACCTCAGTGAGTTGGCTGAGCGGAGGCGTGACTAATATTCATACTCCGCTTATACTAATACTACATTCAAGCTATTTTAAGGCATTAAGATTTATAAATTTTTTCACAGGAAAAAAACGTTTAAATATCTAATATTGGTGATCAAAAATGAGTTTTGAGGGATAAAATGATTGACTACAGGGGGACTTTAAAACAGTTACATTGCAATAATCAAAACATAATTATGTTTATGTTAATATATGCTCTGCATTATTTAGTTTAGAGGCATTTCTCTTTTTTAGTTAAGCGTAAATATAAAAAAAATTCTGCAGTGAATTACAAAAGTAAAATAAAAAATTGGAGATGTTTTTTTCTTTCTTTCCATACAAAGTCAATGGGGTCCAATGTTGTTTGAATACAAACAATTAAACAAAGGAAAAAATGCAGTTTCAAACTTCATCTATAAACACCCCTTGCTAAATTTGCCAAAACAAGGTCTCTGTTTTGTGTTTGGAAGGTTCACTTTTTTTCTCTCTCTCTCTCTCTCTTTTTTTTTTTTTTTTTTTTTTTGCAGTATGTGTCTCCAACAGCAGGTGGCGGCATCGACTAGAAGAAGGTGTGTAATCAACTAAACCAACCAAAGTCTCCTGTGTAGGGGACTACATGCTTGTCATGTATTATGGTACTTTGTTTTGACAGAGAAAAACTATAGAAATGTTTTATATATATATATATATATATATTATATATATATATATATAAAACATTTCTATAGTATATATATATATATATATATATATATATATATATATATATATATATATATATTGTATATTGTGTTGTAAATATATACGTATGTATGTATATATACGAGAGGGGGGATATCTAAAAGTATTTAGTTTATAATGGCAATAATACTCTACACAAATACAGATGTATGGGTACAGATTATCTAAATAAAAAGTTTTTTTATTTTTTATGTTTGCATATATGTTTTAACATAAATCCAGAATAAATCCCAAGCTTTATCTTTTTTAAATTCAATAGGTAAAAGAGAAAAGGGACTTTAAACTGAATTACTTGTTTTTAATTGACACACCATATGTTTGACAAAAAAAAAAAGAGTCATTGAGCTTTTGAGTCATTGTAAATATTTCCGTTGAATGGGAGATAATAATAGAAACTGGTCCCAGATGCGTGGGCTAAAGACTTGCGTCAGCCGCACTCTGAGATGTGGCAGACATGCATCGGACCAGCTTTCACTTCCTCTCTGCATCGGTTCAGTTGTTATTGAATTTCTTTCAAAACAATATAATCATACACAGTTATTCAGTATGAAGCAAACAGATCAAAACAAGAAGAAACACTGAAGAATCATCTAGAATAAGCGCTATCAAAGAAGATGCATTTTGTCAGATTCGTTTGTATCTTCCTACCTCAAAGTGCCTTTTCTGTGACTTAATGGAGAGTAATTAGTGGTTCTGCTTACATGACCTACTTCAATACACCGTCTGATGTTTATTAATCTGCAGAAGTCACGGGCTCCTGTGATGTGGTTTTGTTTGGTAGGCCGCACAAAGAAACCACTTCAATATTTAACTGCTATCAGACTGGTATTTAACCCTAAATATTATGTTAAAAATGGCTACAATAATGAGAGCACCAAGAAAAGACACATGACATAAAGAGAATCATAGATTAGCAAATTCAGCATTAACTTCATGGAAGTTTCATAAAGTAATCTAAATATAGACCAGACATACACTACTGTTGAAAAATTTGGTCAAAATGCTACATTATTACAATTTTTTTTATTTCAAATAAATGCGGTTCTTTTGAACTTTCTAATCATCATAGAATCGTTTAAAAATTCAAAAATTCAAACAGGTGAAAGACAAACAAATTAAAGGCATTTGGCATATAGCGAATGATGCAATAATCATACTTTTTGATACTAGATTCCTCTTGTAGTGCTGATGCTAGTCAACCAAACCCTGAGCCCGTGGCATCATGCTTGTTGGTCCTGGATATTTAATGAAGTTGGGGCTTCAGCAAAATACTTATCAATAGCAATATATATTTTACCTTTGATGTTAGGAAAAACACTAATATGCGATCTTACTTGCGATCTGGTTGGTTCCGCCAAAGCCCCCTATAAGGCAAGTCATTTCACTCGGCGGCCATCTTTGAAACGCCTCTCAGCAAGCACAGCTCTTGAATCTCTGTGGGGAAACATCAAATTCTCCAAAGCTGTTCACCAAGCTTATGATTCAATTTCATATTTGAAATCACCAATGAAATCTGACAGAAACTGTCTCATAAATTTAGTTTCTAAACACTCAAATCATGTCCAAAAAAAAAACTGCGTTTTTCAGGCGGGACCAGCAAATGCACAGTTTGTGTCTCAGAACACTGACCGTTTTTATAGCAACCGGTGATTGGCTCTTTTATTTAAAAGGTGGGACTTATTCCGCCATATTTGCGTTGCTCTTTCTCCAATATGAGTCTACTGTCTTTGTATATCTAAAGTCTTTGGTTCCGTAGTCTTCAAATGAAACCGCTTCTTCATGTGCAAAGATCACTGTTAGAAATAGTGATAGTCAGAGGTTAGCAACAAAAGATGCATTGCTGATTCTGCATTCTGTAGCATTTCCATACGGTTAATGTGCATGCGGCTTGAAAATCGTAAACATCTTTCAAGTGGAAAATGTGTCTCACCGTTCGCTCACCGTTTGCTCACCGTTTTTCACTCACTATTGCTATAAGATTTGCTTAGGAAAACATACAGGCTCGAAAATGGACAGAACTATTTACATTAAACAATTTGTGGTAAAGTTTACATGCAAATCTGTTTATTGTTCTTACATTTCTCTTTCTGTTGGTGTTTTTCATGTCTGTTCTTTATGGAAATGTTCTCGAATAGCCCCGTGTGGGTGGACGACAGTGGTAAGTTACATGGAAAACAAACAATAAGAAACATTAAAACGCTTGCAGTCAGTTCTCACTTCACTGTGCTCATTTACATGCCACTTTCTAGAAGCCTACAACCACACAGCCTCTATAGTACTTCCTCTCTTTGTGGGCTTGTGTCGTTTTTTCAGTCAACCGTTGCTTTTAATCAGATATTACTGGCTTTATTTTAATGCAGAGTCTATTTTCTCTACATGTAAGTTACAGTTAGATGCCAATAGTTATTTATACTTAGTGAAAAAAGTGGCAGATATTATTTGCGCCTCAGTGTATTGCAGTACATAATGAAACAGAATACAATAATAGCAACATATTTATTTATTAATGTCATAGATGCTGCCTTACTGGGACATTAGTTGTCCCTATAGTCTAAACTAAATCCAGTTTCAGTTATAAGTATATTATTTCTGTTTCATTATGTACTGCAATACCATCGAAATAAAGTGTTACCCTTTATTTCAACTTTTCGAATATTTTCTTTAATTTTCATTTAAAATAAACTCCTCTCCGTTTGATGGAGAGTTGATGTGTGATGGAAATATGGAGAAGAATGGGATTGGAAAAGGCGGATTCAAACATGTCAAAAGCTAAAGCCGCTATAGTTCTGCTGCGTTAGTCATCTGAATGCTGGCTTAACCAGACAATGGTGGTGGAGTTTGTGTAAATGGCCTTTGTCAACAAAACAAAACAGATTCAAGTTTTAAAATCTAGCATTGACTATCATTATTGCATTTATTTGCATAAGTGTAACTGGTGATTTTATTCTTACATCTACTGAACAATATAGCCACCTTTTATAAACCAAATACATTCACTGTAAAAGGTGATCAGTTGACTTAAGTGAGTGAGTGAACTGAACACTTACAGTGTTGTTGCATTACAAGTGGATTCTCATAAAACACAGCCAGCAGAAAACAAGCGATAGCAGTGCATGTCTGACGCAACTAATGCAGAAATTTCTTCTTAATTTCTCCTATTCTTCAGCTATCTTGCAACCACTGGCGGGGTTTTTTTTGTTTGTTTGTTTTTTCAGGAAATGCCAATTTAGTTTTTCCAAGAGGACGATGTGACATGACACAAAAATATTTTCGACTGTAAAAGATACATGTGACAATACTTCTCATAGCTAGACACGTGAAAACCTTTGAAACAAGAATTTACATGGTTACACTTTATTTTGATGATCCACTTCAGGCATTCTTCCATCTATGAGTAACTTTGCAAGTACATGTAGACTAACTCTCATTAGAGTATCAGTAGACTGGTAGGGTTCAGGTTAGTAGAATAAGTTGACATGTACTTGCAAAGTTACTAATAGTCAGTATAATGTCTGTTGAGGAGCATCAAAATAAAGAGTTAGCAGATATTAAGCAGACAGTCTACTAATACTCTAATGAGAGGTAGTTGACATGAACTTGCAAAGGTACAGTACATATTGTTAATAAAATGTCTAAAGTGGATAATCAAACTAAATTCTTAGAATTTTGACCATATGTAAAGTGAATATCTCAGAAACTGCGATAATTATGCAGTGCAAAGAATGACTAGTGTTAAGATATTCAGGGCAGAACGGCTGATTGGAATCAGCTCTTGAAGAGCAACAGAACAAAGGCAGAGTTGTAAATGGGAGGATCATAACATTTTTAAGTGCAGCAGAGAGGAAGTGGACTTGTGCTCACTACTAACCACTCACTTTAAGCGTGCAAGCCAAGCCTCCATTAGATCATCTCAATGGGTAAGTCCTTTTGTTATTTTAAAAGAAATTCATCATCATGGTGCATGCAAGGCACTCTGTTTATTGAGGCTTTATAGATTTTGATTTTCCTTTAAAACATTGTGGCTGATCATAGGGAATCTGGAGAGGCAATGTAACTTGTGTACTTACCACCGGACAGATGAAAAGGAGAAGGAAATCGTTTGAATTCACATCCTCTATCAGGGGATTTCTGCTCAATTGTATATTTAGAGGATGTTGTAAAAGGTATACTTTCCTCTCCTAAATGAAACCAAAAATTAGGTATATCATCGTAGTAAGTGTAGTGCCGGTGTTGTAATTCCCATTACAGCCTACTTTAGTTGAGTCTTTGGTAACACTTTATTTGAATGGTCCCTTTTGAACATTATATTGACTAACTTTGCAACTGCATGTCAACTATCTATTTCTATTATTTATCTATATATTATCTAACTACAACTATAAGAGTATTAGTAGACTGTCTGCTTAAAATCTGCTAACTCTTTATTGTGATGCTCCTCAACAGACATTATATTGACTTTAAATAACTTTGCAACTACATGTCAACTAATTCTACTAACCCTACCAGTCTACTGATACTCTACTAATACTCTACTAATACTTTAATGAGAGTTAGCTGACATGTGGGTGCAACGTTATTTATATAACCGAATATTTCAACGTATTCAAATAATTCTGTGATAATTTAGTGGTTTTGAAATATGTACATTGGGTTGAAGATCTGTTAGATTGTGTTGGGCGTCATATATGCAGATATATATTAACTAGAGTTTGATATTTGTTTTGCTTTTTGACACTGATGGGTCATTTACAACAAAAAAATGTATTGTATTTTAGTAACTCTATGGTTACACTTTTCAAAATAACTGAGGTACCTCAGTTTTAGTTTTAATTCTCTGTAAAGTATGATGCAAAAAAAAACTGTTTGTGTTACACATTCTGATCGGTCATGATCACAGAGTTTATGTAGTTTGGTGTGTATTATATATGCCGAGTTCATGTAATAGGGAAGTAAGAAAACACTTTTGTTAATACCTGTATTTACCTTCAGGAAGCTGACCATATTTGACTAAATGCTGGTGTTCAAAATGTAAATGTTACTTGTCGTAAAAAAGTTGCTGCCGCGATGTAAGAGGTTGCTTGGGCATTGGCCGTCTGTTCTGGGTAATTTCAAGGGCTACTAATGGGTCAAGATTTGATTTGGGCTTTAAATCAGTGTAAGACCAAAGGATTGTATTGCCCATTTTCATGACAATTGTATGTATGATTATATAGAAAAGTAAAAGCACACATATGAGGTATCATTCATGTAGCAGAAACCTCAAAGGTTACACCTCAATGTTTGGTTTCACTATTTTGATGACCCCTTTAACACATTCTGTTGACTATAAGTAACGTTGCACCAACATGTTGACTAACACTCGGTGTTAGTAGAGTATTAGTAGAGTATTAGGCTGCAGGGTTAGGTGTAGTAGAATAAGTTGACATGTAGTTTCAAAGTTACTTATAGTCAGTATAATGTCTGTTGAGGAGCATCACAATAAAGAGTTTGCACATATTAAGCAGACCGTCTACTAATACTCTAATGAGAGTAAGTTAACATGTAGTTGCAAAGTTACTAATAGTCAACAAAATGTTCAAAAGGGACCATCAAAATAAAGTGTTACCCAAAGTTTAGTAATTAGGATTAAGGAATGGTTCAATGGTTCATACTAATATTGACACTAGCCTACACTCAACCATGATGAAACTATTAAGTTTCACACAAAATGATCTGTTTTCAGGCTTTGGTAGTTGTATAGGTCATACATTTGTATTAGATACATAAATCAACATAGTGTCCTACAACTGAGCTAGAAATCAACTAGAAATCAACAAACACTGTTGCAAGTAGCCGTCTCGACGACGTAATTTCATGTTAAAAGAGGTGGAAAGTCCCTGCCAGTGAATTCAAGTCCTGAGAACTTTGGCCAATCAGTTTGTCCATACAGCAATCAAAAGGAAGTGACTTCGTGACACAGAAAAAGCACACGCCAGTGTGGGCCCTGAGAGGAAATGACTTGCACTGTGCGTGAGCCTGAGATCACAGGCCGTCTCCGCTCTATCGTCCTGCCTGAACCCTCAACTAACTCATTCAACTTCCGACCGTACGCTAAACATCAACCAGTAAAACATGGTGACAAAAACCAGCCAGTACGAATGGCTCTTTCGGTGAAAAAAAATCGTTCCTTCAGTCATTTACAACAGCCGCTTGCGAAGATGTGCATCCAGGATTTCTGTAACAAGTAAGTATGCGGGTTTCTTCACTTCTGTGTCTTTGTCCATTTGAATGTCTGCAACAACATTGATGTTTTGATATCAATTTGTTTGAAAAGTGAAAGTAATTCCCACAAGTGTGAGGGTTACTACAGTATTGTGAGCTTGTGCTGCTGTGGTAGACCATGTGTATTAAGAAAGTAAATGGGAATCATTGGTTTATTTTCATTTTTAAGACAATTGAGAAGGTGGGTGTTGTGGTGCTCGAGAGTACAGAGTTCAGAGTACAGCTCTACCTATGAGTGTTGTTCGCATATAATCTGTAGTTAAACTCCAGTCATGTGGATCTGGTAAAACTTAGGTTGCAGATTTAATGTACAGTTAAATGTGTTTCAAATGTACGTGTTTTTCATTCATAATGATTGCAGGGAAAACCCCTGCCGTACTCAAGGCCACAATATGGATATAACACTACACCTTTACCACTAAACTCCTACCCCGTGTACAAGGTGTTCACATGACCTTTTCAGACAGGATACACTTTGCATTTCTACATGTTATAATGTGGGGGCATATCCAGCAGACTATGAAATTATGTTCTGACTAACATCTGTGGGCAGATGTTTGAAATAAACTTCAGTAACACTTTGGAATAATGGTCCTTCATTAATCAGTAACTATGCAGTACTACATTAACACTTCAGCTACTACTATTAACTAATATAGAAACAAGCTTGACTAATCAGTAAGTAATATGAAATTTAGGAGATACTATAGTACTTTATTAGGTAATCAATAATTACTGAATGAGATTGACATCATTAATAGATATTAACTAACTGACAAATTATGCGTGTCTGAGACGTAATCAGTCATCATTTTTACTCAGAATATAGTCATAAAATGCATCACTAATTACTCAAGTGTTACCAGGAACTACTAGTGATCTGGACCACTATTTTAAAGTGAAAATTATGTTTTTGGAAGTAGATGGAACTATCTTAGTCCTACATTTGATTTTACAGTACTTACTCATTAGTTAAGCTTGTTTCCATAATAGTTAATAGTAGAAGCTGAAGTGTTAATGTAGTACAGCATAGTTACTTATTAATGACGGATCATTATTCTAAAGCGTTACCAAAACTTCATGTGCCGTTGATGGAGGCTGTGCTACATGTGTGCATCATGTTCTGCTTTATTGAAAGCAGGATTCAAGCTGTATTTTAGGTGAAGTGCAGGAAATGAAGGAAGGACGTACGTGCAGAGCAAAAATAATAACTGAAACTGATGTCCACAGATTCTTTTCTTATCTTTGGTTTGTAATATTAGCATAAAAAGGAAACGGTCCTTTCAGTGAGAGAACCTTGAGTGGCTTGTGATAAATCAATTAAAAATGTATGCTTTAATGTTTAAGTTTATACTTAAAGCGAGTGTAAGTGTATTAGTCATGTATAATCAGACTGTAGCGGCAGAAAGTCCATTTTGGCCAGGAAATGCCGGTTTAGGTGCAGTCACATCAACCAGACATCTGGTGTACTTACTGTGCTACTGACATTTCACACCACTAACCTGGAAAATCCTGATGAGCTCATTCTCAGAAGCGCTCATTGGATTGTTGTACCCAATAAATCTGACTTTGCCTACAAATGGTTAACCATACAATATGCAGTCCAGATTTAACAGGTGTTTTAATGAGCTTTTAGCTGTGCTATTAACATTTAAACCCTTGTTCTAGTTTTTACTAATCTGGCTTTCCAGATTAGACAACCTGACACTGTTGACCATCTATCACAACTTTGCTTGAGTGACACACTTTCATCACTTAGAGTCAAAAGTGAAGATGTCTGAGCATGTTTGCTAGCTGTTGGCGTCACTAACTGGATGGGTGACATCTTAGATTTAGTATGAAATCAAATTGACTTTCATTTGTCACTTCTATTACTCAAAATTGTATGGATGCTAGATAAGATATGTTATCCAGTCAGTTTAAAGGGGCTTTCAGCAGTCAGTTTAGCTTGTTTTGCTCGCGTCGGGTGTTTTTTTTTTGTTTGTTTTTTTTTTGCCAGTCGTTGGTTATTTCTTACATATTCACCCACACTTTAAGAGCAGGTTAAGTTCTGGTCACTGACTCTTGTGAATGGAAACATTGTTAAAATGTCACAAGCTGAAAACAATCTTGTGTGGAAACTCTGACACACCACTGAGGCATGATATATTATATTGCTTTCAGAGGAAATTGATACTACTCACTTTACACATACACACACCTGGTCTCACTGTAAATAATGTAATCCCAAAGCAGAAAAAAAACTTTATTGATAATCTTTAATCAAAATGTAATAACTTGCTCTTCCTCTGAAACAGCTTAACTTTTCCTCTGACATCATCGTAACAATGTGGGTGGGGAAAATAGACAAATGTGTTTCAGTGCCCGTTTTCTTGTTCTTTCAAGAACATTAGAGAAGGACACAGTTTCCATTCCTTTCATCCCATTTTTACTTCTTCAGTTCCCACATTTGTAGTCTTTTTCTGAATGATTCAAGTTATTATACAGAGTTTTTATTTTATTTAATTTTTTATCTAAATGTAATGATTTTATCCCCATTCAAATCATTGCGGCCTCTTCTCCAATCATGTGGCTCCATTCTGGCATGAAATGCCTGCTTTTCATGATCCAATCAATTCCTGATGGATAATCAAGATCTGTGCTACATTCTTACCCTCTGAAATTCACATCACATTTAAAAAAATAAATGCACTTGTAAACTGTGTTTGACCTCCTATCACTTCATGCTGAGCACGTGAGGTCAAATCAGCAGGATCGGGAAGTTGTTTGAATAAGGCTGAAATCCTCTCCACCCTGCTATTTTGTTGCAGTTCCAAGAGCATGACATTATCATTGTGGTTTTTTGGAGATTTAAGATTAATACTTCATAGCTTAGAGCAACCCATGTGTTTGTTTGCAGTAGCAGGGCATTGCTGGGTCATTCTGAGTAATAGGCTACTTAAAAAAAAAATATGCTTTTGCTTATTTTTTTCTTTATGTTGGAGAAGGAATCTATCACATGGGCATGCATAATGTAAACAAAAATATCAAGCCCATTGCTTGATATTTACTATTTTGTTTCCATTATATAATATATTCCAAAGAAAAAAAAATTACTTTCAAATTACATATCAAAATAACTTGCTCTGCCTCTGAAACAACTGTACTTTTCCGCTGACATTACCATAATAATGTGGGTGGGGAAAAGAGCCAAATATGTTAATGAGAAAAGGTTTGACATTTTTGTCCCTATTAATGTCTGCAAACAAAGACTTGTTTTAAACATGTTTTAATTTATCATTTTAATTAATTTTGATATTTTTTGGAGCATGTCCAAAATTATAATTTTGTAATTAATAATTCATGAAATGAAAAAAAAATCGTCCTACTTATATTAATCAGTCTAAAAAACTTTTTTGTGTGTGTGTAGGGAAAATAATTGATATGTACAGCAATTTTTTTTAGGCATTACGTTTAAAGTTTTGTTGAAAATGATAATAAATAATTTTTAGAAACCATATGAAACCAAACATAAAAACAAAGATTGCCATAAAGTGTACAAGAATTTTAGATTTTTTAGATAAAAAATGCAGCCTTTTTTAATACATTGGCTCAAGAGGATGTTCAAAGATGAGGCTGGCTTATGAAACACCACTAAAAAACAACACACTCTCATTGCAATTTGTAGGCCTAACCATTTTACGTTTCGCTGATTTGGTGGATAATTTGTATGTTCTTGCACAATCTTCTTAAACACAGTGATGTTTAGTTATTTTAATTTCCTTGAAGTGAAGTATGCAAGAAGGTCAAGAGCACTTTGCTGACAGTGCCACACTAAACTTCTACTTAACTCCTAAAAATAGGATCCTCTTGCCACAAGCTCGCTCATGAACCATAATTCTTTGGTTGGATATTATAATGTCATGATGAGATTCCACTACGCTACCATTAGACTTCTCATTTAGGGCAAAATTGTCCCATGGGATTCTAATCTCACCACTCCACCCAGTGTTAGATGGACTTTCCTCCGTTCCCATCTATATCTGCTGACTGGCACTCAGACGTCCCGCGCCGGATAAGCAAATTCCTCTGTGCGCTCGACAGCCCAGAAGGGCTCGAATTTTCCAAAGGAAACGTAGAGTTTCCTGTCCTTTCAGTGTCCCGGGCCAGATTCAAGGTTTTTGCTGGAGGTTTGGAAGTTTTGTGGTGGAGACGAGTACGTCCTCAAGCTCTCTGTGATCTCTAGTCTCTTCTGGCGATATGTTCAGCGAGAGTCCAGCGGTGCAGAGCATCAGAAGATGCGTCAGCAGAAGGTAAGCGTCGATTGTGGAGTCAGGGAGCAGATTGAGGATCATGGGACCGTGTGGGTGGATGTTTGGAGAGTTTGTTTGGAGTTGGGTTCTTAATTATGTGGAGTTTATGGTTATGTAGTCATATTCCTAAGAATTCTCTTGATATCACTAATGCTATTTGGAAATTGTGGATCTATAGCTGGAATTTTGTTAGGGTTTCTGTGATATGTCTCTTTGGACGGCTGTTGTGTTTTTTCATTGTTTATTATTATCGACTGTCTCATCTTCATGCTTTGACTGGGTTTGCTCAATGTGTTTATAAGCATGTCCTTTTAATTTGTTATGTCTGTAATTTGTTATGTCTGTAATTTGTTATGTCTGGTTCCAGTATTATCAGTTTAGATGCCGAAGGTTTTTGTTTATCGCTGAGTTTTGCACAGTGGTTCTCAACCTTTCAACCAATATTCAAAGGCTTGACTTTTCCAGTTGTTCATGATTTTCTAGATATGTATTATGTAAGGATAAGGGTTTTTAAAAATGCTTTCACTCACAATTCATACCTCATATATTCAGGTTTAGCACTTTGTTTCAAGTAACATTATATAGTTCCATCAATATATACAGACGTACGAAAAACATCTGGTCCGGTATTTTCAAAATTAGTACTTAAGTGTACAGTGATGTATTTTTGTTGGCCAAACCCGTAAGGTTGCATCACCCCTGGTTCCCTCGACACTAAAATATATATATATATGTTTTATTGCAGAAAATAAGCTCTATGACCAACAAAAGTTTATAATTCGGACATATTTTGTTCATCATGATAGTCTTCACAAATGAACACAACTTTCATGAATTCTGAAGCGTAAATAAACAAACTACACCACCTTTGCTTGACTTCAAGTTCGCCATCATTAAGCTTCAGACAGCTCTTTCGGTCTTTCCTTAAAAACATTTGGTAACACTTTATTTTAAGGTGATGTAGTTACATGTTACTACATGTTCTTACCATAGTAATAACAGTAAATTATGCACAATTACAACTAACTAACCGTAAACCAAACCCTTTTCCTAACCCTAACCGTAACTATATAGTAAGTACATGTAATTCATTTATATTATTCAGTGCTTATTTGAGTAAGTACAATGTAACTACGTCACCTTAAAATAAAGCGTAACCAAACATTTTCCCTCAAGGTTTGAGTTAGAAGAGTTTGCAAGAGCACGGTTATAAACACAATGACATGATTACTGAGTAATGAGTTGTTAGCAACCACATTTTTCAATTTTCAACCGCATTTTGTAGAATAAAATGTGAAAATATCTCTGTGTTCACCCCAGACCTCATTTCATGCATTTAACCAAAAACCCATTCAAATCACCCATTTCTGTGTTAGAAATATAACATTACTTACGGAGGAACATTGTTTGGGTTTATTACATCAGCTGGGCTTCAGAAGTGCACTGGTGTGAATCTGATGGTTTGAGGTCTGACACCATGTCAGAATGAATCTGATTAACTACACTAAGAACGCTGATAATAAGTTCTTCCAGATTATCTGGAAATATGTCGTCTGAGCAAGTAAGCATATCTTCTTCCATTATAGTCAGGCCTTCTTTTCTTTAGTTATTTGTAGGGTTTACCATAGTGAGTTGGAGTAAGGCAAGAACACAGATTATTTAAAGGCTTACCTTTATGTCGAGATAACCTGCAGTGCAGAGAGATCTTCAGAATAGGCCCACTAACTTGAAAAGTAGAATTATTAATGTAGGTTATAAACCTTCAAATTTAAAGGTTTTAATATTTGTGCAGCGTGAAGAGAGATTTGATTTTGATAGTTATATTTGCCATGAATAGTGTTTTATACAGATAATCTTGTGTTGATTTTCAGCACAGTTGTGATTTGGCCCTAGGCCTGGGGCCGCAGGTGTTTGGCTGGCTGTTGGGATGTTGTTAGGTGGTTACTAGAGTGTTCTTGGTGGTTGTGCAGATGTTTTCACCCCCTGCAGTAGGTGATCGTGAAATAAGACACCCCAGCCCTTCCCTGTAGCAAGGTAATTGTCGAGAACGAGGCTAACCAAAATGGCCTTTCCTTGCTTACAGAAACATGGCTGCTCCAGCGGTCTCCTGGCCCGTTCCCATGAGGGCTATCGGAGCTCAGAATCTGCTCACCATGCCGGGAGGAGTCACCTCATCTGGGTATCTGCACAAGAAAGGAGGCAGCCAGTTCAGCCTTATGAAATGTGAGTTTTGCAGCTCGCTGGAATCCATCAGCCAATAGACTAAACATCGAACATACATTAACATCTGTTAGAGAAAAGGAAACTCGCCCTCATGTTGTTCCAAACCTGTATGACGTTCTTTCGTCTGTGAAACCCAAAAGAAGATTTTTTGGGGGGGAAAGAATATATATATATTCCCAATGAAAGTAAATGTTTGTTTGGACCCCATTCACTTTTATTTAAAGGGCAGAAACATTCTTCAGAATATCTTCTTTCCTGTTCTTTATTTCTGAAGAAATAAATTCATGCAGGTTTGGAATGTAAAGTTTTAGGAAATACCCTCAGGAATTATGTCCAGAAGTTCATCCATGCAGAAAAGTAGGACCTACTCACACTGTTTTACACAGCTTTATAGATCAATGTTTAGGCTAATGTTGTAGGTAATACAATGTTTTAACCCAGTAATTTAATAGTGGTTAGGTTTATACCATGCAGGAGTTAAATAGGTTTCCAATGCTTTTTCATGTTGACTAACCTGGAATATTCTGTAAAACCTTGCAATAAAGCTCAGTTTGTTAAAGGGTCCCTATTATACTTTTTAGAGGGCCTACTTGAGGGTTTAGAGGGTTTACATGATTGAATTTTCAAAGAACGCTTTATGTTTCTCATAATTTACATTGTTGCAGCATCCGTTTTCACTCTCTGTCTGAAGGTTCTGCTTTAGATGTGGTTTCTTTTAAAACACGCTTTCTGAAAAGCGTAGTCTGCTCTGATTGGTCACTCTGCCCCAGTCTGTTGTGATTGGTCAACCACTTTAGAGCGTGTGTCGGAAATGTAAGAAAGAGGGTGAAAACAGATGTTGCAAACAAAGTCACTGTATGGATTTAAATAGCAAATGCTTTAGAGTCTATGTCTGGATCATTTTTGCAGTGATGATTATGTTTCTAGCATGTTATATGTTTGGCAACAGTTCTTTTAACCCTAATTGATGAAGTGTGTAGCTTTTCATCTCTTAAACAACCATGTAGGAAGACACATCATGGCCATATTCCAGGATGACAATGTCAGGATTCATCAGGATCAAACAGTGAAAGAATGGTTGGGAGGAAGCATGAAGAATCATTTTCACACATGAATCGGCACCTCTGAGTCCAGACCTTAAACTCAGTGAAAGTCTTTGGGATGTGCTGGAGGAGACTTTACAGAGTGCTGGACTCTTGCATTGTCAATACAAGATCTCGACCAAACATTGATGCACCTCTTGATGGAAACAACATCACAACATTAATTTCACAACATTAATGATTCTTCATGCTCCCTCCCAACCATTCTTTCACAACTCAAGCCTGATGAATCTTGACATTGTCATCCTGGAATATGACCATGATGCGTCTTACATGGTTGTTTAAGAAATGAAAAGCTACACACTCCATCATTTAGGGTTAAAAGAACTGTTGCCAAATATATAAAATGCCAGAAACATAATAATCACAGCAATAATGATCCAGTCAAAGACTCTTAAGCATTTGCCAATTTAATTCCAAACAACGCCTTTTTTTTTCTTTTCTTTTTTCGGCCGGACAGTGTAAAACACTTTTGCTTTTCATTTATGTGCTGAAGAGAAACATATTGATTGTCTGCCAATTCCACAGGGCCGCTTCGCTTCATTATAATCCACAAAGGCTGCCTCTACTATTTCAAGAGCAGTACTTCTCCCGCACCGCAAGGAGCTTTCTCCCTCAATGGCTACAACAGGTTGGTTATTCTGCTTGTTTCCATTGGTTATTTCCATCGTATTTCCCTGACAACACTGCATTTGCTCACGTGAAGCTCCTGTGCATCTGTGGTCATTCAGCCAGAGCAAGTTTCAGAAGCCCACCTCTCTGTTCTAAGTTTCGCAATCTGCGAGTTAAGTTTACCCGTGGCCATCTCGACAAGATCGCAGGCCACATCCTGTCCACAGCTGTGCGCTCCTTACACAGACATTTTTAGGTGTAAGAGTTTCGATTCTGCACCGGATTGGCCTTCGTATGTGTTTCCTGTGCATGTGAAGCGTTCACGTGTGTGTTGTGTGTGTTGTATGTTCTGCTTAATACCATTTGTTCCGTGATGTTAATGTTACGGAAAGGGCGTTGGATTCTGCAGTAGTTCCTCTTAAGCAGGTTGACTGTGCCATATGGTGAACATGTAATTATTGTGTGGCTTTGCTTGGGTAAAAATAGCCCTCTGAATTAATACAGCAGAGCACAGGGAGTGTTCGCGGATGAGCAAGACCTAGAAATACACTTTATTTTACAGTATGTGCATTTTCAATGAATTTACAGTGTACTTAAATACTGAGTAATGAGTTAAGGTTAGGTTCAGGGTCATTAGTTATTACCCAGTTTGTGTCATTACTACAATAAGTACATAGTATGTACATGCGGGACAGGACTGTAAAATAAAGTACTACCATGATAATAACAATATATTTATTATGGAATATACTTAACATAAGAATATTCTTAATTGTGAACCGAATGTGATGTTTTCGGACACTTAACTGCATGTTCTTTGCAATTCTGGACCCTTTAGCCATGTATCTGACACTGAGGATACAGTAAAACCATATAATCCTGATTGAAAGCACCACTAATAATCAGCAATCAAAAGGTTAAAACGTGTTGTGTGTTGTTTTAGTTTTTTTATGACACTTTGCATACACGGAAACACTTGAGTTCAGAAGTTTATTTTTTATTTATTTTATTTTTTTAAAGAAGTCTCTTCTGCTCATCTAGACTGCATCACTCATTTGATCAAAAATACAGTAAAATCAGAAATACTGTGAAATATTGTTACAATTTAAAATAAAGTTCCTAAGTGAATATGTTAAAATGTAATTTATTCCTGTGATCAAAGCTGAATTTTCAGCATCATTACTGCAGTCTTCAGTGTCACATGATCCTTCAGAAATCATTCTAATATGATGAACTGATGATCAAGAAACATTTCTGATTATTTATCAATGTTTAAATCAATTGTGCTGCTGCTTAATGTGTCTGTGGAAACTTGTGCTTTCTGTGATAGACAGAAAGTTGAATTATTAAATCTTGAAATCTTTGGCAACATTATAAATGTCTTTAATGATCAATTTAAAAGTGTTATGATAAAAAAAACACCACTTTTGAACAGTAGTGTACATTTAAATTAAAACCAAAAATGATTTATTTTTATAAATTTTCTGTGCTTGTTAGAGTTCTGCGGGCCGCAGAGGAGACGACATCCAGCAATGTTTTCCCCTTCAAGATCGTCCACTTCAGTAAGAGACACCGGACGTGGTATTTCTCAGCAGCGAGTGAGGATGAGAGAAGGGTAAGATCGCATCAGACAGCATTGCGTAACCATGAACACGTGTTTGTTTCTTTAATCAGTTCCAGTGAAACTTAAATGTGTATTTCTCAATTCTGACAGAAATGGATGAGGAACTTAAGAAAAGAAATCAACCATTATAATGATAAAAGAGACGTGCCGCTTCCAAGGTAAAACTCTGCTCACATTACACGAGCACCATTGAAAAGCTCAGTCACATTTCACGCATTACGCTTACACAACATGGTTTTTACCCCCTCGTTTCTTAGGGTTTTTTCGTCACATGTCAGCCTCTTCCTCTTTCTTTCAATCACAGCACGTCTGTGTAATACCCCAGTGTCACTTTTCTCACGAATTTCTTGTGTTTTGATAGTGATGACTTGGATTCTGAGAGCATATATGGGCATTTAGAGGAACCGCTGGAGATCAGTCCTGTTGAAGAGGACTTTGAAGCAGGTATGAGTGACACACAGGGCTTCAAAATCACTATGCTTTTATACTGCCCAGCCAAAAAAATAAAAAATAATTGGCCAAAAGTTTGGATTTAAATGGGCAAATGCTTAAGAGTCTATGATTGGATTATTATTGCAGTGATTATTATGTTTCTAACATGTTATATGTTTGGCAACCGTTCTTCTAACCCTAATAGATGGAGTGTGTAGCTTTTCATTTCTTAAACAGCCATGTTCATCATGGCTATATTCCAGGATGACAATGTCAAGATGCATCAGGCTCAAGTTGTGAAAGAATGGTTGGGAGGAAGCATGAAGAATCATTTTCACACATGAATTCATTCACACCTTAAACTCAGTGAAAGTCTTTGGGATGTGCTGGAGGAGACTTTACAGAGTGCTGGACTCTTGCATTGTCAATACAAGATCTCGCCCAAAAATGAATGCACCCCTTGATGGAATTAATATCACAACATTAATGATTCTTCATGCTTTCTCCCAACCATTCTTTCACTGTTTGATCCTGATGAATCTTGACATTGTCATCCTGGAATATGGCCATGATGTGTCTTCCTACATGGTTGTATTTATCTTGTGGTAACACTTTATATTACAGTTACAGTTGTTAAACTTTACATGTAGTTACTATAGTAATTACTGTTAATTGTGATTAATTACATGCAACTACCCCTAAATCGCACCCTTACCCTATAGTAAATACATGTAGTTAATTATTATTTACTCAGTGCTTAAATGTATAATTGCACAGTAACACAGACACCTTAAATTGAAGCGCAATGTTTAAATAAAATTATTAATTAACACTTTTTTCTCTTAATTTTAAAAATATTGAATAGTAATATTTCATAGTTTCATTTCACTTAATCATATAGCAAATTATAGGTCTACAAAAATGTGTTTATTTACAAATATAAACATTTGGTAACATGCACTTTACAATAAGGTCTCATTCGTTTATATGAATTAACTAAATTAACATAAATGTACAATGAACAATATTTTCACAGCACTCTTTACTGTCAGGCACTTCAAACGGATTTAATTCATAAATTTTTTTTATGAAATTTTATAAATAAAGCAGCTCGTAATAAACTTTATCTCTAGAAAAAAAAAGATCCTTATGGCATAAAATTGAGTCAATAACCCTAGAGTTCTATATAGAACCTTTTTTAAATATTTACATCATTAGAATTTTTTACAAAGAAAAGTATATCTGTTACTATTAGTTAAAGGGATAGTTCACTTTGAAATACATTTTTGGTATGTTTTAGCTTACCTCAAGGGCATCCAAGATGTAGGTGTCTTTTTTTCCGCAGTAGTTTCAATTTTAATATTTTTAGGTCAAACCGTTCTTGTCTGTCAGTCATATAATGCAGGTCTATGGTCACGGTCTCAAAGAGCATGCAACGAACAGTATTTATATTGTTTTTACCTCTTGTACACAGCCATGTCCAAGTGATCTGATCTGACGTGTGCGCAGACTGGTGCATAGATATATACACACTAGATGTCGCCTTGTCTACGGCAGTTCATTGGAACGAATGTCTTTAAGGCGACATCTAGTGTGTATATATCTATGCACCAGTCTGCGTACACGTCAGATCAGATCACTTCGACATGGCTGTGTATAAGAGGTAAAAACGATATAAATACTGTTCGTTTTCTCACACAAACCGCTCGTTTCGTGTCTTAGGCCATCAATGTGTACTTACGATGAGGAATTGTTTAATTTGGACGACGGGGAATTGTTTTAATTTGGACTCTGTGCATGCTCTTTGAGATAATGACCATAGACCTGCATTATATGACTGACAGACAAGAACGGTTTGACCTAAAAATATCAAAATTGAAACTATTGCGGAAAAAAAGACACCTACATCTTGGATGCCCTTGAGGTAAGCTAAAACATACCAAAAATGTATTTCAAAGTGAACTATCCCTTTAATGCCCTGTGAAGTAACCATGCATGAACAAACAATGAAGACCTATATTTCTATTAACTTACATTAACAAAGATTAACAAAAATGCTGTAAAGTATTTTTACTTTAAATCTGTATAAATGTAATTTTTTTAATTATATAAAATTGTATATGATACACATTCAATTAAAAAATATTTTATTTTATTTTATTTAACAATGTATTTAATAATGTATTAACAAATCATCTTTTTACACAAATATTTGTAGTCTGTAATTAAATTAAATTGCATAAAAATAAATACAATTTAAAAAATCATGCATGAGAAATTTCATTTCATTTCATTTCAAACTAGCATTGCATTCTCATCTATTTATGATATGGTCTCTAATTTTTTCTCATTTCTCATATAATTTTTCATGCGTTTGTCATACCACTTGACTGATTTTGCGAACAAATGTTTTTGAATTGAAGCATTTTTAAAACTTTTTTTAATTTTTTATTACATATTAAAAACAAATTCTAAGAAATAATAATAAAAGTTTAGGTTCAACAACTTAAAATAATTTTAATTTTGAAATAAAAAACATGCTCATTACAGAAGAGGTATATTCAAATTCAATTTAATTTAATTTAATTTAATTTAATTTAATTTAGATTACATGACACAAGATGAAGACAGTGATGGAGAGGACGGGTCTCCAACATCCGCAGGTATGCTTGATTCTTTCTCATTTCTCGGCATATTTAGCGATTCCACTGTGGTTGCATTCAGATTGACAGAGAAGATCTACCTTAGACAAAACCCACTGAGTGGAATAACTGTTTGATGTTTTCTTTTCCAGGTCGACCCACGGTCCCACCCCCACCGTACCCACCACCCCCTGTTCCCTTTCAGCCGTCTAGAGAAAACCGTCACACGAAAGGACCTCCACCTCCACTCCCCCCTCCATTCAAAAAGCCTTTGTGTTCATCCAAAGGTCCTCCTCCACCCCTCCCGTACGCCCCACATCTCGAGAAACCAGACTCGCACCTGTCCACCAGAAGCCCCATTGGTCCCGTGCCTCCTTTACCCCCACCGAACAGCATGAAGACCATATCAGGCCCGTTCTCCACAATGCCCGTTTGCGAGAAGAAGCCGAACGCATTTCTCATTGGGAATACGTCAGCTACTTTACCCATCATTGAGAACTTGCAGAAGGTGATTCTGAACAGTGGAAACCAGCACCTGACAGTGAAGCCCACACCTGAGCACCGTCCCGTCTCGCCTCACCTGTCCTCTGCTGCTCATAACAGGAGCATGGGACAGATCCCTAAACCTCCCGTCTCGCCTCACCTGTCCTCTGCTGCTCATAACAGGAGCATGGGACAGATCCCTAAACCTCCCTTACCAACCAAACCCAAGCCCAGCAGACCCTCCTTCCAGTAAGTGTCTTACGCTTATACACTTACACTCTGTGTGAGATGCAGCACACACACTCTCACGGGTCTAAATACATTTGTGTTCACGCACAGTCCAGTTATAAAACAAGAACGACAACCGCATTCTGTAACTTAGTTTTTATAACCACATGTGAGAGTTTAAACCACATGACATGTGAGAGCACGAATGCAGCAGGAGTGGCGCAAAATACCTCAACATTTAAAATAAAAATCAGCAACACTTTACAATTAGGTCTCATATGTTAAGATTAAATAATGCATTAACTAACATTGAAACAATTATAAAATAAACTCCTGATGTACTTACAAACTTTCCAATGCCTCATTTTATGAGTACAGAACCTATGTTCAGTACATTAATTGTTAACAGATTCATTCAATATTTGATTTGGTCTTAGTAAATGTTTAGATTAACCTTAACTAAGATTAATAAATGCTTTTGTAGACGTGTTATTCATTGTTGGTGTTTTGATGTTAACTAATGTAGTTTCCTAATGTTTACAAATGAAACCTTATTGTAAAGTGTTACCAAAATATCTTAAATTAAAAATACTTAATGACATAATACAGTCTTCATGTACACATACAAGAGGGTCCATGCTAGAAAAAAAGAAAAAAAAAACGTTTAAAAAAACAACACTTTTACTCTTTGAATTATTATATTCATGTTGGTTTTGAAAAACTTTTTTTACAATTGTCAAGAAATGTAATGAATCAAAAAATTTCATACGGTTTATTCAAATAAAAATGAATCATGTATTTTCTTTACACCTTGAATACATGTGAGTTTACACACCTTAATCATTATTATAAATATGTTTAATAAGCTGAATATTGAAGAAATATTTTATCTGATGCAAACTTTTTGCAAAGAAAAATTCATAAACAATACGTTTTTGGAGATTCACAGCACGTGATATTTTGAAACCAGAACTAACATTTCCTTCTCATTTATGTGACATGATCTCTCTTTTTTATCCTCCATATCTCTGCGTGTTGGTCGAACCACATTTGGTGAACAAAAGTTTTTGATGTGAAGCATTGTTTGTTTGTTTGTTTATAAAATGTAATTTATTTATTTAATATGAAAAAAAAAAATTCTAAGAAATAATAATAATAATAGATCAACTACTTAAAATAATGTTCATTTTTTAATTAAAGACATGCTCATTACTTAAGAGGTGTATTCAAGTGACTGTATGTCTGAATAGCATTTTTAGTTTTTCTGAATTTTAAGAAAATTAAGAAAAAATTTAAGAAAATTTACAAATAGTATACCCCAAAAAAAGCATTATGCCACTGACCTTAGCATATTTTCTGTCATTATGACTACAGGCGTTACTTGTGAGATAGAGAGACATGGTTTCTGTCACACTTTAAAGCTTTCCTTCCCACACACTGAATATCTGTGAACACGCCCTAATGCCCATTGTGTTTCTCAAAGATTATGACATGCAATATCTGTTCATTTGGATACGATAATTGGCTTTTAGCTTGTTCTTAATTATACACATACACACACACACACACACACACACACACACACACACACACACACAGATAGATAGATAGATAGATAGATAGATAGATAGATAGATAGATAGATAGATAGATAGATAGATAGATAGATAGATAGATAGATAGATAGATAGATAGATAGATAGATAGATAGATAGATAGATAGATAGATAGATAGATAGATAGATAGATAAACACACACAGACACACACACACCCACACACACACACACGTATATCTGGTAATATTTAGACTTAGGGAGGTTATTTATACATATTGTCTGTACCTTTCTCCTCAGAAGAGAATCGCCAGATGGACAAAGTTTTCGTTCTTCTATTGAAGAGAATCCTTTAAAGAAACGAGTGCCGAGCAGAATTAATGAAGACTCGGACGATGATGACTATGAAAATGTAAGTTCACCTTAACTGATAATGTGGACACATTTCTGTTTTTAATGAAGTGCATTTTTAATAAAAGACAATGTGACGCTAAATGTGTTGATGGTGCATCTGAGGTCTGGAAGTCTCAACATGTGTTGATCTTTGAGCTAATTCTTGTTAATATGCGGTTTCTGCTTCAAAGTTTCATCATTTTTAGGAGTGATGTTCAGAATCTCTAAAGCGTTACTCTGTCTGTCTGTCTGTCTGTCTGTCTGTCTATCTATATGTCTGTCTGTCTGTCTGTCTATCTATATGTCTGTCTGTCTGTCTGTCTATCTATCTATATATATGTCTGTCTGTATATCTATCTATATATATGTCTGTCTGTCTATCTATATGTCTGTCTGTCTGTCTGTCTGTCTATCTATATATATGTCTGTCTGTCTGTCTATATATATGTCTGTCTGTCTGTCTGTCTGTATATCTATCTATCTAACTATATATATATGTCTGTCTGTCTGTCTGTCTATCTATATGTCTGTCTGTCTGTATGTATATCTATCTATCTATGTCTGTCTGTCTGTCTGTCTGTCTGTCTGTATATCTGTCTGTCTGTCTATCTATCTATCTATCTGTCTGTCTGTCTGTCTGTCTGTATATCTATCTATCTATCTATCTATCTATATATATATATATATGTCTGTCTGTATATCTATCTATATATATGTCTGTCTGTATATCTATCTATCTATATGTCTGTCTGTCTGTCTGTCTGTCTGTATATCTATCTATCTATATGTCTGTCTGTCTGTCTGTATATCTGTCTGTCTGTCTGTCTGTCTGCCTGTCATCCATATATCTATCTATCTATCTGTCTGTCTGTCTGTCTGTCTGTCTGTCTGTCTGTATATCTGTCTGTCTGTCTGTCTGTCAGTCTGTATATCTGTCTGTCTGTCTGTCTGTCTGTTAGATGCTGTAGTGAAGTAGAAAACATGAGTCACTTCCTCAATGACACGCTGAACCAAAATGGATTGTGTGGGATTTGACTTAATTTGTCAAACTCTCTGTTTTGTTTTGTTGTTGCAACATTTACCAAGATTAGTTATTTTTTTAAATCGGAAGGTTATCTTACCTTTGATCTCCTTTTCTCGTAACAATAATAATAATTTGTTCACATGTTTTTCTCATCAGGTGCATCTGCCTCCCTCTGTCTTCGTGGACATGTTGGAAACCTATAATGTTGAAAGGTAAATGAAATATTTGTGTGTATAGTTAGTTTTCTATGTATTGCTGCCCTCTAGTGGAAATGAATTGTAATTGTACTGTAAACTGCACCAGTATTAGTACTCTCTCTTTAGTGTTTAGACAACTGCTGTTCTCACCTGCCTTTACTCGAGGACCCAGACCTTACGTGCATCACTTTGTTTGACTACATTCGTAATTGTGTCTTTACTTACTGATTACAGACTATTTAAGGAGACGTACAACCTCCCACAGAACGGTCTGTACTGCATCCGAAAATCAGGAACAGGGAAAACATCACAGGTACTGTCAACATAATATGCATAATACACATAGACTGACAAATATATATATATATATATATATATATATATATATCTATACATATATATATATATATATATATATATAGTGTCTGTTTTTAAAAATACTAAAAATACTAAAGTATTTTTCCCCAAAATTACAAAAAATTTATCTAAGTTATCACTTTTTTCCTATTTGACACAGGTTCTGGTTGTTTGGGACACGGGTATCAACAAAGCCAGAAATTACAGGCTCTTTGAAGAGGTTAGTATTTTTTCAAAAACTCTAAATCTACAATACATGTACTGTATGCTCTTATAATATTATCATCCTGAAAGTTGTTTACCAAGACAAGATTTGCTATAACCAAGGGAGTATTTTAAATTTGGCACATAACTTGACCCACACTATTTGGCATCAGGTTTTTGCCCATAAAACGGTAAAGATGAACCTATTAGAGACCATATAATAGAGATCAGTAATTTAACATCTAGCAACCACTCAGGAACCCCTAATTACCACAAGACAACATGCAAATACCATTTACAATACCTTAGCAACTGCATAGCAACACCCTCGGACACTGTGTTAATAAGTTTAGAATATTTACCATATATAAAGTACTCCCATTGTCACAACAGACTGGGCCATCTGACCAATCAGAGCAGAGTAGACCAATCACAACAGACTGGGCCATCTGACCAATCAGAGCAGAGTAGATCATTTCAGACACTGTCTGAAGAGAAATTATGCTTTAATCTGCAATCCAAAACAAAATTAGGAACTTCTAAAATAATAATAGTAATAGAACTTTTCTATGCTGTCCTACCATGGGATGCCAATGCTACTGAATGTTAAGGAAATGCCACTGTCTATTTCTGGGTAATTCACCAAAAAAAATGTCCCCTTTATATTTACAGGAGCAGAGGGTTTACCTGGAGACAGATCTGACATTCCCCACTTTATCTGCCCTGGTTGAACATTACCACAGTCACCCACTGCCCAGCAGCAACAACTCTCTGCCCAACTACTCCCTGTGCTTACATATACCATACGGCTACATCCCACCCAGGTGACCTCGGCCTCCTCTCCTGTGCTGAAACACCTACATGTGCCCGCTCTGTGTGTGAACATGTGCCCTGGACCGGCCCACGGCAGACAGCTCCCTCTACTGGCTGGAGTCACCATCACACTCTCATGAGGATGTGTCGCCAGTCTTACTCTGAATATCATACGGATTATAAATGAGTGCTAATGAACTGTTAATTTAAGTCCAGTGTGTCCACATGGACACATTGTTAGTAAGTCTTATGGATTTTCAGGGAACCTCCAGTTTTAGTTTGAGTTCCAGTGAATTAAACAGTATTGAATAGCAAAGGTGTACATTAGTGCACATATGCTAGTATAATGCAGCTTATTCTGGCTAAGAGTCGCTCAGTTAGAAAGCAAGAGTCGCCTGACTGACATGTGATGTGATTAATCACAGATTGCATTGGTTATATGTGGCATTTGGAGGAGGAGTTTTCTGAGATACAGTAAAAAATCTTTCAAAGATTTGAAGCCAGTAACCGAGCAAACTTGTCAAGAACATGCCCAGATCATGGATGGATGGATGGATGGATGGATGGATGGATGGATGGATGGATGGATGGATGGATGGATGGATGGATGGATGGATGGATGGATTGATTCACATTGTTTTTAATTCCAACATGAAAAAAGCCTTGAATGTTCTTGCAATATTTCATCTGTTACTTTATTGTATAAATGTTGTATTATATTGTACATTATATGTCATTTAATAACTGAATGTTATTGTTATGTTTGTACTATAACACTGTACACAGCTGTAAAGTGAATTATTGAAAATAAAGTTCGTTTAGCACTGGAAAAGGCCTGTTTTATTTACATAGGCCTAAATTAAATCATAAGAATAGTAATGACACAATATTTTTTTCTCACATACTAAAATAATTTTACATTTGTTAAGTTGCATGATTTCGTAAATGACAAAACTGGACCTGTGGCAGATCTACCGCATGAAAATGACGACATGGCCCCATATATGCTAATCTGTTACATCATTTATGTGAAACCTAACTGAGCAATGCATTAAAGGCTTCATAAAAGCTTATTTTACAAATTACATCATGAGTATTTCAGTGTCCCAAGCTAATATGTTTCCCGTACTATTTAAAATCTGTTTAAAAAACTACTTTAATACTAGTCTTAGATTTACATTCAGAAAGCCATGTTGGATTCAAACATGATTAAGGCAGAGATTTAATATGCAACAGAGTGACTAAATTAAAGAGAGGCTGCTAAATAAATGATTATAATGGATGATGATTAAAATTTAGCATGTTTTTTTTTTTTTTCTAAAGCAAAGAAAACCTGAGCTGTAATAGCAGGACGTCCTGCAAAGAGCCTTAATGTGATGCCGTGACATTTCTTGAGCATCAAATCATCATATCAGAATGATTTCTGAAGGATCATGTGACACTGAAGACTGCAGTAATGATGCTGAAAATTCAGCTTTGATCACAGGAATAAATTACATTTTAACATATATTCACATCAGTTATTTTAAAATGTAATAATATTTCACAATATTACAGTTTCACTGTATTTTTACTCTTAATTTTACCACAGCTTCCCTGCATCCCTTAGCATGCACAACTTATCAAGTTATCACCTCATAAGATAAACAGGTTATTGATGGAATATTCTTCAAAGCTTTAATCAGATGTGAGGAGGCGAAGATGTAGCGAGAGCAAATGAGAAGAGAAGACTTGAGCTGTCAGGACTGGTGATTAATGAACAGAGTAAATATAGTGCTTGCTCACTATCTGTCTGGATTCTGCTGACAACATTGATCTCCTCTGAATAAAGGATCAATATGCATGAAAGGTTCCAGCGTATGTTCTGATCTGCTCCTGTTCATGTAATCCTGTTTTTTAGAAAGGGATCTTTGATCACTACTCTTCTCCTCAGATGTTTGATACACTGTCCCTGATGTCTTCTCAAAGTGACCATATCCAGTAGAATCAAATGTAGGCTAGCAGGATATTTTATATTGCATAAGTACTTTTGAAGAATGCATAACGATTCGAGTGGAATGATCCAAAATTCCAGCTGATCTGTCAAAATTTGTCAAAGGAAAAAAAAGATTATGCAAAAGATAATTGTCAAAAAGACTGCATTAAAGGGGTGGTTGAGTATGATTTCACTTTTCTAACTTTAGTTAGTGTGTAATGTTGCTGGACTACAACAAACGGCTGGTAGGGACTACATGACATTCCTCCCGGGTTAGTGACATCACCAACCCCAAAATTTACATAAACCCCGCCCCCTGAACACAATTTATAGATTATCAAGACGGAATATGCTAATCAATGTCTAGAAGATAACTACACATCAGCAACATAAATTCAGCAACTAACCATTCAGAAATGTCCTGTTGCTTCTACATGTTGTTACTTCTTGAGTCTCTCCATCTTTGTCTGAATCCGGTTTGAACATAAAAGTTTTTGAAAATTTCAGTGCATGTCTGTGTGAGGTAAAATGACACAAGCTGTTGAAGCTCCGCCCTCTGTGCTGGGAGCAGCAGCTCATTTGCATTTAAAGGAACAGACACAAAACGCACCGTTTTTGCTCACCCTCAAAAAGTGACAACTTTAACATGCTATATACAAATATCTGTGGGGAATTTTGAGCTAAAACTTCACATACACACTCTGGGGACATCAAAGACTTATTTTACATCTTGTGAAAATGACATTATGCCACCTCTCATTTAATATTTAAATAAATATTTTATGGGAGTTTCATTCAACAGAGTTTATTCTATATTATTTTCTTACATTCTTATATAAATATATATAGCTCATGACGTAACATCCTGGTATGTACACCCTCACTTGATTATGATTGGTTGATTGATAAGCTCAAATCTGATTGGCTATAGAGTTTGACGAACACAAGTACGAATTAAGACCTGCCAGGAAAGACGCAGGTCAGTGGAACGAAAAATGCACAAGGTCTAGAACCCCGTTTTTTTAAAGTTGAGCTTCTTTGAACTTGCGCGCCTCGTTTTTAGAATGCCGTGTCATGCGTGAGACGCAAGCAATGGAAAAGTAGCACAGTGGAAAGGAAAAACGTCTCCTGTGTGAACGGCCCATTAGGACACATTTACATTTACAACAATTTACTAAAAACAGAAAAGTTTTTCCTTTGTGTTTTTTAAGTACAGACAACAACATCAAAATGACCCCATGAAAACCGTTGTCGTCTCTGTGTAGACTTCAAAAATGCGAATTAGTGAAAACTGTGATGTCATGCGCATGCGTATTACATGTTCAGTTTATAGGCGTGTAGTTCTTCTTTACAAAGTGACATCGCCATCTTCTGGCCTGGCATGAATAATACAGCAGCTGTGGTTTGAAATCACCCCTATACCCTTATGCACCATTCCCTACATTACTCCAGTAATATACTGTGGTTCACTTAACTGATTTTAATAGCCTACATCATTGTCACACACCAATCCAAGTCAATTCACTAATGGATGACGATTTGCACATTCAGATTCAGTAACAAACTCGTAAATTTGTGAATTATTATTGAGACTAATCTGCCTCTTTATTTATAGGCATTTATTAACATCCACAAAGAGTTTTTAACAGTGACATTTTTTTTTAGGTTAATAAAAAAGTTCTACACAGTGTGTTGATGTAATTTCCACTGAAACAGGAAGACAGGGTGGGACATATCAAACAGCTCCTCCCCTTTTTTAAATAGCCAATAGCGTTTCGTTTATATCAAGAGCCGTTGAGCTCAGGTAAAGCTGCAGTTTCCTCCTAATCTCCGCCATATCGCTTTAAAATACAGAATTATGTGCAGAATTTAAATGGGTCTGATACGTTTTCTGGTCTGTAGTGACTCGATCATATGATCCGCTCTGTGTATCGTGTCTCTGGACCGGAGCTGTGGCGGTTCCTGTGACACTAACGTGAAACCAGACTTCATTCGCCTTAATGGAAAGAATATTTACACTGTCTGAATCGTTCCCTATCCCCTATATAGTGAGCTATGTGCCATTCACAATGTAGAAAATAGTAATTGTGTGAACAAGTGAATGATTTCAGCCACAGCTTGCGTCTATTTATAATGTAGGGAGCACATTTGATTTGATTGGACAGAAAATCTGATGAGAAGCTGGTGTGCAGAACAGGCGGGTAATCCATCGACCGGAAGTTGAAGCCGGCCGCGTGCCGCCATCTTGTAGCAGAACTTCACTTGCGTTAGCATTCCATTGACTCCCATTCATTTTGGCGTCACTTTGACAGCGAATAACTTTACATCTGAGGCCTTTAGAGACTCCATTTGTCCATTATTTATTTCTAAAGAAACACGACAATGTATAAAGGGCTCCATTACCTTCTATGTTACATTATGGCCCTGTAGAAACAGTTTTTGTAAAAATAGGCTAACGAGTGCGTCATAACCACTTGACTCTCTGTCGCACAGTAGAGAGATTACCGTACAGACAGGAGGAGAAGCTCGCAGTCAATCGGGGGGACGTCAAGGGAGAAGCCCATAGATATATTATACTGTCAAAATAATTAATCAGAATACTTACTCCTGCTCACTCACGCCAAAGAACTCTTTGCTGAAGCTCGCCATCTCTGCAAGATTAACGTTGGCAGTTTGCATGCACAGCTACAAGAAGATTTACATCTGTCAGAGAAGGTTGCTCACCATCAAGCTTAGTTTGAGTCGGTTTGAGTCGGTTTGAGTCTGCGCGTCCGGAACGGAAGTGCTAAAAAATCGCTAAAAATTGGCTTCACTTGTCTCAATTGAGTTCCAATGAGATGGCTCTGCCCACTTCTTATACTGTCTATGGTGCAGAGTGATGTCATCAAAATCACTGATCCATATTGGCGGAAATGAGAGACTGGAAGTTTTGAATGCTTGTATCTTCAAAATGCGATTTTTTTTTTTTTTTTTTTTTTTGGAGCACACTAGCTTATAGATAACAGTAAGACTAACATATTCATACTAAAAGCCAAAAAAATGAATTCTGATTTCATGGGGACTTTAATAGCTTCACTGTGAAAACCCTCTTTTGGAACCTTTATTTTTAAATGAGTAGCTGCTATAGGCTTTTTTTTTTTTTTTTTTTTTTTAAGCCAACAATGAATTCAGTCAGTGCTTATTTCCTCTTCGTCAGATTAAAAACTTTAATTCTCCATAATTAGTGACGTTAAAAAGTTCCTAAACAGCTTTGTATTGTACCAAAAACATTGGTCTATCCTTTTATTTAAACTGACTGAAACTTACACAGGATAAAGAATATGGTTTATTGATTGATTTATTCCTCACATGTCTTATAAAGGTAAAGAGAGACTGCACCATACGCGTACAAGGCAGTTTCAGTGGAAGATATGGTAAAGAAAGGGTTAACAATGTGTAAATGACATGTTGGAGGGGGAAAAAACACGCCAGTGTTCGGCAGTGGAGCGGTTATTCGCTGCAGGTTCACGCTATCATTAAATTAGGACATGGATTGCGATTCCGTGACCGCTTCGCTCGTGTGGGGAGACTGACCGGGGAACTGCCTAAATGAGATAAAAGCCCTCGGTTCACACTGCTTTCTGTTTGTTCCACACGAAGACATATCGGCTGCGCTACAATATCAGGGACGAGGCCACAGACAGACACACAGCACGGGGTTCAGGTTCTCTAGCGCGAAATGGTCACGTCTATCCTGGGGCTTCTCGTCCTGCCAGTATGTCTTCAGCTGTGTGGATTTGCGCGCGGTGAGTGTTTAGAACGCTGATGTAACAATGGTTGCCATGGGAAGATCATATAGAACAATACCGCGTTCTCACAACGTCAGTGGTTACAGTGTTTCCAATCTAATTCTCAGAGGGGATTTAAATGCCCTGTATTAAACTGGGCTTCTTGGTATCATTCGTGCTTTATCTCATGGGGAAAATGTGTTCGTGTGTGGTGTTTGAGTGTAAAATGTGTTTGATTGGATGGCCATTGATCGCTTATTTAAAATGCGTCTAAATGTAAGGCCCTTGCAAATGGTAGCTGTATAGCAATCCACCATACATTTCACATTATTCATGGTGTTATTTTTTTAATTGATGTGATGTCCCGTTTTTAAATATAATCATGTGCGTTTTGAACGCGTAGCTGAATACATCTGCGCCAACGCCTTCTAAGGTTTGAGCGTTTATTTATCCATAGTATAGGCCTGTTGTATTATAACATACATGTATAGGCTTTCCACTATTCGTTCAGAATGCTTGTTTAATATCTCAGTCCGCACGCTCAGTAAAGACGCGTCGCGAGGCGTGTTTGGTGTCGGTAATTAAACAGGTGACTCCGGTTGCAGCGCGTGTGAAACGCGTTCGCCAGCCTGTATTCCGGCACGGTTTACGTGGCCCGTTTATTAGCTTCGGGGTGAATTAAACTTTTAAGAGTTATGATATAGCCTACTTGCTTATGATATGCGCGATCTACACAATCCAAGCAATGGGTGGACGCGTTCTTGCGCAATGACTGAGGGCAATATGGGGGCGTGTACATACGACGCGTTTTCTGAAATTAATACCTGATGTAAACATTAGGTTTGCAAACGACCTAAAGAACCGAACGAATCTGTTTCCTCCTTAAACGATTCCGTTTTTTAATGGTTTAACGATTCTTTTAGGCTAGATCATTTCTGATTAGACTACAGCATAACTCATATTGTGCTTAATATTCTCATATTGTGCTTAATATTCTCATATTAAGGACTATTCAGTAATTAAGCTACATTGATTTCTCGTATATATAAATCAGCCGTACTTTTGAGTTAATTTTCAGTCAAGTAACTTGAGCTACTGTTCTAGGCTAGTTAAAGTCCCCATGAAATATTTTTTTTTTTGCTTTTAGTGAATATGTTCGTCTTACTGTTATCTATAAGCTAGTGTTCTCCAAAACAATGACACAATTCACATTTAGAAGATATAAAAATTCCAAACTTCCAGTTTCTCACTTCATCCAATATGGATCAGTGATTTTGATGACATCACTCTGCACTTCAGCTTCTCATCAGATTTTCTGTCCAATCAAATGCTCTCTAGAATCTGAAGCCCCGCCCCCTACACTATAAATAGATGCTGAAGCTGCAGCTGAAACTGATCACTTGTTCACACATTTACTATTTTCTACATGGTGAATGGCACAGGGGATAGGGAACGATTCAGACAGTGTAAATATGCTTTCCATTGGGGCGAATGAAGTCTGGTTTCACGTTATTGTCACAGGAACCGCCACAGCTCCGGTCCAGAGACACGATACACAGAGCGGATCATATGATCGAGTCACTACAGACTAGAAAACGTATCAGAACCATTTGAATTCTGCACTGAATGCTGTATTTTAAGGCGATGTGAAGGAGATCAGGAGGAGAAACGGATCGAGATTAGGAGGAAACTGCGGCTAAACGCTGTTCGATACGTCTCGCACTGTCTTCCTGTTGTAGTGGAAACAGCTTCAACACATTGAATAATGCTACACATTTCAAGGCACTTCAGTGGGACTTTAAATTAGCAACCACTTTGATTCATAAGTGTTTGTAATTGACTAAAAAGAACTGACTCCTGAGATTTATTCATTCAGGAGTCAGACCACACCGACACTCTCATGGAAATTCATAATGGTTTTACATTTTTGGGGGATTAGCGGGTAATTTGAATGAACTTGTACAGTATCATTTGTACGATTTTGTAGATTCTGCTTACTCGCACAGATGGTTAGGTTTATGGGTCGGGTTAGTTTATGGGTAATGCTTCATGCTTGCTTGCAACCCCTCTGTTTTCATACAAATCAGATCATTCAAATTAATGTGAAATCGACACTTTACAAATTGACTAAAAAAGATTGACTAAAAAGAACCATCTCATATGATTAATTTGTTTCGGTAATTGGCCTAAACTTACAACACTGTATTTTTTTATTCACTAAAACAAATCGTCTTATGATTTATTTCTTTGTGAATCTCAAATTATGCATGTTACATGTCTAAATGTGTGACTCATTTTGGTGACGTTTTTGTAAATTTCAACATCTCAGTTTGAACTGCAAGCACAACAAGTTTGGGGAGGCTGTGGCCTAGTGGGCTGGGAACTGAAAGGTTGTTGGTTTAAACCCAGCAGTTTATCCATGATCTCCATGTCTCCGTTGTGCCCTTGAGAAAGGTCCTTATAGCCTCACGTTACTCCATCAGGGTATAACCTTGTAATGAGAGTTACTGAAGATAATTTTGAATGAAAGCATTTGCTAAATGACAGTTTAGAAGTAATTGGTGTCATTCTGCTGATGAGGAAAGATAAATGGGTTTCAAATCAAGGAAATACTACTTGATATTTCCCTCATAAGGGAATATGTAATGCTGATATGAGGATTGGTTTTGAGATTTAAGGTCCAGCTGATCCAAATGGGATCCAAGGAGTACTTTAGATTAAGGCATTCTCAGCATCTGTCAGCGATGGAGCAAAGATATTCTGATGAATCAGAGCTTTGGGAGTCATGTGGTAAATGTTTTGCACAGATATGAAAGAATAAAGCTTCTGGGCCTTTGGCAAGCTCAGTCTCTGCAAGTCGTCTTCTTCACAGCTTAAAAGTGAATCTCGGAGCTGACATTTTCTTCAAGGAATGTTTGCAGAGTGTCAGTGCTGCATTTTGGAAACATCAAAATTATTTTGAAATGCCAAATGGTTTGCGCAATGCACTCTAGTTGAATTAGTAGCTTTTTTTCTTATTTGGTAGAAGCTTTGGTATTTGGTATAAATGCTATTCCACTGTAAAAAGAAAATTATTTTAATCTAAAGAAAATGTTATTGCTATTAATAAATGTCCTGCATATCTTTTGGTTATTGTTATTATATTGCCTTTAAAGCGTATATATACTGCGCAGTATCAGTGTTCCATCAGTAGTTTGCTAGTGTTTCGTTCGTCATTGTCTGAAAGCACACGTGCAGCTGTGAGAAGATTCTCAAATGCGGTCGTGGTCAAGAACAGCTGTCCTGCATTTACACAGCCTAATAACAGTAATCTGAAACTGTAAAACGCATATTAAACCCTATAACTAGTATAGAGACATCTACCATGCCATTTTCTTTTCATTTTGAGTGGGTTGATGGAGTGGTACAGATTTAACTAGCTTTGACAGTGTTCCTGACTGATCTTGGACTGAATGACAGGCATGTCATATGAGCGGCTGACTTTGGGTTATGTCATGTGTCATAAGTTGGTGCCCATGAAGTGACCGCATTGTTTGGAAGGACTGGCTGCGCTGTCCCTCATTCAGAAGACATGCAGGTCATTTTATTAAGAGATTACTGCTATTTTACGGGTGGTTTTGACTAAATTCTCATTCCAGATTTAATCCACACTGTAATTGAAGACCATTAGTCTTGCCAAAAGCTATTTCCATCTGGTTTGCAGTTAATGCACCAATACTGAACTAAGTTCTACACCGTACACTTTTGATCACGTTTAGTCCGATCTTCCACAGAGAGCATTATAACTCTGCTTTAGGTGCTTGCAACTCTGATCAAATCATGTACTCAGTCAGATTATTTTAGAAACTTTAGAAGTTGGGGCGGGTTAGAAGAGACCTTTCAAAATGTTTTGGTTGTCAATGGTTATGTTGGTCTGTTCACAGATTCAATACTGAGGACTTTCACAGCACTAAGCGGCACCAAACAGAATTGTAAAAAGGGCCGATGGCCCTGTCAGACTCAGCATTTGGCCAGATAAACTAGTAGTAGTTGATTCAGTGTCTAGCTGTTAACATGGCCCTGTTGGTAGATGTCGGTAGGTTTTCCATCAAAGCAATCCCATTGAAACTTCTTATGGGTAGTCAGTGCCAGATTGGCAATTATAGAAATGCTTCATGGCGTATGTATTTGCAATCATGAAAATGTAATTTGAGTTTAAAGCCAGCACAAAATAACGCTGAGAGACCATGAGACAGGGTATCGGCTCTTGCACGACACTAATGGCATCTTGGGCCCATATATACAATGTATGGAAATGGTTGAAAGGCAGATATATTGATACACCTAAATTTACATGACAGTTCTGAGTTTTGTTTTAACAATGACATCATTACTCACATTTTATGGGTAATAGGCCAATGGAAATCTGCAATATTGCAGTATTTATTAAAAATAATTTGGTGCACTATATTAAAAAAATTCAGGTGCCTCGTAATCTTTAATTAAAATAACTTCCCCTCCCTCTTGCAGTGACATCTCTTCTCTGATGAGGTGTTTACTGGCATGGGGGCGGAGCAACCTGTCACTCACATGAGATCCACCAATAGCAAACCACAACCATCCAATCAGTTCACCTGGACAAAATCAAGTCCCGCCCTACATTTGTTCTTGTTCCAGAAGCCGTTTCACTCGGATATACGCCACAATAGGGGGAAAAAAATACTATCGCAACGTTTAATTCCAACATTTGTTGTCCTGTGGCTCCAGTTAGTCACATGGCGTTTACAGCTCAGGTCATTGGCTCAAAACAATTTGGCTGCGGAACTGAGCGCCCTTGAGCAAAGATTGCAGATTTCTCCGCGCACAAATCTGGGATGGGAGAAAATTGACAAATCACAGATATTTTTTATTTATTAATATCACACACCTCTATGCAGGATGTTTTTTTTGTGTGTGTTTTTTTTTATAAAATTCTGTACATCGAGTTGTCACCATTGACTCTGCCTCCTTCTTCCTCACAGGTTCCCGGACAGAATGTGAGCAGTCTCAGTTCCAGTGTGGGAACGGCCGGTGTATTCCCTCTGTGTGGCAGTGCGACGGAGACATGGACTGCTCCGACGGGAGCGACGAGACGTCCTGCGGTGAGTCTCGAGTCATCTGAGAATGACACCCGCTCCATGCACAACATCCGTCATTGTTCTCTGACACTTGTTTGTCTTGATGCGTGCCAGAATAACCACACCTACGAGCTAGTGTAATGCCAGCATGTGATTCCCCTGATCCACAGTTAAACTAGAGCTGATGTAACTCTTGGGTAATCTGTCATAATGTCTGCATAAAGCGATTGGCATGCAGTTGGACAACGCACAGCAGAATTAAAATATTGATGAGCTACAGTTGCTTGTTTGACTCTCATCCCTGTGTCTGCATACTTAGTGGGTTTTTTTATGTGTAAAGATTGTTCCCACAGGGTGATCTAACGCTCATCTGATAACTGGGTCATTGATGCGAGAGAAATTGCAGATGAGGGCCGGCACAGATATGATGAGCTGGAGTCTTTTTTTGGATCCAAGTGTTCTCATTTAGGCCTCTCTTCACCTTTTACTCGGGAGAATGGAATAATCCACAGAATGAAAAAAATGTTGAAATATTAAATGAAATGGTATTTTAAAACATTGACACAATCTGATTAAGTGTCAGAGGGCGGAAGCACCACTTTTGCTTTTGCAGCTTTTTTGGTTTCCTTCAGGATTCTTTGATTAACAAAGTTAAAAATAACAGCATTTTATCTCAAATCGAATATTTTGTATGAGTAAAATCACGTTACTGTTATTTATAGTCAATTTAATGCATTGTTACTGCATAAAAGTATTAATTTCTTTCTTTTTTTAAATCGTTTGAATGGTAATCCATCATGTTTTGCACAAAAACATGAAGCAGCGCTTGTTTTCAACATTGATAGTAATAATAAATGTTTTTTGAGCATCAAACCAGCATATTATAATGGTTTCTGAAGGATTGTGTGACACTGAAGACTCAGGAAATAAATTATTTTAAAATAAAAGGCAGTTATTTTAAATCATGGTAATATAAAAAAAAAAAATTACGGTTTAATCAGATCCAAATAAATGCAAAATGCTTTCAAAAGCATTTAAGAAATCTTAATTCAAAACGTTTTATTCCAAACCAGTTGTGTATATATAATATGTGTAAGTACATGACAGATTCTTTTAGGTAAATATTAGGTGGTTTCTTGTTGATACTGTGTGGGTAAAGGTAAAGCTTACTAAGTGAACATCTAATGTAACATGATTTTACACCAACTGGAGTAAAAAAAATAAAGCTAAAAGCAAAGAGCGGGGGCTTTGCCTCCATCTCATAAATCAGCACACGCCGCATGGTTGACTGTATCCCAGCAGTGGCAGCAAACACTCAGCCCTGTGTTGAGAATGTGTGTCCTGTCAGTTTGCTCAGCTCCGTCTCCTATTGCCATTCTGTGGGCAGGAGGCCTCCTGCTCGGAGGAGCACTTGTGCTGAGAGGAGACATGAAGAGACTGTGAATGTGTCTGAGACGGGAGAGAGAGCTGCTCTTTACTTCATATCGGCGGATTCGAAGAGCCCCCATCTTAAAGTGCCACTCTAGGGTTGAAGGGCTTTCTTTTCAATCAATATCCAGTGCTGAATTAAGCAAAAATGTGCAGGCTATGAGAACTCAGCAGAGGTTATTGCTTTTCATTATAATAGATGTGAGCGGAATTATGCGAAGTTTCTATGGACGCTGTCTGCAACGGTCGTGTTATGATGTCACTCTGTGGCGTCTTTTTTAAAAGCATAAATTCATTCATGGTGGGATCCAATCAGGACCTTGGCCCACCCTGGCCCCACATCACATAACCAATCACAGCAGCTGTTGCGATATTCAGTTCAGCTTTTTTCTTTTCCCTTTTGTTTTTTTTGGCTGTCATGATAATACCCTTAGCCTCATACCCTCGGATGTTCTGAATTACGTAGCGATATACAAAGCAACTATTAGTGAAGTGTATTACTACTACACACTGTAGTATCCCCCCGCGTCCCACTAGGATTATCACCTGGCCCACATTTTTCATTTTATATCTGGAGCCGAACCTGGCCTCTAGCCAAAAATGTTTGTAATTTGGCAAGACAAAGTGGTGTTCAACTTCAAATGGTTAACAAATCAATGAAAATGTGGCCTAAATGGTTCCTCATTGCATTATTGTGATCAAACTGTGCCGAAAGTCTAAAATTTGCACCTCTTATACAGCATTTCTAAATCTTTGCTTGGATACCTAGGGGTCATTAGCAAGTATTTCAAGCACTCTTGAATTGACATGTTTGTGCATGGCTTGTTTGAAGGCTCCCTTTGAAGCTGATTCTTCTAAAAAGTAGGTTTTGTAACGGTTGTGTTTTCTTGACCGTTTCAGTGAGGAAGACCTGTGCCGAGGTGGACTTCGTCTGTCGCAGTGGACAGTGCGTTCCCAAGAGATGGCAGTGCGATGGTGAACCGGACTGTGAGGACGGCTCGGACGAGAGCATCGAAATGTGCCGTAAGTCTAAAGTCAGATTCCACCTTTAACCCGCATTGATTCACCTTCTTCGCTGTGACTTTGTGTCCACTGCATGAACCCTGTCTGAGTGGGTAACCTTGAAAGCTAGACCATACAATTACCTGTTTATTTTTAACCTGAGTGTGAGAGTCTTATCTCAACTGTGAAGTATATGTTTTAGATACACCCCTGTGTGTTAGTTTAAGATTTTACATGACGTCCATTACTAAAGCACATGGATATCTTCTCAGCGTGTCTTTGTTCTGATGCATAGAATGATGAGATTAGTTTGAAGTTCAAGCACTTATTACGACAGGGGCTTAAAAAATGATCTATTGCTTTAATAACCTGCTGTAACTATACAGTCGAGCGCAGAAGTATCGTGTACGTGCAGTTATGCGTGGCTGCTCTATATCAAGTCTTGTTTGACCAGCTGTTGGAAAGTTAGTCAGCAGAAAATGGAAAGGGACCAACAATGTGTGTGTGTGTTCGTGAACTTTTGCACATGGGTGGCTATAAACTCACATGTGATGTTTTAAAGATACTAGATCTCATGTTCAATATTTCCGTTTGGTTTTTGCTTTCTCTTGCAGCAGGCCGTTTATATGAAGGATATGTTACGTTTGTACGGTTCAGCCTTATGGAGTAAAATATCAAAGGTTTCATGGATTACGCAACAGCACCCTCCTTCCTTTTGATATTAAGTTTCCTGTCGTGTTTGAGCCGCCAACCTCTCTTAACCATTGGAGGGTTGCCAAAGGGATAAATGTTTCAACCTAATTGTTCACATCAGTCTAAAGGTTGTTTCTTTGTGAAGGTTTACACCCATGTTACGTGTTGTACAACAATGTTTGTTTATGCTAAGCCTGGCAAGCACTTAGAATAGATTATTTTACACAGTTTCACCAATTATGTGAAAGTGTCTTCTGTGGAAAGCAGCTAGTAAATGTTGTAAATGTTACAAATGTAATTTAACGTTGTAAATGTTACCGTTCAGAAGGCGTTACTGGCCTAAGTATGGGTCACCAAATTGTCTGTCGAGTTGTAATATTGGATGTTTAAGGTGAGTTGTCTTATGGTCCTGCCTGGCTTTTCCTCCCAGACACGAGAACCTGCCGAGTGAACGAGTTCAGTTGTGGCGTCGGCTCCACGCAGTGCATTCCCGTCTTCTGGAAGTGTGACGGTGAGAAAGACTGCGACAACGGAGAGGACGAGATTAATTGTGGTGAGTCACTAGACACAACGACGCCTCTTACAATCAGTTTCAGTTCCCGGTTTGCTTGCCTCATCTCCTGCTGCTTTGCATATAAAGCCAATAATTGGAAACAAGAGCCAAAGTAAACTCTGAGGAATTAAGGAATTACCTCAGTTTTTTCTTTTAAGCCCTGTTTGAATTAGGCTTGGATAGGTACATTTGTGTTTTACAGACTGATTTGTAATGCAGTCCCAATCAAATACATCTGTGCTTTTGTCCTGAGTAATAGAGTCTTCTTAAAGTTTCTTTAAGTTTCCCCTGTTGACAGTTTTATCCCTTAAAACTCATCTTTGATAACCAAAATTAAAAATGTTAATGTTTTTTTCCTTGAAAAAAAAAATTCTTCATGCCTAAAATAGCTTGAATGTAACTCTACACCCTTGCCTCGTTTAGTATAGCCGGTTCTATGAATGAGCCCCGCCTCCACTCACTCACACCAGCTCAGAGATGCACTCGATGATGATCACACGTTGATCTGATTGGTTACAAGGTACAGTAGTCAACATCTGAAGTGGATCAAAAAAGTTAATCAAAGCTGTCCTAAAACGACTTCAACTTCCACTTCAAATGTTGACTACTGTACTTTGTGACGTCAGAAACACCAGCGATTTCAAACCGTGTTTTTGAGACTGTCTTTGGTTCACTGCAGTTTTAAGGAGAAAATACTCAGCAATGGTGTCGACTGATGAATTAGCACATGGTTTGTCTTAAAGCGTATTAAAAACACCATATAAACAACATTAAAAACTTGATTTTCACAACAGGGGGACTTTAAACTCTGATAAGATTTGCAATGAGACAAACATCTGGAAGTCAGAGATTTTACTATAGTTGCAAACATTTTTCATAATTGTTATGTCAAGACCAAGTATGTCAAATATATATATTAACAATTAATATATTTATTTATTTTGTATTTATTTATGTGTTTATTTTGTATGCTTTAGTTTGCATTTATTTTGTATTATTTATATATTTTTGTATTTATTTTGTTTATTTATTTGTTTGTTTGTTTATTCATTCATTTATTTCCATCCTATAATACTACTTTTGGTAAGTGCTCTTTGACTGAATAAAAGCAGACCAGTGTTTTATTTGTATTTATTCTATATACTATTATAGTATTTAAAAAAAAAAATGTAATAAGCTTTTATATTTTTCGGTTTTAATTTTAGTTGACATTTTAGTAATTAATTTTTTATATACAAGTCCCAGATTTACTCACGGTGAAGTTCTTTTTCATTCTTTGCTTTGGGATAAAAAAGTTTGGAATACGTGAGCAATGATACACTGTTAGCAAACATCCTGAAGCCGAACACACACTGATGAGAGCAATGTTTAAATGAATATGTAAATATGTGCTGCACGCTTTCATTTCAATAACAAAAATGTCACGTCACGTTTATTTATATAGCACTTTATACCATAGATTGCAATAAATCAAGCAGCTTTAAAGTATTAAACATAAAAAAAAAAAAAACATGTCAGTGTATTTCAAATAGAATTACAACCTCATTTTCTACTATAAAGCGGCTCTCCAGTGTGTTCATGATTTTACTTGTGGACGTCTGACCTCTAGGAACTGAACAGAAGAAATGAACCAGAGAAGTAATAGTTTTGTAATAGTTTTAGTTAACAATTACAGCCCTGATGCAGACAGTAAGACGAGCTGATGGTTGTTGAGGGAAATTTAGCACTATTAAAGCTATATTTTCTAGAAAATTTCAGATCTCCATGATTTGCCATTATTAGTGTCCACAAGACTATTCTGAAACTCTGAAGCATTTGTCGAGCCCTCTTGACATGTGCATCACACACATTCTCCTGTGTGGTGTTATTAGGCAACATTACTTGCGCCCCTCTGGAGTTCACCTGTGCCAGTGGCCGCTGCGTGTCTCGTAATTTCGTCTGTAACGGTGAGGATGACTGCGGGGATGGCAGTGACGAACAGGACTGCGCTCCTGCCTCCTGCGGCCCCAGTGAAGTCCCCTGTGGGAACAACACCTGCATTCCCCGAAGCTGGCTGTGCGACGACGACGTGGACTGCCAGGACCAATCGGACGAGTCGCCGGAGCGCTGCGGTCGACACCCAACGCCGCCAGCGAAGTGTTCGCCCAGTGAGATGCAGTGCGGCTCGGGGGAATGCATTCACAGAAAGTGGCGCTGCGACGGGGACCCGGACTGCAAGGATGGCAGCGACGAGAAAAACTGCTGTAAGTTCTTTGTTGGGGTTGTTTTGTTGTGGAATGTATGGCTGGAGTTTATTGCGCGTTCCCGTTCTTGTCATGGAAACATGACCTTTTTGTTTCTGCATGTTCCAGCTTCTGGTTAACTAACAGGTCTGTTTGCTTCATTTGCAGCGGCCCGTACCTGCAGGCCTGACCAGTTTAAGTGTGATGACGGCACCTGCATCCATGGCAGCCGACAGTGTAACGGGCTCAGAGATTGTGCAGACGGCACAGATGAAGTCAACTGCAAAAACTGTGAGTCCGTTGAGCTGAAAAACCTTTCCTCAGAATGCTACACCAGGAAAAGTAACAAATATCCTTAAAAACCCAAGAAAGTTTTCAATATTACCATTAACAGCCCAGTAATATGAAAGATTTCGATATGGCTGAATATGAAAGTAGACAGTTTTATATAATGGCAGTGTTTTATAATTTATCCACCAGTATAAAACGTGTAACAAACACTGGACCAAATATTGAATCAATATTGGCCATTTTACTAATTGACTAAGTAATCCATTTATTTTAATTAAGCCTATTTTGCTCTCTTATCTATGCAAGAATATTATTATCATTTGCATTTATTAACATAATTGCTATCCTATATTGTGTCACATCAACTGCTTCTCTACAGTATCATTGTACATGTTTTGACTGGTTCATATCCTATATTTTTGTGCTTGATTTATTTCAAGGACTGAAACTGATGTTCTCGTTGTCTGTTTGCTCAGTAACTCAGTGTAGCGGTCCTGACCAGTTCAAGTGTCGGAGTGGAGAGTGCATTGAGATGAGTAAAGTGTGTAATAAGGTCCGTGACTGTCCTGACTGGAGTGATGAACCCATCAAAGAGTGCAGTACGTACAAGTGTTTTGCTGTTCTTCTCCTTACAAAAGACCATTTGGCTTTCTGACATCACTGTTTTCTATAGACATCTAAAAATGTCAGAGAAGGTCTATCACTTTGAATTAAATGTCTTGTGGGTGTGTCAGATTAAATGTGGTTTATTCTTAGAAGTGTGTAATTTGTCACCTAAGTGGATTACATAATTACATATTAGTTTTTAATGTTTGTTTTTTGACGTATTATTTCCAACTTCCCCAACATTAGAATTAACAATAAATTATGAAGTCTAACAATTGTGACTAGTATAAATAGGCTACAAAAAGCTTAGTTATTAACTCAATTGCATCATCAGTTCTGTAAAGGTACACTGTCTTTGCAGTGTAGAGTTCTCTATAAATACTTAAATGTATACAAAAACAGAACGATCACAATTCACTATGCAAATAAACACAATTAAAGGGTTAGTTTACCCAAAAATGATAAATGACTCACCCTAATGTCGTTCCAGACCCATAAGACTTCCATTCATCTTCAGAACACAAACGAAGATCTTTTTGATGAAATCTGAGAGCTTTTTGTCCCTCCACTGACAGCTACGCAACTGACACTTTGATGCGTCAAAAAGCTCATAAAGAGATCGTAAAACTAATCCATATGAATTGAGCGGTATTTTCCACATTTTCTGATGAGACTTGATCGCTTTATATGATGAACAGACTTCATTTAGGCTTTTAGTCACATATAAACATTGATCAGCGAACATAAACAGAAGCTCAACCAAACCTGCTTAACACACGAGAATGAACCTCATTGGTTCTTGAGGAAGCTCAAACGTGCTGCGTAACACGAGAATGAACCTCATTGGTTCTTGAGGAAGCTCAAACATGCTGCGTAACACGAGAATGAACCTCATTGGTTCTTGAGGAAGCTCAAACATGCTGCGTAACTCGAGAATGAACCTCATTGGTTCTTGAGGAAGCTCAAATGTGCTGCGTAACACGAGAATGAACCTCATTGGTTCTTGAGGAAGCTCAAATCACCAATCATTATTCAGTTTGTGACTATTAAAGTGACCTCAGCAAACATTCTTGTAATATGTGTCAATGGGAGATTTTTCGAACTTTTATCTTAGAACAGTTTACTCAAATGTTTCTGTTGTGTGTAGTGTGCTGACTTGGTTAAATGCAGACTGAAGCATCATGGGTGCATCAGGAGGGAGAACCTGCTGTATAATTAGTTCACACAGCAACACTAGTCTGTTAGACAGCATTGTTGAGTCTAAAAGTTAGCATGGGAAAATTGTTTCAAGCTGTACGTTTTGACCTAAATGCTTAAACTGTTCCAGATGTTTGGGGTGTGAATGGACCGTGGGGACGGATAAAAGGGATGCCAAACAGGAATTCTGCCCCACTCTTGATGTGTCTGTTGCAGGATTTAGTTCTGAACAACAGTGACTAAACAGTCATGGCTAAAAGACCTTGAAATGGATCACAATGTGATATCTAGTCAAAATAATCCAGATCTCAGTGGTTAAAAAAATTATTTAATCATAAAAGTCAGTGGTCATCAAAATTGTTTGGTTACAAACATTCTTCAAAATATCTTTTTGGTGAACCTTTTAAAGTGAAATTCGATTTTATTTTGATCCATTTTTGACTTTTGATGCACATTCTGTGCGAATCAAGTTGGAAAAAGGCCTTTACAGAGGAAGTGAGCAGAACTTCAGCTATTGTATCTTAATATACAAGACCGTAAGACCTGATATTGTCTTGTTGTATATCACTTTCTACGTCAGGGTTGATTGCATTGGTTGTTATTTTTCACACCATTCATCACAAAATAGAGAACGGAAACTGTTTTAGCTTCTCTTTTTTGGCTGTTATAGGATACCATGCACAAATACACAGTTTGTGGACCGAGGACAGGAATTTTTGCAGTTTTTTTTCCATATAGAACAAGCACAGCTTATGTTGTAATCCACGACTAGTTGACATGGGCTCAAAACATCATTCATCAAAGCTATGAAACACTGAGTGTTATGGCACATTGGTCCAGCATGGAGTCAATATAGAGTAGCACGCTCCATGTTTTCAAACCTGATTCAAGGACATAGTTCCACCTTGGGGACATTCATCATGTGGAATTCCTCTGGATTATTGATCCTTGCAAATGTCAGCATGTTGCATCCATGCGTCTCCTGTGAATGTGCCGCATTGATATTCCAAGTGTGTAACGCAGCAATCCACATTTTGTTTCAGATATGAACGAATGCCTGCTCAATAACGGAGGCTGCTCGCACATCTGCCGCGACCTGACGATTGGCTACGAGTGCGACTGCACGCCAGGACTCCAGCTCATCGATCGCAAGACCTGCGGTGGTATGAATAGCCACACGTACTGTTCAAATGTAGTCCAAAAATGAATTTAGTATTGATTATTATGGTTCCTAAAAAATGGATCTTTGTGACTGTGCTCCTCAACAGGAACTGAGACTATGATTGTTTCTCCACAGATGTCAATGAGTGCCTCAACCCTGGTATATGTAGTCAAATTTGTATAAATCTTAAAGGAGGCTACAAATGTGAGTGTCACAATGGCTATCAGATGGACCCCACCACTGGAGTGTGCAAGGCTGTAGGTAAGCGCTTGTCAAGTTCTGTGCTTCATTTGAGGTTCCACCCTCGGTTTTGTAGCTTGGCTGAATTAAACAAATTGTGATTTGTTTTAAACATTGGGTTTCACATTCAAACAAGTAAGGAATAATTGATGACAGACTTGAGTTATTGAAAATTGTATGCACACCAATGGTGGCAGTGGAATTTATTTTCAGTAATTCCAACATGTAGTGTATTTATCAGGTACTGTAACAGTGGTACATGTCTTTCTCAAGACATTTTTTCTGTTTTTTAAAGTATAAAAATTAAATAGATTGCTTTGAAACAGCCCAAGCCAGAGTTATGGTGTGTTTATACTGCAGCAGCAGAACTCCGCTCAATGATAGAATTCCTCTGCTTTGGGTTATGTCTGTATGTGTGTATGACACAGTTAAAAAATGAACTTTTTAAACTTTAAAATCCAGCCAGCCTAGTCACAATGAATATTCACATGTATACAAACTGTTAAGCGTCCAATATGTAAACATGATATACACAAAGTTTAAAAGAAACTCCTGCTCACAACTGCGTCACTACTTCTCACAAATATTGTCTGGTATTTGACATTTGCATAAAGGTGTGCATAACTGAACTTGTCGATGCTCTCAATAGATCCACTGTCAATCCCACAAGCCACATTGCTTGGTTCCCATTGGAATTAATAATAATAAAAAAACACCACACTCTTATCCAGGGTAAATGCACGACTAATAGTTTGAAAGTGTCAAACTGAGGTATCTGCTTGGTTTAAGATAATACAAATTTTAAAGAATTTAATTACAAAACAAAGGTATATAGTCTGTGCATGGATGGATGGATGGATGGATGGAAGCACAACAGACTGAAGAGTGCAGATGGACGACAGTTTAAGGTGGCTCAAATGGCACAGTGAGCACAGCAACGTGGAACTGTTTTAACAGGATTTCTCCGTCTTTCGAAAGACCTAATTTAAGACCTGCAGATATTTCCTTGTGGCTTTTAAGTCTTTTAATTACCTTAAATTTGGGAAAGGTAAATTTAAGATATTTTAATACTTTCTACTGAACTGCAGACACCCTGATGACTTTTAACTCCTGCGTTTATGGTACTCATCTTTTTGCATTTTCAGGTAAAGAGCCCTGTCTGATTTTCACCAATCGAAGAGACATCCGCAAACTAGGCCTGGAGCGCCGTGAATATACTCAGATTGTGGAGCAGCTGCGGAACACAGTTGCCCTTGATGCTGACTTCGTTCAGCAGACGATATTCTGGGCTGACCTGGGGCAGAAGGCAATTTTTAGGTAACCGCTGGCTCTCTGTTGCCTCTTCCTCACTTTAAAGTCATATAGTAACTACTATATGAATAGGTATTCATGCGGAAATGTTAGAAATGTGTTTCTCTTACTACTTAGATGGCTTACAAACCCATATTTGCCTGATGATTTTTTTTTTTTTTTTTTTTTTTTTTTTTTTTTTACAGCACAGTATTGGATAAGCAGGAAGCAAGCCATACGAAGGTGATTGACAATGTTCAGATTCCTGTTGGGATTGCAGTGGATTGGATTTACAAAAACATCTACTGGTCAGACCTGGGCAGTAAGAGTATTGCTGTTGCCAACTTCAATGGGACCAAGAGGAAGGTGCTCTTTAACAGTGGCCTAAAAGAACCAGCCTCTATTGCTGTGGATCCTCTTTCAGGGTAAATTGATTGGAATGGGTATTATCAAAACATTTCCACTGCTCTCTAAAAGTGTTCAAATTTGCTCAGTTAAAACCTTTTAAAGGTGATCATCTGTTTTGAGCTAGTATAAATTTCAAATAATTGCATAAGTGTCCTTCAATTACAGATTCCTGTATTGGTCAGACTGGGGCGAGCCAGCTAAGATTGAGAAGTCTGGAATGAACGGGATTGACAGACAGGTCCTAGTTGATACAGACATTCAGTGGCCCAATGGAATCACTCTTGGTGTGTGAAGTTTTGTGATGTTTCACCTACTTTATTTTTGAACCAACTACAATAGTTGAACCAGTAAGGCAGAGGCAGCCAAACCTGCTCCTTGAAGGCTACCTGAAGTCTTCAGCTACAACCCTGCTCCAACACACCGAGCCGTTATTTTCTATCAGTCCTGAACACCTTGATTAGATGGTTCATGTGTGTTTGATTAGGGCTGGAGCTGAACTCTGAAGGATTCTAGCTCTCGAAGAGCAAGGTTGGCTTCAAGGGTATTCTGCTTTCCCAGAAACTAGTGGTATTTGCCAGTTTAGGGCAGGGGTGTCAGACTTGGCTTTTGAAAGGGCCTGCAGAGTTTAGTAACACACCAGCCTGTAGTTTTCTAGCAAATTTCAGAGTTGAAACTAAACTCTGCAGGACTGTGGCCCGCCAGGAGTGAAGTAAGACATGAGTTAGGGGTTTGTGGAAGCATTTGGACTTCAGTTTGGACATTTGGACAATTTCCGCCAAACTAGAGGACCACAGTCCTGCAGAGTTTAGCTAACTTTAATCAAACACAACTGATCCAGCTAATAACGTGCTTCAGGATTACTTGAAAACTACAGGTTTTTGATGGAGGAAGATTGGAATTAAACTACAGGACGGTGGCCCTCCAGGAGCAGAGTTTGGCACCGCTGGTAAATCTCAGTGTAGGGCCACAGTCCTGCAGACTTTAGATGTGACCCTGCTCCAACATACCTGCCTTTCACATGCCAGAATTCGATTTCAAGTAATTCTGAAGGCCTTGCCTAGCTGGTTCCGGTCTGTTTAATTAGGGTTGGAGCAAAACTCTGAAGGGCTCCAGTTGAACGGGAGTTGGGCTCTTTTAACTTGATTATTGTTTGACCAACTATCAACCAGACAGAATTATCCCCTGATCATGCCTCTTGTCTTGTAGATTTGATCAAGGGAAGACTCTACTGGGTGGATTCCAAGCTGCACATGCTCTGTAGTGTAGACTTGAATGGAGACAACCGTCGGAAGGTTCTGCAGTCGTCAGAATACCTGGCCCACCCTTTTGCCCTTACTGTTTTTGAGGTACACCAACTAGATCAATTACAACTGACAACTAATGCTGGGTTCATCCTGAATTCTTGTGTCATAGACAAGAAACATGTCAGACTACACGTTGCTTCCCGACCAATCATCACTTGCCGTCTTTAACAACGTGCGTGATGTCATCGAGAAGGCCAAACTAGCGACTGACTTCACAAGAGTGTAAACAAAGGTTGGACTAGCCTAATACTGATTCCAGTACTCACCCGGTTGCTGAAGAGCCTTCACTAACGTTCAGCAGAATTTCTCTTGTTTAACTCTGTCGTGTTCGTCCCTCGAAGAAACATCATAAAGGCAGGAGTATTGTTGCCATTACTGTAGCTCTATGAACCTTTCTTCCATTGCATAATTCCACCTAGCAGCACCAATACCATTGTCTCTCTTTTGTTTTGCCATGTTTGAAAGCTATCTGACCAATAGGAGCACAAAAGATCTTCCGTAAAGTCACAGATGTGACGGAACCTGTTGTGGACGACCGGAAAAAAAGAAACATGTTAGTCTTTCTGTTGTGACGTCATGAAGGGCCGCAGATGCAGCAGAGTTGTCGTTCACTATGACACACTATACGAGATGATAAACGATCAATTCTTGAGTCCCGATGCCCATTGTCTTTTATGAATCACCATGACACCCTACATCAAACGGATCATGCCAAAATTTGGCTGATATCGTGTAGTCTGAACCCGGCATAAAATGGATCAATAGAAGTATCAAATTGTGCTATAGCAGTGCGTGAGCATTTGTTGTTTTTATTTAACAAACCAAGTTTGTTTTCTCTTATCCTCACTGTTTTTCCCATCGCAGGATCGAGTTTTCTGGACAGACGGTGAGAATGAGGCCATCTACGGCGCAAACAAGTTCACAGGATCTGATGTAACTGTGCTGGCCAGCAACCTCAATGAACCACAGGACATCATTGTGTACCATGAGCTAATTCAGCTGTCTGGTGTGTCCTGAGTTTTCTTTAATGTTTTGCTGATTCTATGACTCCCAAACGTCTCCATTGTTTGGAAAGAACAGAAGCCTTGAAGACTTTGAGTTCTGATTTGATCTTGAAGAGTCTGGGGAGATGTTGGTAGTAACCAGGTTTTGTTGTCTTCTCAAAACAGGGACCAACTGGTGTAACGAGAAGATGGAGAATGGAGGCTGTTCCTTCATGTGCCTGCCAGCTCCACAAATTAACAAACATTCCCCTAAATATACCTGTGTGTGTCCGCAAGGCCAAACACTCTCCTCGGATGGCCTGCGCTGCAGACCAGGCATGTAACTTTCATTTCGTAACATAAGTCAGTGTATTGCTGATCAAGCATTTGCATTCGGTTACATTTTTGAATGTGTACCATCCATATTTTTGTCATTCATGATCCTTCTTTGGTGGTCATCTTTGGCCCGTTCTGACTGCAGTGCTAAAAACAATTGCAAGTTACCATAAAGCTAAGAATTAGCCGTTTTATTGCTACGGCTTTGTAATGCTCTCTTATGACAGAGGCACCTACTGCTGCCCCTCGAGATGGAGGGAGGCTGACCCCTCACCCCACTCACCCTAAAGGTAAAGCAGTTACTAGGAGAACTGCACACGCATGGAGATCAATGCCTTTGATTTGCTTCCTGCAATAATGATGGTTGGCTTCACAATTGAAGTCAGTAGAAGTGGCACGTTAACATTTCCTTCAAGCTTGCATTGAGGTGGACTGATTGGTGTGATGACTGACCTGTTAATAAAAGCTCTGCTTGGTGATTTTGGGAACTTTATCTAATGCTAGTCCCTCCTAACATAAGCACAGATTGATGTGGGATATTCAAATATTCATACATTTTCTTGAATTTCTACTGGTCGCAACTAAGATCTGCTGATTTTGTTCCCCTTAAAGGAGCATTTCACCTGTGGGAACGTTAATCTTTATTGAAAGTGGGTCATATATGTAGTTGAAATGTAACATAAATTTCGAATTTGGTGCCTTCTTGACCGACAGAAAGTAACTTTAGGGCGCATTTGTATGGAAGACAACAACTCCCACAATGCACCACATTGCACAGCTCCGCAAGCCACTTCCACTAATCCAGAACACCGAAATCACTCTTCCGTCTACAAGGCTAGCTACGCCCAGAGCTTGGAATTCATTTCACACAAAATTTCCAGTTAGTTGGCAAACTCATTAGTGAATTACTCCTCGTTTGTATTTCTTTCGAAATGGTGAATTATTGCATGGTATTGGGATGTTCAGTCCGGATCCGCGACAGGCTAGTCTTCTGCCTCGGCCGCAGCAGCCGCCTCCTGTTCCTCCATCAGCCTCCGCTGCTCTTCGCTATATTGCGGCTCGTAAAGGGAGCCACGAACATCTGATTCGAGCATCAGACTTTCGAAATTCTCTTCTTCCATTGAAAATCGAAATCCACCTTCCGCCATTGTCGTAACTTCACATCTGGCTCCACAGCGCCTGTTAGCTTAGCTTCCAAACAAGATGGTGGATATTGCTTTTAGTTTCTGCAAGTGAAGTCCCACCCACTGATCTGTAATAGGTCTGTAGCCCCCTGGAAAATGAGGAACTAGTGTTTGTAGTCTCAACCCCTCTACAAAGATATGGGACTTACTGCTTATAATGATGTAAAAATCTTAATTTTGTGTCATTCTAAGCAGGAACCGCAACACTGAAATGCGTATTTCTCCCGTCTCAGGGGAAAATGAGGGAATAATGCACGATCATTCAAAAATATGACTGGGTTTCTAACAATACAAGGCTTAATGCAAATGGGTGAAGTGTCCCTTTAATCTCTAGATTAACAAATGCCAAATTTAAAGTTTACAGATTGTTTTACATTTAGCCTTATCTACCTTATTTTGCTTTGTGAAACTTCCTTTTTTTTCTGTGAATATGCGAGACTTTCGATTCATTAGCCGCTATAATTAAAGAACTAGAAGAATAACAAAGTACAGTAAATGGTATAACTATTTGCACTACAAAATAGTGTTTACAATTATGACAATACATTACAATAATATAAGAAATACCCGTTTGCAATATCAAGCAGCATAACAAGGAAGTGGGTGACACCAGAGCCAGACATTTGCAAATGGCTGCGCTATGTTTAAAAATAAGGTGGATAACATTGACTGTGGTTGGACTATTTGAAGCATGCACTTTGATTAAGAACATACTTGTGAAAAATGTTATATGGGAAAGGAGCCTCCAGTTACTTATAATTTTTTTTACAGCATCTGCAATATCAAAGGTTGCCTCTGAACCAGTTCATACTGGTAAGGCTAGTTGCCTCCCATCTTCTTGAATCTTAATCTGAAAATAAAACTGTAGCCATAGTCTTTAACACTGCATTTAGAATAGAAACCCCCCCACCTCCCATTCATCCTTTTGTTGCAGCTTGTTTAATTGCCCTCAAATCCAAACTTAATTTATGCCATTTCCATTATGATGTTGCTTTGCGGACTCTTGATATAGTTTGTTTCATAGTCTTTAGATTTGACCTTTTCTACTACTTTTTTTTTTATAATTTATTTTAGAAGGAAACATAAGCACCTCCATACATGAAGTAAATTCATCGGCCAAAGGATCCGCTGCTGCCTGGGCTATTCTACCTGTGTGTAAGTACATTGTTTCTGCTCCTGTAATTATATGCTGTATGCAATTGTAATATTTATGATTTTATACATCTGTGTTTGTTAGTGAATTCAAATTGAGGCTTTTATTCCATGTATGTTTGCTTCGAAGTCCTCTACTGTATGTGTTAATGTATTCCTAAAAGTTGACTAATCTTTACCAGATGAATCCTTTTGAAATCCATAATTCCTCTTCCAGGGAAAATGGACCAAATGTTTTGCACTATGCCAGTTATTGACCAATCAAATGCTCTGTAGAATGAACGTGTCATTCCTGATAATACCACCTTCAATCAACTAGCAAGTATCATGGCTATGACGTAACTACTGCCATTTAGCTTGTAATAAAGTCTATGAGCCGTTTAATATTGAAACAAAGTTTGGGCATATGTCACACAGGAAAAAAAACTAAATTTTGTCAGGATAGTTTTGGAGTTTTAACACGTTTCTTCTCTTAATATTACACACTGGCTAGCACATTTTCACTGTTCTTACAGATGAATTGTTAGTTATTAAATTCATTGTTCTTTGCCTGCAGTGTTACTGGCCATGGCTGCTGCGGGTGGTTACTTAATGTGGCGCAACTGGCAGATCAAAAATAAGAAGAGCATGAACTTCGATAATCCAGTATATCTCAAGACCACAGAGGAAGACCTCAATATCGATATCACGAGACACAGTGCTTCTGTAGGCCACACATATCCTGCTGTGAGTAATGCATAATCATTATCTGCGGTTTGAAATGAATGAAACCATAGATTTTCTCATCTACCTCATTGTTACAAGCACATGTTTCTCTGCTATGCCATAATGCCAAAAATGGAAACGGTGGCAATTAGTTCTGTGGCCCTTTTTACCCCTGGTATTAAGATTCGCTTTGGTTGATCACAAGGAGACGCATATCCTTTTACACCTGGTGTTTTAATCTGTCTCTCTTGTCCACTTTCAACCACTTCTGTCCTGATTTCTTCGAGGGCAGGGTCTATGGGATAAATGTATGGGCTTTTTCAGATCTTTTGATCTAATGGACGAAAAAAAGCTTGCGCAATTTACATATGAACACGGCCTGAGACGATGGAGAAACATATGGAGAGCATCAGATTTAATTTCTGCTCTGACAGCTCAAGACTAACCGAACGCTGTGAGTGTGTGTGTGTTAGAAATCAGGAATGGTGAGAGAACATTGTGCTTGATACGTTTTTCATCTTCAAACCAAACTTGGGTCTTCAGCCGACAAAGTTTAAATCTCTTCTTGCTAGCCGCTTCCCATAATGTTTACTCATTAGTTCAGTAGGCGGAGAGTAGACGTCTTTTGTGGCTGTTCGAAAGCATTCAAACACATGAGCGTTTACACTTTGAAAGCAATCCGGTCTAATGCGTTTACAACTACCTCTGGAAGTGGTCAAAAGTGGACAAGCTCAAAACATTTAGACCCTGTTTACACCTGTATTTAGCGCCGTCCACTTGTGATCCGATTGACCTGGTGTAAATGGGGCCTGTGGTTATGTGTTTGTGGAATATGGCTCCTTTTATATTTGATGCCAGAAATCAGTTTCATGTTTTCCTAACAAGCTATAATGCATCTAGAACTTCAGCCCCGTAATTTTCTTGTCCATTTCTTGCAGATTTCAGTGGTAAACACAGAAGATGACTTGTCATAACCCGAAACCCCTACAATGCTCCAGTTTATTTACTAGCCACTTGGCACTAATGGCAACTGCTGCCGTTTCAACGGTTTCACAACCACCTGCCTTCTGAAGTGCATTTCAACGTTTATTTTTTCCACCCAATAAGAGGATGTCATTTGTGGTACCAGAAAGTATTTGCATCCTGCTCACGCTTGTGTGTTCAAAGCATCAAGGAGTTCCGAGGGTTTGGGTTTTTACCTTCACACCATAACGGTCCCAAAATGATTCAACAGCCTTACTTTCCCACTTCCAAGGACGACGGCATAGCTGGAGAACCAGAATCAAGAATAGATGGCCAGTAGTGTGTGTGGATGCCTGAAATATTTAAATGAAAATGCATATTTTAGATGGCCATGTCTTTAAGATGTAAGTTTTTTTCTTTCTGTTTTCCAAATGAACATTATTTCCCAGAGACACATTATTATGAAGCTTCTTGTGTCTTTCTGGGTTAAAAAAGCTTATAGGTAAAAGTGCTGTTACAACATTTGTAAAACATTGTATATATCCCTCTCTGGAAAACATCATCAGGATTCTTCAAGCACTTTGATCAAATGTTCCTCTGTAAATAAGATTGTATACATTTGACTGAGACAATTTTGCTATGGTTGGGCACTGTACTGGGGTAGAGGAAAATGTATTTAAAAAAAAAAAGAAGTTTGTTAAACTATTTTGTATGTTTGTGTGCTGTTCCTGTGACCTTTTATAGCAGTGTACAGGGGAACAGAATGCTCTGTATTGTGAAAAGGAAACATTTGCAAACGTAAAATAAAATGAAAGTTTAAAGTAAGTTTCTTTATTGGTCAGAATGAAAATTAACCTTGTGATTGAATGTTTAATTGCATTTATTTATAGTTTTATAGGCTCCTTTGAGACTAGATTAGGTTAGACAGGCCATGATCTGATCCAGACTCAAATTCTGGTCGCTGCACATAATGTTATATAATAATGCCGAATGATAGCGTTTATATGCACTCATCACATAATTACCATCAGTGTGATCATTACTGGTCAACTCCAGATTTTTTTTTTTTTTTTTGAGGTGGTGTTAATTAAAGATGATGCAAACTGATATTTATAACTTAATTTTTGCAGTGGCAGCACAAGCATAATGAAATGTGTAGATATAACCTCAATTACAGCTGGGTTCACATTACAATTTTGCTGTCTGAGAGCCATTTCACGTTTGTAAAAGATTTCTCATCTAAGGCACTCTGTAGTCTTTAAATGCTTTGTTATTTTCACTACAGTAATTAACTGCCTTCGTGATAAACATTAAGCTCCGAAGAAGTGTCCGGTTGTTTGGACCAAAGTGTTGGCTGTGGTGTGTATTGTGGAGTCTGACACTAAATAAGTTGATGTCGCACTTGGGCTCTCACTGGGATCATTTTATACAGTGTGACAAACAATAATTGTAAAAAATAATACAGTATGTGCTTGACTTAATGTGTATATTTGCTTTTTATTTTGTCATACCAGCACTAAAATTAGCTTCCTGTCTTTTGGTGAAATCATGTCATGTTCTTGGGAAGGCTTGATGACGTTAAAGACTGTATGAAAGGGAAGTTGCGATAGTCTTTCTCCAATTGTGTCATATTTCTGGGTCACTGATTTTGCCTGTGATCCTGGAACATTCCTGTCTGAACACAGTTCTAACCCAACCCATATATCATCCCTAAAATTAGAGAGAAATGATGGGGGAACAACACGGATGAAGAAGTACCTAATCCTGGCTGTCAGCCTAAACTTGACAAACTCAAACCTTATCCCACAAATCTGATTGGTTGATTGGAATGTTGTTCCGGGATGAACAAAGATGTTGAGCCAGGAACATGATGCACTTGGTGAAATCAGGTTCATAGTAGTTCTGGGTCACCATGATTTTGCCAAGCAAGACATGTTCTTGGGTCAACATATTTTGTTGATCCTGGAACAACATTCCTGTCCAAAAATGTAGTCCAAACCCTATCCCTCCCCCTAAACCTAACCTTACCCATAAGTTATCCCTAAAAATCAGAGGGAAATGATAGGTGAATAACACTGATGCAGAAGCACCAAACCCTGGTTGTAAGCCTAAACTTGACACAAACTGTAAACTTGTCCCTCAAATCTGATTGGTTGATTGGAACATTCTTCCAGGATCAACTAAGATGTTGATCCAGGAACATGTACTTGGTGAAATCACGTTCACCGTAGTTCTGAGTGAAACAGCTTCTCGAACAAGAAAGCTGCTGGATTTTGATCATCTGGAATTGATTGGATCATTGGATTGTTGTTTGCTATTGCTGCGATCTCATGTGAGTGACATGTTGTCCCGCCATCGTGCCAGTAAACACGTCATCAGAGAAGAGAAGAGATGTCTCTGCTAGAGGGAGGGGAAGTTATTAAAAAGTTATTTCAGTAATTAAAAAAAATTATGTGCACAGATAAATCATTTATAATAAACACTGACTATTCTTATTGTTTTAATGAAATATTGGCATTTTGATTTTGTGGTTACTTTAAGTTTTTGGGATGTTCAGTCAGATGTGAACACTTCTCAATGATTCCGAAGAAGGAGATGGTTAGAATGTGGTCTGATATCCATCCCTTGCAAAATGATTCTCATCCATATTCCAGAGCTCTGCCTGGTGCAGGGTATGTCAAAAGATAACCTCTATTGCTGTAGTTTACAAGCTACAATATCCTCATATTCGGTTGGTTCAGATTGGTGAATGTACGGCAAACGAAAGACATCACGGTTGGTAGAGAAAGTCTGGAAGAGGATCATAGTATTTAAACCTTTAAGCACTCATATCCTCTCTGTCAGCAACATTAGTCTGAGTCAGACCCCTGAGCAACTGCGGGAAGCAGCACAGAGGTATTAGAGCCATCTAATTCCTCTACACCTCCAGTAACCTGTGCATCTGCCAAGCTGAGAGGACGCTGGCACCATGATCAAGCTTAAAGGCAGGAGGCAAAGCCTTTTCCCCAACTATAAACTTGGGGTCACAGCCCCTGCTCCCAAGGATCCAGAGGACTCCGAGCTTCCTTTCGGCCAGCAAAACTGGGTGAAACCATGGAATTCGATGCAGGAATTAAGTAAGGATATTTATGACATCTACGCAGAGTATGAAGACGATGAAGAGGAGAGACTGCTGTCCACCCCTAGTAAACTGTCCTCTCCAACTAAGAACTACATGCTCAACATCAACGTAGGAGGGAAGGTCTACCAGATCTCTTACAGGGTAGCAGCAAAATATCCCAAAACAAGAATCGGCCGTCTTGCAACGTATACGGACCACAACAGGAAACTTGACCTCTGTGATGATTACACTGTCCAGAATAATGAGTTTTTCTTTGACAGGGATCCAGACATCTTCCACAGCATATTCAACTTCTATAGGACTGGAGTTCTCTGGATTAAAGATGAATTGTGCCCACGCAATTTCTTGGAGGAGATCAACTACTGGGGCGTTCGTATCAAGAACACCCATCGCTGCTGCCGCATTTCATTCGAGGAACGGCAAGATGAACTCAACGAACAGCTGAAGGTGCAAAGAGAACTTGAGGCAGAGGTGGAAACTGAGGAACATGAGGACCTGTTTCAGGATATGGCTTTTGGTCATACACGTTTCCTCATTTGGAACTTGATGGAGAAGCCCTTCTCATCGGTCACAGCCAAGCTCATGGCAGTAGCATCCAGTTTCTTCGTGCTGGTATCACTTGTGGCTATGACTCTCAATACGGTAGAGGAAATGCAGAAGATGACCGCCGACCACCTGAATGGGAAGACCTACTGTGAGTATGTGGAGATGCTCTGCATTGCATTTTTTACCATGGAATATATTCTCCGGCTTGTCTCCACACCTGACCTCACACACTTTACAAAGAGCGTGCTGAATGCCGTGGACCTGATTGCAATCCTTCCATTATATCTTCAGATGCTCTTAGAGAGTTTCGAGAGTGACGACTATGGGAGACATGGTAGCGATATTGAGACTGTAGGACGGGTTGGTAAAGTGGGGCAAGTTCTCCGCATCATGCGACTCATGAGAATATTTCGTATCCTAAAACTGGCGCGTCACTCTACTGGACTTCGAGCCTTCGGCTTCACGCTCCGGCAATGTTACCAACAAGTGGGCTGTCTTTTCCTCTTCATTGCGATGGGAATTTTCACCTTCTCTGCCATGGTTTATACCGTAGAGCATGATGTGCATCACACAAACTTCACCAGCATTCCACATGCATGGTGGTGGGCAGCTGTAAGTACATGTTTTTTCAGGTTTATGACTGGTATAAAAAGTACTGTGGTTGTACCATGGTAAAGTGATGGGATTAGGTGATAATGCAAAGATACTTTAATATATCGTGGTCCTGACATTATCCATATACAATGGGATGTACATAGTGCACCAAAATACTTCTAACATTGTGATGGTATATCCATGGTACACGTCCAAAAAACATGGTAATGTCATAGTACTTTTTTGTGTACAGAGCAAGACTTACTGGTGTCTTTCTGCTATAACGCTATTAAATGCTTCCTCTCAGTTGTGTTAAGCCCAAGTGGAACTACTTTGCCTGACACCGATGTGTTGCTCCCTCACTCTGCATAATTTACTACTGCTCTTCTTAACTCTAGTTCTATTTAATTCTAATGACATTTCTGGCATTTTGAGAATTCGTGACTGATTTTTTTAAATCTAAAAAGGTCATTTGTCATTTTCCTGCACACTGAAGTATTCCTCGTCCATTTATTCCACAGGTGAGCATCTCCACTGTGGGCTATGGCGACATGTTTCCAGAGACCGCTCTGGGCAGGATTTTTGCATTTGCGTGCATCTCGTTTGGAATAATTCTCAACGGCATGCCAATCTCCATCCTGTTTAATAAATTCTCTGACTACTATGCAAAGCTGAAAGCCTATGAATACACCTCCACTATAAAGAATCGCGGGAAAGTGAGGTTTGTGAAAAGGGCTGCAAAGACATTCACAGACTGTTTTTAGGGTGCGATGCGCTGACCTACTTTTTTCCACGGATTGATTTTTAACTCATGGACAACAAAAAATTCCAAACAACCAGAACACCCAAGTAACTGTCTTCAAACAGCTTACTAACTGTATAGAAACCAAGTTGTTTGTGCTGCTGGGATACATTTATATTGAACATCTTTTGTACTACACATAAGCAGCACTATTTTCGATCACTGCATTTCGACAACTCTTACAGGTTATAATGGAGTTTAATAAAAACTCTTCTTGGAACACCAATTTATTTGTCATATCAACTGTTAAAAACATTTGATTTTTACTGTGCCATAAGTAATAGTAAGAAAAAAAATGTCAATATATTTTTATATGGGCTAAAGGCAATGTTAAGACAAATAATCCAGTGTAGACAAATACTGCTTCAAATAATCAGTTGAAGGTTTTAAACATCTGGCCAAGCACAAGCTCATCATCAGTACTTTTTACAATCTTGTATAGGCATTTAGTGTCAATCAAGAAAAGCCGATTTATATTAACTGGTTTCCTCTGGAAGCACTCTGAGCTGGGCAGATTGGAGAAACATCTATGAGGTTAACTGCCGTATTGGCAGGGCTATTTCATGACTTAAAGCCAATTTACAGAGGTTAACCTGTTAATGAATTCGGAATTCAGAGCTGACATCCTCATTACAACAGCTTGGCATTGTATGTGACATACAACTACAAAAACTTGTTGACTTAATAAAGGGTGGCCATTGTGACGTCTATAAGAATGCAGACAACTAGAATGTAATTAAATCTGAAAAGCATGCTCATGCAAGCATTGATAATCCTTGAAAGATTAATCCTTGGGGATCATTGAAGTCCCAAGGACAGATGGAAGTAGAGCAGGGAAACAAAATTAATTTTCAAGCCTGCATGTCTCCATCCTCAAAGCTATCATATATATGTATGAAGACTTCAGATTTTTTTTATATATATAACAAATTAATCTCTCATAGAAATCTCTGAGTCATATTTCACCCCCAAAAAACAAAAAGAATTTTACTTTTTGTAAAAAGAGATATATGACTTGGACATGTACACGAAATATGACTTGGACATGTCCTTGATTTGTTTTACAAGATTGGACATTAAAAAGAATAATAAATAAATAACTCCAAAACAGGTCCGGGTATTCTTGTGTATTTTATATTTACATACATCAGCATATAAATTCACAATTAAAAATCCAGATGAAAGAAAAAACAAAATAACATTGATTTGGGACATCAACCTCTTTTAGGCCAGTTTTTCCAGCAGAACCTCAACTCCTTTACAGTTCTGGATCTTCTGTAGTTTAGGAAGGATGGATTTCAGCATAACTCTCACTTCTTCAGCAACACTTTCATCTGCACTGTGAAGAAGGCTGTGGAAACACAAACAAAACCAAATAAAGCAGCTGAAACTTGAATCAAATGCAACCAACCAATGCAAAGATCCATTCATAGATTAAGTGCTAGAGTATGCAGCATGGGCTTCAAATTTGTGAAATTTGATTGGTGGAAAAAAGAAGTGACATCAGAATAAACAAAGAGTCTAGGCTGAGAATATAAAGAAACAAATCTCTCGCTGCTTAAAGTCTTAGGGAGATTATAAGAGGTCATGCACAAAGACTGAGGCTGAGACGGGGAGTGGAAAAAACCCATAATCCTTTGCGGGGTGTAACTCAAGGGTTTGCAGCTGCGAGCCACAGTTTAGCCCTTTATTAGCATACAGACAACAGCATGGCATAATGAAGCAGCACTGTGGAAGATGTGCTTAACCCAAAGCGAACTGTGGGCAATTCCTCCAGCTAATAATCGACAGTATGATGGAAAAGCAGCAAATTTGCTGCCATAGTGAGCTTGTGTGATGTCATAGGATAAGCACTTTGAGGCTTTGTGAAGCAGAGGCTTTAAACATGAATGAATGTACAGGCATGTTCTTCTGGGAGTACATTCAGCATATTTAACGCTCAAACAACAAAGGCTGCTGTGCTATTCTTTACGCCCACCAATCCGAAAGCAATTTACTAGAGTACACAAAAAGGAAGGCATTTTGTTATTTCTAGTTCTGTTCATTTGTGGCAGCCATAAACTTACCAACAAAGAACCATGGCACCACGGTTGACTGAAGCCCACGTCTTGAGGTCCTCCAACTCCACCTTCTCCAGAAGAATCCTGGAAAAACGCTCTGTGGACAAAAATAAGGCAGGAGAGGACAGTAAAACTTGTGTTTTCATGTAAAACTGCTCACTTTGTTTTTATTAGCAGGCTTACACAGAGCAAAGTGACCTTTTAAAATAGAAAAGGAAACCCTAAAGTATCATGAAAATGAATGTGTCAGGGTTTAGCATTTTGTACTTGCCCTCTCTCTCTGCCTCCTTCATCTTAGCATCCTGCTCGATCAACCATTTCAACACCAGGTGACCAGCAGGGTGTTCTGCCATATGCAGCTACAGGAAACACAAATATCAAACCATTACCTTAAAGCTTTTAATGTTTATATGTCTATGTGGTGTTTTTAATATGCTTTAAGACAAACAATGTACAAATGCATAAGTCAACACCATTGCTTAGTATTTTCTCCTTAAAACTGCAGTGCACTCCATATGTTCATGGCGTTAGCCAAGTATAGTTATGAAAAAAATTAAACTAAAGATGTTTATTTGAGATTACTTAATTATTATAAAAAAAAAAATTTAAACCTTAAGACGAAGTCTGGATTTACTTGGTTACAAACCTTTTCAAAAGTATCAACAGAATAAAACGATTTTCTCAAAGGGTATTTTCTCAAAGAATTACAGTCCAGCAAAATATGTTTAATGGACAGTGGATTCTAACAAGATGAACACTTTGGTGAATTTTCTTTTGATGGTAAAAAATGATATGCGAGTCTTGAGTGTCCTATCCGGCATCGTGTGTAAATGATTTGATCCCAGCGATTATTTATATGGAATTTTTTTTTTTTCCAACATCAAGATTTATTTCATGTAGTATTGTTGTTTAAAGGGATATTTCACCGCTTTAAAGATAAATGTGTATTTAAATTGGGTCATTTATGTAGTAGAAATGTGAAATTATTTTAAAAGTTGGTGCCTTCTAGACTGAGAAAAGCCAGAACATGTATTTTTTGCTCATGTGGATGAAAGACAACAACTCCCAGAATGCACTTGCTTCGCTGCCCTACGAGGACACGCCCAAACCACGCCTACCGGTTACAGAGGGCAGGAAGAAGAAATGATACAACAAGGCAGCTAGTTGACTCGAAACTTAAAAGACGCCGTTTTCTCGTAACGACGTAAAAGTCTCTCGCCTCTGGACAAAAAAGCCTCCGATGATGCAAAATAATGATTTTTGCGTCATCTGATGTTTTTTCCCAGACACACAATACAGAAATCTCTCGTCTCAGGGGGACACGAGGGAGGGAAGCACGGTCATTCGAAAACACTGCCGGGTTTCTACTGATACAAAGCTTAATGCTAATGGGCGAAGTATCCCTTTAACCCCCTGAGGTCTACGGTATCGCCGGCGATACCAGCTCGCTTTTTTTTTATTAGTGTAAAAGAAACTCATAAATACTCTGTTGACTTTGATTTTCCATAGGAGTTTCATACATCAATCGATTCTGTTAAATGTGTATTATTTTTGTGTATACTCACAATAAAAACAAAGTGTTGTGCTTTTTGCCAAATAAAGAAAAATAAACACGAAGCGAGTTCTGCCTTCTCTCTGCCAGTGAAGTCCATTCTGAAACGCGTCCGAAAATTAACAATAACTCAGCGAATACTCAGTCAAACAGACATACAGACAGACAGGCATGAAGCTTGAATTCTCTTCTTTTAAATGAAGTCATTTATATAAAAAAACAATTATTCTCATCTTGTGAAATCTGTATTAAAAGAGAGCGATTCCAGTCGAGCTCATCTCATCTCATTACGTTATAATCGGCCCCGCCCACGGAGAGCGCGCGCTATTCAAACGCAAATGGCTGAGGCAATCCTGTGAACGCCCCCATCAGCTCGAGAAAACACACACGTTTATTTAGATCATTGTTTACACCGTCTTGCAGCGCTGTGAGGAATAATACTAATCGAAAATGTCCCTCAGAAGTGCGGGTATATCGAGGAGCGAGCTGAGGAATACAAGTAAGTTTTTTCCTTCTCACGTGAATTTCTTCACGTGGGTTTCTGTTTATGAATGAATAAACGGCATGAATGCGCGCTGTTTACCACAGCTGGCAAAGACAGTTTAAATTTAAATCGCGTGTGTGAATGAATGATGATGTTTTAGCAAACTGTATTGCTATACTGAGATAAGTAAACATCGACTGAATGTTGAAATAAAATGTAGGCTATTTGTATAAGCAACGTATTAAACTGCAAATTAACAATATGCCCTAATATTTCATGAAAACAACGTTACAGTCAGACGAAATATGAAAGACAACATTTTGTTTAGTAGATTTGGGTACAGTTTTTACTGTAGAATATACTGCCACATCAAATAAGCTTTTGTTTAGCCATTTCTATATATAAAATACGATTTTTGTCAAAAATAAAGTCATCAACTAAGATGTTAGCTGTTCCAATGTTGGTTATATTCAAACTAATGAATACATAGATAAAATGTAGGGCCTATAATCATTTTTTTTTACAAAGAAAGAGTACACTTGAAATATTGTTGAAATTGTAATTATTGTTGTAATTGTAACCATTTTAATAAAATAGCAAAACATATTTACAAGATAGATGTAAGCAAAATCTTAAATGGTCAATATAAGTCTTCTTCTAAATATATCTTTTGTCCTTTCATTGTGGCTCAGTCAGTGTCACACCTGAGTGAATGGCTCATCATTATGCAGAGTGGGTGTATTCTAAGGTGTAAACCACTCCTCGTTCACGCCCCCTCGCATATTGGCTTTCCAAGCAAAACCTGTTTTACATCAATTTAAATCAATGTATGGTTTTATGTGAACGATAAAGCAAGACTATTTTCACATAATTTTGAAGAAAAAACTATAGGCGACGACATCCATAAGTCAAAAGTCTTATTGCCACATATTTAGTATGTGTTTTGTGGTCTTATTTCAAAAATTTTAATTTTTAGTTTTTTCGATAACCACGCATAAACATTATTCTCTCAAAAATGAAAACATGTACATACATGTGGCTCACATATTATTGTAGTCCTGTTTGTGCTATATAGAGTGAATTTACACCTTTGCCATTAATATGTTTATAAGCAACTGAAAAAAGCACAAATGTCAGGGCATGTCAGAACACCCCCAGGGCCCAAAAAAACGCTCAGACTCCAGAGGGTTAAGCACTGATCGGTCTCAGATCTGTGAAAGGTATATAGCATTTAACTGGTTCTGTAGATAAAGCTTCTTTAACAGCACTGTCTGCTTTCTCATTACCAGAGATTCCCCAATGGCCAGGTACCCAGCAGAAAATATTATTACAATTCTTTAATTCGAGAGATGACACTTTGATTAAAGTCTTCACAGTTGTGAAGATGAGTGATCAGTTTTTAAAGATTCCAATGCTTCAAGACATGACTTTGAATCAGTTATTATTAAAAAACCCTTTTGCGAAGAAATCTCAATAAACTTCAATGCCAATAATAGAGCATTTGCCTCTGCAGTGAAAACAACATCACATACCAATACTGGCAGCACTGCAAATATCTGAGGCTGAAACCTGTAGATGCGTTACCTGGCCGTCTTCTCCACCTGGTACGAGGGGCCCGGCCGCCAGAGCCGCCACCGCCTCCATGGCAGGCCTGAGATCTCCGATGGCGGCCCCCAGGATGTCACTCACAGCCACACAGCTGGCTTTATCCATCACCATAGCCTGGGCGTTCTCACACAGGTGCTCCAGCAGAGGAGGGGACACGGCTTCCAGCAGCTCCTTCCTCCTGATCGCTACATCCTTCTTACTGGAAGACCAAACACAAAATGCTTCAGCGTTTGAGTGGAGCATTTCTTCATCCATCTTTATGGTCCATCTGACACGGTTGATCCAAATGGCATGCACATTCATAGAAAAGTGGACATTTTCTCATACCTGTGTGCATTGCCGTCACCTTTCTCAAGCACCTGAATGATCTCGGGTAAGAGGTGTGCGGGGTCTCTTGGGCTCAGGAGGTAAAGCAGCACTTTTTTACCATGTTTATTGCTGATTATGTCAGATAAGGAACTAAGCATTTCCTGAGAGCAAAATAAGACATGATATAAGAAATATTAAATCATCCAAATACTGGAGGGAAAAAAAACAACAGAAAAACTGCAAATAAAGAAATATGTAACTAAAGAGGACTTACTGAGATGATAATTTGTTTAACCAACTTGGTGTCGTCAATGCAATCGAATGCAGCCAATAAGACAAGATGACCATATTCACCCTGAAAATAAATAAAACTCATTTTTACTGCCGTGAAACATTTAATGGAATAAACAACAAATTAAAATTATTATTATACTATTACACAGTTTGTTATTAATGTGTATAAGTCAACTTTCCCGAACGAACATCAAATGAAAACAGAAATTATCATTTTCTTAAAGAAAACAACGCCAATTTTGTCTTAACACTATTTTGGGTAAAGTATTTCCATCATTTTTTGTAGCTGAAATAAATTCCACAAATTAAAAAACACCCAAACTCTCACTATTATATAAATATGTGTGAAAATAAATCTGCATGGTTAATCCTTTTAACATTTAATTTAAAACAAAATCACAAAAAAACAACCTTTCATTGAAGTAAAACAAATGAAAGTAGACCAAAAAAATTAAAAAATTAAAATAGCACTATTACACATTGGCCACACTTAATTTGGTATGAGTATAAATATGGGGAAACACGAAGGCCAAATTCCCTTAATCATCCATCACAATGAGTAATACCAAAGAATATAGTTCTGATGTGTGAACATGCCCACGGTTAAATACACTGCTGGATCTTTAACGTTGTGGGCCTGTTTTTTGCTGGAGGTCTGGGACTTCTTGTTCAGATGCATGGTATCATGGACTCTAGAAAATACCAACAGATAAAAAATCTAAACCTGACGGCCTCTGCTAGAAATCGTATAATGGGACGTGGTTGGATCATCCATCAGGACAACGATCCAATACAAACATCAACACAGAAATGTGTCACTGAACACAAAATTAAGCTTCTGCCGTGACTATCCCAGTTCCCTGACCCGAACCCTATAGAAAATGAATGGGCTGAACTGAAGAGGAGAAGCACCAACATGGATCTGGGAATCTGAAGGATCTAGAGATTCTGAATGCAGGAATGATCTCTGATCTCCTGTCAGGTGTTCTCCAAACTCACCAGCCATTATAGGAGAAGACTCAGAGCTGTTATCTTGGGGTAAGGAGGTTGCAAGAGGTATTGAATAAAAGGCTGCCATTAATTGTGGCCAATGTGTATTAGAGAAAAGAAATTTAATAGTTCGATTTTCTCCCCATTTTTACTTCGATGGAAAATCTGATTTTTTTGTGTACTTTTTGAATGAAAGGTCAAAAGGATTAACCATGCAGATGTGTTTTCACAGGCTTCTTTGGTCATATTTACCAAGGATCCCAATAATTTTGACCAGGACTGTATATATATATATATATATGGATTTTAGGGTGAAATATAATGTTTTCTGTGAGATTCACCCATTCACAGATTGCACAGATTAGAAAGGCAGCTCACCGTTGCAAACTTTGTAATGTATGATTTCATTGTTTTTACTATAACTTTGCGGTCCTGAAAGAAAGAGCAGAGACAAAACCATGTCAGGCTAAAAGCAAACACCAGCAATCATGAAGAGTGTCATTTGGAGAGTGTAAAGGAGTGCTAACCTTAGGTGTGCCGTGCCATAAACAGTGCATGGTCACTCTGGCTCCATCATGAGTGTGTGCCATGTACACGACCGCTTCTCTGATGGCCTCGATCATCTCCTGAAGGACAGCCCACAACAGACATCAGTACAGACAGCAGACGGTGACATCAGCAGTCAAACTGGGCACAACACTCACCGTTCTCTGTTTGGCGGGAGCGTGCTCAAAGAAGTCCAGAAAAACTTTGTGGACCAGTGAATGTTTAATGACGGCCTCCCTGTAGAGGGAACGTAATGCATTCATTCACTCAGAAATAAAACACCAAGACTCTATCATCACATGCCAGTAGGAATGGGCAGTGTGATGATACATATCTGTAATAAACTCTGAAAATAAACTGTAATAAAATTGACAACAGGTTTTTATACATCAGGGTTATTTTAGTATTATTAAAATACTATATTATATTTTGAATTGCCTTTTATTTTTATATTTCAGCTTTATTATAATTAAATTGTTTTGAATTCAGGTGTTACATAATGTGAGGCTGCTTTTGCAGTGATGCAAACGTTATCATTCATTTGTTTAAATTCCTCCATGTGTACATAGATAGACGGACAATTAAAGCAACATTAAAAATAAACTGTGGACAATTAAAAAAAGCAAAAAAGCTAAATTGATTCCTCATATTTTGGTCATACTGCGCATTAGGGGGGGGGAATTAGATTCTTAGATGCATCGCGATGCGGACATGGACGATTCTGAATCGATTTACAAATGTCAAAAATCGATTTTCTAAATGTTTTTAGTCTGGGGCGTGCGCATAACAGAGACGCATGATGGCTGAGCGCAAAATCCGAACGGCACACTCTTCGTTAAAAGCTGACGTATGGAAAATTTCATTGTGGACTATTTAGTATTTTTGTATGAGAGCTGTTTTCTGTATTGTTTTGCTGTAAACAGATCCGTTATACGTAGGATCCTCCACAGTCACAGTGTGTATCAGTGCAACGCCAGTCACAAAAAGTTACATTTTGACTGTTCTCTCTCGCAGATGTTCATTTATTTTTTTTGTATAAGCTGTTTTTGATTGTGGTATGCAGCAACTATTTCAAATCATAAGTCTTAGACTCTTTATTATTAATTTGTGTATAAGAGCAGCTTTGTATGTTACTAATTATTTAGAATATGCGCAAGTCCACAAGCATTTTTTTTGTATGAGAGCGGTTTGTGATTTTGCAACAGCAAAATTTTTATTTTTTTGTCTGAAGGATTATTGCTCATTGGACATAACAGGAGGATGTTGGTTAGAAGTCTATTATTAAACGTTAGAGATTCAGAATATGCTGAAGTTTGTATTCATTGACTACAAGCTTGCTGCCAGTACAGGCACACATTTCTTTTCCTGTTGGTTCTTTGCAATGTGACACATGCTGGCAAATGTAACCTTATAGTTGACTTGCCAAATCACTTCCATTTGTTTTATTAATAAAAGATGATTGAAGTAAATTCTTTATGGGTCATTATAAATACTTTGCTTTAAAAGTACCATGTAGTCACACACACACACACACACACACACACACACACACACACACACACAAAAAGATGCATCGATAATCGTTTTAGCATCGTAATCTGAATCGTAATCGGATCGTGAGGTGCCTAGAGATTCCCATCCCTACATGTCAGCTTTAAGAATAACTCACTTCTGTGCCATTGGTGTGAGGATCTGCTTCATTTCATCCATGATGCTCTCCATTTTATCTGGATTTGCTTCCAAAACCTTCTCTAATGTAGGACAAATTGGGGACTGGCAAAAAAAGAAAGAAAAGCAAATGTCATCACCATTTTTATGGACAACAAACACACTTGTCTTTCGGTTTACATAAAGCTTCTAGGTCTCTTATCCGGCAGCTGAGAGCACACGTACCTTGCAGACTTGGAATACGTTTCCATAGAGTTCCTCAGTGAGCATGAGTCTCTGGGAGAGGATGGCCTTATCGTTGTAAGCGTACTCGACTACTGAAGACGCCTCGGAGTGCCTGAGCATCTGTCTGACCTTCCCCTTAAAAGCCAGCATCACTTCCCCCACCTGCTGCTTACTCCTGCACCAGAAAAGAGTTCATTACCAAACCATGCTTGGTTGAATGCATCATTACAACGTCATTCTGAACCGAACCTAAAGTCAAACACAGCAAACACTTAAAGGATGCGATTCATACAATGTTGTTTTTCAAGTAACTGCATTATAAATGGACTTACTCTGAACTCAACCGTTAAAGAGATTCATGAGAAATGGATGTGACTTACCCATACATTAGAAACTTCTTCACAATGTTTCTGGCGTATTTCGATTTACTCAACTCCACAATGTGCTCTAGAAAGTGAAATATCAGGGTAGAGAAGGGCGATGAGAGACGATCACATCACATAAACACACGCAGTTCATTACACTGACGATAAGACCGACCTTTGAGTTCCTCAAAGACCTCTTGCCTCTGGTTCTCACTGCCAAACTGAATGAAACACTGAAGCACTCGTGTGGAATCATGAGCAAACGCAATCTAGCAAAAAGACAACCACAAAACAATGTTTCGCAGTTTAAGAAATACAGTAATTCAACGCAAAGAAGAGTCTTTACTTACGGTTTTAATTTTTCCCTTCACAAGATCCTGTAGTTCTTTCATCAGTTTTTCCCTCTTTTGCTTGTCACAGTCTTTCCTGTACTTCCACAAAACACACAGATATGAGTGTTGCTTCAGATTTTTGCACTTATCTCACAGGTTTTTGAGATTTATTAAAATTAGATGCTTTTGGTTTTATGAAGGTCACATTCTTGAAATTAAAAGTTTCTTGGAATAATATGCATATTATAATACTTTACTACTAAAGACAATCTATACAAAGAGAAACCATACACAGGCCATTTCATTATTTACGGTCAAAACAATTTACATCAATTTTGTCCATACATTTTTTTCAAAAGTTAGTGTACTTGGTTACCAAGGAGACACCCAGAGCAAACAAAGCATGCTTGAGATGATAAATATTATTTGCGAACAATATTTTATCCGCATTAATTGCATACGTATAAGAATAAACACAATTGATTCGCCACAGAATGAACTGATTTGAGATGAGATGGAAATGACTGTTGAAAAAGACTCTACTGTGATGAATGTATATCTATTGTTTGACATTTCTAGTAGACAATTAAACTGAGTGTGAAAACTGAAATGTGTTTTATGACAGCTTGTTATTGTTGTTATATTATGTATTTTATTAAACGCCCATGACTGAAGAAAAACCCATAAACAAAACCCTTGCACGTAATAACCATAAGCTCTTACCGTCTTACAATTTCCCACACTTGTTTGGCTCGGTTTACAATCTGGTAACTGTCCTTTCTCTCGTTCTGTTGACGATTCTGTTTCAAATCTTTCTTTTTCTGTTTGAATTCATCCCATTTAGGTTTCTTCCCTTCAGAGCCTTTGAAAGAAAACGTTTTATTGATTAATTTACACCAAAAATCACATCAGTTCACAACACACTATTACAGCGGTTCCCAGGTAAGACAATCCAGGACATATTTGGACATTTGTACCTTCCTCCGGTTTGCCTCCATCTCCAGGGTATTTCCTCTTCTTTGCGAACTTTCCACCTGTTGGTTTTCCTTTGAATGTCTTTGGTCCTCCATCTGCCCCTGTTTTTTTAAAACTCTTTGCTTTGTCTGTGTTGTAAGGTTTGAATGGCCGTTTGCCTTGAGGTTTTCCTCCAGTTTTACCTAATGAAGGAAAACACTGATATTAATGCATTGTAAGCATATGCCTGAGCATAAGCTGTGTTCTGGATTCTTTACAACAACACTGCAAAACTGATAATTAAGAATATGTGGAGATCTTACAGCACAATATATAAAAATAAGAATGTAAAAGAGGTTACCTTTCGGCTTGAATGATGTTTTCTTGCCGTCTCTGGGCGTGAATGACTTCTTTCTCGGTTTAGCCTCCATTCTGGACTGGAAACGGTTGATTAAATTGTCAGATTACTTGTTTTACAATTGTGTTTTATTCTGGAAGCTGGAATGCGTGAATTTTAATCACGATAAAACAGAGAATCTCCTGTGTCTGAACGACACCCTGTAAAGAATCAAACAGTGGCTATTTAAGTTTCTGTAGTGGCTTATACAATAACCTAAAAATAATGACAGGCAAGTAGTCTAATAAATGTTACATATATATTTACATACTGGACCAGTTCTCGTCCTAACTGAGAGGCAATTTCGTTGTTCTTTAATAAAACGACGAGACACGTTTTCCTACTCACCCATGTGTACAGACAAATCACTTTACGGCATCTGATTTCCAGCGTCGTAAGGAACTGGGAGCCCGTTTGCGACAGTCTGTCGCAGCGTAACAGGACAACTTAAAAGTCACTGGCATATTAAAAGATCGTTTAATAATTTATTTAAAAATACCGTTTAGAATATTTTGATATTTTAGTTGTTATAAAATAGCTTAAGGTTTTTGCAATAAGGTAAAATTGTAAAATAGCAAAAGGATGTCTGATTTTCCTACAATATCTTCTTTTGTGTTCAATAGAAGAAATAAAAACATGCAGGTTTCGAACAACATGCGGGTGAGTAAATGATGACCTAGAGCGCCAAAAGTTACATAGTGTACCATTAATATCTTTATTTATTATCATTAACAGCCTGCACCTGTCCAATAAAAAAAATGCCGTAAACACATTGAATTAATTTAAAACATGAATGCAATTTTGTTTCTTAAAAAAATCAACTGTAAACATTAACATATAAAAAAAAAAATCAACATAAGAATTCAGCCAAAACTCTGCCAACATGACATCACATGACATGAAATACACCAACAGCAAAATATTTGTAATTTCAAAATATTATAATATTTATAATCGCCTCTCACTGGTGGTTGTGTTAAGAATCATATATAAATAATGAAGTGTTAAGAATCATACATAAATAAGGTAGTGTTAAGAATCATATATAAATAATGTACGTGTCGTGCATTTATAAAATCATAATTATGGAGAGAGAAAAAAGATGCTGCAGCAAAAACACAATCGCTCTCACGAGAGAAAATCTGCTGAGAAAATCACGAGAGCTCTCTGCTGGTAGAGTTGTGCATCTCTGAAGCTTTATTATTATTATGAATGTATGTCAATGCATACTACATCCTGTCAATGCATCTCTGAAGTCTAAAATATGGGGTGGGTGGGTGAGAGTGACGATACACAACCAACAAAACAAAACAAAGGTTAATATCTGTGTATAATAAAACGAGTAATCTGAAAGGGGTTTCACTTGCGGACCTTGAATTCCTTATTAGCCAGTTAATTGATGATTCAGCACTTTACGTCCTATTTGAAGTGTATAGTAACGTGGTAACAGTAAAGAGGTGTTGAACTGCAGCATTACATGATGTGCATTTATCACACACTGTGTCTGTATGGATTTGCTGTATTTACAGACGCCTGCGATCGCGTTCTGGTGTCGCTGAAACGCGGTTTGTCCCTCTGCAGTCTCCGTCAGCAGCTGATATGCAGGTGAAAGGTCAGTCCAGTGCAGCAGACAGGATGGATGTCAACCAGGCAAAACAAGAGCATCTGCTCGCATTAAAAGGTATTGCGGGGTTCAACCTTTTCTTACTCTAGTAGCGAAAGAGCAGCTGAATGCCTGAACAATGTTGCGTGCTTACTTATATTCATTCATTCATAAACCCCGCTGTAGCTGAAGCGATCGCCCTGTTAGCTGCATGCTAATCACTTCTGCTGAGGCTCAGATCTACTGCTGCTCACTAGCTTTGAGCACAGACAGTATAAGAAAGGGTTTGAGCCCTGGTACATGTGTACATGTGTAAGAGTCACATACTGGAAGAGTCTAGCAGTTTTCTGCTGCTGTAGGAAACACATGACAGCTGCTGTTTTGTGGCATCATCATCAGATACACAGAGTCTTTCATTGATTCCAGTGTTGACATCGAGTCTAGTAACAGAAAAGCTCTCTGAAGTGATGCTTTATTAGTCTTCTACATAATCTCTTCAGGGTTTAATGTCAAATAACCCTATATCCCTCCGTATACTTACTATACTTGTTGTCTTGGCATAATTTTCAGACTGACAAAATGAATTAAGAACAATAAATGAATTAATTCCCCACAGTCATTTTCAGGTTTGTTCGTGTGTTATGTTTGGTAGGTTACTGAGACTGGTATAACGTGTTTTAAAACAGAGAGCTTATTAAATGGATTAAATCTAGCTCATGCTCAATAGTCAGACTGAACTGCTTAGAGTTAAAGAACAGAATGACTCAGTGTAATATTGCGCTTCAGGACGTGTGCAAGTAGGACAACAAGACTTTATATTTTGCATAAAGAAAATGAAGCCTGCCTTTTGGAATCATTAAGAATCTTTGCATTTTTATTTTATTTTATCAGAGATCACACTTGGCGATCAAATCAGACAAAAAATGAACCCACAATTAATGAATTTTGTTTCAATAATATTTATTCTTTAATTTTGTGTATTTTGAGGGGATTTCATGTCACAAGACTATATTTACTTCTAAATTATACACCATAATAAAAATAATAACATATACAAATATTATTTTCAGTTAATACAGTGTTTAAATGATTTAATATCCAATGCATCGAAGGCAGATTGGTGTCATCTGGTGGAGAAAAATACAGTAAATCATATGTAATAGAAACAGGGCCCTCAGCAAATTCAGGGTATGAAGCCCCGACACACCACACACACACACACACACACACACACACACACACACACACACACACACACACACACACACACACACTCTCTCTCTCTCTCTCTCTCTCTCTCTCTCTCTCTCTCTCTCTCTCTCTCTCTCTCTCTCTCTCTCTCTCTCTCTCTCTCTCTCATAGCTTGTAGTTTATTTACCTCTTCACAACTTGTCTATGGGAAAGTGTATCTAAATTCTGTAAATAATTAGTCACTTTTTATTTCGGATCACAAAAGAAGAAATTGCTCTGTATTTTCATGTTTTACTTTTTCCCCCATTAATTTCCTATGTTGGTATTTTTGAATGCTAAGATCAAAAGTGTGACTATTTAGCCTTTTTTTAATCCTGTGTGTGTGTGTGTGTGTGTGTGTGTGTGTGTGTTCATACATCAAGTGCCACCAAAGTCTCCAAGTTTCATACCATTCTGAGGAAGTAAAAAAAAAATAAAACATTTTTTGGTCTAATATATCGATATGGAAGCTTGTTCCACCATGGAATAAAAAATGGAAAACTTAATTGTGACTTTTTATCTAACAATTCTTATTTTTTTCTCGCAATTGCAAGTTTACATTTCGCAATTTATACTTTTTTTTTTTTTCTCAATTGCGTGTTGTGATCATGATATTTCACAATGCTAATCAAGTGAAATATTATCAGATCATCATTTGGTGCTGTATGACAGGGATGTGAATTCAGGGCATACATGGAATAAGACATCTAACTATAGGCCTAGGCCTATATATTAACCTTATATTGTAAATATCACTTTATGGCTAATTGGCTATGTTGGTGTTTGGATCAACTGCATCAACTGAGCATTTAAAGTTACACAAGAAACTAAGATGGTGAACTAATGGTACATTGGTGTCTACACACGAGCTGTTACTGTCTGTTACACTGGTCAACCTTAAAGAAATCTAAATAAAAGCAACTAGACCCTCCGAGAGTTAACCGTACATCATGTGTGTTTGATACTGAAATATTGTAAAGATTTGATGTTATGTTTCTCCCTCCAGTGATGCGGCTCACCAAACCTACGCTTTTCACAAACATGCCGGTGACGTGTGAGGACCGAGATCTTCCAGGTACAGTCCAATGACACTCATCAGGAAACATTTGACGAATACACATGTTTTGTGAAATCAGAAATTCAAATTCATTGGGAAAGACATTAATTTCATAATTCATAAAACTGCAGTTTCCTTCAAAATAAAAGCTCGACTGCAGTTTCCTTCAAAATAAAAGCTCAAGGGTTTATCTCTTGCAATTGTAGAAATTAGGACAAAAATATTGTAATTTTAATAGTGTAGCTTAAAGTAAAATAAAATATGTTTATTTTACAGTGCATTTCTTTTAAAATATAAATATAGGAATAATAATAATATAAACATATAATTATTATTATTTTCTAATTGTACCAGCGTGAATGCTGTATAGTCTGAGACACTATATCACAACTAAAAAGAGGTTTGAGTCCCTTTAAAGTTCAGGTGCACATCAACTCATCAACTTCTTTCTTTGTTCAATTTGAACACTGGTTGGAGCTCTTCGTTTGAGCTCTTAAAGTGCACCAGATTGATGAATTGAACTTTAAAATGTACAAAATGTAACACCTAGAGGGACCAGGGTCCACCCACCACAGTCTCACTAAATCCAGTGGAAAACACTGTAAATACACTGGAACATTTGTTGTTATAATGCAACACATGAAACCACTGCTGAGTCCAGTGTTGAGTTTCTCTGAAAGCTATTATCAGCCGCTCAGTCTTTTGCATTTCCCCGATGCTCTGAAACGCGATCGCCAGCGGCTGCGCTCCAGGACCGCGTGTCACGACAACACTTCTGAGTGGCAGTTCTGAGTAGCACTTCTATATATAAAAGCAGCTGAAATATGTTCCCCTATTAATCTGCATGAATGAGATTGTAATGTTGAAAACATGAAGACACCACCTCGTGTTATGCTTCTTATTTGTATAAATAGTCAGCTGAATCATGGCTTGCAGATAGTTTTGTTTGGTTATTATTATTCATAATTTGATGACTCGTATATCATTGTTATATTTTGACATACATGCATGTTTGCAAATCATGGCCTGTGACCAACATGTGTGGCCTTCTTGAAAGTCTTGACTATACATAACTAAGGCACAAATAAAAATCTCTGTTGATTTAGATGTCTATGGGGGTCTAGACTGTCAGTCAAGAGGTTTTACAGCTCTGCATATCACATGTCTGCAGGTGATTTGTTTATACGACTCATGAAAGATGATCCGTCTACTGTAAAGGGGGCAGAAACACTAATCCTTGGGGAAATGCTCACGCTGCCTCAGAATTTTGGGTAATGTATAGATTAAATGACCTAAAATTTGATGATTTATTTTTGGATTTATTAATGAGTTCATGGCACTTTCCACAAACACGGTACACTTTGGTATCGCATGAGTTTTTCATCTATATCTATATCATTATTTATATCTATCTATCTATCTATCTATCTATCTATCTATCTATCTATCTATCTATCTATCTATCTATCTATCTATCTATCTATCTATCTATCGTTATGTCTATCTATCTGTCTATCTATCTACACTACCGTTCAAAAGTTTGGGGTCAGTAAGATTTTTTATGTTTTTAAAAGAAGTCTCTTCTGCTCACCAAGGCTGCATGTATTTTTTTAATAAAAAAAAAAACAATAAAAAAAACCCAGTAATATTGTGAAATATTATGACAATTTAAAATGACTTTTTTCTATTTTAATATATTTTAAACTGTAATGTATTCCTGTGATCAAAGCTGAATTTTCAGCATCATTACTCCAGTCTTCAGTGTCACATGATCCTTCAGAAATCATTCTAATATGATGATTTGATGCTCAAGAAACATTTATGATTATTATCAATGTTGAAAACAGTTATTTACATTTTTATTTCATGATGCTCTGATGAATAGAAAGTTCAAAAGAAGAGCATTTATCTGAAATCTAAAGCTTTTGTAACATTAAACACTACCGTTCAAAAGTTTGGGCTCAGTAAGAATTTTAATTTTATTTTTGGGGGAAATAAATAAAATAAATCAATACTTTTATTCATAAAGTTAAACTGATCAAAAGTTACAGTAAATACATTTATAATGTTAGAAAATATTCTATTTTAAATAAATGCTGTTCTTTTGAACTTTCTATTCATCAAAGAATTTAGAAAAAAAATTGTACACAACTGTTTTCAACATTGATAATAATAATGAATGTTTCTTGATCATCAAATCATCATATTAGAATGATTTCTGAAGGATCATGTGACACTGAAGACTGGAGTAATGATGCTGGAAATTCAGCTTTGATCACAGGAATAAATTACACTTTAAAATATATTAAAATAGAAAAAAAGTCATTTTAAATTGTCATAATATTTCACATTATTTTATTGTTTTTTATCAAATAAATGCAGCCTTGGTGACCAGAAGATACTCAGAAGATCTATCTATTTATCTATCTATCACCTACAAACCCTTCTCATAAGCTAGTTTTAAACTCATCAAATATTTATAATCCCATCCTAAATCACAGGTAATTTTGAAATTTCTGAGGGAAAAAAAACATAATTTTATTTATTTTTGTTAGGAAAATGCTCACACAAACCAAACTGTTAAAAAAAAGAGGTGAAGATGAAGCACCTCAGGTCCTTTTCTGTGTCCTATTAGTGGAAAGTGCCACATGCCCATTTGAATCCCAAACCGTTCCAGTGATGCGAAAAATGCATTCTCACCATTCCCCATACAGAAATATTTTCCTTGGCGAGACCTTCTCCAGTTACATCAGCGTGCACAACGACAGCAGTCAAGTGGTCAAAGACATTCTCGTAAAGGTAACGGCTCAGGTGAAGTAATAAAAGCCTAATGTAGTTGTGTTGGTGTCCCGCTACTATCCCACGATTGTCTCTGTTCGCAGGCAGACCTGCAGACCAGCTCCCAGAGGTTAAATCTGTCCGCCTCAAACTCTGCCGTTTCAGAGCTCAAGCCAGAGTCCTGCATTGATGATGTCATCCATCATGAAGTCAAGGAGATCGGGACACACATGTGCGTAACATCTGACAGACTCCAAACATTCCTAGTCTTTTAATGCTGGGTAGCGTTAATATAATGAATCGAATGGAGTAGTTCTCCACAATCTAATGTTGTTAACAAAAAAATGTAAATGATTAAAAGTAGTTTTCGGGAATTTAAATAAAGCTGAAATCAAATCAAATATAAATATTACTTGAGAAAACTTAAACTCAAAACAAAACAAACAAAAAAACAACTGATACTGAAATAAAAATGATCTGAATGGAAATATACAAATTACAAATACTCACAACAAAATTACTATAACTTAAACGAAAATAAAAATAAAAACGTAAAATAAAAAGATATTTCAAATTGTAATAAATACTACAATATCTAAAAAAAATTGTTTTCTTTAGAACAATTTAGAAAGTCCCTGAATCAGCAAAAATATGCCTTTTAAAGCATAAGTCCAGTGGTTCAGCCTTCTGTTGGCTGAACACAAGTAAGCAGAGCATTGGTTTAGGGGGAGGGCTGCCAGAGGAAGCAATTTCCTGTTAAAGTAGATCCACTTCATCGGTAAGTGTTATTCTTAGCCAGTCAGGCTTCCTGCAGCTTCTGTGTTTTCCTGTTCACGCTGACCACGACACAAATTATTTTTGCCCCAACTTGCAATGCAGTTTAATCTCAAATTAGAGTTTAACAAAATGAGTAAGACAAATGATGGATGAAAAAATTAAGCATCAATTATGCATAACAGTTCTTTTTTAGAGATTTGTTTGCACTGAATTACAGAGAAAACTGGCCGAAATTATTAGGCCCGTTCTAAAAGGTTTCACTAAACATATTTCAACCTTTCAGATTTTTTTTTCTTTAATGCCGAAATAATTTTGCTTCGATTTCTACATTTCTGTGACTGTCCAAGTAAAATACAATGCCATTTCAGCAAAAAGAAAACAAGACAAAAGACTTCCTGTACTTCCCACAGTAAACGACTCGACTGCAAACAAAGAGCTGGCTTGACTGCCATGGTAATCAAATGGTTTGAAGCAAATGTTCCTTAACGGGATCTATGCAAGATTTCTGCAGTAATACACATACTGAAATCAACTACATATTCCATATTCTGAAGCCATACAATAGCGCTTCATTTGAGGAAAAGAACAATATTTAATTCATATTTATATTGTTTCTCCGCCTCTTTTCCTTCAATTTACCTTCAATGGGTAAATTCAAGTCATGCCCCAACATTTTTGGGTTTGATATCCTCTAAATTACTCAAATTACTGGGGTAAAATTGGTTGCAAATGCTGTTGCATGTTCACGTTTCTACCATAAATAGATCAAATCCATCAAGAATAAGAGATGTATACAGCACGCTGTTGTCCTCACCATGTTTGTGTCTGATCTTCTGATTCCAGCTTGGTCTGTGCTGTCAGTTACACCACTCAGACTGGAGAGAAGCTGTACTTTAGAAAGTTCTTCAAATTTCAGGTGAGCTCATTTCCTCCTGCTCTGTGATTGGACGCCTGCTCTACGCAAACCATTTTGCACAGAGCCGAGACTTTTAATTTACACTAAAGCTTGACATTTGAACTGGAGCATGAGATCTCATGCTGCTTTACTCATCCTGGAAACAGTCCGCAGAGTTGAAGAGCTGAAGCTAGGTCATTGAAAGCAGTCTTGAGTTGTGTGATAAATTCAATTTGATATGGATTCTGTTGAAGTAGAATCAAACTGCAGCTCAAACTTCAGTTTTAACTCTATTTTGAACCAGGTTCTCAAGCCTCTAGATGTAAAGACCAAATTCTACAATGCTGAGGTAAGTTTACATTTACCAGTTTGAGCTCTGTGTTTTTCCCCCTAATATTTAGAGGATATATATATATATATATACGAAAGCAAATGACTCACTTATAGTCTCTAGTATTTCCCATGGTCATACTGTTTATCTTCCTCTCTGCACTGCCTCGCAGCTTTTGAAATAATTTATAGTGAGGCTATGCTTAAGATCCCATTTTATACATTTTCATGTGTTTCATTTGATATCCCTTTTGTAAGTAGTGTGTGTGTGTTTCATTCATAATTCACTGTTTTGTTCACATTTATGCTGCCTCAAGAAGAAAACTGACATTGTCATTTTCTGGTGCATGTAACCTTCACTTCTCTAATGTTTATTTTTGTGTTTTATTCCTCCATTAGAGTGACCTCAGTTCCGTGGTAATTGTTTTTCTTTCTCATTGCAACTTTTTTTTTCAGCATAACCTGTTTCTTTTCTTCTTCTGAGCCTTTGAAACAAGCAAGGGGAAAACATATGAAAAGTATTTTGATATTCAGATAACAGGACAGTACTGAGATGGAAAATACGAGATTATGTTGAGGAATCCAGACCTGTGCTATTAGTAAAAGTTATTTTTCTAATTCATAATTTTTTGCCAAAACCTTTATTTAATTCGTGTTAAATGACCATAAGTTACTGTATTATCTATTGGCAAGATTTTAGAAAGGCTACGTTACCTACAGCAGTACCCTAAAGAAGGCCTGAATAGCTTTTTGGCTATTGGTTATTACTAAGCAGTAACCTGAGAAACCAGGCATTAGCCAAAATGGAAAGTTGTTTCAAAAGGTAGAGCAGATGGATGGATGAATAGATGGATGGATGAATAGGTGGATGGATGAATAGATGGATGGATGAATAGATGGATGGATGAATAGATGGATGGATGAATAGATGGATGGATGAATAGATGGATGGATAGATAGATGGATGGATAGATCAATGTATGTATGCATGGATAGATAGATAGATAGATAGATAGATAGATAGATAGATAGATAGATAGATAGATAGATAGATAGATAGATAGATAGATAGATAGATAGATAGATAGATAGATGGATGGATGGATGAATAGATGGATGGATAGATCTATGTATGTATGCATAGATAGATAGATAGATAGATAGATAGATACAGATGGATGGATGGATGGATTGATATATATGTATGTATGTATATATGTATGGATAGATAGATGAATGGCGGATAGATGGATAATTGACATGGATAGACGAAGGAAAGATGGATATTATAGATGGATATGGATGGATAATGGATATAGAGGATGGATGGATATAGATGGATGGATAAATGGATATAGATGGATGGATGGATGGATGGATGGATATAGATGCAGTAAAACTGCACATTTTAGAGTGGGCCTTTATTGTGGCCAGCCTAAGGCACACCTGTGCAATAATCATGTTGTCTAATCAGCATCTTGATATGCCACACCTGTGAGGTGGATGGATTATCTCTGCAAATGAGAAGTGCTCACTAATACAGATTTAGACTGATTTGTGAACAATATTTGAGAGAAATAGGCCTTTTGTGTACATAGAAAAAGTCTTATTCTTTGAGTTCAGCTCATGAAAAATGGGGGCAAAAACAAAAGTGTTGCGTTTATAATTTTGTTCAGTAGATGAATGGATGGATAAATAGATGGACAGACAGATAGAAAGATCAAACCTCTACAGTAACAACATTTATTTTTACAGTGTTTATTGTTATAAATTAAATCAATGATATTTGAAACTAGAAAATGTCCTTAAATTTAACCAAAAAAAAGTTATAATTTTTTAATTGGCAATCCACATAATCTAATAATAATAATAATAAAGAAATATGTAAACCAAAAATTAGATGAGAGAAATATTTGTTGTGTGTTTTCCTTGACTTGTTTCCTCTCACTGCTTCTGCTTCACTGCTCCCTCGCTCACAGTGCTGAACTGAATCAACTCACTCCTTTCCTGAGGCTGGGACAAACTGATGCTTGTTTTCAATCATCTTTATACCAATTGATGTTTTCTTTGACAGATTTAAATCACTTTTGGTTTGAAATTCCCAAAACTCCCAAAAATCAATAATAATGGTGTGATGAGTTAAAAGACTTCTTTAGAGTGACATGATATAGTCTAATTAGTCTAAACTGTTTGATTTCTGGGCTATTGAATGAATCCGGCTTGGCATGGGATCTTTGCTTCATGCTGTATCCATAACAACACTTCTGTCAAACGATGCTGTTGATCCACAGGCATGAACTAACCTCCAACTCAAGATGACACTACTGGGCAAACAGCTGCTTTATATGCCTCTCTGAAAAAATGCAATAAATTCCACTTAAACTTGTCTGATGAACTTGATTTGATGGGCCACAACACCTTTAAACAACGATGATTCAATTCAGTGCCATTCACAACCAAAGAGATAAGCCTGTTTATTGTGATATTACTAAATTGTAATTCATTCGTATGCATTAAGTCTTCATGTAAAGCCCTTCAAATAAAGTATCCCTCCAGGATAAAGTGTATAAAATATTAATTGATATACATACAGTACAATACTGCATGTAATCTGACCAGGGCTGAGTAATGGCCAACTATGATCGCAATTTCCATTGAACTCTATTTGTAACTTGCGACCATAGTTGGCTTTGGGAAACACACCCGAGATTTGATGTGTTTGACCTTTGACCCTACAGACGGATGAGGTGTTCCTAGAGGCACAGATCCAGAACATCACTACGTCCCCAATGTTCATGGAGAAAGTGTCTCTGGAACCTTCTATGATGTACAACGTGACTGAGCTCAACGCTGTGTCCTCTGCGGACGAGAGGTGAGCCTCACTGTCACTGTTGATGTGTTTGTGTTCTACACTACCAGTCAAACGCTTTGGGGAAGTATATTTATCTATTTTTTTTTTAAAGAAATTCAAACTTTTATTCAGTAAGGATGCATCAAAAGCGACCATAAAGTGATCATAATATTTCAATTATTGAACTTGAACTTTCTATTCACTAAATTTTTTTGATCACGGTTTCCTCAAAATATGAAGCAGCACAACTGTTTTCAACATTGATAATAATCATGTTTCTTGAGCATCAAATCATCATCATATTAGAATGATTTCTGAAGGATCATGTGACACTGGAGACTGGAGTAATGAGGCTGAAAATTCAGCTTTGATCACAGGAATAAATTACATTTTAACATGCAGTATATTCACATACATTTTTTTTTTTATTCAATTGCACAATATTACAGTTTTTTACTGTATTTTTGATCCGATAAATTGGTGAACATGAGACTTTCAGAAACATTAGCAGTTTTACTCAATCCAAACATTTGAACAGTAGTGGAGGTTATAAAAGAATGTATTCGGTTCAATACAATTTTCATGATTGTTTTAATTTGTGACGTGCTGTAGATTGGCACAGAAAATAATGTTGACTTGTATGATGTTGACATTTTGTAAAAACAAATAAAAATCATATTTACAGTTAAATATAGTTAAAATGCGTAGTTTCAAATGTGTGACAAAATTACATCCAATCTGTCAACTCTCGCTATTCCAAAAACACAAACCACACAAATCTGCTTTTAAACCCTCAGAAACGTCTCGCCTCATGGACTTCTATTGTAAGTGCATCACTGTAAATGAGACGATTGTTTGCTTTTATAAACTGAGGGACATTTCTTTAGTAATTGACAGCATGTCACAGTTGTTGTTAATAGAGTTTAAAGGAATAGTTCACTTAAAACTAAAAATTCTGTCATCATTTACTTTAAGTAAATTTACAATTTCCTTTAAGCTGTACTGAAACCAGCAGACTCCTGTTAATGGTTGAAACTTTAATGTTCTTTTGTGTAACCTTGTAGAGTTAGTGTGGTCACATGAGCAAAATTTGGGCTTCATTTCGTGGACAGAAAAGGCCCATTGTCTATTGTCAAAAGAGTAGTGATGTATAAAGCACAGCTCGCACAGAAGCCGCTTTCTGTTGGTCAACGTGGGGAATTCATGCCACCAACTTGAACCAAAATTCCCAATCGTGTTCACTTCCTATTGAAATGACGTTTGCTAAGCAGCTGTAAATGGTACAGCAACAGACTTGTTGACATTATTGAACTTATGCGCAACGTTTTCTTGGATTTCTGCAGCGAGTCGACGTTTGGGAAGATGTCGTATCTGCAGCCCTTGGACACGAGGCAGTATTTGTACTGTTTGAAGCCCAAGCCAGAGTTTGCGGAGAAGGCCGGGGTCATCAAGGGGGTGACGGTGATCGGCAAACTAGACATTGTGTGGAAAACCAACCTCGGGGAGAGAGGACGTCTACAGACCAGCCAGCTACAGAGAATGGTACAGTGCTCAGTCACTATAGTTAATCCAGTGGACTACAACATCTGTATGTTACACAGAACGCGGCTCATTCAGGCCTTCTCTTCTAGGCTCCTGGTTACGGTGACGTCAGGCTTTCCCTCGAGTTCATCCCAGACACGGTCAACCTAGAGGAGCCCTTCGACATCACCTGTAAAATCACCAACTGCAGGTCAGAGCACGGCCGAGAGCCTGTCAGGTTACACATGAACTCTGTGGGTTTTAACCGCTGGTGTTCCCGTTGTCAGTGAGAGGACCATGGATCTGGTTCTGGAGATGTGTAACACGCGCTCCGTCCACTGGTGTGGGGTGTCCGGCAGACAGCTGGGTAAACTCAGCCCCAGCGCATCGTTGTCCATTCCTCTCAGGCTCCTGTCGTCCGTTCAGGGCTTACAGGTACGCTCCAGCAGGCCTGAGGCAGCATTATGATATTTCAATGGGCTTTTCATTGGATGTATTGCAGAGTTGGGCAAAATTTGCTACTTGAATTCAAATTCAGTTTAGCGATATTTAGTAATTTGGCATGTAATGCAAGGGGCCAATCATAACAGCAGTCATTTATAGATAGGCTTGTCTTAACCCTCTGGTGCTCTTCGCGTGTCGGTCATAAATGACCGAGTCATTTTAATTTTAATTCAATTTGAGTCAATTTAAGATTTTTTATTTTGTCAATGAAATGAATGTTCTATATTTTAGTTTGATGTTTTTTATTTAATATTTTGTATTTTTAGGGGATTTTTATAATACTAAATTATATTTACGCTGTATTTATAATCCATTTATTCACTTTTTGAGCATAGACCTGGAAATTAAATTTCCAATTTAAACTGTCGTAAATCTTGAAGTTAAATACTTAAGTTCTATCTATTTTCAAAGACGACACTTGGCAGATTATTGCTGAAGTGAAAAACGTTTAAAAAAGTGAACTTAAAAAAAGTAACAGAATTTTGTGTGTTGCTACAGTATGAAAAATGCACAAAATAATATTTTCAATTTTAATATGAAATGTATATTTTCAAAATCACGTTTTACTCTAAAACTGCAAGAAAATCAAAGCCAAAAATCTAAACAAGTTGTGCTCCAAATTTGACATTGATATCTAAAAAAATTTAGCTTTCAGTCAGATTTTGTGTGGCTGCACTCCCAAAATTACCAAGATTACCAAGTTTCGTACCATTCCAATGAAGTAAAAAAATTACTTTAAAAAAAAAAATTTGACCGAAGAGCACCAGAGATACAGTAGCAAAAATGAATGAATGATGATGCAGGATCCATGATACAGCCATGTCATTTCTGTTTTTCTTTTAGAGCATATCAGGACTGAGGCTAACGGATACTTTCCTGAAAAGAACGTATGAATATGATGACATCGCACAGGTCTGTGTGGTGTGTCCTTACACGAGTCCAGAGAGTTGAACCCTTGTGGCATTTTGCACTGTCTGTGTCAATGGACCAACTTCCCATCTGTTCTGCATCTATTAATATAACACCTTTTGCTCTTTACCTTTAAGGTTGTTGTTTTAAAAATGTCATCTTTTAAAGCCCTTAATCTTGTATTTTAACTGTCAATGTAAATAAAATGTCAATTAAAAATCAGCTGTTAAAACATTTATGAGGTTTGCTCTACAAAAGTGTGTTGTTCTGGTGGGCGATAAGCAAATATCATAATGTTTCGCTACAAAGGACGCCGATATCGACAGAATGATTTCAAGACACATTTATTAACATTATTTTTTGACAAAACATTATACTGCTCTGTGTTTATAAGCATATTACATAGGCTTCAATCACTCATCTGACTGCAAATATCAGATTATGGAGCATGCAAAAGAAAATTGCAAATGCTGAGATTATGAATATGCTTATTATAGCAACATTTTGTTGTCATTACCAGTGAATAAAATGACTAAACAAACAGATCTGGTGAAGCAGCTGATATAGTGATTAGCACACAAATGTCTCTTGTTCCTAAAACGAACAGAATATGTTGTAAAAAATAATCAGAATGCGTTAAAGGGTTAGTTCACGCTAAATGACAACTGCCATCATTTATTCACCCTCATGTCCTTCCAAACAATGAGTCAATTGTCATTTTAGCAGAGAACTATTCTTATACAATGCCCTTGGATGTTAATAACATGGCCCCGAATCTAGTTAATAGGCATAAACATATAATCAGTCATTCGTTTAGTAAAATAAAGTCAACTCTGATGTGTCATAACCAGCTACATTCATAAAGAGGACTGAAACATTATCTACACAGACAAACACAAAGAAACCTAAGAGAATGTTCTGTGTATAAGGTGATTTTAGATGTGTTTTCTCCTCTTCCCTCCTGACGTCTCCGTATAAAGTGCCATTCCCTCCATCCCGGGTTCGATTCAATAGAAGAATGAATTTAACGATTGCACTCACGTCTCTTTTTCCGCCCGCCCTCCTCTGATTCTTGATCCTGCATAGACCAGATTTATAGTTTTCATTATTCTGCAGGACACACGGGTGCGTGAACATAAAAGTCCTGTCCATGGAATATATTTACAGCAGTATAAATGTTATAGGAAAATCCCTACTAGTTACACACACTGATAAGAGCACTGGGAAAATGTCCAACACAGGCTCACTGGGAAAACAACATTTCTGCAGATGTATATCATGTTGCTTTTTTGCACGTTTCACGACACTTTTAAAATGAAATGTCAAGCGAGTCAGTTACAGTGGGGAGAACAAGTATTTGATACACTGCCGATTTTGCAGGTTTTCCTACTTACAAAGCCTGTAGAGGTCTGTCATTTTTATCATAGGTACACTTCAACTGTGAGTGACTGAATCTAAAACAAAAATCCAGAAAATCACATTGTATGATTTTTAAATAATTAATTTGCATTTTATTGCATGACATAAGTATTTGATCACCTACCAACCAGTAAGAATTCCGGCACTCACAGAGCTGTTAGTTTTTCTTTAAGAAGCCCTCCTGTTCTCCACTCATTACCTGTATTAACTGCACCTGTTTGAACTCGTTACCTGTATAAAAGACACCTGTCCACACACTCAATCAAACAGACTCCAACCTCTCCACAATGGCCAAGACCAGAGAGCTGTGTAAGGACATCAGGGATAAAATTGTAGACCTGCACAAGGCTGGGATGGGCTACAGGACAATAGGCAAGCAGCTTGGTGAGAAGGCAACAACTGTTGGCGCAATTATTAGAAAATGGAAGAAGTTCAAGATGACGGTCAATCTCCCTCGGTCTGGGGCACCATGCAAGATCTCACCTCGTGGGGCATCAATGATCATGAGGAAGGTGAGGGATCAGCCCAGAACTACACGGCAGGACCTGGTCAATGACCTGAAGAGAGCTGGGACCACAGTCTCAAAGAAAACCATTAGTTACACACTACGCCGTCATGGATTAAAATCCTGCAGCGCACGCAAGGTCCCCCTGCTCAAGCCAGCACATGTACAGGCCCATCTGAAGTTTGCCAATGACCATCTGGATGATCCAGAGGAGGAATGGGAGAAGGTCATGTGGTCTGATGAGACAAAAATAGAGCTTTTTGGTCTAAACTCCACTCGCCGTGTTTGGAGGAAGAAGAAGGATGAGTACAACCCCAAGAACACTATCCCAACCGTGAAGCATGGAGGTGGAAACATCATTCTTTGGGGATGCTCTTCTGCAAAGGGGACAGGACGACTGCACCGTATTGAGGGGAGGATGGATGGGGCCATGTATCGCGAGATCTTGGCCAACAACCTCCTTCCCTCAGTAAGAGCATTGAAGATGGGTCGTGGCTGGGTCTTCCAGCATGACAATGACCCGAAACACACAGCCAGGGCAACTAAGGAGTGGCTCCGTAAGAAGCATCTCAAAGTCCTGGAGTGGCCTAGCCAGTCTCCAGACCTGAACCCAATAGAAAATCTTTGGAGGGAGCTGAAAGTCCGTATTGCCCAGCGACAGCCCAGAAACCTGAAGGATCTGGAGAAGGTCTGTATGGAGGAGTGGGGCAAAATACCTGCTGCAGTGTGTGCAAACCTGGTCAAGAACTACAGGAAACAAATTATCTCTGTAATTGCAAACAAAGGTTTCTGTACCAAATATTAAGTTCTGCTTTTCTGATGTATCAAATACTTATGTCATGCAATAAAATGCAAATTAATTACTTAAAAATCATACAATGTGATTTTCTGGATTTTTGTTTTAGATTCCGTCTCTCACAGTTGAAGAGTACCTATGATAAAAATTACAGACTTCTGCATGCTTTGTAAGTGGGAAAACCTGCAAAATCGGCAGTGTATCAAATACTTGTTCTCCCCACTGTATATCTGAAACAAATGACTGTGAATCTGGTTGTTGGTTGTTGTACGTATCTCGGCAGTTCGGAAAAACAATGTCCGGTGAGTGGCGTTAAAAGGTTAATGCTCAATCGCATCTGAAAATAATATACCGCCAACACTAAACCCGACAAACATGAGATTAAACCAGATTTGCTGAAGCAGCCATGCCATTTTAGCTTGCTTCTACAAGTGTTTAAGCTCTTTTATCGTGACTTGCATTCGAGCGCTTCACATCACAAGTGCAATGCTGTATCAGATGAGCTATCGCGAAAGTTAACCATTATAGGAAATACATATGGAGCTGATTATGTGATGCAAACGTCAAAAATGTATTAGTTTACAAGTCCTCGATGGTAAAAGTGTTTTGAGGTCATAGCATTCTTTTGCGCAAGGAACCATGTGAAAATAAGTCTTTATTAATCGATAATCTGCCAATGTAATCATAATTTATGTGAAAAGGAATAAGTTCTTGGTCTTTTACTGCCACTAGTTTTCATTTCAGCTGGAAACTGAATGTCACAAGTTTCAAACTGAGCACCACAGCTCAGTGTTGTTGAAAAAGTAAGACACTTTTTTTCAGCAAAGACGCATTAAATTGGACAGTAAAGAGAGTAAGTGTGTAGTTTAAACAGGATGACCTGCTGGGATCAGGAGTGTTCCTCGGCGCTGCCGCTGAAGGAGCGACTCCGTATGTGGTTCCTCAGCTGTTCGATCAGCTCTGGATTCTGCTGCTGGATCTGCTGGGCGAACTGCTGTCCACTGAGAGAAACGTCAGCAAACACTCCTAGTTTATGAGCCACATCAACACATCCTGCCACGTTTGTAATTCTGCTCGGTGTATATATATATTATACGCATCACCTCTGAATATCTATGCACCACATAATTCTTAAAACCTTCCGTGGAACACATGTCCCGTCAATCAGAAGTCAAAGAGAAGATGCTCACGCTTCAATGAGACTGGATATGTCAGATAATCCTCCCACTCCTGCGGCAGGTCCGCCCACTGCGTTAGACATCATGCCCGACATGCTGGTTTTGGACAGTTAATCACAAACACACCTGGTCATGACTTTTTTAAATATAGCGTGTGTATCTGTTGCAGTATTACAGGGTTCATACAGATACAGTAAAAAGAAATTCAAGGACTACAGATGTGAGGTTTCCAAAACACAACTTACAACGTATTTAATAACATATTTTGAATACAAAGTTTATAATTGCTATTATTGTTCAGTAAATAATGTTTTATATTATAATGTTGGCGTACTTCGTATCGAGAAAAGGTCTGATGGGGGTTTATCAGACGGGCGGCAGTGTTCATTTTGCGTGAAAAGATTGCATTTGTGCCTTTTTGAAAAAATTAAGTTTCATACATATATTGTATTTAAATAAGTCAAGCACTTTTCAAGTACCTCTTCGTAAATATGGCGGTTTTCCAGGACTTACATTTTTAAAAAGTCAAATTAAAGTACTTTAAGCACCTTGTACGAACCCTGGTTTTGGCTGTTTGAAGGGATAGTTCATCCAAAAAACTTTTGTTTGTGTGTGTTTGTAGCGTGAGAACAAACCTCATCGGTTCTCATACGTCAAGAAAGTACGGTTGAGTTTTGTTTACCATATTTGATGTACTCTATGTACGTGCATTGATCAATTAAGATAAGAAGCCTTAATAAAAGCCTAAAATCTGTTCAACATATTAAGTGATTGTATGGCTTGAAACAAATTGCCCAATAACACTATTGTTCAAAAGCTGACAAAGAAGTGAAAGTAAAGTCATTTATTTTTAACTTTCTATTTTGTCAAAGAAGCATGGAAAATGTTTTTATCATGGTTTAAACTGAAGAATTGAGAAACTGCTCAATTCATTCTTCACGTACGACGTTCTGAAGCTGGAAAATGTTGATTGTGTAGACTTTCAAGAGATGAACAAAAGTCATCCAGGTTTGGAACGACATAAGGGTGTGTAAATGATGACAGAATTGTCATTTTTGGGTGAACTAACCCTTTAAATGAATTGAACGGTTTAATTTGGCAGCACAAACATGCAAGAGTTGATTTATTTAAACTCACAGCTGTTGCACCTGCTGGTTTTGCATCACACTGGCAGCCTATAGAGCAAAAGAGAGAGTGTTTGAGTGGATACAAACATCAAATTTAAAGAATACATGACAGTAACATTGTAAGATTACTGTTTTAGATCCAATAAATACAGCCTTGGTGACCAAAGAGACTCTTTCTGACAGACTCCAAATGTTTAAACGATAAAAAAATGTTGCCTTTCACTTCCTTGAAGTGTTTTTGTCCGATAAAATGGTCTGCACTATATTCTGCGTATGGTAATGTGCTACTCCAAACATAGCCATAGGCTCTTTAAGTAGCATAATCAATGCCTAGAGCATGTCAGATTAATCTTTCTTGAGTTCTTCCTTCCTCTACACCAAGGCAGTCTCACCCTGCATTAGATTTGGTGCATTTAGGTCTTAAAAGTCTGTTCTTTTTATGAAATTGTCCCAATTTCTAGACTGCTGCAGTGTGCTAGAAACCCCACGCTCCCCCTCAGTCTGATTCAAGCGACTGGCCCTTTAACTCCGGCATGGGCTGCGTTCCAGACAGATGAAAGGGGTCGCAGGGTCGATTTATGACCCGTTTCATAAATACTATTAACAGAGAAATGCGAAACCACACACTTGCGCATACCATGCTAATGAAAGCAGGGTTATTGATGAGGCTGGCCATGTCAAACCCCAGTCCTGTGGCCGTCTGTGAGAACACATGTAAAAGCTAATGTTAGGAGTTATTATTGGCTAGTTCTCATATTTAATAACTCAACTGGGATACTCAATATACATTCATTAAAAACTAAGATAGACTGATGTTGCTCATAAGGTGGATCAAACTACATATGACAGCAGCTTCTTCTACTCACAGGACTGGATGCTTCTTTTTGTTTCTGCTCTGCGATCTTTAGGTTGGATTTGTAGGTGTCGTTTTCAGGATCTAACACCAGAGCCTTATTAAAATAAGATATCGCTTCTGGATACTTGCTCATAGAAGTTAGTGCCAATCTATAATCATAAAAAGATCAAAGAAGATAAAAGTAATGTAATTTTGTAAATTAATAACTGTAACATACTGGTTACTTTTAACTTTTAAAATCTGTTGTATAACTCAGCAGAGATGGGAATCAAAAGGAATGCATTTATTCTGGTTTCTGATTCATCTGAGGATGCTAGTTCCATAATCATTTCATTTATGATTTTCAGCACTTTTAAGGAATCGCCCTCGCCACTATAACTATATTTACTATATACTTCCTAACTATATATTAAACAGGAAAAAAGTACAGTTGTAACCAAATATTCAAGACTTTGGGGATAACTCATGAGACTGATTCATTTAATATTCATGAGAGTGATTCATTTAATTATCATGAAACTGATTAATTTAATGCTCATGAAACCGTTTAATTTAAAGCTCACGAAACAAATTTATTTAATGCTCATGGCACCGATTCATTTAATGCTCATAAAACAGATTAATTTAATGCTCATGAAACTCATTGATTTAATTCTCATGAGACTGATTCATTTCATACTCATGGCACTGATTCATTTAATGCTCATGGCACAGAGTAATTTAATGCTCATAAAACAGATTAATTTAATGCTCATGGCACTGATTAATTTAATACTCATGAAACTGATTCATTTAATGCTCATAAAAAAGATTAATTTAATGCTCATGGCACTGATTCATTTAATACTCATGGCACTGATTCATTTAATACTCATGAGAATTATTTGTTTAATGCTCATGGCACTGATTCATTTAATACTCATGGCACTGATTCATTTAATACTCATGAGAATTATTTGTTTAATGCTCATGGCACAGATTCATTTAATACTCATGAAACTGATTCATTTACCGTATTTTCCGGACTATAAGTCGCACTTTTTTTCATAGTTTGGCTGGTCCTGCGACTTATATTCAGGTGTGACTTGTATATCAAAATTAATTCAGACTGAGATGAACCAAGAGAAAACATTACCGTCTACAGCCGCAAGAGGGCGCTCTAGTTGGCGGAGTTGTTCAAATGCGACACCAAGGATGAAGAAAATGATGTGGAATGAGATCGCGGGAGCTTGGTGAACTTGTTTACTTGTAACTTGCTTGTTGGACTCGCTGGCTTATGTTAATTTAGCCTATTCAGCCTCCCAGGTATATGTTCTTTATGCTATTGTGTAGCTGAATAACTGTTAATATGTTGCGTTAACATACCGGACACCTATTCAGCCTGTTGTTCTGTGTAGTTGAACAACTTGCCTTTCCAGATTAAATGTCTGTTCTTGGTCTTGGATTTTGTGAAATAAATTTCTAAATAAATGCGACTTATAGTCCAGTGCGACTTATATATGTTTTTTTCCTCTTCATGACGCATTTTTTGACTGATGCGACTTATACTCCGAAGCGACTTATAGTCCGGAAAATACGGTAATGTTCATGAAACTGATTAATTTAATACTCATAAAACAGATTCATTTAATGCTCATTGCACTGATTCATTTAATACTCATGGCACTGATTCATTTAATACTCATGAGAATTATTTGTTTAATGCTCATGGCACAGATTCATTTAATGCTCATGAAACTGATTCATTTAATGTTCATGAAACTGATTAATTTAATGCTCATGAAACTGATTCATTTAATGCTCATAAAACAAATTAATTTAATGCTCACAAAACAGATTAATTTAATGCTCATAAAACAGATTAATTTAATGCTCACAAAACAGATTCATTTAACGCTCATGAGAGTGATTCATTTAATACTCATGAGAGTGATTAATTTAATGCTCATGAGAGCGATTCATTTAATACTCATGAGAGTGATTCATTTAATGCTCATGAGAGTGATTCATTTAATACTCATGGCACTGATTCATTTAATACTCATGAGAATGATTCGTTTAATGCTCATAAAACAGATTCATTTAATGCTCATAAAACAGATTCATTTAATGCTCATAAAACAGATTCATTTAATGCTCATAAAACAGATTCATTTAATGCTCATAAAACAGATTCATTTAATGCTCATGGCACAGATTAATTTAATGCTCATGGCACAGATTCATTTAATGCTCATGGCACTGATTCATTTAATACTCATGAAACGGATTCATTTAATGCTCATGAAACTGATTCATTTAATACTCATGGCACTGATTAATTTAACACTCACGAGAGTGATTCATTTAATGCTCATGAAACTGACTCATTTAATGCTCATAAAACAGATTCATTTAATGCTCATAAAACAGATTCATTTAATGCTCATAAAACAGATTCATTTAATGCTCATGGCACAGATTCATTTAATGCTCATGGCACAGATTCATTTAATGCTCATGGCACTGATTCATTTAATACTCATGAAACGGATTCATTTAATGCTCATGAAACTGATTCATTTAATACTCATGGCACTGATTAATTTAACACTCACGAGAGTGATTCATTTAATGCTCATGAAACTGACTCATTTAATGCTCATGGCACTGATTCATTTAATACTCATGAAACGGATTCATTTAATGCTCATGAAACTGATTCATTTAATACTCATGGCACTGATTAATTTCATACTCATGAGAGTGATTCATTTAATGCTCATGAAACCATTTAATTTAAAGCTCACGAAACAGATTCATTTCATGCTCATGAAACTGATTCATGTAATTCCATTAAATTATATTAACAGATACAACTTTTGATTTTAATAATGTATTAGTAAATGCTTAAATTGAAATTATTAAGATTAATAAATGATTAAGTATTATTTTTCGTTGTTAGTTCATGTTAACCAATGTAGTAAACTAATGTTACCAATATAAACTTCTATAATATTTATAAATTATATCTAACATTTGTTTTATTTTATTTCAGCCTTATTTCAATGAATGAAAATGATTTTTAATAGTTGAATTTTAGTTTAAGTTACAATAACAACACTGACGGTTATACCACAATAATCAAACCATCTCACCCCATTCTGCCATAAGCTTTACTGTATGAAGGGTCGATGGCGATCGCTCGTTCACAGTCTCTCGTAGCCTCTGTGTAGTTTCCAAGTTTACTATGTGCTGCAGCCCTGAGAGAGAACAACCCCATCAGTCAACACCACACACCAACACACCCGTCTTTATGAGTGACGCATCCTCACAGTGTGATATCCAAACGTTCACCTGTTACAGTAGTAGACTGCATTTCTTTGGTCCAACTCAATGGCTTTTGTATAACACTCCACAGCACTGCTATAATTCTCCTCTTTCATGTGGTTATTCCCTAATAAAGAAACACAAAAGCATTTGAGCATTGGAAATGATTGATGCATTCATTATTGATCATGTTTTTATTTGCATCATCCCAATGGAACAATGTGATGACAGAACGATTAAGTTATTCATTATGCATCGTGTAATATGACTCTGCGAGTGTTTTGAGTCTAAATACAGTAGGAAAGGTTGACATGCCCTCGTTTTTAAGCTGCTCAGCTCTCTCAATGTCCTCAGGAGATGGAGACGTCTCAGGTAACGTAACAATATCATTCTGGAAACAACAATTAGACAAGAAACTGTGGGAAAATGTGCGTCTAAAATCTTGCTTGTTGCATATTATGCAGAATTAAAACAACAGTAATCAAAAGCATGACAGGCTGATATGTATAAGTGTGGTTACTTTGAGGAGAGAGTTGAGGAATATCTCTCTCAGTGGCTGAGGGGCGGCGAGATGGCAGTCACTGGAGTTGATCTTGAAAGTGGTCTCGAGACACTGTACGGCAACTTGAATAGAGAATTATGCATTCATATTTTCAATTTTGTACAATTGTGTATTTGTTAAAAAAACAAAAACAATAACGCTATATATTAATTTCATATTACAACGCTGATATGGTGGTGTTTCTTCAACAATGGTGGCCATTTATGAAGACATTTTTAATTTGAATGTTCTTTTAATTGTTTTATGAATATCTTAAATGTGCAATGTTTTACCATGTCTTCATCATTTATTGAAATAATTTTGTACAGCTCAATTTCTAAACTGTTTCAAAAGAGTTTAACTTGGATATTCTGTAAGCTTTTCACTTTTATTTGGCCTCTTTCCCAACTTTTTTGGAGTGTTACATCCACACTTCCAAAATGTGTTTCCAAAATTCAATTAATTTGTACATTGGAAACCTTTTTTTGTACTTTTGTCAGTTAATTAAGGTTCAAGCAAATGAACGAATAACAAACTCTTGATTTGATTGATTTGATTCAAAATGTCCCAACTTTCGAGGCCCTTAAAGTGTCCCTTCAATGGTAACTCTTCACAATAAGGTTCATTAGTTAACATTAGTTAATGTATTAACTAACACAAACTAACAATTTGTTACTGTATTCGTAATTTTTTTGTTAATGTTAGTTAATAAAAATCCAGCTGTTCATTGATTGTTAATGTTACTTCACAGTGCATTAACTAATGTTAACAAATACAACCTTTGATTTGAATAATGTATTAGTAAATGTTGAAATTAATATTAACTTAGATTAATAAATGCTGTAGAAGTATTGTTCATTCTTAGTTCATGTTAACTAAGGTAGTTAACTAATGAACCTTATTGTAAAGTGTTACCCATTCAATATAATTAAGCACACTTCTTTTTTTACAAATCACAAAATGGCCACATTTTTGTCAGTTAATCAATCTGATATATCAGGCCACCGATGAATCACTAATAATAATGTACTTAAACAGACAAGTAAAATAGTTTGCTGTGGTGACTTTCAGAAAGTCCTTCTGATCTGACAGAGTCCAGAATCTGACCAGCCAGTCCATGAGTAGAAAAGGCCTGTGACTTTAAATGTTTTAAACATGAGGGTGACCTACCTTCCAGGCTTTCCTGTTCATCTGAATTCAGCGAGCCACAGTGTGTCTGATCTCTGAGGAACTGCACGATAGAATATGCCAAGCGCTTTTCCACTGCCATTTTGTCTGGGAGAAACCTGAGGAAAGATTTGTTGAAAAAGGTCCTTTTCAATAGATTCAGACGTTAGAGGAAAGGTGGGACGGATGGGTCAGCTGAGAGAGGGATAATGATTTAACAAGAGACTGTACTGACAAAATATTCAATAATGTGTACATTTTGCAAGTGATATCAGCTGATTATTCCAAACATATTTAGACACATAATTAGGGTTGGGAATCAAAAATCGATTCCAAATCCAGAATCGGATACTTGTAATACAATTAAAATTTCGATTCCGTAATTTACGCTAATCAGTTCCTGTGTGTGTGCATTTTAATGTGATTTCAAACCCTTTTCAAGCGCAAGAAGACATGAAAGAGAACTCAACTCAAGCAGCGCACACTGTTTCCTTTGCGCAAACATCCAAAGCGGCACCTGTTTACACCTGATCACTTCCATGTGCTTTCTGTGATGGGATAGCTATCCGGTCGTGAAAGACCAGGTGTAAATGCCCTCCGAACCGCTTTCGAGATGGATTTAAATCCGATCGCTCAAACCACTTCAGGAGTGGGTCTGGCACGCATTCCAGACCAAACTGGACAAGTGGAAATGCATCTGGTTGTTGAAACCACATAATGTAATTTTACTCCTCCCAAAATGTTCAAGCGTGTTATGGGTTCTATGTCATGTTATAGCCAGATATGACAGCGCTACTGAAACACACATCGCTGCAAATTAATCTGTGTGTGTATCTCTTCAGCAAGCCAACGTGCAAACTGACACAAATAAACCAGAAAGTAAGCGCAAAACAATCATCTTCATTAAAAGTAGTGAGACTGAATGATCTTCCCAGTACTGATGCCTCTCTCTCTCTCTCTCTCCTATTGCTGTCTTTAATATTGAAACTAGCTGATGATAATTAAAATGCAGCTCATATCTGTTGCTTTCGCTGCCGTAAAATTTGCATGTAGCGCGGGAATTGAAGATCGGATTTATATTCGTTTTGCGGAGACACATTTATGTGGGCAAGGGTAAATGTAAATGGCTATCCGATCAGTAAAAACACATGTAAATGACCAGATGTAAACAGGCTCTTATAGTGAGCGATACTGACTGAACTGTGTTCTCACACGCGTCTTCTTGCGCTTGAACGCACAAATACACACAAAAGTATGTCCAAATATTCTAGTAAACACATTGATTATGTCTTAATTGAACGTAAGCGAAACGCATATGTATCAGTATACTGTATCCTGCATTAGGTTTTAAAGTGACAGCAGCCTAATATTCCTGTTACCGTCTGTGTCATTAACGTTAATCGAAGAACAAAAGAAAAAGAAAATCACTCACTGATCTTGACTGAATAACTTTTGTAACTTTAAAAGGGATTAATCTATATTTTATTTATAAAAAGAAAGCTATGCAGTGTTATTTTACATTTTATTCAAATTTCTGTCCCTGAACTTTATTCAGTTGTATTTTATCCAGTTGTTTTTGCTGTTGTATTTCTGTTAAAACCATAGGGTGCAGATTTTTGTTCATGGAAATCAGCAGCAACAAAACGTTTTGCTAAACAAATATGTTACATATAAATGCTTGACTAAATGTTTTTACTTTACTGGAATCTAATCTGGGAAATCAATAATCGGAATCGCTAAAAACCAATTATGCTGCATGTTGTTGCAGGGGTTAATTAATTACATAACAGTCTTCTATTAATTATTTCATCAGCTTCTGCTCATCAAATCCACATGGCTGTGATCTGAAATATGAAACTGTTCTGGTCCCATATTGTAGACTAGCCTACATAGAATAGTTCCGTGCAACTGTAATAGGCTATCGAGTCTGTTATGCATGTCCCTGGATAACAAAAGCCAAAACACATGATGCAGTTATGATGTAATAATGACAAAGGCATGAAAATTCGCCCTACAACGTGACATATCATTTAGCCTGATGTATATTTAAGCATAACCCTATTGTTAGGTAGATGAGCAGTAGCCTGTGCATCACAGATGGTCTATGTTTACACTGGTTTACACAGATGAGATTGCAGGAGGTTGGGCAATGGCTGAAGACATTCGCAGTTTAATTAACGTACAGAAAGAGAAACCTTTGCAAACGCAAGTCTCTGATACACTTCTAGACTCATATTATCTCATATCAGCGCACAATATCAATAACATTATAGTCTTGTGGATGCTGTGCGCGCCCCCGCCCACCTACCTGGAGAAAGTGCCCGCAGCGCTCGTTCCAGCCACAGCGTCATGAACACTCGCGTCGTGAGACTGATGAGGAGGAGGCGCAGCACAGCGCATGCGCCGTCGAGCCGGAAATGGCATTGTTCAAGGACTACAATGAAGAGTTCATAGATCCTACTACGCAAAAGGCGTAAAATTATTGATATATTTTTTAGATTCTACCTTTTTATTATTTTTTTTAACTTTAAACATCAAACAGAAGTGGAGGATACATATAGCATATTGTCTGCATGCACATATTTGCAAAATACTTTCTTTTATCTTAACCAATTCACATATTTTCCTGTATCTTACAAGATAACGCAAAATATTAAATTCTACAGATTACGTTTTCGGAATAAGAGATTTTTTTTATACTTTTCTTATTTGTAAGTAATACAATTTAGCTGTCTACATGGGGCAAAGACTTATCGAGAGAGAGAGAGAGAGAGAGAGAGAGAGAGAGAGAGAGAGAGTTCTGTGTGTGTGTGTGTGTGTGTGTGTGTGTGTGTGTGTGTGTGTGTGTGTCCATTATTTCATGTGATCTATTGCACATCAAATATGAAATTAAGTTTTTTGGCTTTTAGTATGAATATGTTCATCTTACTGTAATCTATAAACTAGTGTTTTCCAAAACAATGACAACATTCACATGTAGAAGATATAAGCATTCGAAACTCACAGTCTTTCACTTCCGCCAATATGGATCAGTGATTTTGATGACATCACTCTGCACTTCAGCTTCTCATCAGATTTTCTGTCCAATCAATGTTCTCTAGAATCTGAAGCTCCGCCCCCTACATTATAAATAGACGCTGAAGCTGCAGCTAAAATTGGTCACTTGTTCACATTATTACTATTTTCTACATGGTGAATGGCACATAGTTCACTATATAAGGGATAGGGAACTATTCAGACAGTGTAAATATGCTTTCCATTAAGGCGAATGAAGTCTGGTTTCACGTTAGCGATATGGAGGAGATTAGGAGGACACTGCGGCTTTACCTGAGCTCAACGGCTCTGGCCGAGCTGTGATTTAAATGAAACGATATTGGCCATTTTTTTAAAGGGGAGGAGCTGTTTGATATGTCCCGCCCTTTCTTCCTGTTTCAGTGGAAATTACATCAACACATAGAATAATGCTGCGCTTTTCAAGGCTCTTCAGTGTGACTTTAACCAATTGTCTCTGCTTTAACTGACTCGATTTGAATTATTAACTTTTTAAATTATATTGAAATATTAAATATGAACTTTTAATATTTATATAATGTATGTATATAAGGTATGGAAAACCTATTCATGGGTTTCATCAGGTCCCTTTCCACAGGTGTATAAAAATCAAGCACCTAGATTATGAATGCAGACTGCATTGTGCTTGATTAATACACCTGTGGAAAGGGACCTGATGAAATCCATGAATACATACAGTTAGGGTGACATAAACCGTGATATAAGATTTTGGCCATATTGCCCATCTCTAAGTCATTTATTTCCTGCGTGACCTGTGAAGTCACGTCCACAAACCTCTTGCGTATTGTTTGATCACAACACAACTGTGGCCTCAAAGCTTTAGCACTGCCACTCTGAGCTCGATTGCTATGTCTGAGGGAGAACACGTCCCCCTCATTAGCATACAGAGCAATAAATGAATAAATAAATAAATGTATAAATACATAAATGTAGACATAAATACATATATACATAAATAAATGTGAAAATAAATGAAAGTGGAAATAAATAAATGCATAAATAAATAAATGAAAAAATAAATAAATGTGGAAAAATATATAATTATACATAAATAGGAATATTTGTTTTTGCATATTTATTTATGTATATTCATTTTTAATTTCTGCAGGTTTGGTCCTCCATACATGTATCCTCCACACATGTATGAAAATGTACATTTCACTGTTAGCTGTTTAATATTCATAAGCAAATCTTCCACCACATTCATTAATTCGCCAGCTGACTAGCTCTCGACGTCTCCCTTGTAGCCAATCAGAATGCCTTGCCGGGTTACGCAATTAGTATTCAAAAGTCAAACCTTCATCGTAGTAGTAGTGGTACTAGTGACTTACGGTCGACAGTGACGGTAGGAGTTGCATCCTATTTTTGCACGTTGTACGGATGAAATTATAGGCATGCCATGTTTATCTTCGGCATTTCAGTGGCCCGAGCGGTAAGAAGGTATTGTAAATTCTGTTGTTTAACACACGTTATGCTGTATGTGTTGTTGTTTGACTGGGTTGACATCGGTACTACTAATAACCGAATGCTTGAATGTGACTGGGGTCAAATAGACAAGCTATAAATGCACGAATTTACCTTACAAAGCTTTAGTATTAGAGGATATCTGGTTTTAGTCAGGTTATCTCATTAGCTTCTCTCTGAACTAGGCAATGCAACTGGCATATGTGAAGTAGTATAAGTGTATCACAAGCAGATCAGGTTCGCATTCCCTAGTTTGACAGACATGTGAAAGTGTCCATCGTTAGTACGGAAAACATCCACAGCTTGCGACCCTGCACAGCACACAGTTTCTCTTCTGTATTCTCTTCTCTGTTTTATGAACTGTATGTGTAGCTTTTCTTTTTCTAAAGTTATAAGAAGCTGCATAGAAGAGCCCATGCAAGCTTATATTTTCTCAGTGGTCACTGGCTCTTTCTTTCATACAGAAAGAAAGTGTATTAATACTGGCTCTTTCTTTAATATAATGCAGAGTCATTATATCTAGCTCAAAGCTCAAGATGACACTTCAGAATGGATCAATCATATCCGCCCACAGCTGCTCCAGCACAGTTGACAAGAACCACAGCCTGCGATGGGATCTGAGCCCAGAGGAGATCCGACATCGGACTCAGAGGCTGATCCAGCGGATACAGCAAGCCTTCGACTCCGTGGGCTCCGTGGACATCGGGAAGGTGTGCTTCGAGAATACTCTGCAAGTCATTGCAGATGCAAAAGCAGATTATGCCGGTGAGTGGCGAATGATAGCCTAACTTTCATATTGTATTAATGTGAAGTTTTTTTCATCTGCTCTGTCATATTCACTTTTCTGTTCTCTGTTTCAGCTTCACGTCATATGTTGGACTTCCCCCAGTATGTGTCTCCATGTAAAGAGGTCAGACTGGCGAGCACCGAGGCTGAGAAACGCCTGTCCGATTTCGATGTGGAAATGAGCATGAGGGCGGATGTGTTTCAGAGACTTATAGTCCTGCAGGTAACACAACCACACACACTACAGTGCTGGATTTAGATTCAGAGTTATTCTGAATAATTCTGCTATTTTATTTCATTTTATTAATTGTGCAGTGGAAAGAGTATCCAATTATTGTAGGCAATCATTATAACCTTTGATAGTTTTCGTTGGCTATATAATAAATTGTGTCTCAGAGCACGCAGACGAAACACAATAAACATAATTACCACGGCTAAAGGAGTGTGTGTGTGTGCACTAACCTCTAGCCCTCCATCCAAATATGTTCTTCTCCACTATTTAGTACACAAAAATGTCAAATGAGAATGTAACAGTATGCTGTAACTGATTAACAGTTACTAAGTAACAGTAACTGATTCTTAAAGGGATAGTTCGCCCAAAAATTCTATCATTATTTACTCGCCCTCATGTCGTTACAAACCCGTAGAACTTTCATTCATCTTCAAAACACAATTGAAGATATTTTTAAGAGCTATGTTTCCATCCACCTATTTTTATGCGCATTTTGGGATATTGAATAAAAAACCGCTGGTTCGAAACGGCAAGATGAGCATAATTAAACAAGTGCATATAAAAAAACTAAAATATATATATTTTTTATCTGATAAGAAGAAAAAAAAAACTACGATGGAAATTTACCGAATAAAATTCTCGATGTGCATAAAAAAACAAAACATGGGATGGCATAACTAGACCAAACCAGCCGGCCGATCTCGTTGCACAGCATCTGAAATGCTTAATTTATTATACTGTATAGCATACGAAAACTATTATAGGCTATACAGTCACATCTCCTACTACAGCAACTTCCATTTTCCTTAGTGATACTTAGTTCCTGTTAATCAGGAAGTGACGATTTTGTGCTCACTGAATGGAAACGGTGCTTTATTCACAAACGTTTAATGCGATATTCCATTTTTATGCATAATTCAAATTCACAACTTTGGATGGAAACATAGCTAATGAAACCTAAAAGATTTCTATACCTCCATTAAAGCTACACTGTGTAATTTTTTTTGTTGATTCTTAGCAAAAAACACTTAGTTCTTTCAAAAATATATGTGCTCATTAATGTATATTTACTTCTTTCAAGTAATAAAGTATTCTCGTAAATGTATAATCTGCCATTGAAAGTACATACGGGTGAGGGGTTCGAATGCCGGTCGCCATGTTGCCCCTCCATCTTGAAACTACATTAGCCAAAGAGGGACATACCTGTAAATTCAAGCTTCGCCTTTCGCGTTTTACACTCAGTGACACCGTGACGAATGCGAGGGGGAGATTACTCACGACTAGATTGCTGAAGATGGAGGATCACGCCTATTTTCGAGGACATGTAGCAGAGTCGCCAAGGAAGCGAAAGAGAGAATTAAAACGTCAACGCGACAGGCAAATCAGCAAGACCAAAGTCAATACTGGAGTAACTTTTCCCAGATGGAAAGAGCTCATGAGGAGCAAAGATTTTAAAATGCCTGCTTTCTTCTCGAGAGGTAATTCAGCCTATTTGTGTAAATTCGAAGTTTTATAGTTGCTTGTCTAACCATAGCATGGTTGTGCATAACGCCAGAACGACCTCTAGTATAACTTGTGTTACTTTTCCTCGCGTCAATGGTGATAAAGTATTGTTTACCTTGTATCATAAATCTGTGCTGCGACGGATCACAGGTGATGAATAGTTTTAAAGGCGCAATTTTTGCGAAGTCGAACTGGAAGCCATGTTAATCTTGGAATAATACGGCCACGTAGGAGTTAAAACGCCCTCGGAATTGAAAGGAACAGAAACTAATATTCACTGGGTAGTCATATACAATTTCACCGCTAGATGGGGGAAAATATCACACAGTGTAGCTTTAAAAGTCCATTCCGTCAAAAACTAAAAGCTTCAAGTTCTTAAATAAATCGTAAGAATAATCCATATGGCCGACGGCAGCTCAAACCAGACTTAAAATGAGACTTATATTAGCTTCCTTGCTTCTTGCATGTCAAGCAAGCACATTCGAGCCTCCATTTACCAAATCTGAATGCTCTATGTATGTGTGTTGATCAATGTTTATATGCGACTAAAAGCCTAAATTAAATCTGTTCATCATGTACAGCAGTTGGGCCTTTTCAGAAGACTTGCCCTGCGTTCGAATATGCCCACTTCCATACTATATAGTAGGCATAAAACAGTATGTGAGACGAGTAGCATGTCCGAATGAGTAGTATTGATAAAACAGAAGGTGAAATACCTGGATGTCCTACGACTTCCACTGAGATTCTGAAGTGTGGATCTGATGGACACTTCACTATCCCATGAGTCCACGGGAGAGGATTTGTGAATCCCAGTGAAACGACACAACTGATGCTGTTGGTCAAATGACGGTTAAAACATGGTGGATGCAGTACATCTAGATTTCATTCATACTACACACATTCATAGCATATAGAACGTACCTTTTTAATGGTTGCGAAGCTTCAAATCAAATTTCATACCGACTTACTGAACAATATTTGATTTCGGATGCAGTTTAGGTTTAAACCACTCGATCCATATGGATTACTTTTACAATGTCTTTATGAACTTTTTGAGGCATCAACGTTTTGGTGTAATAGACTTTTAATAGAGTCAGAAATCTGTCAGATTTCATCATAATATCTTCATTTGTGCTTCAAAGAGGAAAAAAGGTCTTATGGGTTTGGAACAAACTGATTAGTAGTTTTCTTTATGTAATAATTGAGTTAATTTAAATCAGTATTTTTAAATGCTAAACCCCATTTATTAATATTGTAACCACCTCAGGGATGTGATTTTTCTGTATTTATACGGATTTCCGAATTTTCTGACCTGAAAAGTATGATGACCCACGTGAATTGCTTAAATCCGAGAAAATACATGATTGATGGTGGTGATGACGATTGGAATCGCAAAATGGCCTTAAACAATTACTAAATAAATGTAATTACAGGACACTATTATCATGTTTGCCAGGATTCAAAGCACTAAATGCAGTAAAAGCAAAACAAAGGCCAATCATCTTCCCAACTCCGTAATGAGAATAGTTTATAAATCTGTAATTTTCCTTCTTTTTGTCTTTAGCTGATCACATGACATTGCCTTCACCTGCTTATTACAGTTTATTGGTCAGTTTTCTTGAATGAATGAATGAATATGTGTTGTTTGTTTTATTGGAGGTAAACAATATGACCTCTGTCATCACTCACTAATGGAGAACTTAATCTCTGGGTACTAAAAAGACGTCTGGCAAGCTGGAAACCTCGTCCAGTTTCATAAGGGTGACCCATAAAATGAGGCATGTGGCGTTGTTGGCTGACCAAAACAGTTTCATGTTGCAGATTTCTCAAATTAAAATGATTATTTGAGTGGAAATCTCCCGTTGGAGGGAGCTGGACTCTATTTTGCGCCTTTCTACTCCAATAACGCTCATTTGACGAGGCTGTCCTCTCTCCAGGGTATTTACTGCCTTTTTAATTGGGCTGTAATAAAGTGATCCCGCTATTTCTACCGAAGGCCAGTGTGACGTCCTCACTGACCCTGTGGAAGAGTCCATTCACAGGAAAGCATGTGACGCTCGTACGGTGTCCGGCCCATGTCAGTTTGGCCTGGTGTCAGAACCACGGCAGTAAACATAACTTCAGCTGTCTCAGCATTTCCCTCTTTATCTTTATAGGAAAAACAATCCAGTGGTTTAATGCCTGAGTCGGAGAGATTCCTGGGACGACTCATTAAATTAGGCAAACGGAATGGATTGCACTTGTCTAAGGATATACAAGAAGTAGGTTTGGTTTGGTTTGGTTTGGTGTTTACTATAAACTTGCCTGTGAGGATGAATTCACATATAATCTTGATTCTTCTTAGTAGAGTGTCTCTATCACTATTGCTCATGCTTTACAGTATTTACTTTTTAGTGATTTGAACAAACCTGAAAAATGGACACCGGAGCATCAGCTTCTAAAATCATAGCAAAATTGTCACAGGCAAATACCTCTTATGTTTTGTTTAGAAAACAGCTGCTATTCTAGCTATTATTGCAAATAGAAAATTTAGCATGAAAAAAAAAAAAATTCATATGTGCCAGAAATGTATGATAATAAATACTATTTTTAAATGATTCTGATAAATATTAAGTAATGAATGTAAAAGCATGTATAGAAGTTTTTTTATACATATAAAAATTATTATTTGAAGTTGTAATATCTGTAAATATGAAATGATTCATATTACTATGAAACATTATAATATTAAAATGATAAATGTATAAAAAAAATTAAATACTTTTATATGCATTTATGAATACATTATATAATGCATAAATATAAATGATTATTTTATGTTATAATAACTGCAAATGTAAAATTTTACGTATAAAAATGTAACAATAGTAAAATTATACATGTAAATTAATACATTTAAATGAATAAAAAATAATACATTTATAATTTTTTGTTGGGGTCATGAAAACATTGGCAGGGCAAGGAGAAATTTGGACTTTCATCCCGATTGAGCAAGCAGAAAATCTTCACTGTTGAGCCCTGGAAAATAAAAATATAGTTATTAATTATTTTTATTGGTCTTTCGATGTCTTTTTTTTTCTTTTTCTCAGGAAATCAAGTCAATCTCTAAGAAAATAAGTGAACTCTCCATAGATTTCAACCAAAATTTGAATGAAGAAAATACAGTGCTGTTGTTCTCGCAAGAAGAGCTCGGTAAGTATGTTTATCTGTAGTATAACAGCTGTTTTAAGGGGCTTTCGCACCAGAGGAACGGTTTCATAGTTCCTGTAAATATTGGCGCAAGTACCCACTTTTTGGCGTGTTTGCACCGCAGGAACGGGGAACGATTTTGGTTATAGGAACGCCTTTTGGGTAACACTAAATTAGCTCTTACTTTAGAGTAGGGTTTAACTCAGCACAACAGGAACTACCAGTGACGCAAGTGTATGCTGATTGGCCGAACGCATGCCATACGAAACACCAGCACCCGCCATTTTTAAAAAGCTGTGTAAACAAACACAGTTTACATATATTTACTCCACAAACTAACTCCAGGAACATGGAAAACAGTGATAGATGGAGGCCATGAACTTCAAGCTTTACGCTACGGAGTTGTTGATGTTGTTGAATGCTGCGCTTAAATGACGTTTCTGTCGGCCGGCTTACGTCACTTCACAGTTCCTACCGCCGGTGCGAATGCAACCAGGGAAATCACCCTTAGGGGAACATTTGGTTCTGCGGAACCGTCCTGGTGGCTAGTTCCTATAACTTCCCCCTATGAAAGCCCCTTTAGTGAACTCATCTTGGACACACTTTTCCTCCTCCTTTCTTTCTCAAGTTGGTCTTGCGGAAAGCTACATGAATGGTCTGGAGAAAACAGAAGATGGGCGGTATATAGTCACCCTTGCGTATCCCCACTACTTCCCCCTGATGAAGAGATGTCATGTTTCCGAAACCAGGAGGAAGATGGAGATGGCCTTTCACAGCAGGTGCAAGGATGTAGGTTCAACTCGTACTTTGGGTTCAGTTAGGCTTTGGAGGATTAGCCCAACTGGAATGAACAAATTGTTGGGTATAGTTTTCCAGCCCTGGCAACTCAGTCATGGAAATAAAGCCATGTCCTAGTTATGCACTATTAATGTTTGTTCATTGTTTACAGGTAAACACTGCTATTCTTGAACAGCTGATTGAGTTGCGGGCAAGGCTAGCCAAACTTCTGGGCTACAACAGTCATGCCAATTACATGCTGGAAATGACCATGGCCAAAAATTCTGAGAATGTGGCACGATTTCTTGGTATGTTTTCTTGTCTTTTTATCCAGTTCTTTCTGTGAAGGATCTTCAGGCCTACATTCAGGCACGCACAGGTTAATTCTGGAGTGACAGGCAGTTTGGTGACCCTTGTCCTCATGTTCAGTTGTGTGACCTGACAGTTTCATTATGTTGTCGTCTGTCTGTGGTGTTGCATAGACTCCTCTTGTAGCATTTTGGTTGTGCTTTGCTGACTCTTCGTTTATTTTGTAATCATTAATTGACAGATACTATTTTACAGGCAGTTTTACTTGTGCTGATGAAAAACAAATGATATGCACGATAATAGATAGAAAACATATTATATATAAGAATCCGCCAACTAGTAGTTTCCTTTATTTCAAAAGTATTTCAAAAAATATTATTTTGAATCGGTTTAGTGAGTTTTGAGTAAAAATATTGGTAACACTTTTTACACTGTTACACATCTTACATATTAATTACTATAGTACTTACTATATTAGTTACAGTAAATTATGCATAATTACACACAACTAAACCTAAACCAAACCCTAATTATGTAGTATGTACATGTAGTTTGTTAATATTACACAGTACTTAAATGTATAATTAAACTGTAACAAGCACACCTTAAAATAAAGTGTAACCACAATATTGGTCATCAGTAAATTATTTTACACATTATTCACTCAAAAATATTTGAAAATAACTTTAATCAAAGAGCACCTATGTACAACCTTTGAGTGCATTAATATATATTATATGAGATGTTCAAGATGTCATTATGTTGCAGGTATACAGTCGTAATCTAAATTATTCAACCCCCGTTGCAAATCAGGTTTATTGGCAAAATGTACAGACTTTCAGCTGTTTGCAAAGAACAAATCAAACAAAAGTAATTGAAATAGCTCAACACAACAGTGGTTTCCCCAAATTTAACTGAAAATGCAACTTTTAATGACTTCTGCAGTCTCAAAATTATTCAACCCCCTGAAGAGAATCCCTCACAACAGTGCAAATCTGCAAAACAGGTGTTGCCTCAAGCACACCTGATGCAACTGATCAAGGGCTTCATTAGTTGCACCAGGTGTGCTTGAACTAGAACACATGAAATATCTGAACTGGCTAGGTTTCTTAGGTGTCACGTTTGACTGCATGTTAGAAATATGGCCAAGTCAAAAGAATGGTCCAAAAAGTTAAGAGAAGATATCATCGCCCTTCACAAACAAGGAACAGGATACAAAAAGATAGCGACGGCACTAAATGTTCCTAGAGACACCGTTGGAAGCAAAGTTTGCAAGTTCAGAGTTATAGGAACAGTGGTTACACTACATGGACGGGGCAGAAAAAGGAAACTATCAACGACTGCAACCAGATTTCTGAGAAGGCAGGTTCAGAAAAACCCTTGAGTGACTGCAGAAGACCTGCAGCAAGACCTGGTGGCAACAGGCACTGAGGGTTCAGCTGCACAGTAAGGCTCGTACTAAACGCATGCCAGAACTCCAAGACGTACACCACTACTGACTCAAAACCACAGGAAAAGTCGGCTCAAATTTGCTCAAAATCATATAAATAAGCCAAAGAAGTTTTGGGATTCTGTTCTGTGGAGCGATGGAACTTTTCGGCCCTCTGGATCAGCGGTGTGTCTGGAGGAAGAAGAATGAAGCATATGCTGTAAAGAACACTCTGTCTGCAGTTCAGCATGTTGGGGCTCGTGATGTTCTGCGGCTGCTTTATATCCTCTGGCACTGGAAACCTGCAGTGTGTGGAAGGCAAGATGTATTTATTGAAGTATCAGGAAATCCAAGGAGAAAACGTCATGCCGTCAGTGAGGAAGCTGAAGCTTGGGCGTCATTGGACCTTCCAACAGGACAATGATCCCAGGGTTGGAAGTGACAGGACAATGATCCCTCCAACAGGACAATGATCCCTCCAACAGGACAATGATCCCAAGCATACCTCAAATTCCACCAAGGCTTGGTTGCAGAAGAAGTCCTGGAAGAGTCTACAGTGGCCTCACAGTCACCTGACTTGAACCCCATAGAAAATCTCTGGAGGGATTTGAAGAAGGCGGTTGCAGGACGCAAACCCAAGAGTATCACTGAACTGGAGGCCATTACTAATGAGGAATGGGTTAAGATTCCTCAGATATGCAGCCAGAAGCTGCTGTCTGGTTCTACATCTCGTTTGCAGCAGCTCATAACAGTATACGGGTACTCTACTAAATACTAAAGATGCTTGCCATGAAGGGGTTGAATCATTTTTAAAACTGCAGAAGTCATTAAATGTTGAAACCACTTGAAACATTTGTTGTGTTGAGCTATTTCAATTACTTTTGTTTGATTTGTTCATTGAAAGTCTGTACATTTTGTCAATAAACCTGATTTGCAATGGGGGTTGAATGATTTCAATTACAACTGTATATAAGATTCTAAGATTTGTTTTTATGTTTTTGAAAGAAGTCTTTGTTTACCAAGGTTGCATTTATTTGATCAAAGATACAGTAAAAACAGTAGTATTTTTAAACATTATTACAATTTAAAATAACTGTTGATAACACTTTTTTTACAATGTCCTTGTTATGTTACTTGTAGTTACTTACTGTAGTAATAACTATAAATTATGCATAATTACATGCAACTAACCTTAAACCAAACCCTAACCCTATAGTAAGTGCATGTAGTTAATTATTATTATTATTCAGTACTTAAATGTATAATTACACTGTAACAAGGACACCTTAAAATTAAGTGTAACCAGACTGTTTTGTATTTAATTATATTTTAAATGTAGTTTATTTCTGTGATCAAAGCTGAATTTTCAGCATCATTACTCCAGTCTTCAGTGTCACATGATCCTTCAGAAATCATTCTAATATGATGATTTGATGTTCAAGAAACATTTCTGATTATTATCAATATTGAAAACAGTTGTGTTGCTTCATATGTTTATGGAAACTGTGATACATATTTTTCAGGATTCTTTAATGAATAGAAAGGGGTCAAACACTGACCACCCACAACACAAGTGAAGCAAATCATGGTGACTATTTTGTATCAACTGTGTGTGTAAAGGTCTGGGCTTTAGTCTGTTGCCATAGTCAATGTGTGGGATGTTGCCGAAATGGCTTGGGCATCTTACAGCAGGATAAAGTTTCCTGTCACCTAGTACACACAGTTCCAGGTGTCGCCCTGGCCTCCAGATACCCCAGATCTCAGTCCAAATCAAGCATCAGTGGGATGTTGTGGTACAAAACGTCCCATCCATGGTCACTTCACCCAAAGTTCAGGACTTAAAGTGTCTGCCGCTAATGTTTTGGTGCCAGATAGATACCACAGGGCACCTTCAGGGGTGTCAAAGTGGTTTTGGCAGGTGCTCATAGTGTTTTTGCTCTGAACAGTTTTCCAGCTGTCTAAATAACCAAACTGTTTTTGGTGCTCAATAGATGAGTTGTATACAAGGTTGAGACCAGTTGGCGAGCAGGAGCGGCACGACCTGCTGTCGCTCAAACACGCTGACTGTGAGAGGCGGGGCTTGGCCTTTGACGAACAGCTGCACGCATGGGACATGCCCTACTACATGAACCAGGTGGAACGAGTGAAGTTCGCGGTGGATAAGGACAAACTGATCGAGTACTTCCCTCTGGAGGTGGTAACAGAGGGCCTGCTGAACATATATCAGGATCTGTTGGGTCTGGAGTTCCAGCAGGTGGAGAACGCACATGTGTGGCACGATAGCGTCAAACTGTACTCAGTACTGGACTCTGTTACTGGAGATGAAATTGGACAGTTTTACTTGGACTTGCATCCCAGGTAAACCATTCTAGACATTCTAGATCCATTATAATCCTTTATGTTTTGGATTGTCTAATTGGTCTTGGCTAACTAGTACATTTTCTTCGGTCAACAAGCTCCAGCAGAAACAATTTGTTCATAGACCAGCTCAACCAGCTTGGTTCTGCTAGTGAACAGAATAGCTATGCTAGTCCAGCAAAGTCAAGTGGTGCAACCAACATGCAAAAAAAATTAAAACAGGAAATTATATCATGGAGATGAGATCAAGGTCATCTCTTTTGCTGTAGTGTGTCAATAGGAAATATCAGTTAACATTCCCAAACATTCCTTTTGCCATTAATTGTAATAATCCAGTGAGATTTTTTTATGCAAAAGGAGTCTGACAGCAGCCGGTATGATCTGATCATCTCATCATCATTGAGTCTGTCTGTGATTACATGAAGAAACAGAAGAAAACTGAGACAAAAGTCAAGCTCAGGGACGAAGGAGCTCAGACGTTAAACGTAACTTTAATTGTAAAATAAACATAAACAACCAAGCAAAAAGAGCGGCAGCATCCGTGTACCATTTAAGCACAATAAAAACTGCAAGGTAAAATGTCCCGGGCTCTCGGCCCCACCCTGCTGTGTACCACATTAACGTTATAAAACTTTAATACATTAGCTGATTCATGAACATGAGTCCCGTCAGATTGCTTTCCATCGGCTGCAGAGGTGAAGACTACACTCCCATGATTCCATGCTCATTCACCACATCATAAAGCTACGCCTTTGTTATTGTTTTGAATAAGTGACCTCTAGCGGCGAAAATTACATATATTTTGCCTTTAAACTAAAATTGAAGTGAAAACTGAAAATATAAAACAAAAAGCGAATTCAAAATATTAATAAATACTATAATAGTACATAACAGGGTTTCTGTGGGTTCTTGATAAGTCTAAAATCCAATAATCAGAATTTTAGTCCTTAAAATGTTGCTTTAGGTCTTAACGTTATTTAATTGGCTTGGCAAGATAACGCAGAAGTGCGTTCCAAGAAACAGTTGTTGGGTCCCCGCCCTACACCCTTCATCATCTCTTCACAGTTCTCACTCTGGAGGGTTAGGGCATAGGGATGAGTCCTTCAGAATGAAACGCAGGGCCAATACAAATTTGGAAAATGGGTGAACAAAGCCATCGAATTATTTATTTTTTTCCTTTTAATGTTTAATGTTTTATTTGATATTTTGTTTTTTATTTTAGCCCATTTTTTACTGCTTAAACACAGTTCTGTGTAGTCATATTCAGTTGATTGTTCATGTTGAATGTGAATAGATACAATTTTGGACGTGAAAGGACATGAAATAAGTCTTAAATTGCATTCATAATGGTCTTAAAAAAAGTCTAACATTTAGCCTGTTGAAACCTGCAGAAACCCTGCATAAATAATACAAAAAATAACACTGAAACCAGCCTGGAAATTCATGCTGATCAAAACTAAACGAGGTTTGTTAACTTAAAGCACCCCAGTGCAGTTCTGAGGCTCTTAAGAGCATGCAGATGAAATCTGATGAATACTTCATGTGCTTCTCTGAGGAAATGGCTTATTGGCCGTGAATGTTATAACCTCCAGATGTATTGGTCTGTTTTACTCTTCAGGGAGGGCAAGTACGGCCATGCTGCATGCTTTGGGCTCCAGCCAGGATGTCTGCGGCCCGATGGGAATCGTAGGATACCTGTGGCCGCCATGGTGTCCAACTTCACAAAACCCACACGCAACTGGCCTTCCTTACTGCAGCACCATGAGGTGGAGACCTTCTTCCATGAGTTTGGACATGTCATGCATGAGCTCTGCTCCCGGGTACGTCAGTATTCTCAAACATAAAGATCGAGGGTCCGAATGTCTGAGACCACACTGAATGAAAATCTCAGATCAATAAGAAGTGTAACTGGTGGTACCAAATGTGCTTTTCTGTGTCAACCTGCATGTTCCAGACGCGCTATGCAGAGTTCAGTGGGACGCAGGTGGAGACTGATTTTGTGGAGGTGCCGTCTCAAATGCTGGAGAACTGGGTTTGGGAGAAAGAGCCTCTCAGGAGGATGTCGCGCCACTACAAAGATGGCAGCCCGATCCCAGACGACCTGCTGGATAAACTCATAGCATCTAGAGTGGCCAACACAGGTCAGATCTGACCCCACATTCACTACATCTATATAATCATCATCTGTATGTTCAAAAACATATGTTTGAACTTATTTTGAGGGAAGATTATTCAGAGAGAAGTAACATATATATATATATATATATATATATATATACAGACCCTTTCCAAAAAAAATTGAATATCATGGATAAGTTTATTTATTTCCAGAATTCCATTCAAAACGTTAAACTTCCATAGATTATAGATTCAGGGCCCACAACTTAAACGATTTCAAGTATTTAATTGTTTATTTGTACATAATTTGGGCTTCCAGCTCATAAAACCCACGAAAACAGGATTTTAAAAAATTAAGAATATTACATGAAATCACACAGTAATACCATGGTCATTGATCCAGGTTTTGGTTATTTTGGCAGCGTGGGCAGGTGCAAATCCTGCTGGAAAATGAAGTCAGCATCTCCATAAAGCTTGTCTGCTGAAGGAAGCATGAAGTGCTCTGGAAATGTCCTGGTAGACGTCTGCGTTGAGTGGACAGCACAGTGGACCAACACCAGCCGATGACATGGCTCCCCAAACCAACACAGACTGTGGAAACTTCACACTGGACTTCAAGCATCTTGTATTGTGTGCCTCTCCATTCTTCCTCCAGACTCTGGGACCTTGGTTTCCAAATGAGATGCAAAATTTGCTCTCATCAGAAAAGAGGACTTTGGTCCACTGTGCTTTATTAAATCCAGAGTCAACGCAGCCGTCTACCAGGACATTTCCAGAGCACTTCATGCTTCCTTCATTTTCCAGCAGGATTTGCACCTGCCCACACTGCCAAAATAACCAAAACCTGGTTCAATGACCATGGTATTACTGTGTGATTACTTTTCCATGATATTCAAATTTTTTGGAAAGGGTCTGTATATATATATGCCTAAAATTATCAAACAAATATGAACAAAATTATATTTTGCATAAAGTAAATGAAGCCTATTTTGGGAACATTAAGATTCCTTTTTTATTTTTTAATGGCCATGAAAGAGTGTTTTTTAAACTCTCACTGGTGATTCTCATTAGATTCACTGTTATGCAATGCTTTATTTATAATATTTTTATATTTTATTTATATAACAAACTATCTTTTTGTATTAAAATAATGAAAATTTGGGGAGAAGAGAAATGTGCTTGGATGTCACTAAAATGTCACTAAAATATTGCAGTGGTCTTAAAAATAGGATTTTTTTTTTTAATTAACTTAATTACTGGTGTCATAAGAGTTTGCGCACAAAAAGTATTCTCGTCGCTTGATAAACTTAAGGTTGAGCCACTGTAGTCACTTGGACTATTTTAACGATATCTTTAGTGCTCAGACTAACACCAAAGTACTCTAGTGTCTTAGTTATTGGCCATATTATAAAATATTTATTGATTTTGACATATTAGGTCATCCTTGCGTTCGATTAGTAATTGTAACTCGACACTTTGTTTAATAAAAATGACACTATTAACAGTTTACTGCTGAAACATTACTCTGATCTCACAGCTTTTCCTGTTACTTTAAATATCTTCTATACATATTTGTGGTAAAGGGGTAAACACACACACAAATTTTTTTTTTTTTTAAATATATATTAGTTTTTTCCATCTAAACCGGTCTCTGTCCGCAGGTCTGATGAACCTCAGGCAGATCGTTCTCAGTAAAGCTGACCAAACGCTCCACACTAAAGACAGAGCGGACACCGCAGCCGAGTTTGCCAAGCACAGCAAAGACATCCTGGGAATCCCAGCCACACCAGGTCATAAACACAGTCCCAACACGCTTATGACACCTCGTCTAATGAGCACATCAACACATCAATGACTATTCAGTGTTCAGCAGCTCGGTGTGAACACTCATTACACATGCAGAGAGCTTAGCCACCCGCAACAGAGCTCATTTGCATATGGGCGCTGCTTTTACATTCTTTTTCTACATAGACTTGTGCTAAACATGTGTTTTACTGTTGCGTTTGCGTCTCGCATCTTCTTGTGCATGATACGGCTAAAAACATGGCGATGACCCTGTTGATTAGAACGTCGCTCTGCGTCATACAGACTATATAAACTGATGACGTGTTTTATTTATATCAGATACACATTGTGTTAGTAACTATAAAGTTTACTCTATTCTTCTCCCACTTCACCGACCACTTACTTTCATGCATTTCGTGAGAAGTGGATGAATTGACGTGCTGTAAATCCGACAAATACAATTCTCTGAATTGCGGTGCAAAATACCACTACCACTATCATGCGTTATAGATCATCAAGCATGATCATTATAAATGTTTATAATAATAATAATAAGGTGATACGTTCTAAAATAACTCGCACTGGGCGTCAGCTATAATATTTTAAACTTACGTGTGAAAGGATTAAAGGGATAGTTCACTTTGAAATATATTTTTGGTATGTTTTAGCTTACCTCAAGGGCATCCAAGATGTAGGTGTCTTTTTTTCCGCAGTAGTTTCAATTTTGATATTTTTAGGTCAAACCGTTCTTGTCTGTCAGTCATATAATGCAGGTCGATGGTCATTATCTCAAAACACAAGCACAGAGTCCAAATTAAAACAATTCCCCGTCGTCCAAATTAAACAATTCCCCATCGTAAGTACACATTGATGGCCTAAGACACGAAACGAGTGGTTTGTGTGAGAAAACGAACAGTATTTATATCGTTTTTACCTCTTGAACTCAGACATGTCCGAGTGATCTGAGAGCGCGGGCGGGTATAGTTATATACACTAGATGTCGCCTTAAAGACATTCGTTCCAATGAACTGCCGTAGACAAGGCGACATCTAGTGTGTATATATCTATGCACCAGTCTGCGTACACGTCAGATCAGATCACTCGGACATGGCTGTGTTCAAGAGGTAAACACGATATAAATACTGTTCGTTTTCTCACACAAACCGCTCGTTTCGTGTCTTAGGCCATCAATGTGTACTTACGATGGGGAATTGTTTAATTTGGACGACGGGGAATTGTTTTAATTTGGACTTCTCTGTGCATGCTCTTTGAGACAGTGACCATAGACCTGCATTATATGACTGACAGACAAGAACGGTTTGACCTAAAAATATCAAAATTGAAACTACTGCGGAAAAAAAGACACCTACATCTTGGATGCCCTTGAGGTAAGCTAAAACATACCAAAAATTAATTTCAAAGTGAACTATCCCTTTAAATTGATTTAGAAATTGTTAAATTGGTAATTATATCACTCAGCAAACGTCTCTAGACCCGTTTTTACTCTGCCTGGTGTCTCACGTTTTAAAAGGAAACATGCGTTCTGTGTGAACAGCCACAGAATGTGTTTATTTTTCATTTTTTTATCCACTACATGGCTTTTTCATAGTTTTTCTTTGTAAACATGACACAGCATTTAAGAAAGCACAAATGCAGGAACTGAAATGAATTGCCCCTTAAAGGTACAGAAGTCCAATCTGGAGGTTTAATTGTAAAAGTCTAGACGGGCATGTTTGACTGTTGCACTCTTGTCTTTTGCAGCATCTCACACACGACATGGTGTTCTGCAAACACAATGCTGAAGTTAAAAGAAGTTTTAAACTTTTAAAGAAACATCTCTAGTTTTTTTCATTTCTCTGCCATACTGGATAATAACTGATTAATAATAATCTGGATTACATAATCAGATTCCAGAAACTAAGTACATGTAATTGGATTACATTACATTTTAAGATACTCATAATCATACTACAGTTTTATTTTTTATTGATTACATATTTACATAATGTTAGTAAATTATTCATAATTTATTGATTCTCCCCAATTCTTCTTTTTTATTTTCTTAATTTTCCTGTCTAAAAAAGCCCATCACTTATATATGATATGTTTGAAAAGTCTTCTAGACTTGTGGAATTGCACACAAAGCCACTAGTCGTGTGGCAGCAGCTATATGTAAAACATTAAGTACATACATTAACCATGTATTACTGTCTTTGGGAGGTTTTTGTCTTGCAAACTCATTAAAATGCACAAATTCATGTCATTTCATAAGTTATTTATTATATTGGGTTGACTAAAATGACAAGAAAAAACAATAAACTTCAAGGTTTACAATTAATTCAGTGAGATTAATGTACGGTAATAAATGATGTAGTAAACTACAATCAAATCTGCATATAATCATATTAAAATTTTATTTAAAATCGAGAATTGATTTTTAATCGAATCATGACCTCAAGAATCGATTTAAATCGAATGATTCCCACCCCTAATGTATTTATTTAGAAGATGTTATGATATTTTGCTCTTTCAAAGCAAAAGACCTGGAGCCTCTTAAGCATTATCTTCATATTTCTGTGTGTTCTTCTGCAGGCACAAACATGACGGCCAGCTTCAGTCATCTAGCCGGAGGATACGACGGTCAGTACTACAGCTACCTGTGGAGTGAAGTCTACTCCATGGACATCTTCTTCACTCGCTTCAAGAAGGAGGGCATCTTGAATCCAAAGGTTTCGCTCTTGTTATTCTAGCTTTCCATTGGTCAGAGTGAATTGAGAAAACATGTGACTGATGTTTAGATTGTCTCATCATGGCACAGCACATTTTAATAGAGAACTGAGTCATTAAAGCAGTTGATGGTTACCACATGACTGATGTGCCAGCATTTCCACATTCATATGTCCATTTAGGGCATGTAGCAGACTCTTATCAAGAGTGACGCACACGTGAGTTCATTGTCAAACTGCTGTCGAGGGATTATCTGCCACGAAGAGATCAATATTATTTATAATAATAGATACCTCAGGAATACTAGCTGAGAATAGATTGTTCATACAGTTGTTGTGTAAATGAGTGAGTGTTGTGTCATAGTTAGTCATAGTATTGTTGAAGGATGAGTCTATGGAAGATTATTTGTAGAGCGCTTTCACAATGTGTGTTTTTCAGCAGCTTTACAGACGGTGCTTGTTTCAATGCCATAGTTTAGATTAGATTAGACTAGTGAAATTCCTGTGTATTAATGACACCATCTGGTCATTAATGTAATCATATGTTTTGATTATGTTTTAGTTTGATAACTGTGTTCGTGTGTGTGTGTGTGTGTGTGTGTTGACATGCAGGTGGGCCGGGAATACAGGCGCGTGGTCCTGGAAACGGGAGGTTCAGTGGATGGCATGGATATGCTGAAAGCGTTCCTGGGTCGTGAACCATGCCAGGATGCGTTTTTCCAGTGTAAAGGACTCGCCCAAACAATTACAGAACAAAACTCTCATTGACGTCGGACTGTGAACTACAGGAAAGCAACTTTTCTGAATATATAGAGATCCAATGACACATGCATCCTTAGTTTTCATTGTAATAGTAGTGATATACAGAATATAATATTATGTATACATTTTAAGTTGTATTTCCTGCTGGTGTTTTGTTTCATTTATAATCAATTACACATTTAAATGAAGGTAGCTATTAGCTTTTATGCAAACTGAGTCATGCATGAAGAGTCTTCAAGGTCTGTGCAGTCTCAAATGATTTTTCGTGGGGAAATAATAAATACAAAATTAGGTTAACTTCAAAGCTTACTTCAAAGAGATATTGCCAAAGTTAAGTGAATTCACATTGTAAAGTGCAAAATATAAATCTGTATTTCCATGATGAATAATGTATTTGCAATATAAGCATCATAACATTATGTAAATAAGTATGTAAATACAGTACTATGATGCTGCACACGTTAATATAAACCAGACATAATTATAATGCCTCGTTTTATGCCGTATCCACAAAGAGTCCTTGGCCTGAAAAGTCGAAGCCCCCCGTCATTGAAGATTTAAAGTGACAGTGACACCAGTGAACACTAGAGGGAGACAGACACCAACCGACAGCACTCTGAACGAGCCAGTGTTGAATAAAACCGTTTTAGACATTTAATATCAGTGTTTCACTATTTTATCACTATTACAGAAAATATGAACTAGAGACTAAATACCACTACTTTTCTGGTATATTGCCATTAAAAAAAAAGAAAAAAAATTACGAGCACTTTGTAAGACATTTTTACCACTGGCCCTCGTAGAGTTAAAGCCATGATAAAAACCAAAACTCACACGTTTTTCATGACGAGCACTCGTCTGTTGTAAAATTATAACGCAACACAAACCAGCCAACCTTGCGAGGGAAACTGATCCGAGGCTCTTCCTCCCGTTGCCTTCAATTGGGAGAAACTGATTCGTTACCGGGAACTCACATTTTCCATTGGATTAAACTGTACGCCTATCAGCTCTGTGTTGATGGGGTTCGACGGAGGCCCCCACCAGCTTTAGCAGCGGCGCTGAGAAGTACGATTCATTTTAGCGAGTCGGTTCGTTCGAACGATTCATTCCAACAAGCTGGTTTCCATGAAATTCACTGATTCGTTGAATTTATCACATTCACTTTTCCCCCCAAAATACTCACGCGACAATTATAAGTGTTCGCTTTTGTAGTAAAATAAATATTACGATATTACTGTGTCTATGATTTTAAATAATCAGTTAAATAAGTTTTAATTAATTTAACTAGTGGGTTCGTTCGTTCGAACGATTCGTTTGAGTCCCAACAAACCGGTTTTCATTTGATTCAATGATTCGTTCGATGTATCACACACTTTTCCCAGAAATCCCCACACGACTATTTAAGGGTTCGCTTTTGTAGTAAAATAAATATTACAATTTCATTGTGTCTATAATTTTTATCAAACATTTTAACAATACATATTATTTATGAGATGAGAATAGGAAAGTCCACACACAGCTATAACGATTACTAAAGCATTCTGATTTTTCCAGTCGAATGATATCCAGAATCGGGTCGATCGAATCATTGAAAAGACCGGTTCATAAGAACCGATTCGCTGGTGAATCGAACATCCCCATTAGCACAACTGTAGTGCAGAGTGCAGATTATCCAGCGCTGCTTCACTGCTCCATCACTTCAATGACTGCTTCTCCGCGCCTCAATGTAAACCAATTATCCCGGCGACCCTTTTGGTCGCTCTTTTTATTATAAGGACACTTTTTTGTAATTTCATCGTCTCGTCGAACCGTTTTCTTTTGTATCCGCAAGAAAACTTCGAGGCAGCTGTGGGCAACTTTCCGCGTCGCGCGCAGAGGTGAAGAATGCATTAGCAGAGCTCGCGCAGCTAGCAGCAGCTTTCTTCGGCTTTCCTGCATCAAGCGCTGTGTTTCCTGGGGGTTTGTAATGTTTTTCCGTGTCTCCAGTCGTGAACTAACCTTCATGGATTAGCTGGATGAGTTCTATCCCTCGTAAATGAAAGGAAAATAACGAAAAGATTCAGTTTAAGGTGAGTACCAGACATTTTATTTGTCCTTCAGCGTCTCGCCTCAGTGTTTTCTGTCTTCCTCACTGTTAGCCAGATAATGCTAAGAACGGCGAGGGACGCTAATTTGTTCTCTAGTTCGCACTGCGTGTGAAACCCAGTGTTTTTCTGTGGCATTACATGACTCAGGCTTTGTTTTTGTTGTTTACATATTCATAAACCAGCGGGTTTTCACAATGTAACGTTAGCGAATTAAGTATCATGACTGTGACTAGATGTGAGTATGTGTACTGTGTTTAGGCAGCTGTATAACCATGATGTATGTGTCACAAAACATCACATTTTAATAGGCTTAATGTTTTCGAATGGGCATAAAATGACTTATTTGAACAATATCGACACATAAATGAGGTTCAGGTGCAGTAGCGTTAACGTTACATTAACCACCGTCTCTCATACACATCCTGTTTTCTAGTCTGTCTCCTGTTGAAAGGACAGTGTGGTTTACGAGGCATATCTGCTGCAATCTCTCGTTTATTGAGTTTAATGAGTAATATACCGTCATTGTGCCATCACGCAGATAGATTAACGTTTCATGCCTTTGTTTCACAATCACTTCCTGCTCTGAACAGGTTCTGTAGGTGAAAGCAGGGTTTGTGTTGATACCTGATGATAACTGTGAGCAGATCCTTTCACTAAGTGATCAGATTAGTTTGTCAGTGTTGTTAAAGGCTTTGAGAGTGCAATGATCGGAATCAGTCCTGATACTCGAGTTCCGCAATGATCGCAAACGCCTGGCAGTCTTGATCGGTCTGATGTGGGTTCAACTCTCGGTTTAGGCCCCATTCAAACTCATGATAGAGGAATGAATGGGTGTATTTCATCCTCTGTCATGGGATTGTGAGAAATGCGATCAGAATGGACCCAGAGGGAAATGTCATTACTTGGATGTTTCTCTCTCACAGTTTTAATTTTTCATCGACGTATCAAGTTTCCTTGTAAAAAATAATTTGGAGAAATAGAAACAGTTAGTCACAGAGAAATCAAAATAAACAGTTCTCATTTTTGCATGAAATATTGCAGTATGTATTCTAAATTATTTATCCGTGCACATCATTTTATTTTTAAATGCATGTGCCCTCTTTGACATCTCTTCTCTGGTGACGTGTTTACTGGCGAGAGGGCGGAGCAACCTGTCACTCACATGAGATCCACCAATAGCAAACCACAATCAATTCCCCACGGACAAAATGAAGTCCCGCCCTACATTTGTCCTTGTTCCAGAAGCCGTTTCTCTCGGATACACGGGACAATAGGGAAGAAAAGACTGGCGCAACTGTTTCATGACGACTTTTGAGATAATGGTTGACATACTTTAATTGTGTGGCCACATTTATTACATTGTTTATTGATTAGCGTAATCTCAATTGGAATTGGCATGAAGAGTTTTACCTGGGAGACTTCCATGTGCAAATGTTGTGTTGAGTTCAAGTTTGTTGAACTTTCACGTGCAAATTCGCATCATTAACCAAAATAGCAAACCTCTCGGTTGGACAGCGACATCTGTGTGGCCGCAGAGTCATAACATGGCGACAAAGCACTTGTTTCTGTTCTGCGGCGTCACAACAGCGTATCATTTGATTGCCTTTTTAAGTGTTGAAGTTTGAAAACAAGTGATTTTATACCGTTCAAGTGCAGTAAGCAGCGAATGTCTTCAAGCAATGCAGAGGATTAAGTAGGCTAGCCGTTTATTTCGAAACATAATTAGCCAAGGGTCCAAAAAACAAGTGATTTTATGAACATAAGAACTACAATAAAGATAACATAGAATAAACAAGTAATAAGATCCTGGTGGATGATTGATGATCTTCCAGTGATGTTTCAGCTGTAGCTCCTACTCTATGCCGCACGGTAATTCAAGACCTGTCAATCTGAGCGATCGATCCAATCCAAGCGCACTTCAGCTGTTAAGACAATGTCTGATTGGTCCCTGCCCACTATTCCCACTCACCACAGCCGAGATCCCGTTTCCATTGCAAGACGTTGGAAAACCCTGCGTCATGATTGTGATGCGATCAGTTCCCGAAAAGGCCTATAGCTTCAGCCAAGCAGCATGTCTTGATCTATGGTCTCATGTTTTGTTTGGGCCTGTTAAGACCAGCTGCTCTAAATAAAGATATGTGATCTACTATGGTTTACTAATGTTGTACGAAGTTACAAACAAAAACATGGTGCAAAAGCGTCATGCCTTTACTGTTTAGTTTGGTCTCTAACTGAAATAAATAAGCTTGTTGTATTCTGCTAGTTGAGACCTTTTCAACGATATATGACAAGTCCATCTGTGATTTTACAATCACATTTTCATGTAAAGCAGTTATTTTTTCCACACTGTGAAAATAAAGCACTTTTAATATATCAACACATTTAAAGCACTTGTTAAGTGATGGTCATATTCCCTATATTCACTGTAAAGACAAGCTTCTAAGCTTTAAAACGACACCTATTTTGTTGGTTAAGCAAGTGTTTAAGTAACGTTAACTTAATTGATCGTTAATTTGAACAACAATCAATTATAGGAATTCATGTAAATGGACATGCCCACTTCGGATGTTTATTTTGTTGTCATTATTCCTGTATCGTTCATCGTAGTTTCACATCTTGACAAATCTGTGCATAATTTGAGAAACGGCTCTTCTGAAACTCTAGAGGAGACATTCGGGGTTCCCATGATCACCGAAAACCAAAAGATTTGAGGGAATTTTAAAATTGTGATTTCCAGAAAAGCTTGCACGTTTTATATATAGTTATCTAATTCTAAAATAAAAATATTAATTAAAAGGATTTTTCCCCTTACATTATTCTTTATAAATTTTACTCTTTGAGAGTGAGAGAATCTCTTTAACATTTATTTTGAAATACTTGTCCAGTTATTGCAAATGACGGTAAAAAATAATGAAAAATGTGGGAACCTGCAAAGATTTCTCAGGAGAGAGCAAAGGTACCCTCCATTTACTGTCATTGCTTGTGAGGAGAAACGCTCCTTTGTGGTTTTGGGTTCCTATGGGCCTTAGCATTGATTTCACCCAGGATATCAACAGGGTTCTCTGCGGATCGTTCTAGCAGGTGATAAATGAAGCTAATGGGATAAGATGGCTTGAGGGAGATTATTGCCACTTGCTCGGCTCATCTCCCTCATGGCTAATCCCTATTTTCTGCGTCCAGCAACAAACAGATTGGAACGAATCCGGCAAGTGTGAACTTTAATCAGGAAAGATTCTGCTGAGGGTTTGTCTGTAGGTTACGCCAGATTGTTTTGAGCATTTCAATGAATGAATGAGTCACAAGGATGCAGTAATGTAACAGGCCTGAGCTGTTCTTTTATTATGGGTTGTGATTTCTTAAAGCCGTTTGGTCTGCTGGGTGCTTCGTCAGGAGCTCCAGTGCAGGTGTTTTAGAAATGCAAACAGAAGAATTCTCTCGTCTAAATAAAGAGTAACAAATGTGCACCTCAGATGGTTTTGTATTCAAGGAAGAGATATTGTGCAACGGAGTAAAGGTTATGTGTTCAGTTTAATATAAAATCTGAATGTAACTTCATTTAGAAAAATATTCACATCTTGTGCTGCATGTGTGTTTGATCCCGGGATCAATCCCAGGACGTGTTTGCGTTCAGCAGGAGGCACTCTAGAAATTAGCTTATATGGCAATTTTCTGGGATCAACACTCTGTGTGAAAGGGGTATATGTTTATAGTTGCATAATGCACGTTTTTTGCATACTTTTCTTTGTACGCAGTTTATAGGCAACTGCACCGTAAGCGTCAGTATGTGAGTATTTCATTCTGAACAAAAGTGCTTTTTCCTGTTTAAGTAGCAGCTATTTGCTTCTGATGGACAAGAGCTTCTGTTGAAACAAGCCACTATAAAGCAGAACCTGAGATGCTCTCATTCAAAATATTATAATGAAGGTGTGGATGTCTTTGTCTCATGCATCTGAGGCCCAAACCGAACCACAGAGCCAGTGAATTCAGCCAGGCCGTTGCCAGCACACACTGATTGCTTCACACTGATGCTCTTCAAATGCCTTAGAATGATTTAAATACATGTATAATAACAGCGAGGCAATAATTATGGTTCAAATAAAGAAGCAAAAACAAGTAGCCTAATCATATGGTTTTATAGAACACTGTTAAAATACATAATATAATACATATTAACAATCATCCTTATGTATTATAACAAATGCCTGCCTATGGCTTAGTGTTGTTACTCTACAGCAGATCAAATCCTGGTTAAATATTGACCAAACAGCATTTATTTCAAATGTTCTCTTAGCTAATCTTTAATATTTGGCCACTTCTTTGATAGAAATGCTACAGCCACTGTAATTTCTTGAACAAGGACATCAAAACATGCAAACTCAGAGCCAGCGTTTAAACTTTTTTCAATTTGCGATGAACAGTTTGCCTATTTCAAGAGATATTGATGTATTCTCCTGTGTTGGCGTGGGTTTATAGGCTACATGATTTATCTTACAAATCTGATGAAATGGAGCACATTGTGTTCCTAGATGAATGTTATAGCAACTCAAACTCGCAGCATATGCAGAGACTGAGTTTGAGACGCTTCATAAATGATAACAGTTCATGTGGAGCCGCTCTGAGACGAACAAAACCTACACGCATGTAAATAAGTATTGAACACACTGGGCAGATGTTTGTTTAATTGAATCGTAGCATCAGAATAGCACTATGGTATGGTATGGTTCACCGCGCTGCTACAGCTTGAGGCGGTCTACACTGGAGAAACGAAGCGACCATTGCAAATCCATTTCTTCTTTGTGTTAAAGTTACGTTGAAGTACGTCAGAAATAAACAGGGCATCAGTTTACTGTCAGGTTTCTGTCGTGTCACGCCGAGCTGCGTCTAGTGTAGACAGCATCACTGATTATAATGGGTTCTGTGTGCCTTTGTCGCGTTGTGCCGTGCCGCTTGGGTCTGGTGTAACATGGTGTTAGGCAACTCATTTGCAAAAGCTTTGTGAATCGGTTCAATCGAATCATTTAAATTACCGGTTCAAAAGAATCGTTTGTGGTCTGAAAACAAAAAAGATGTATTTCCATTTCCTTAGTAAGGTTGTTGAGCTCAATAGATTCAGATGAAATGACAAAGATGACAATGGAAAATAACGCGCTCGAGTCAGACTCATTCTCTTCACGCCAAACTGCACAATTAGAGATTTATTGTGTTCCACGTAACCCGTCTTTTCCTCTTCAAAATATGTGTGCTTCTACAGAGAAAATATTTACACTGATACATTCTAGATATGCTCCATTGTGTGTGTGTGTGTGTGTGAGTGTGTGTGTGTGTGAGAGACAGAGATACAGTACGTGTCAGTGCTATGGAATGTTTCCATTAAAACCAGGAGAATGCGGGAGTGTTTCTGCTCAGTCCCTCACGGCACCGTAGACTTTGTTCCCACACTGTGATTGCTCTGCTCTCTATATTGCGCATCCCATTTACGTCCTAAATGGCTCCGACCTCTCATGTAGAACGAGTTGCCATCAGGCTATTGAGTAAACATTTCAAATAGCTTTCACCAAGAGCTTGTTATGATCAACACTGTGGACATGGTTTCATTCTGCTGCAATGGTTACTTCTGAGAAGTACTTCTATGATGTGTTGCAGTAAGACTGGATATACAGGTTTCAGATCATGAAAATGAAAATCTGTTATCTAGCGTTTAGTTACTAAAGATAACAGGTGGTTGTTGTTGTAAAGGTTGAATCCCTCTAAAACATAACACATTTTTGCATAAAGAAAATGAATCCTTTTTTAATATTTGTAAGCAGTCTTTTGGGGTATGTAATATGTCCTATGTTTTTCTTAAAGGTCTGCTGAGATTCACCTATTAGCACCTATCTTCAGTCACCGTATGATAGTCCTCGTGCGAGCTGGGTCCCCATCCTAACATTTAAGGCATCTATATGGTTTCCTGTATAAAGACCCAGTTTATGTGATATGCAAAGCCAAAATGTGCAGCCAAACTGATTTCCATATCTCCATCTCTTCGGGCCATTGTCATGCACAACTGTACTGGGTGAACAAACACACAAGATGATCAGACACCCTGAAAGATTGACCGTTGAGTGCCTGACACAACTACAGGCACATGCTGTGTTTGCCTTCAGTGGATTGTAATGCCTTTAAGACATGATGCTTCTCTGCTTGCCTGTAGAGCTGAGCTTTCTGTTCAGGGGATGTTGCTCGTATCATTATAAGTCATGGCCTACTATTCTCCTACACTGTTGACTGCTTACGATGTGTTGGCCAACCATTTGCGTTTGCACACTTGTAAGTATGTTTTCTGGCCTTGGTTAACTCCCACTTTGTAGGGAAAGCCCTATTCGCACTGGATTAGTATTATCTGGGGACCTCGTGTGATTTAGAAATTTACCCCGGCACATCTGAATTTCATGTGGCACATTCCCATAGGATATGCCTGTGATTTTACTCGAATTTACAGACTTATCTCCCGGATATGATGTCAATAGGCTATTGCTTGGAAATGTCTTGTCGTTATTAGGCTATAGGTCTAGCTGTATAATCATAAACAGAAGAATGTTCTTTACCTCATGCTGCTGCTATACATGTCATCCATCACCATCTAATCATGGTTTTCAGCTTTCTCTTTCTGCAAATTGTATGGTGTATAGCGATATGACCCAGCACCCAAAATACTATCAAAGCACTCCAACGCAGCCTCCGTTCTTCACGAAAGATGGATAAAAAGCGCACAGGAAACAAAAACCTTGAAAAAATTAAATACGACCCCTCCAAATCCTAGAGATGCCGATTCACACGGGACTAATATCATCACAGGACCTCGGTGTTCGGCGAAATGTGGTAAGTCATTTGCGGGGGGATTTTTACTGAACAAAATCACAGACATGGCCGATTCACACGGGATTAAGATCACAGACAACCTCTGCAGTTATTACAAATGACTAGAGGTCACCTGGTAATACTAATCCAGTGCGAATAGGGCTTTTCAGTGTATTTTAGATGCCCTGATCTGGAGCATTGTGTTAAAGCCATAGTAAGGCGCGTGTGTGTGTGTGTGTGTGTGTGTGGTACATGCACAGATTTCAGGCAGATGTTGTTTTGGCTGGTGCTTAGAAACAGTTTCACACAAAACATATCATTATTAAATCAGAGGAGGGCAGAAAGAAATTGCCAGATGTATAATGTTTAGGTCAGATGTGTAATTTGTATTCATCAATATTGTTTGGAGTCGCGAGCGTGATTTCTGTTTGCACCTCGGTGTGTACATTTGTCATTGGCACTGAGGAGGTTTGATGAGGTCAGCTGTGGACATGGCTAATGATGTGCGTGTGCTGATGACTGTGTGTGTGTGTGTGTGTGTGTGTGTGTGTGTGTGTGTGTGTGTGTGTGTGTGTGTGTGTGTCTAAATGGAACATTATAAAACGCTAACATAGATCTTTCCCATGGATTCTCTGATCTCTTTTTAAATGGTTTATCCAAATAAGAAAATTGTCAATTTCTCACTCTCTTGTTCTTTCAATTCCACACATGATGTTTTCTTCCACACAATTTCCTCCTTTTTCATTTATTTAAAGTGGGGACAGATGCTGTTTAAACCAGAACTAGTCGATTACATGTGCTCTGTAATCATGTCTTCTGAAGTCAAACGAGAGCTGTGTGTGACAAACAGGCCTAAATCGTCATCATAAATCATAAATGAATGATCCTTCAGAAATCCTTCTAATATGATGATTTGATGCTCAAGAAACATTTCTGATTATTATCAATGTCGAGTTCAAAAGAAAACAAGGAAGTGAGATTTGAGAGATGCATCAGAGAGGAAGATTTTCAGTAGATAATGATTAAAGTTTTGTGTCAGGAAGAGGATAAAATTAGCATAAGGCAATTATATACAGAAGATTTGAAATATAGTGTTTGTGTCCTTTAATTTGTGTTCATTTCTGGAGCTTGACTGCATACATACATTGAATAAAAAAAAGAGCAGCTGGGACATTCTGTGAAACCTCTGTTGTTGTTGATGTGAAGGAGAGTAAATGATGGCAATTAAAATTTTTGGATAAACTTGCTTAAATTCTGAAAGCTTGAATGAAGCTCTTGCTTGTAAACAGTTATTTTTAGATCACCATGTTGCCAAATGTCCTCCTTTTTGAGCTAGTCATGTTTCGGTGTTTTATCGTTATTGTTTTGTGAAAAGCAACTGTATGGAAGCAATTTTTAGAAGCAAAAATAAGCCCATTTTGCTTATATGTTTGTTTATATTGTGGGAGGCCTGTAGCATTTACTGGGTGACCTCAGTGTGTGTAACATTTGACATTTGAGTCCGTCCGGCAAATCTCACATCTGTGCCGACAGCTTTCCTCCGTTGATACGACACTGTGCTTCTGTGACCCACTTACCTCAGCATCTGCCTCTCTTTTCCCCACCGCACCACTGTTTCAGCATCACACTCAAATCCTGCTTATCAGCCCCTTTCATCGCCATACAACACAAGCAAATAAACGCTCATGTGACAATCTCACTTTTATGACCGTAAGCCTGGATTTAAGACTGTGCACAACAGGAGTTCGCCTCTGTAATGAAAGGGTTTTGTGGTTTATGCACACGTTGAAAACACACGTTGAAGTTTGCTAGGTTCCGGCTGAAAGGCGGATGGGGACGTCTCAAGGTTTATGTCTTTATCTCTTTATCTCGCACGTATATGTGGGTCAGTGACGTGATGCTCATTTGGTAAAGACATTCGCAAAATCAGGTGAAACGGGAAAGCCACGTTTCCGCAACGGTAATCATGTGGCGGTGTCCCATGCAGGAGTATGTGTGCGTACAGACAGTAAATCTTTGAGGCCGATAAAAAGGACCCGGGAGGAACTAGAGCAGAAGTAAGTGACTGTCAGACAGACCAATCGCTGCAGCTTCAGCCCTTCCTCCTCCACAGCTGCGGTTCCTCAAGCACCAGGGAGACGCTTATATGATGCATATATGTGTCATACATCACACACTGTGTTTAGGCAGTGCCTGCAGAACGCTGCACAAGACTCTTTTGTTTCCCTCTGAAGTTTCACTCAGGCCAAATTGTGCTGTTTAATTCAGAATTTGCATAGTGACAAATTTTAGTTGCATCATTTCCTGTTTCACACACGCACAGTCGCTGTGCCAGTCAGCTGTGAGGGTTCATATGTTCTGCATGTGGCGCTTCATAATCGGAATGAAAATTCGATGAGTGGTTCGACGTTATTTCACAAATTATAACGTGCATATGGCTGTATATTTACAAAATATTTCAGTTGTGTGTCTAAAGACAATATGAAGATATTTAAACTAAAAAACAGATCAAAGATGGATGAGAAGAAATAAAGGTTTTTGACTTGAAGCGTGTCCAAATTTCAAATCATGTGGTTCATTTAGTAAAGAATAAGTTCAGGAAAATTGTGTACTATTCAGCTGTCGTGAATGACTTTTATGAAGTCTTCAGTTCAGTGAAAATGATTGCAGTGTTTGAGTGATTTGTTTGCATTGCCATTGATCAGCTTTTGGATCAATGTAAATTTGGAAATGAAGTGCAATCACAGTCCGTATTGTACAGTGGTGTCCATTATCACAGGTTCAGATTGCATTGGTGAAAAATGAGCTTGTTGGTAGATTGTTTTCTCTTCGGTCAGCGTTTGCATCTTCAGCGACGGGTTGTATTTCCAGGGTGAGAGAAATGGCACATCTACAGTTCTGCTTTTCGGCTACGCTATAACTCCTTAAGGAACATCAGACATTTCCTTGCAGAACCAGAACCCGCCTGTCCATTCAGCCGACGTTTCTCATGACCCATCCAGCCAGTAGACTCTTGGAAAACAAGTGCTTGGCCACAACAGCAGCTCGTGTCCCCGGAGCACTCTCAGTTCGCTATCCTCTGATGGAGACACGAGACATTACAAAGCAGAAATGAAGCCAGAGCGCAGAGACGCGGTCTCCAGTCGAGCGGTCGTTCCCAGGCCCGGAGCCGCAGGGCTGCCTTGAACTCTGCCCTCTCAGGGCTAATTAAAACCACTTCTCTGGACCTCAGACATCACGAATAACCACTTCAGTTAACTTCGCTTTTTACTGCCCTCAAGTATTTTGGATCAATGACGATGTCTGTGGACAAGACAATGACAGCTATAAGTAATGCAACAACACATGCCTCACTTTTCCTCAAGATCTGGCCTGAGTAATGCTGTGAATATGAGCAGCGGTGAAACGTGACGAATCCAGACCACAGCTAATGCTCTCGTGTGTTTGCAGCGTAGATGCAGTGTGAAGGATGTGTGCGATTCAGATATGCTTATTTCCTAATAAGGAATGGAGAGTGCTGGTTTTAGTCGAGTTATTGAAGATGTGAACTGGTGATTATATTGTCCAGGTCGATTTAACAGTTGATTTGAGCTCTTTTAGATTTATATTGTTAAAGTCAGCATGAAATGTAAATTCATGCTCTCTTTTTTTCTGTTATTGATTATTATTGTGAACGATTCATCAATGCACGTTTGTTTCTTCTTTTTTTTAACTCATAATTTTAAGCAAAAAAGCTGTTTTACAAGAATTTTACGACACGAGTGAAGCACAAAGCTTTGTTTACAAAAGAAATAACAGGTTAGCGATTTAATGTTTCATTGCAACCATGGATTCATGCCGTAAGAGAAAGGTAAATAAGCCCTTAAATTTAAGCCGTTCTTATGTATTGTGTTTTGTAATCTGGTCACCCGATTTTCCATGAATGCAACAATATGTCATGAGTTATTCCACTGGACATGGAGTCTCTTGTTTCTTTTCACAAAACTTCACTCTTGTCTCACCCATTTTCCCTGGGAATTATAAAAGTTTTTTCCTTTCAAGGCGAGACACGACACGGCAAAAACATCGGGGTTTTTTTTACTGGTCAATTTTGAGATTTGTCTTCAATAGCATGTCTTCTTTCAGACTTGTGTTGGAAAAAATTCTGAAATACACATTTAGGTCTTTATTTTACTACACTTTGTTCGCATCTGTAGATTTCTCATAAATTCAACAAAAGTTTGCGTTCTTAATCCTCCCGCTGCTCCGCGATCTCTGTCTGCTCCCTGTCATCACACACACGGCTGGATAGCTCTCTCTCTCCTGTACAATCCTGTCGGATCCAAATATGGTCATTTCCTTTTTATCAGCAAACAATCGTGAAAGTAAAAGGACTGAATGCGCAATCTCATTGGCTGATGATAAATCTTTAAAGCCCGTTTTCTCAAAATGACCTTTCTCTCATACTCCAAGTCCGAAATCTCCACTTCAGTAGCACCGATATACACCAAACTCTCCAGTCTTGTACCTAGTTATATTATGAAGACATTTACAGAGGGATTTGTAAATATATTATTCCTAGCCTGATTTATATAACATTTTATTCCAAAAAACATGGCGCAATTTTTTTTTTAATGCTATTGACAGTATTTTCTGATTTACAGGATAATAAAAGTAGATATCCATAAATCCCTCTGTAATTTTTTTCCCATCTAATATGTGAACACAATGAAAAAATAATTTTTAACCTGGCTTTATCCAATACTCAGATTTCGTTTTTTTAAATATATGCAAAATAGCGCATATTTAATTAGATATTGCCTAATTTGCATATTTAAACATTCAATTATAGAAAACTTGTAATACATTTTTTTTCTCATCTTAATGTAGGTAATCAACTGGGAAAGTTTCATGGTGATATCTGCTAGTTAAAAATGTTACCCTATTCACCTGTAGTGTCTCGCCTTAATTACTATATTCACTTCCTTTGCTGTGGTAAAGTAGGAAATCGCAGTAGGACAGATACCTTTTTACTTTCACATTAAATTCTGTCTGCACTTGTTGGTAATGCATGTCAAGCTTATTCGAATAGCAAACATTTTACACACGCCAGTAATTTAGTTTAGCTTTCTCTGGCAGCGCAACATCAAAAATAGCCTGAATGTGTCATTAACATAAGAGAAACAAGTGTTAAACAAAAAAGAAAAGGAAAACAGAAAGAAGGTGAAGGGAGAGACTTGTTATCAATTAATAAGGAAGTGATTGTAGAGTATTAACCAGTATTATATTTCATTTGTTTTTAACAGCAAAAATGCTTTGTGTGTGAACTGGCCCTAACAGAGGATGTGCCACACATGAGTTCACTGGTCATTCACCGAGACACAGCTCAGTGGAGCAAAAAAAGGTCTAGAAACGTAACGTTGAGCTTACTTTAAGTTGAGCGCCACATTTTTAGTATGCCGTGTGATCCGCGAGACGCTGCAGGAGACGCGAGACGCGAGCACAACTGTTGAAGAAGTCCGTCCAGCGCGTTTACATTGAAAAACCATGGAAAAGTAGAGCAGAGAATGGAAAAACGCGCTCTGTGTGAAAAACCCCTTAGAATTCCTGATTCCAGAGAAAACATCCACGACTGCAGAAAGACACACATTTAAACACACACACACACGTGCCTCTTTGATCAAGCGCTGTGAAGCCTCATATAATGCTCTGCGGGACGTCTTTGATTTCTGATTAGCTTATTGCAGTAGTAGTGTTGCCATCCGCTATTGGATTCAATGTAACGCACAACATTAATGCAACTATAACTGTCTGAGATCTAATAGAGAATGTTTCAATTCATTTATTGTTTAATGAACCCAACAAACACGTTCCACTGTAGCTGATGTCTCATGGGAATGTGTGAAAGCTTGGATGCGGCCGCTAGTACTGCAATATGTTATTTGCTCTTTTCCTAAATCTCTTCCTGGCATTGACTTCTTGCTTTTGTGTGTGTACCACACCACCATTTTGTATCTGGGTTGGTCCTCCAGACTCCTGCCGTTGGTCTGCAGATCCAGGCAGATGGTAGACATGTTCCCCGCGTGCAGTCAGCAGGCTCAGAAACTCCCTCTGTGGACGCGTTTGGCAAACACTGCGCTTTTCAAAGGCAAGGGAACGCCATCGCAAACATCACTGTGCCAGCCTGTGTTTACTTGTTTACTTCAGTCTGCCATTTTCCTATAATAGGTCATGCATCGAGTTATAGATTGCTGACACATTGTTCACATCATAGACATTATTGGGTTTTTTTTTTTTCAATGACCAATGGCGATAGAGCGAGGTCGTATTGTAAAGCGTTACTGATATAATTAACTTTTCTGTGGCATTTGGGGTAAATACACATTTAAAATGTAAAACGCATACTGGTAATGCCCATGTTTTCATGTTGAGAATGTTGCTGAAAGAGGGAGAAGGGTCTGTTTTATCTTGGGATGAAGTGGGAGCTGATGATGTCAACCTCCTCATTCCTGCTAGTGTGGGCGGCTCAGATTAGATCCTCTAAAAGGGACTGAATGCATGAACATATGCCGATTTCATTACAACACAAAACTGCAGCCAGTTTTTCGCAAAATGCTCAACTCTTTCAAATAATATACGGTAGTCAGGGGTGCACATAACCTTTTTTTTTTTTTTTTGATCTGGTTCTCAAGGGAGCACCTGGAGATGCTGTTTGGTACTCACACTTTACGCAGCACTCATCCTTCAAGCTTCATCCTTCAAGCTTCATCCTTCAAGCTTCATCCTTCAAGCTTCATCCTTCAAGCTTCATCCTTCAAGCTTCATCCTTCAAGCTTCATCCTTCAAGCTTCATCCTTCAAGCTTCATCCTTCAAGCTTCATCCTTCAAGCTTCATCCTTCAAGCTGCCTAAATGTAAAATAACACTATTTGTTCACTGTAGAAATTAAATATAGGTTTATCTACAGAAATCATTCTAATATGCTGATTTGATGCTCAAGAAACATTGATTACCTCCACTAATGCTAGAACAGCTGTGCTGTTTCATATTTCTGTGACGCATGTTTTCCAGGATTCTTTGATGAAAGAAAGTTTAAAAGAACAGCATTTATTTGAAATATAAATCTTTTATAAGTGTAAATGTATAAATCTTGTATAAATGTTTAATGTCACCTTCGTCTTTGCTGGATAAAAGTATTAATTTCTTTCAAAGAAAAATCGTATTGACCCCAAACTTTTGAACGGTAGCATAACTCGTCCCTCACAGCTTAAAAACGGTCTAAAGTAACACCCTAGCAACCACCCAGAAAATCGTTTGTCGCTTCCCTTTACCAAATGAAGCTTACACTTCATTATTTTCCTTTCCAAAAGTATAGGTGAAATGCAGAGTAAGGGTGCTGAACAGATGTGCTTTCCTCACTCCGCTATCGAAGGGCTTTGCCTGTTGTGTTTTGTCACTTCAGTTTTGTATTGGAAAGAGTTGGTCCTGAAGGTCTGAGTAAACGACTGTTTCACAGCCCGGATGAAAGCAGCGCTGGCCGTGGTATGACAGTGTTTATGGTGTTCAGGGCCAGAGACGTTCCTTAATGAAGCCAGTAGGCACTTCTGGTTTTCCTCCTGCTGATCAGCCTGATCCACGTCTCTGCTGTAGATCTCAGTGTTGAGGCAACCAAACCTGCTTGCTTCCTGTAACACTCTACTTTTCCCAGCAAGTAGTGGCGTAGCGTGACAAAAGTGCTATATATCTCTACTTTTTTGTCACATTGTCCACACACAGCTTTACAGTTGAGCGAGCTGAGATAACGCTTTCTCCTGAAAGATTCTCTCATGTTACGCACAGTCAATCTTAATGTGAATGAACTGAATCAAAAAGAGACAGATTTGCAAATTCATCACTGTGTGTTCCAGTAAATTACAAAAATTTGACTGCAATGAATATAGTTTTTTGTTTTTTGAATGTGTAATCTTAATAGTTATAAATTATATATTTTTTTGTAAATGTATTAATTGTATACATTTATAAATGTAGTTTAAATATATTATGATTTTAAATTGATTTATAAATTGTCCCCTTAAATGGCAACATTGTGTTTGATTTTAGTGTAACTAACTACTTTTTCAGAAGAGCGGTCTCTTTAAAACTACTAAAAATCATGAGTATAGTTTGGTAAGTTACAGTTGTTAGTTTCCTTTAACGTTGTACTGTATCCACAGACCTGAGGTCAGTCTGGCCTTTGACTTAAGCCTGTGACACACCAAGCCAACGCCACAGAGCTAGCGGTGTCGAAAGCTAGTGTCGCCTCTCGTCGGCCGCGTCTCAGCCAAAAAACTGCGACTGTCAAATAGCATGTGTGTAAGTAAACAACGGCCTATATCATCAGGCGAGGTGTTTGGTGATCATCCTGCCTTTGGGCCAGAGGTCGTCTTAACCTTTGGTTCCAGTTTAGATGATAGAGGGTTTGTTGTCTGTTACGTCCATCGCTCCAAGGCCTTTCTCATCCTCCCTTCCTGAGTTTTCTTTGAGTCTCCTTTACAGGAGGACTCGCTCTCACTTCCGTTATCATTCCTGCAGTCGTGGCGTCCAGTGTTTGGCATCAGGGCCTCACACTCCAGATAAATGTCTTAAGGTGCAAAAAAATTATGATTGTATTATTTTTACTAAGTACTTTTTTTTTTTTTTTTTTTTTTTAACCAAGAGGGGTTTGTGAAGCTCAGTTTGGGAAACTGCATTACAGCACAGAAGTCCAACGATACAGAACTTGTACTTTCCAAGTCTGTTTTTGTTGGCTTGTTCATGGTATTAAGTGGAGATGATGTGAAAAACAAAACTCCCCACTTCCCAAATGTTAGCATACACTGCATTGCAACAAGGCCTGTGTGTATTTAGCAGTGTGAGTGAAATGGGGCACTTTTTTTTTTTTTTTTTTTTACAAATACATGAAATAAGTGTTTTCATCTCCATTGCTGAGGGTCACTTGAGCGCAGTGAATAAAACTGATCGCACACACTTAAAAGACGTGCCGTGGGTAGAAATGAGGCCTGACGACTGTACTAATGAGCACATTTAAATACAGATTTATGAGGGACGACTTCGTTATCTCCGTCTCTCCAGTGTTAAACGAGGCACAAATCCCACAGGCTTACACTGAAAGACCCGACTATCATAGAGACTTGGGGCTCTTTTGACCTGAGACCGAAACTAGCCACCCCCAGAATACCCTAGAGACCTTAGCAACGCCCTGGTAACCAGTAACCTGGTAACCACCCACAACACCGTAGCCTCATGGTGGTGAGTTTTGCGATATTTTTATTTTATTTTATTTTTTATGTAAATATCTAGTTAATTGTATACAATAGTCAGTTTGCAATGAAATTAAAGGTTTTGTTTGTGTTTTTATAACGCTTTTGACTTCAGAGCTGCTGTTTCTTTGCTCTCTGCTCCTGTGTCGTCATAAAATGCCCTGTTCTTTTGAATTAATCTGGTTTGTGTAATAAAACGAATGTGAACAGATATAATCTTCAGGTACAGCAGTGGTTAGTTTGCGTGAAGATGATGGGCTAACCTGAATGTGTCTGTCGTAGTTACTGCGCTAGAGGAAATTGAATGTTTTTCTCTCTTCATCTGTGCCTCCATCAGAGCTGCACATGAACACACAGCATGAGAAGTGTGATGGCAGACTTTACTTTCACACTGACATTTGCTCTTCGTTTAGAGGATGTGATGAGTGATGCTCAGTGACCATGCATCTGGAAGTTTATAGTTTATTAAAGGGGAAAGTTCACCCAAAAAATGAAAATTGTCATCTTTTACTCACCCTCATGTCATTCCGAACCTGTGTGACCTTTTTGAAGAATGTTTCAACTGAACTAGGCCTATCCTTTTAACAGAAGTAGTAGTGCATGCTTTTTTCTGAAGTGTTAAGGAAGTCTCACACAAACTACTACACATTGAGAGTGAATCTGGGAACCACCGAAGGCGTTTATATGCACAGAGGTCAAATCAACGCCCACAGCTCACGCTATCTCTTCTAGTCTATATAAAAACTCATGAGCTTCTGAATGGCTCAACATTGACACACTGGCAGTATTTAGTAGCTGAAGCACACACACATTTAAGCAATAAGCCCTAACAACACCCCTTAGCTGTTCTAAGTCCACTCTAAAACAGGGCTTCAAGGGGCTTATTGCTTTTATAAAACGGTTACTCCATAAAAATATTCATTTTAATATTTGTTTTATTCATAAAATAAACACCAGCAACAAAAAAATATATAACGTTATAACACATCTATTCCTCCGCCAAGCAATGCAGTTCCACAGAGGTTGCTAAGCAACACATGCAGCAACAAAGCATCACCAACGGCAGTCGCGCAGTAACACTAATGTAATGCGGTCACAGGTGTGTGTTTGTTGAGTAATTTACAACGGCTTTGAACGCGGCTCAACCAATCAGAATCAAGGACTGGAACTATCCGGTTTATAAGCAGACATTATTACTCACGCTCACTCTTATTCACCAGAATATTGGGAAATTAGCAACTACATCTAATAGGCGTGTGACGTGTGCGTTTGTATATACACAAATGTTTGAGGTTGGTAAGATTTTTAAATGTTTTTGAAAAGTTATATTCAACAAGGCTGCGTTTATTGATCAAAATACAGTAAAAACTGTATTTCTGTATTAAAGACTAACTTTGGATTAGTAGTGACCTTAGAAGTGAAGGCTGTTATTTGTGTGCATCTCTGTGGCACATGTGAAACTCTTGAAATCAGTGTGAAAGTAACACTTGCCAAGCTCCACATATCAGCACAACTGTGAGCAAATCAGATCTGAGTGACGTGTGTTTCACGTACTCTGGGGTCTTCAACTCCACTGGGGCTTCATAACAAGCTCCTTGACTTCCCATTACTGGATCTTCACACTGCCACTGAAACATGAAGCTCCTGGTGCCGTATGAACGGGACCCAGAGGCATTTGCTTTTCAGTGTTTTTCCACATTTTCAGCTAATCTCATATTTAATTAAAAGCTCAGCAGCTGACGCCGGTTTAATGCTAGCTTCCTTTGGCTCCGTTTCCCTGCCCGAGTGTGTTTCAGAGCGAGGTGAGAGGATTGCTCGTCTAAAAACAGCAGCTCACTCATAATTGATAAGGTCGTGTGGAATAATGGTCAGATATCTCTGCCACTAAATGCAAGCGCAGGACTTTTTAATGAGCTCATGCTGCGTTCCCTCTGCAGTTCTGGCAAAGGTGTTCAGCAGCAGTTTTTATTCACAGGAAGGGGGGGATGATGTTCTTCCTTACAGCATCGTGAGAGGACGGCCTGCCTTGAGCTAGAGATTTTGAAGATTTGAAGAATATTTGGCAATTATACACTTGAGCTGTTGCTTTGAGTAAAAGTCCATTTGACTTCACTCTTTAGTTCAGTGTGTTTAATTGGATTGAATTAAACACTGATCCCTTGATCTGTTTGCATCCAGCTCTTAGATGTGTCTGGTGTGGATGTAACTGAAACTCCATATGACATTTAGGGCCCGAGACAGAGGGGGGCTTGTGGTGATTTGCTGTCTTCTCAAGCTCATATTTCTGTCTTTTGACTCACCCCTGGGCGTCCTGATCTGGCCAGTCACAGAGAGAACGATGAGGTTTATTCTCCATTGTGCCTAATAACTACATTTAGCCGTGGCCTTATATTCCCAATATAAAGCATTCTCTCATATATTTTTGCTTAACTATGAAAGAGTTCAAAATCGTAATTTATTTAGTCTTCGAAGCCATTGGAAAATAACCGATATAATACCTGTGACCGTATATAATTTGTTGCTTTGCAAATGTAAATAAAGTACAGTTAGGCTAATGGACTATTTCACTCAGCTGAAGAGCTGCTTGTGATGGATGTTAATAAATTAATTTAATCATTTATTGAACATTCATGTCTTCTCATGTTGCTGTTGTGTCTACGCTCTTAATAATCAAGATTCTTTATTGGCATCTGTGGTTTCATGAATCCTTCCATTCCACAGAAAGGTTCTTTATAGTGGAAAAAAGGTTCTATAAATGTTCTTCAAACAAAGGAAAAAATGGTTCTTTTTAAGAATTCTTCATTGAGTTCTAAAAGAACCTGCGACTCAAGAGAGTTTTTAAAACGAGACCAAATAAAATGGTGCTCTGTAAAACTGAAATGGCGTACCTCAAAACGACGAGACTGCAGCACAAGTGCTTGGACTATTAAAGTGGATTTTTACACGGCACTAAAACGGTTGCCAGTCCAATATTTTGTGCATAATACGGCTGCGTTCACACAGCATTCACTTTTTTTTACAAGCTGTCGTGGGTGCGAGACCCGCTGCTCAAACTTACTCGCTACAACCGCTAACAAAGCATTTAATGCTGTTGTTGGTTAGTTGAAATATCTAATGGATGAGCTCGCGTCTCGATTTTACTCATTTATTTAATAACGCGCTGTCAATCTTTTAAAACCGCCACGGTTTTATGGACCCCACGTTTGACTCTTCGCTAGGGTTACCGCTAGCGTTGGTAAGAATGTGCGGTTGTGACTTCAGCTGTTTGATCTTACAGCTGAATGAACATATTCAAGCTGCTACTTTAATCTCCTGCCTGAACAAATCATTTCAGGATTCACACTTGTAAGCAATTGCTGCTGTAAATCCCCAAAAGTTGCTGCGTTCACAGCCATAATAAACAACTTTTCTAGGTTAAACAACTTTATTAGGCCTACACTGCATAAACCTTATCTTTTGTCATAAGTAGTATCATTAGGTCAAAGTTCATATACTGGTTATGGTTATTTATTGGTAAGTTAACCAAAGGATAAATCAACCATTCAGAAAATAAACCGTACATTAACAGGAAAGAAATATGAGTTCGATTATTTGATTAATCGAAAAAGTAATCATTAGTTCCAGCGTTAACGGAAAGCTTCCTTGTGGAAACCGAAATGGTTCCTCTGTGCAAAAACTCCCTCTTGGGATCTTTATTTATAAGAGTGTAACCATGTTTTAAGCATGGTAGAATCACCGTAGCTACTTTTTTTTGTACTTGTCTCAGCAATAACCTTTGAAAATAGGTAACCTAGTTTGAGTGTCATTTCCTGGGTATGCATTGCTGGCAGAAGAGTACAGACTTTGGATTATGACTACAATGTCAAAAGACGTGCCAAAAATGACTATCAGCACTAGATATCACTCTCTGCCCAAAGCAGTTTTTGCTTTCAAATGCAGTTGTCTCAAAGGAATTAAACAGCCAGAAAGTGAACGGACAAGTGCAAAGGTCCCTCTCACGGTCTCCATACACAACACGTTTGCATTGAAGCTGATGCGGCACAGGCACAGCACATGCAGCGAGATCAGATTACCCGCCCTTCGTTCAGAGCAGATCCGCCAGCACAATAGCGGTTTTGTTTGCCTTACCGCTGCAAGACCACTGCGCATTGTGCAGAACGGTGAGAACCAAAACCAAAACAGTGGAGCAGAACTGGACAAACCGGTTATGCTGCTTTTGTCACCGATACCAGTGTTTTTTCACCTCTTTTATGTCTTGGCTTCACCCTTTCCCAAGTTAATGTTTGTACTACGGAATCCACATTGCATCTGTCAGAGATCTTCCTACCTGTAAGTTTGTGTCTCTAAAGCGATCTCTTGTGCTGGATTATTGAGTGGCCTGAGCCCCTGCGGTGTCGGGGAGATGTGCTCGTCAACGAGAGGCTGAATGAAACACACACCCAGCCTTCCTGCTGCTCACACACAACCTCTCACCTCTGAGCTGGACACACACACACACCTCACCGGCGAACCGGACACCTGACCCCTGCTTACGCCCAGACACATGTTTGAGCTGGCCCAAGAACAGGCCAGATCAGTACATGATTACAGCACTGCTCCTGCATTACAAAGCAACTTACTAAAGGAATACTTTAAAGGAATAGTTCAGACAAAAAAACTATATATTTTTAAAAAACATATGAAGTTCTAAATCCGTAGAACACAAAAAGAGAAATTCTGAAGAAATTTAAAGAGATAGTTCACCCAAAAATGAAAGTTTTGTCATCATTTACTCATCCTCAAGTTATTCCAAATCTGTATGAATGTCTTTGTTCTGCTGAACACAAAGGAAGATATTTTGAAGAAAGTTTGTAACCAGGAGCTGCTCTGGGGCACCATTGACTTCCATTGTATTTTATTTATTTTTTTCTACTATGGAAGTCAATGGTGCCCCAGAGCAGCTCCTGGTTACAAACTTTCTTCAAAATATCTTCCTTTGTGTTCAGCAGAACAAAGACATTCATACAGATTTGGAACAACATGAGGGCGAGTAAATGATGACAGAGCTTTCGTTTTTGGGTGAACTATCTCTTTAAATCACTAGATTTGAATATCAGGAAACACATGGTTAGAAAACACCGGTGGCTTTGGTTACTTCTGCAATGACCTGATCGACATCTAGTCAACCGCTCTGACACGTTATATTTTCAACTTTACACTCATAATGTAATTTTTGCTTTTTGCTCAAAAAGTCCAGTTATTAATGCTCTTGATTGAAACCCCCAAGAGCAGGACTTTCCATGCCGACTTCCTTGTATTGAGTCAAATAATCTTTCCTGCAGTATTACAGTATTCAAGCAGAACTTGCCCTACATTACTTGTGCCAAGTGATATATATTTCCCAGAGAGCTGTAACTAAACTTCAGATCATCAGCTCACGCGCAGCCACCCTGTTATTTTCAGTTCTTCCCTCCAGACTGCATATTCTCAGGGTTTTTCTTGATGTTTTCTGTTTCTCTCTCTCACTCTCTCTCTCACTTTCTCCCTGGCCTTTTCTGTTCCCTCCAAACGTGGCCTAATTTTCAGATGCATCGCCCCAGCATTCCTCCGGCGAGCTCGGTTTGGATCAAAACGCTCCGTGTTGAAGTGTTACCCAGATCCAGCTCGCCTATAAATATCTCCAGCGTTGTCAGAAACCGTACATTTCAGTCGGATCTGACACGCTACGTGCCGGTCGCTGGTTCATAGAGCTGTGCGACAGGATCTGAAAACGTTTCCTTCTCCCCGTCAGGAACTGAGAACTGTATACGTCAGCAGCACCCGCAAACAGGCTAGCACATATTAGCGGGGGCCGTTTCTTGGCGACGCTGGTGCTCTGGTTAGCATTACGCAGGCTCAGAGATGGCAACGGTGCTTTGCATCAGGAGACGCTGCAGACGAGCTCTTCCTGTTGTGAGCAGAGAGTCTCGATAACCGCAGACTGGGGGAGGGGTGCAGGCCAGCAAAGCCCTGTTGTATTTAAAATGTGACCATTGTTTAATTGGTCATCAGAGCCGGTCCACATAGCTGCGGGAAATGGGTCAGTGAGTTCCCACAAGAGCCCCGGAGCCACTGATTCACAGCCTTGATCTTCTTCATCAGAGCCTTGCTGAAATCTCACCAGAAACCAAAAACTCACTCAATTATGTCGTTCCAAACTACAGGCTGAAAGTCCCTGGTGCACTTTTTTCATGCTGTTTTATTAGAAAAATGTGTATTCGAAGAAATATATTAAAAAATATATTAAAAATTCACACTTAATTCAGTGTTACTTGCCATTTCTTGGTAATTAATTGATATTTACTAGCAATTTCTGAGTAAAATTTGTTTCTACAGCAATTTTTTATTCTGTATACAAAGTCTGTTTGAGGAACAGACAAAAATCTTTTGCATATTCACACTTGACCCTGTCACTTACAAGACACTGAGGAAATAGGGCTGGCGCCATATCAAATGTTAACTACACAGTTATCATGGCTAAAAGACGTGACGACAGCAATATTGTTGAGAAATCTTAAAATGTAAAAAATATATATATATGTTATCAGTCGAATTCATCTTTATCTTTGTCAATTTTGTTTAATAAAGTTTAATCTTTTTTTTGCCAGTTAATCACTCAAAATTTGAGTGTAGGGAACCGAAATTGTACGAAAAGACCTTACTTTTGATCAGAACCTCCTGCAGATCTATTACACACAATCCTGAACTCACACACGGACACTTTTCTCCGGGCACTTGATTTTGTGCAGATTTTGTTCACAGATTTCTTTCCAAAATAGACTCGTCATAAAATGTGGTGTCAGCTTCTGATGCTGGATTATTTACGATGATAATATGTGTAGTATTAACATAATATTTCCTTTTTTTAAATATGATGGTTGTCAATACCAGTGTATTGTGCCCGTGTATGGCAACACAGTGTCATAGTTCACAGTAACTTGTTTTAGTAATTTCTGTTCCCTGTAAACATGAGCCTACCCGACAGGGTAACCCACACGAAACTACGTATTAGCTTCTGAAACTACCACTTTTAGTAAATTGGGCCGTGCTCTTTTCCCAAGTTTTTCCGCATCCAACTATTCAATAAAGGATTTTTAAATTCTCATTATTATTGACTATATTAATTATTTGTTGCTGCTCTAGATTAATGCGAAAGAGCAATGTTGAACAGTTTTGAAGCACTTTTCCTTTTTAAAGCAGGATTAAAGAATCCCGTTCACCATTTCCTGTAAGCTTCTCAATTCACATTGTTTTTTCAACTATTAGCCTGTACTGTCTTACACAGAAATCCAGTGGTAAGTGATCCGTGAAAACCATCCCCAGAGCAGTGGGCTTTACAGTGCCAGCATGCGTGTGAAGGGCTTCCTCCTCCTCCTCCTCGGTTCTCTAGGTGTGAGTTTTACCCCACAGGTGTTTTCTCTGGAACATTTCCGTCCTGTTTTTATGCCACATGATCCCGGTAACCTTGAGGCGCTGTCGTTGTGTAGCAGTGCTGCGGTGTCTGTCACAGTGTCCACTGTTCTCTCCCCACCATACTCCCACTGTAACCATGGCAATGGCGGTGACCCGAAGGGTTAAAGGCTTCCCGATGGGCTGGCGTTTTCCGGATAAAGAGAGCCGTGTGGATGGGCACAAAAGAGGGAGGACAGATTGTGGGAGGTCTGTTTGATGTGACAGTTGTGCCAGTAGGCAAATCTCTCTTTCCCCTTCCCTGCCCCCTCACACACACACACACACACACACACACACATTTGGATATGCCAACATGCACAGTTACGATACGTGAGAAGAATAGTTTCTAACTAGATTTTTACAGTTTTGGTGCTTGTAAAACTTTCCGTCGCTATGCTGGAGTGTTGTGGTTGGTTGCCAGGGCACTGCTGTTGCCAGGGCGCTGCTGTGCACTTGCATTTCTGAGTGTTTTTTAACCTGTTGCTGTGCAGTTGCTAGGCTGTTCATGAGCTGTGCTGATGGAGAGAGACCCGTGATCGGGGCTCTTGAATATTACCTCTGACAATAATATCTCCTGTAAGATCCGTTTTTATCTTTTCTCAAATTCCTGTTTGTTTGTTTTTTTCATTTTAATTGTTCTGGATTACGTTTTGAAGGTTTAATTAAATTTAAACAATCATAAAGCATGTCTAATCAAATGAATTCATAATGATAATTGAAGTAGTAATTTATTATAATTTTTGCAATAATATGAAATGATTATTATTTTTTTCAGAAATTCTTTGTTGTCTGTTTTAATGTTTCTAGATACAAGATATGATTTGATACAAATTGTTCAAAAACATTCATCAAAGAAAGCCATAAAACATTAATGATTTAATCTTTTTAAAATGTAATCAACTGACAATTAGCCTAACAATTCATTTTATTGTTTGCCAAACAGAGTGCTGCACTGCAGAGGTTTACGGGTTTAATATTCACAGAAGATGGTTCATATTCCGATTTGATTAATTGCACATCCCTACTATTGATTTATTCATCCAAAATTTGCCAAATTCCATGACATTTGTGTTAAATTCTATTTTCATGACTGTATTCTGTGACTCCGTCTGCATTTTCCACATCGCAGAAATTATAGGGCCTTGATCGGACTCTAAAAACAGCACCAAGAAATAGTATTCACTATTTGAATAACTAATATTTTTAAATGTGTAGCTTAACAATTATACAACCCAAAACTAAGATTAAAATTAATTTGCCACTATTCATTTTGCAAAACCACTTTGCCTGAACATATGAAGCATGAATAGCTACATTTGTGATAATCAAATATTCATAATGCTTGTGTTTTTGTAGACTAATGATTGTGACATGTTTTGAGAAAACGTTCCCTTGCTTCATTTAATGTATGCGGAAGCCATGAATATGCAAATTAGCCCTGCCTCCACTCACTCACACCAGCTCTACCTGATGCATTCGGTCAATTGTAGTAAACGCTACACAATGCCAAGTGGAAATATTGGTTTGAATCAGCCAAATAAGTTTGAAGATTGAACCAGAAACTGATTCTGAAGAGGAAGAGTGAATTATACAGACTCGTCTACAAGTCGATGTATCAGAATGATACTTGTTCTGAAAAGCCTTGTTATTACACAGCTAATAATGCTAATGTTACACAAAACATATTCCCGTTCGCCCTCTCGGAGTCAGGCGGCTGCCTTCTGTATCAGTATCTTTAGCAACGCTTTGAACATCATAGAAAGCCATGAGAAAAGCTCTGCACGTTGATGGGATTGGTTACATGTTCGTGACGGTTCCGAAGCTTATTTTTGAGACTATCTTTGGTTCACTTCAGTTTTAGGGAGGAAAAAAGTCATCAATGGTGTTGACTGATGAATTTGCACTTGGTTTGTCTTAAAGATCATTAAAAACACCTCAGACATATAAACAACATTAAAAGCTTTGGCCACAGGGGGTCTTATCCGCATTGCTAATGGTCATAAAAAGGTAATACTGGTTGATCTCTAGTTGCTAGTTAGCCCTGGATCTCTGATATCCTGGTCTCTAGATTTGGCTCAGGCCCCTCCTTCAATGTGTTTAGTTTTTTGCTTCATGTAGAGGCCATGTGTTGTTCATTACCATTGGCTTGGTGAGCTGCATTGCTCCTTTAGAGACATTCTCATCCTCTCCGAGGGATGTATCACATGGCACGCGTCACATGATGCCGTCAGCGCCAATAGGACGTAAAACCATATTTTCACATGCACTACAAATTGCTAAATGATGCATGCCTGTGTTTAAACCTCAGGAGAGTAAATGCCTAGAATGAAAAGAGCAAAAAATTGCACTTGTAAAATAAATGTGCAGTAGCGGTTGTGCTCAGCCTGGACTGGATGCTGATCTCTCAGCTCTTCCCGACTGCTCGTGGTCCTCAGCCTTCACCCTCCCTCTAGCTCTTACACACACACTGTGTGTGTGGACGACGGGTCGTCTTCTCGTCAGTTACGCTGATTGCATCAGTATTTCCCTCCGCTAGTGGACGTCACCCGCCGCGTGTTTATTATGCCTGATAAGAGGAGGCCTCTGGAGAGCAGCGTGTTCTCATTCGCTATCACTCGCTGCACAAACTTTCCGCAACAGCCACACTCAGAAGTTGTGAAAGTTGAACGGCTGTGGCTGTCATGACCTTACGAAGCCTTACCGAGGGTTTCACTAGTCTTACACATTTGCACTCTTAACATTGCTTCCAGAAAGTGCTGTTTAGACTATTTTCTGTTGAACCACAAGGAGATTTCTTGCAGAAAGTTCCTGCTGTTCTTTTCCATCATTTCTTTGGGGATATTGAGCTTGAAAATGCCAAAATACAACATCAAAAGCACTGTAAATCTAGCCCACGTGCTGGATATCACTTCATTATAAATAAAGTGCGAGAGAAATGACGAGCATGCAGTGTCGTAGTCATGTTGTTAATCCGTAAATCATGAAATTACCAAAAACTACCAATGATGTAACTGGTACGTCGTGTGTTTGCTGGGAAGGATTTGCATGCAGACTGTATGATCTTTATTCTGTTCATCAGGAGCATTTTACATATGAAAAGTGTGGTACAAAAATACAAACAGGAAATATCACAGAGAGGGCGACTCCGCAGACTCATAACTGTGTGTCAAAGTTTAGGAAGTTCTCTTAGATAATCAGATAATTTGACCCTTTTGTGACCAGGCAAGGGTTAGTTCAGGCAGTAAAATATCATGCAAGTAATAGTTTTTCAAAGCCAACTGGAAGACCAAGAGTGCACGCAAGTTTTAAACTAGATTTTTAAAAGATTTTGACTTTGCTTCATCTTAAACTCTTTATTTGTCATTGACCCATACCTGCTTAACATATTTTTTTTAATATATTAAGAAATCTATATTTGAGCAAAATGTGTATTTGTCTACAAAACATATTTCAATCATTTAAGCCTTTCCATCGACGCGTTTGAAACGCACTGAAGCAGAAGGTGTGTATGGAGTTTGACTGGTCGTGTCCCAGAGTCTTGCCCGGGACGAGATAATCTTAGCACTCGTTCTATTCTACATCACTCACCGATCAAATAAGGCTTTAGCGGGACTAAAATCTGCTTTGGTGGCCGTCCAAAAAAATGTCAATACAGGAAAACCCCTGACACGGCTCATAAACGTTGGCTGCGCTGTGTCTTACCTTGCTCTACGTTGACTTCACTAGTTCCAGCTTCACCGTCACCACCTTTTTTTTATTTTATATTTGTTTAGAAAATCTCTAAGGCCTCAAATGTCTTCTTTTCTTCGTCTCTTTTCTTTCCTCTTCTGAGCACCGGACTTGTGCTGACCGGACATTTTGAGCGCACTGATCTTCAAATCAAATGACAACATAAAATTTTTATCAGTGGCCAAACCATTTTTGTGTTGGGGGTGGGGGGTTCTTGACCACTATTTCAAGGACAATTAGGAAGAAGAAAAATAAAAAGCTTTTATGTAACTCAAATATTGCATAATCTTCCCACAAATAGGCCTATTTTAATTTTATATATTTTTTTTATTATTCCATAATTTAATGAGGCCTACCCTGGGCCCGGGACAACAGACCCGTTTGTCCCCCCCTATCGGCAGGCGTACCCACAGTGACTTTCATTGAAGGAGTGATTGTTTGGATGCCCTCGGTCCAAACACTCCTGCACATGTGATGAAGATGTGCTGCGCCCGTCCGAGGAGGAGGAGGAGCAGGAGAAAGGTCACATTCTCCACACTCCTCCACAAGGATCTCATTGATGCAGCCGCATTCCTGTGTCTGTGATGTAATCCCGCTCCTCTTCCTCATCAGATTCATCACATGGCCTCGAAACGGCACACGTAACAACTGGTTGGAAGAAACGGAAATCTCTCACCCTTCTTCTCACACGTCTCCCCTTGATGCGCTGCAGTGCAGCCAGAGGCTGAGAGGGCTTGTTTTTCCTCCCGCTCGCGTCTCCTCTGTGCGCTGAAATCCATGTCTAAAAGCAGACACTCTAGACGCCCTGTCACAATACCGCAGGACTCCATGTAATCACCACACAGTGTGTGTGGAAACACAATGGTGCGCCTGGACCTGCTCCAAGAGGAACGAGGCTCGAGGCCTGTGCTTTTACTTTCTCTAAATGATTCATACAATGTGATGATGATCAGCCAATCTCTTCATTCATTATCCAGAAGTATTGACCTGTCATTTTCATCAGACATTACCCATGTATGCCTGACCTTGACTAGTGTATTACTGTATCAAGTGTGTTTAATATCTAATGACCGAAAACAACTGCTTCTATTGTCTGGCGCAGTGTAGCTTAGCGGTCAAAGATCTGGGCCTCGTACCAAAAGATTGCAGGTTATGAACTGATTCTGTTGATTATCTGCCGTTATGATGGATACGGGTTATTTTTATATTCAACTGTCCAGTAACTGATATTCAGGACAGACTGTAATTGTTTACTTTCTGTTTTTGAAATAACTTCATCACTATTAGGCTACGGAAATAAAAACATATGTATTAGGAGTATAGTTAGTATTATAAAGTGTTGTAGTAGTAATAATATACAATAATAATGTTATTTGTTATTTTAACTTATTACTAGTAGTAGTAGTATTTTTATTTAATGAATTATAAATTCATTATAAACAAGTTATTATAAAATCGTATTACATTTGTATTAAAATTATTATCTTATAAAATTATTAGTAAATATTTATTAAACATTATTCCTGTTTTTCACGTAATGAAGCTTATTAAAAAGTAATGCATCAATGTAATGTATTTAATGTAAAAAAAACATCATTTATTATTGCCTGAGCGTCAGACTTTTCTCCTGCAACATCTGATCATATTTTCATTAATACCTTTTGAGAATCGCTTACAGTCGCTCTAAACAAAACCAGGCAATCTTTACATTTCGTAATTGTTTTGAGCTGTGACGTGTCCTAATACAGCGAAATCTGGAGGATCACTTACATCAGTGCACAATTACTCATGTATATAGAAATCATGTATATATGATCTGTATTTCTTACTATATACAGAGTCAACACTCTTTGATTTCACTCTTTGATTAACTTTTTTTTATTTTACGGATGTTATTCCTAGAAAGAAAGATTTGTAAGTGTAGTGACTATTTTCTGTGAATCACCTTTCCTGTGACGCTGATGTGATGTGGCCTATTGCATAATGTGAACCACTAACCAGCCGCCAAAGAGACTTTCAGCCATTGCTTGAGTGACTTTTGTCATTCAGTCGGGCTTTGTTTCCTGATCCAACTGCTTTTGATAAAAGTTCAATACTGCATTGTTCCTGTTGAATATCCTGTGTCAGATTCACAAAATGAAATGCATTGTTGACCAACAATTCACCTTGACTTTAAAGTCAATGGCGACTGACGTCCTGTGAAAGGTGCAGAACTGAGCTTCAGTGACCCTGGTTTTATGACGACAAACGTTTTTGATAGTTTTCAGTTGATTTCTGTCAGCCGGTTTCAGATCACACTCATACTTCTGACTAGCATTAGCTGTGGCGCCTCATTTAAATGCAGATTGAAGGGCTCTTCATGACGGTCCACACACAAACAACACCAGAGAATGCTTGTATGTACAGCAGGCGATTGTTGTTGCCACTGGGTTTGGATAAATAGAGCAGCACCTCGTGAAAACCTCTGTCAATTCATGAGCAAACCTTGGGCCGCCCTTTCTGATGCCATCTCGAGGACTTTTTTTCCATTTCAACAGAATGAAAGGACATTGTATAATGATGCTGTTTTTCAGGCCAGCCGTGAATATAAAGGTTTTAATGAATGTTAATGTGCTCCTCCCAGTGCTGTTGTAGATTGAGTAATTGTCGGCTTTATTTGCAGTATGTTTATACCTTAAAAGAGTGTTAATCTCGCCAACAAAATTACTGAAGGAAACATTCATTTGTTCATTGACAAAATCAGAAAACCCGTCAACAGCAAACTGGCAACAATGGGTCAAGAAATGCACGAGGATGATAATTGGCAGATTTTAGTTTAATTTCTAGTAATGCTCTAGCAATGCTTTTAGAAAAAAGAAAATGTAAAATTCAGCTGTGATCATAACATGTAGCTCACGTTGTGAATGTTGATGCAACAACACACATAAGCAGACATGTTTCACACACTGACTTGTTTGTTGATATATCAAACATAAAATCATGTTGATACATTTTTCAAAATTTGTTTTGATCTTTATATGACACATTACAGTCTATGAAAATGTTGTTTTGTAGAAAAATGTATTTGAAATTTAATGAGGAAAATGAAAGCACATTTTTGCCAAAAGAAAACAACTAAAACTGTCTAAAATGACACGTGTGTTTTAAATAATTTAAAATAAAATGTAAATAAGTGATGTAAACAATACCTACTCAAAATCAATTAGGAATCGTAAAAAGCTGATTCCTTGTGTAACTAAGCTGTAAACCAAGCTGTTTTGGCAGCACTATCGCGTATCCCAGTGTTCATTTCCTTGAATAATTAACGTTGATGAGATGCTGATCTTGTTCTCCTGCTCGTCTGCAGTGCCTGAGCTGTCGTGAGGATGAGCAGCAAGCGGAGTCTGTTTGTGCGGCTGGTGCCGTGCCGCTGCCTGCGGGGCGAGGAGGAGACCGTCACCTCGCTGGACTACTCTCACTGCAGCCTGGAGCAGGTGCCCAAGGAGATCTTCGGCTTCGAGAAAACCCTGGAGGAGCTCTACCTCGACGCCAACCAGATCGATGAGCTGCCCAAAGTACGAGTGCACTCGCACCATTCACACGCTTGCACTCGCACCATTCACACGCTTGCACTCGCACCATTCACACGCTTGCACTCGCACCATTCACACGCTTGCACTCGCACCATTCACACGCTTGCACTGCATGTCTACAAAAAGTTTATTTAGTGCTTAGGCGGTGAAACGTGACCTTTTTTTGTTAGTTGGCAGCAGTATTGGGGGAAGTTGATTTTAAGTAATGCATTGAAATATTGAGTTACTCCCGAAAAAAGTTACTAATTGCATTAATTAGTTACTTTTTATGAAAAGTAATGTTGCATTACTTTTTTCTCATCTGGGCTTGCTTGCTTGTTTTTAATAAAATTTTCTATTTTTGGCAAATTTAAAGGCCCCTTCACTAGCCTGGTTAAAACCAGACCATTCTCAGTAGTAACTGAGTTATGGTCTGGCAAAGCTTCATTAATAACTCATTTCCAAAGGGGCGTCGCCAACGGACGTCGCTCAAATGCCTCTGGGCGCAATTGGATAGACCTAAAACCAATCAGAGCGATCGTCATCGTGTAAAGCCATATGCTGCGTCCCAATTCGCCTAAGTTACACTACGCCATAAAAGTATGTACTCTTTTTGTGAAGAAAAGGTATTTACTTTTGAATGTGTAGCAAAAAAGTAGGCAAGCTTTGGGACTTACTACTTCATCATCTTTATCGGACGGATCTGTCGCGTGCGTCCTGTCACGTAAACTGCCCTGTCAATCATCTTGTCACAGTTAAAATCCTCTAATAAATCGAATTTAATTTTCTACCGTTTCGGAGAGAATTGTAGCAGCACGTTCATCTGCCAGTGGGTCTTTCATGGAGACTGTCCTCATGTGTTTGCAGTTTGAATATAATAATGCATTTAAAAGCTGGTGCGCTTCACCAACGACGTCGCTCAAATGCCTCTGGGCGCAATTGGATAGACCTAAAATCAATCAGAGCGATCATCATCGTGTAAAGCCCGCCTCAATGTTTCTGATCGGTGCCTCGATTTCGACGGATTAGAAATGGGCTTGAATGAGCTCTTTGCCAGACTACTTGCAGAGCAAATCTAAATTTGCCAGAAGTTGTCTGGGTTTTCCCAGGCTACCCCTTCACACCAAAAGTGAAAAGAATAAGGGAAATGCAAATTCACGTCTGTACAGTAGAGGGCGCAACTCAGAGAAACCCTTCAGCTGCGCTGCCGTTCTGGATCACAGAAGAACAGGGCTCAGGGAGAAAGTTCAACACTCTCACATCAGCAATAAAAACAAACACTGGAACACAAATGTGATGTTTAACTAAAGTCAGTTTTGCTTATCCTAATGGTTGAATTGGATCATCAAATTTCTGCTGCAAAGACATTGGTCAATAAAGTGAGATTAAATACATAAAGTATATTTGTGTGATTTATCATTATTTAATTATAGCAGGTTTGTGTAATATTGTGAGTTTGCATTTCACTGTTTCTATTCATTTTGAGGAATACTGAATCTGTTTTTGTGAGTAAATGAGTGCTCACATTTAGTTCAGAGCTACACTCTCCATCGTTCACACACACAGCGCACACACAACACCTCTGCACTTACTCATGATTTATCTCAACATGCGGACAGGAGTGCTGTCAGTCAGTAAACGGGAAAACAAAGTAACTTGCATTACTTATTTGATAAAGAAAATCAGATATTTTGTTGTAAATTTAAAAGTAATGTTTTACTTTACAATTCAAATGAAAAAGTGATCTGATAACCTAACTCGTGTTACTTGTAAATGGGCAATTTTTTGCCTTTTGATTGTATTCTATATTAATATATTTACATATTTGATCTGAAATGGTTTAAAATCTGTGATAATTTCATCACATTCATCAATCAATTGTTCAATTCAATCATCAATTCGTCCAAATGTTATGAAATTGGCATGTGTTACAAACTCGCAATTCTGAGAGAAATTTCTGAATTGTGAAATATATATTGTGAAATATGAACTCAGAACTGTGAGAAATAAAGACACAATTGTGTTATAAACTCAGTATTTTCTGAAAGTCTGAATTGCAAGATATTAAAGCAGCACTAGGTAACTTTTCAACCTTCATAATATATTTCCAAGACTCTTGTGATGGTACATCGACTTACAATAGGTTGAATGACATGTCTGCCATAGCCTGACGGGGTCTGTATCGTTTTTAATCGTACTTTTAAACTTCGGGGTTCGGGTAGTAACCCCCGCACACACAAAAGAACTACAAAATTCGACTGCTTTACGGCATAGGCTACCTCACTTCCCCCAACACGTCCTCACATGCTGTTGGACTTGTAAGTATATTGCTTATATTGTATATCACTCGGACAAGCTTTCACTCGTTGGTGTGAGCTAAAAAGCACCTGGCGTTCTTGTTGATGGATTAGTAACTTAGACATCTTCGGAGGCTAGCTGTGCTTGTTCGATGTCCGACGATTTGTAACGCGTTGTGTTTATTCCCCAATCGAACTCGTGTAACTGTCTGTCACACGTTCTACCGTCCACAGCATTACTTGATAGACAAAAATAGGACAAGAATGAGCATCAAATAGAAACAACCAGCTTACGGGGTGTTCGAGGCACACATACAATACAGACTGCCGACAGTTAAACAGGGCGCGCGCAGCTCTTAAAGGGGCCACACCTTATTTCCACTCGTTACAGCTTCCATCCGACTGAACAGGGACCGGTATACAGGGGGGAGGGGATCAGGCCGTGAGTGAAGAGACTGCTCTGCGTGAGTGGTATTTACGACAGTAACGTTAAATACAAGTAGTCCACAGCGACTCTAGGGGTCGTTGTTTGACCAAAACGGAAATCTTACCTAGTGGGGCTTTAACTGGCAGGATGTCTCGGAGCGATTCGATTTTCTCTACTTCTCATATAAACCGTTTCCACTGGGCTGACTTGTTTGTTTATCCACGTCGTTCTCGTCCTCCATCAGAAACGGCCTTGTGTTGCAGATGTGTTGTTTTCCTTCAGACCGGATGGAATTAGATTACATGAAGGTCCATCGAGATCTGATCAAGTTTTAACCTGATTTTTGCTTTGACTGTTTCACCTATGCAGAACTAATTCACCAAAAAATCAATTTTAAGTGAATCCAACTCCTCTGCAAAAAGCTGGAATATTAATATGAAGTTTCATTCTTCTTAAAGTTTTCCAGGAATGTTTCTCAAACGTCTGTCTCTCCATTTCTAATCCTTTACAGCAACTTTTCAACTGCAGTTTGCTCTACCGATTGAGTCTACCAGACAATGACCTAACGGCGTTGCCACCGGCCATCGCCAACCTCACCAATCTCAGGGAGCTCGACATCAGCAAGAACAGTAAGCAGAACGGCCACTTTTCTTTCTCCTTCTCGGAGTCCAGTTACGCTTCTGAACCGAATCAGAGGCAGATTGATATACGGACTCACTGAGCCCTCATCCACTGTAATTCAGCTCATCTCTTCAAGCTCCACGTTTACACTGCAACACAGAATTCACCATTAATTCCAGGCGAATCCTCGTAAATTAACATTTTGTTTTCATGTGTCATTCATTGGTTTATAATTGTGTGGTGGTTATCAGACAGAAACAAGACGTATAATTCAAGACAAGAGCCAGTTATGAATATATCTTATTCAGCACTGTAAAAATGCTGAACGCATTTCATGCTAATCAAACATGTGGTGTTTGTGTGTGCAATGTGTTTTATGTCAGTGTAATTCAGTAATCATCATAGTTTAGGGATAATCAGCTTAAACAGTCAAAATTCCTTCCAATTGAAATTGGACATTGCTTTAGCATGGAAACGGTACTTTAAATCCTTTCAGCGGGTTCAGTTTTTGTGATATCAGCTTCAAATTTGGAACACAGCTTGGTTAACATGGCCTTGCTTTTCTAGCCATTTTTATTTTATATATATATATTAGTTTTATTTTTTATGAAAAATATTTAGTTCCGTACATTTGCTTTACAGTTTATTTCTATAACTTTTTTTTTAACACTTTGAAGTACTTTCACTTCTGCTATAACCTTCCTTCCTGAATTACATCCAGATCTAGATCAGATCTATGGTGAAAAAGGTGTGACAGTTGACACAGAATATAGTGCTAATAGCTTAGCAACATGCTAACATCGCTAAACCCCTGGGTTCCTGTTGCTGCACTTCTTCATCCTTTGTAAACGCCGCTAGTAAGAAGGTAGCTGCCTATGTAGACCGTATCTCTCTAGGGATTGGAACAGAGCCGTTGTTTACACTATTACACTGTTTATTCTTGCTCTGCTTTGGAAAGTTAAATAACCACTAGCTTTGATATCCTGTAAACTGATGGCAATCTGCGGAAACAATTTATTCAGTTTTTAAGCATAAGTGAAGACCGCAACACCAGACACACACACTGAGTCTCTGTTTACACATCACTTCATCTGTCAGCTGGTGCGCTGCAGAATCTGATAAAGCAATGACAGACGTGACAGTCTCAGACCTGCACAGCGAGGCTCAGGCAAAACCTTCTTATTTCATGGTCACATCCTAATAGTAGGGATTTTGAGAAGTTCATGGTGATTTTTATTTAATTTTTTACTTTTAGCACTGGTGCTTTAATTAGCATGATTTTGTGCTGTGCTTTAGCTGTTAGATTGTTTGCTGTATTTCCCCTGTAAAGTAGAGGCACTACAGCCACACACACATTCAGACTGAAGTCTTGAGTTATTGCGCATCTTGCACTGAAACCAGCCTAGTGTTACAGGGTTTCCTTTAGACCAGTTAGCTGACTATATTGAATATATTTAGTTTTGCACATCTGCATTGCAGTGAGGAGGACGCTGGTAGATTTGAGGCAATTTAATCAAATTTCTTACATTTACTGCATTTCCAGGAAACGTGTTTGTTTTTAGCATATCCGCTCGGTGTAATGACACATCAGAAGTGCTGTACAGTAAACCAGAGCGAGCACAGGGTCACCTGGTGCAGATCTGAGAGCTCACTGATGCGTGTGTGTGTGTCTGGGCTGATGCAGACCCACCTGTGGTTGTCTCTTCTCACGGGTTTAGTTTGCATCCGAGTGCGTTGGAGGGAGGATATCTTAACATAACGTTGATGTCACACTCCAGCTCCTGTGGTTGGTAGGACAGGAAGTGTGCAGTCTAGCTCTAGCGCTGCATGAACTCGAGTTGTTTCTAAAAACAGCGTTAGGGGGCGTTTTCTTTGGTAGTCCATTTAGAGAAAAACCTAGTTGAGAAATGTTTACTTAACATATTATGTATTATTTTTTAAGTGGGGCACAAATAGGGACGGGGACTTCTTTGAATTGCAGCTATTTATTTTGGCATATTCAATGATTCCATATTAAAAAATTTGGCAAATAATAATTCCAAATTATACTTCGTTTCATAACCCCTGAACAATTATTGTGTAACGATTACTACCAGTAATCATTGTAAAAACTTTTTACAATACTGGTCAACATTTTAAAAAGCGTTTATATAATGCTCAACAAGGCTGCATTTATTTGATCCAAAAGTAAAAGTAATATTGAGAAATATTATTACAATTTTAAATAACTGCTTTTGTGAATATATGTTGAAATGTAAGTTATTCCTATGATCATCATATTGAATGATTTCTGAAGGATCATGTGACACTGAAGACTGGAGTAATGATGATCACAGGAATAAATTACATTTTAACATATTCACTTAGAAATAAAAAAGTTTCTAATGCAATTTCACAGAATTAATGTAATTATTACTGTAATCTTTTACTGTAATTTTGATCTAATAAATGCAGCAGAAAATACTTCTTTTTAAATATATATATAAAAAAAAAAATTTTTTTTTTTTTTTTTTTTTTTTTTCATAATTCCAAACTTTTCCTGGTAGTGTAGGTCACATTCCATCACATTTATTTTAACTCTGGACTCAAAGATATAATAGTTGAAATCAGTGAAATAGAATTATTAAAAATAAAAAAAAGTTATAGTGTAAGTTTCCAGGATCTTTATTTATTAAAGTGCCATTTGAAAGTCCGTTTTGAAGTATTTTTCCATCATGTGTTTGTTGTTTCATGTGCAATAGTCTTTTTCACTTGTTGTGTTTAATCCCGACAGCTAATGCATCATTGACTTTGGTGGTGTTTTCTGAATCTACAGCAGCACCACATCAGAGTATTATAGTACAGTGTTCTGTCCGCATCCACACAAAAATGCAGTCATTCGAGATGTTGTAACTGAACCAAATGCAAATTGTTCATTTGAAGTAATTTTATACCCTAGGCACAAAGAGCAACATAAAACCAGCAATTATTAATCAAGTTCATTCTTTTCTTTGTTTTAAATTTCAGGCATCCAGGAATTCCCTGAAAATATCAAGAACTGTAAAGTCCTGAGCATCGTTGAAGCGAGTGTGAACCCTATATCAAAGTGGGTATATAGCTAGTAGAGAGAGTGTGTGTGTGTGTGTGTGTGTGTGTGTGATGTAATGTAATGAAAGCGCTCTCGTGTCTCCACAGACTCCCAGAAGGCTTCACGCAGCTCCTCAGCCTGACCCAGCTCTACCTGAACGATGCCTTCCTAGAGTTTCTACCAGCCAGCTTCGGCAGGTCAGAGACACACACACACACACACACACACACACACACACACACACACACACACACACACACACACACACACAGATTCACACTCACGAACAATCCTAGAGAGAACAAGATAATTCAGTCTCCTGTTTCAGATCAGACAGCATCTAGATTCAAGATTGGCCAAAGTTTGTACTACATTAAAATATAAAATGGACAAAACTGTTCTACAAAACACTGAAAAGGCTTTCCAAGCACACTCAAAACAGGTTTAACTAGCATCATCCAGCTTGTTGATTTACACAAGCTGTAAATCTATTAAAATGACACATGCAAAATTTCCTCAGAAAGCACGTCCTAACATTTTCCTGGAGCTTGAATCACAAATAACAGCTCAGAAATGATGCTTTCCTATGAAAATGCAGTGCAGTTCCTGTGAAAGATCGTGCAGTGGTATCTTTGACATATAATCATGCACACACAGCCTGAAATAGACTTCAAATGGCACATGCAACATGTCTCTCAGTTCCTGTTGAGGTCACTTGAGGACAACAGTCGGTATACTTCCACTGCATGCTGAAAGACCACAGTATATTTTGAGGATGTAGTTAGTCAGTATGCCAGCATAGGGACGTAAAGTGCTTACAAAAGTTCGTGACCGAGGGGGTTTTAGAATAAAGGTGCTATTACAGTTATTGTTGTTAAATTTTTATTATTTATTACTTAACATTTACGGTACATTTGAAACCTCAAGTTCTTTGATTTTAAACCGTGCAGTCACAAAATATAGTAGTGTTCTGTTTGCAATGCACAGTATAAACTGCAGCATCAGCATTAATTACTCTTAGTAGATGTCAGTTTATAAATATATTAATGTGTGTTTATATAACTAACTTCTTCTTTTTTTTCTGTCTTTCTCTGTTTCCTCAGACTAACCAAACTGCAGATTCTGGAACTGCGGGAGAACCAGTTAAAGATGTTGCCAAAGTAAGTGCGGCTCTGGGATTCGTTTGAATTACTAAAATATTAAAACGATGATTCGTGCTTCTGCACTCCTTCTGATAATCGCATTATAAATACAGGCAAACGTCTCTCTTTCTCTGTCTCTGCGGCATCATATTGTTCAGTCTTACGCAAGAGGCTCTGGAGTGACATGCTGTGACAGGTTTTATAATCATTTCTGGCTCCGGAGCCAATATTGCATCATGTGAGGGCTCGTTTGTTTAGTTTTGTGTGTGAGAGCCACAGAGGCGATCTCCGCGCCTCCGACTCCTCCGTCCTGAAACACACAGGCCTGGAGTGTGGTGGTTGGGTTACTGTTAGTCCGCAAAGATCAAAACAACTCATTACTGCCCTAAATGTTTTAAACAAAAGCCACTTGAGCAGAATGTCTCTGTTTTAGAGCACATGAACTAACCACAATACCTACAGCACCATAAATCAGCTGTTAAATCGGTTTTTAAACATTTTTAATACATTTTTAATCTTATTAATTACACGATGTTGCGATTTTAAAGATAATTTTACCGCAAAAGATAAGTTAAAGTCATTATTGTGTTGAATGAGAAAAGACATTACAAACCTTTAGGCAATGACAGAATTTTCATTTTTGGGTGAACTATACCTTTTAATGTGTTTTTATTTTATTTTTATTAATATGGAATATGAAATATTATTTTAAATGAAATAATACTCTGAATAAGAAACTAAAACTGGCAGTAAATGTCTAAATGAGTGAGTGAGTCATTCATTCATTTGATTGGTTCAAACGGCTGATCCAGTCAGAAAGGAAGTAAATGGCTTTCTTTATGAATGAATGGCTCGTTGAATCATTGGTTCGCCCGATTGATTCGCTTTATGTAATATTTTTATTAACAAAGACATTATTGTATCTAAAATATAACACAATATTAACTTCTTATTTGTTGAACTGTTGTATAAAATCAATATAGATTTTTAACATTTGCACATGTGCTATTCGGGACAGAAGCAGCACTCGTGATATTATATCATATAATATAAATATGAGACTAAAACTCATTCAGGGCATTTTTGCCTGTATATCTTGAATTTTAAGGGCATATTGTAACTGTTCTATAGGCTCCATCATGCAGTGAAATTAATTAATTAATTAATTTATTTATTTATTTATTTATTCTGCTCTGCTTCATGTTTTTCACCAGGCAACTTTATGAAATATAAGATGAACTACTTAGATCTGGGGTGGGGCGAGTGCGTTAAATGCATGAATTTTTACACGCTATTTTTTTCCAAAACCAATTAACGTGTTAAACCGACAGCCCTAATTTGTTCTGATTTGAAAGCAAACTGTTGACCTTTGTATGGCAAAAGAGAAATTTCATGCTTTACTAATCAAATATAAAATGAGAGAAAGAATGTTCATCACTGATGAGTCATGTTTCCTAGCGTTTACTAAGGAAAGCATCACAATTATGAATGATTCCTTAACTGAAGCTGCTCATTGTTAAAAAGGTGTGATCAAATCTATGATTTTCATTCTCAAGCTGTGGTCACACTAGTGTGATTTGGTGAAATTTTGCAGACAAAAAAAAGGTCCTTTGTCTATTGTCAATAGCGTAGTGATGTATGACGCACAAGTCACAAAGAAGTCACTTTCAAACCAAGCAGCTTCTCAAACAACCAGACAGCAAATCGAATTTCAATTTCTTCAAAAATGAAAACATGTTGCAGATCAGGAGAAGTAAAATGCATGAACTGTGTTGGATCAGGAAGAATACCAGGAAGACACAAGTAATCAAAGACAGACTGAAAGCTGTCCGTCACATGCATCTCTTACTCATTTACCATTATTACACTTTGACCGGATATCTTTATGGCTGTGTTGTTTCAGCAGTCCTCTCGTGTGTGTGTGTGTGTGTGTGTGTGTGTGTGTGTGTGTGTGTGTGTGTGTGTGTGTGTGTGTGTGTGTGTGTGTGTGTGTGTGAGAGAGAGATTCTAATGAGCTGTGGATTGCTCATTAGGGGTCAGCGAGTTTTTTTGGCTGATTGACTGATCGCACGCCTCCAAACCCTGGATGAATGAATCCCTCTTACAGTCGGCCAACTACCAGTGTGTCTTTCAACACAGAATTTCCTACAAGTCTGCCTTCAGTTTATAACCATTTATTTTACAATTCCTCGTGCCGTAAATCATTTTGAGTTTTATTTTGTCTTTAACTATTTCCACGGATACAATATGCCTGTAGGCTGTTGATCTGGTGTCCACGTCAGCAGAGGTTTACACCCTGCCCTGAAGCACACCTACCGAAGTGTTTGATTTAGGGTTGGACGCAGATATTGATATCGCATGAGCAGCTTGGAAGAGGAGAACGAACCTGGAGAAATATGTGTTGTAAAGATTGGCATTAGGATGTATAATGGCAGATTTTCATCATTCCCTGATACCCAAGTGATTTGTAAAGCATTCAAGGTGACCGTAAAATATCTGATAGAACATGGAGATAATAGTATTGACTTTGTAAAGAGAAATAAATAAAGTTAACAATTATGCGCTTCCAGTTGAAATCCAATAAGCAAGTAATATATTGCATTGACTCCCACATCACTGTCATGTGACTGAAAGACATTTTCCTGAATAATGACCGTATCATGCTAAATGTTATAGAAATTGGTTCGGCTGATGTCATTTCCAAATCCTGTTCCCATTTCCGTTCTCGGTCTCTACTATCTCTATCAATATAAGTGGCAAAAAAAGCTAAAACATTAAATAATTTTTTTGCTTTTTATTAACTTTTTTTGTGGACTTATATTAACCTAGATTTGTGGAAAATCTGTAAACCAAAAAAAGTGAAAAGGTTTTTATTAGGATAAATAACGCATATAGTTTGTTACAGTAGAGGAAAATACATTGCCTTAATATTTTATTGTCATTTATGACTGTGGAACTTCCTTAAACTCCTTAGCTTGACCTCTAGGTATGATCTTGGGGAATATATTTGAGTGTTATTTTAATTCAGTTTATATTGCTTCAGATTTTATGTGAGGCTGGGGATTGAAGTCTGTGTTCTGAAACTGCTAATGAAAAATTGATTAGCAGTAACTAGCTGTTCGCTAAATGTCTTTGCCATTTGTTTTCTGCGGGGAGTCATTGTGTGCAGTCTTTAAAAAGAAGAGTTGTGGTTGTCACCAGCCTGTGTGATGTTTATCTTCAAGCTCTCCATCTGCAGTTCAGCCAGTCCTGCAAAACTGATAATCACGCAGATATGTTTGTGTACCAAGCTGAAATGTGCTTAATCCATGGTTAATAATGTTAGTAATACTGTGTGTGTGTGTCTGCAGGAGCATGCATAAGCTCACACAGCTGGAGCGCTTGGATCTGGGGAGTAATGAGTTCACTGAAGTGGTGAGTATCACCTGCCTGTGGTTCAGGTGTCGCATGCGTTTCCCTTCCAGCTCTCAGTGCAGCCGGCTGGCAGATGCAGATACAGATGCGCTCATTGAGTCCTTCTCTGTTAGATTGCACCTAATATGCATTTTTCTCCTTTAATGGCATTGAAATTAGTGGCAGATTTCCTCTTGCTGAGAATGAGATATTGAGTTTTACCTTCTCTCGGTCTAGCCTGAAGTACTGGAGCAGCTTACAGGAATCAGAGAGCTGTGGGTGGATGGAAATAAGCTGACGTTTTTACCAGGGGTGAGTCTTGCATTCATTTTTTTGTTTTCTTGCCTTTTTCTTTGTCTTTTTACCATGTTCACCATGACTCATAAAAATGTTGTTTGTTTTTATTTAAATATAAACTCGTTTGGCCTCATTCATGAAACATGAGTTGAATGTGCATAATGCTAAAAGGGTTACATTTTTGTGTAAATCATTTGTAAAAAGTATTCTAGCGTAAATTGTTGATCATGTTTTGTGTGGAAAATCATTTGTTAAACCAGTGGTTCTCAAACTTCCCCCCTTTAAACCTGTAAAAATCTGGCCTCTGACTACCAAATCATTTTTCAAAAAATTATAAAAACTGAAAGATTCTTTAAATTGAAAAACATGCAATAGATTTACTTTGTAATGTCATTGATTCATTGAAAGATATAACCGTAAGAGGGAATAATAGATCAGAACATAACTTTTAATTTAAAATGAAAACAACAAATTTCTGTGTAAACCGTTCGTTAAACCATTCTTACAGAAATTGTTGCGTTCATGTTTAATGTAAAGCGCTGAATTTCTCTATCTTCAGCACTATTCATGAAACAAAAAAGCAGATCATTTCTAAGTAAATCATTCGTTTAATGATTCAAGCTGGTGAAAATCTCCTTCCTAAACATTCCTTCAGGATGGTCTTCTCTTCAGACTGCCAGATCCTTTTAAACGGGTCGTGATTAAGGCATTAGCTTGCCGCTGAGAGCAAACTGACAGTAATTGTGGGCCTCGCTGGCAGGATTCGCATTAGTCTGATGAGTTTTGCACAAGTTTTCCGAACATCCTTTTGAAACATGTCTGACCTCCAAATGATCCGGATATGAGGGCGGCACCCTGACCTCTCTCCCTCTCTGACCCGAGAGACCAGCTTACTGACGGCGTGCCCTTGTGCAAGGCCGAACGGCCATATGTTTCTCTTTTTGCAGAATTCAATTTCTCTCCGGTTATTAGTGCTTTTGATTAAGCTTCTTACGCCACACCCAGGAGAGCGGCTCATGGTCGCGGTGATTAATCAACAGCAGGGTTTGTCACAGTCACACACAGCCGCTGATTGCAGTTTAGGCAGTTCGCATCCAATCGGTCGTCACCCAAGTGCATCTGAAGTTCAAGATTCCTGTGTCCTGTGCCATATAATTGATGCTCCGTTGATGCTCACTTTAAGTCATCATCAAATCAAAACTGACTGTTGTCTCTCCAGGTTTGCTATTAATAAAATGGCCTAAAGCACTAGTTTTCTTCTGGACCTGCACTAGAAAACAGCCCTATCCCTGGTACCCTTATCTGGACAGACAAAATGTTTGGTAACCCGACATTGCTGGTGACAATTTTATACTAGGCTAGATGGATTTCACACTTGTGTTTTTTGGAGAGGAGCTACAGAAAGATGAAGTGTGTTTGGGAACAGGAAGACAGGCCCACAATCTGCCCTCATGCTTGAGAAATGGATTTAACCAGTTCACGCTTGGCTTCAGTCATCTCTCTTGACCTCTTTCTCAGCTGTATTCCTCCAACTCTTCAAATAATCAGTTTCTGCTTCCTCACTGTCCTTCTCAGGAACCATCTAGTCTCTATAGCAATACACACAAGGCTATGGCTCTGATTTCACCCATCATATTTGATTGAAATTGAGATTTGAGATTAGTGCATTTTTGCCACAGCACTCGTTTTTCTGGAGCTCTTCTCGCAGAGTGGCTGTCGCTTTTGCTCAGTTACACACACTTTTCTCAGAAATCAGTCATTTGTTTCAGTAATGTAGAGAGGTGTTTTGTGTGTGTGTGCAGATGATCGGGGCACTGAAGCAACTCAGCTACCTGGACGTGTCCAAAAACAATTTGGAAATGGTTGAAGAGCAGATATCCGGCTGTGAAAACCTGCAGGATCTGCTGCTGTCCAACAACGGTTTGACGCAGCTGCCAGGGTCTATAGGTAAGACCCACACACTAAAATGCAGAGATGAACTCAATAATTACTGTTTGTGGTGTCATTTTTCTTAAATGCGATCAGTCAGAACGAGTGCAGGACGTGAAGCATGTCCTCTAACAGCCTCAACTCTAATCTGCTTTGTAACAAATGAACAGGTTAGATGTGTAAGTGAACGGGAGGATTATGGGTAGAACAGTAATGCAATCTCATTACCTAATGAATGACCCAGTCGGAGAGTCCCTAATGAGCAGGCATGTTGAAGTGGCCAAGTCACACCGCCCTTGAGGCTCGCTGGGAAATAATACCTCCCATCTTAACACTTAATGAAATCTGCTTTAGAGCTGGACAGAGGTGCTCGACATTAACAAAAAGACAAGGTCTTGTCTTTCATTGCAAGGGCTTTTAATTAAATGGCACTTTTCATCAATCTGGTACACTTTATTTTTATTTTTTTTATTTTTTTTTTGAGACTGGCAAGTTAGATTGAACTATTATCTCCCATAGACCAAGTTTAGCTTGAGAAGTAGCTAGTTTTAAACACACAGTGTCCATCACCCAACCACCACCTTTAAAATGGTGAATTTGACCTGTTCCACCTTTAAGCCCTTGACCTTCTTGACTCAAACAATTCAAATCATTCAACTTCATAATTTTGATATTGTATGTATGTCTAATTGTAATGTTTCATGATGGCCAAAACCATTTTTAATGTTGTTATTCAACTAATTTTAATTACTAAAAATGAAACTTGCAATTTTCATTCAACTCTGTTACTGCGTATAAAAATTTAAAAATAAAATAAAAAGTAAAACATGACACTCAAAAAGCAACATCCTTTGGACATTTACTACAGCATGGCAGGAATACAAGTAAATTATCTCGTTATTTATTGTTATATTATGTAATATTTATCGTAAATATTGTTAGAAAAGGTGATCAAACTATTTATATTTAAAATATCTCCTTAATTTAAGAGTCTCTGACTACACAACATTTGGTTCTGAACTCCTGCTGAGTGAATGGGTCAAATTTTCAACCCTGTTACCCATTTTCTGTTGTTGTTTGTTTAATATAAATGAAATAAAATGTATAATCCACAAGTTATCTATTTGATTTTGATGTCTATTTAATGTTTTTTTTTTCTGGAAAATTGCACAAATCAAGCTTTTAAACCTGTACTAAGACATCACACATTTTTCGTGACAGGGTTTTGCAGACTTCATAATAAATAATAAAGCTCTTACAATTCTTCGACAGTCAGTTTTCTGACAGATAAATGACCATATTTTGAGAGAAAAAGGTTTCGGACACTATTTTGTACCATATTTGTGGAAAGTACTGAATATTCGAGTGTTCAGTCTGATTCAATTTCTTCTAATAGCTTCTTTCTTCAAGATGGGCAAGATTGATGGTCTCATCGTCTAAAATGAAGTGGATGTGGAATGGCCAGTTTCTGTCTGCATGTATAAATTACCAATTGCAACACAATCTCTCTCTGTCTGTTTGTCCCACAGGCTCACTGAAAAGACTAACCACTCTGAAGGTGGATGATAACCAGCTCATGTACCTGCCTGACACGATAGGCGGGTAAGTGAGCACCATTCTTACACAGCGACCTGATGAACTGCACTTAAACCATGACCCAGTTCTCCTTAACACACTTGTAGACTCGCACTGAATTTGCCTACTTGTTTCATGTTTTCTGTGCTGATGGTGGGGGAAATCTACCCGTGTGATATTATATTATATAGTCAAGGAAATAATAATAATAATAATGATTTTTTGTTTGAAAGTGAACCCTGTAAATGATCAGACCCATAAGCCACTGTATGTCACAGACAGAAGGTTTCGTAACGGGTCTGTGATTGAAGGAAGCACGTCCATATGGGCTCTCTGAGAGGGATTGTGTGTGTGTGTGTGTGTGTGTGTGTGAGAGAGAGAGTGAGAGAGAGTGAGAGAGAGAAACAGACTGTTATCCATCAAAAAAAGAAGCCAACCGCTGTACCTCATTCTCGCCACCTCTTATTTTGAGCTTGTTTCCAAACATGCTGGTTATCCCTTATGTCAGATTAGATTTCCTAGTCCGGGGTTAAGAAAATATGCCAAGAGGGATTATGAATACATGATTGCAAGGATTCTCTTTTTAATCCCAGCCTGATTGTAAAGCATACTGATTAAGCACGATTAACTTTCCATTAGTCTCAGCGGTCTTTCCCATCACACTGATGCAACGTACATTTCCACTGAATAACAACTGGTCGTTTTGCGGACTTTGTTTTGTTTTTGTTTGATTTGGTTTGTTTTGAACTGGGGAGGTTTATGTAACAGTATATACTGTCTTATAAAATACTTTATTATTATTATTATTATTATTTTTACATGAGCTATTTGTATTTTTTTTTATATGAAACCGTCATTGAGATCATTTTAGATGAGTGAAGAAACTTCACAATAATTGCTCTTTAATATGATTTATAATGGGATTAGTTAATGATGTAAAGTCATGATCAGTTGTATGTAATGATCGATGTCTCTTGCTCTGCCTCTCACACACACACTTTTTTTTTAATGCTGCATTTTGGCATAAACTTGGCTGGGTTTACACTGTTTACACTGTCACCCAATTCCATCAACAATTTTGATCAAGGGTCATAAAAGATGTATGTTGTTGTAGGAGAGAAGAAGCAGTCTCTTGGCCACATACGGCTGATTCGTTGCCTTCTCAGGGCTACTTCAGTACTTTAGTGTCATCCAGACCTTTCAGTTAGTTTCTCCTCAACACTTCTTACAGGGCTGGAGAAACGTTCAACTGCTTGTTTCACAGATAAAACCCTTTTTACGGAAATGAAAATCAGCTTCAAAATCCACTTATTCGGCCTTGGTGTTTTCAATGGTTTTGTGATTTATTCAGCACACCTGCATGGTAGTCATGCCAAAAAAAACACAATGTTTGACGTCAGACTTTTAATGAACAAAGATTCAAGGTCGTTGATCACCGAAGTTTGTGTGAACCATCTGAATAGAGGCCAATAGAGTCCGATCTTCCTTGCTGTATTAAAAGATGACACAATATTTCTTATATAGAGAACTGTTGAGCTTGATTATATGTTAACAGTTGTATCACATGTGGGTCTTTGTCTGTAGACTCACGACTCTGGATGAGCTGGACTGCAGCTTCAATGAGATCGAGGCGCTGCCGTCCTCCATCGGTCAGTGTGTAAATCTGCGTACGTTTGCTGCCGACCACAACCTGCTCGCACAGATGCCTCCAGAGGTCAGTCCAGCCCTGGCATGAAATTGCATTTAACTTCCATATTATGATGTATTTTTTATAATGAAACAAAAAATAGTGCAGGATGGGACTTAAGTTTTGAATTAAGTAATAATATCTATAACTGTGCAATTGGTTGCAGTGGCTTTGATTTGTTTTTGGCAGTTAATAATGTCAAATTCACAAAACATATTGTTCTTCTGCACTGTAAAAAAATTAAGTACAGTCACCCTGGATGTGTAAGTCATTTCAACTTAAATTACATTAAACTGACTTAAAAATTAGTTGAATCTTGTATAATTTAAAAGTGGAAAATTGCTTGACTTATTTTGAAGAGGTAAAGCAAAGTAAAACATGTTGTCATATATTATTGATCATATAATATTTTACGGTGTAAACAGATTCTTATTAATGAATCAGACTGAACCGCCAAGAAACTTATGCTGGTGTCATAATCATGCAACATTTAACACACTTTTTACAGAAGAATTTAACTAAACATTTATTTTGCTAATAAAGATCTTTCAAAAGATCTTTTTGGAAACACAACATTTAATGATATATTGAATTGGTTTGTTGAAATCGACCGAACGAGCAAACAAACTCTCACTGCTGTTGTCAGTTTAGCTCATATGCGATGATCCCGGGTCTCTGCGCATCTCAGTTAACCCTTCATGCGTATGCTTGTGCATCTGACAGATGGGCAGTTTGAAGAACGTCACCGTTCTCTTCCTGCACTCCAACAAGCTGGAGTTTCTGCCGGAGGAGATGGGCGACATGCAGAAACTCAAGGTCATCAACCTCAGCGACAACAAGTACGTCCCCCTGTGCCGCATATATACGGCCAAGCATGTTTTGACCCAGGCATAATCATTTTTCTTTGTAAGTGAGGTCAAACCAAATTAATGGACACTCTTCATGTACGAAATCTTTCTATGAGGAACGTTTCCAACCTGGGCGCGCAGCTGGTGTCTGTGAGAGCCATTGCTTTCACATTTCTCTGAGAGAACCACTTAGACAGATTTGGCTGGGATTCAACAGGCTGGAAAATATCGCTCTATTTTCTACTCTCTCTGCTATATTTATCAGCCTTGATGCACATTATACCAGTCAGGCCTTTTTCAATTTACTGTGTTTCCATTGTATGATGATGTCCCATTTTTTGTTTTATCAGCATGCCGTCATACTAACTTTCTTATGCATTGAACATTAATCTAGTTTTTGTTTTGTTCATTTTTGTCCTCTTTCTTCACAGGTTGAGGAACCTTCCGTACAGCTTCACTAAACTCAACCAGATGACCGCAATGTGGCTGTCTGAAAACCAGGTGGGCAAAGCTCAGATACACTAAACAGTCATTATTGTGAAATAAACACCAACGGAGTGATCAGGACCGCAATGCGAGCACAGGGTTGTTTGTTTGTTGCAATAATGATCGACTGACTGTATATTATCTTGTTTATTACACGGCTACTTTCTAAATATATAAATAAATTCACGCACATGAAATATTTATTTGAGTTTATGGCTCTATGTCAGCAAGGCTGTGATTAGGCAACGGGCTCGAGGCTGTAGGCCGATTACCGGATATTCATCCGCTATTGACGCTGTGAGAAATCAGGATGTAAACAGAAATATTAATATTATGAAATATACAGAAATATTAATGTTATTTTTACCACTTTCCCCGCCAGTGTTTTTGAGCATTTTCACAAAAGTTTCATGGCTCCCAGAATATTTTGTTGAATGATTATCTGAACACACAATATATCAAAAGAAAGAACAGAGCCTCTGCTTTTAAACACAAAAAAACCCATAGCTTCATGCGTTCATTGAATATGGGTAAGTATCATTTTTTTAAAAACGAACATTTTGAGTAAAAAGCTGAGAAAATCGTGTTTTGTAAGACCACATAGCACATTGCCTGGGACAGGAGTCTGTTATATTTGAGCTTTCTGTCTCTGTACACATAAATATTTGATCGCATTTGATTATTTCAGAGAGCCGTGTAATACATTTACATAAATCACTACATCACTGTAATCTCATTCACAGTCACTTCCCAAAATACTCTTGAAAAGCTTGTCCTTTAGCAGGGTCTGTGCTGTTGGTGATTTGATGTTCCCATCAGAGGAGCTCAGAGTGTGTGTGTGGGTGATCTGAGTGATTGTCACAAGTGGCCATCAAGCCTGTGACTAATGCTTATTCAATATAGCAATCACCTCCACTCCCACACACGCCGTCTTCCCACCTCTGAGGTTCAACATAGCACAGAGTTTATCTAAATATATTATATGATTTAAACGTATAGTTCATCCAAAAATTCAAATTGTCATCATTTACTCTTGTATTACAAACCTGTATGACTTTCTTTAATGCTCACCAGCACTGGGTCAGTTGAATGCCTAAAGAGAGAAACAGAGATAGTTGTGATATTTGCTCTCAAGGAAAGTGAATTCAGCAGAACGCATGAGAACACGGCGCTATGAAGTAATAAAACACTGGTAGCGCATCTAATCAGTGTGGCCCATATGGCATGAGACTGCCAAGATCCTCTGTGAATCAGCCTCTCTGCAAGGGTTTCAGCCGTACAGCTCAGCTGGACTATCGACAGCTGATGAAGATTGTGCTGGGACGACGGTGGCACGCTGTTCTTTTATTGATCGTGATGTGGGGTTTTATAAAGCTGCATGTGATTAAAGATGAGATGAGTTTAAAGCCAGAGCTGCATGGCTTGAATCTGTAATGAGAGCTGTCAAGACTCATGATTTTCCAAGGCATCCAAGCGAATTTTACAAGTCACTAACCTTGTGTTTTGTTTTTTCTCTTTTTCCAGTCGAAGCCCCTCATTCCCCTGCAGAAAGAGGAGGATCCAGAGACGCACAAGACCGTACTGACTAACTACATGTTCCCTCAACAGACCAGAAGCGAGGACTGTGAGTATCTAGTCATGCATCACAAATGTATACATATGAGATTATATAATTATGAAGATTATATTTCTTAGGAACTAAAACCCACAGGTTCACTATTAGTAGATTAGTAGATGCTGACAGGTGCAATTCACTGTTTTCCACACGACTATCAGGAGGTTTTAGAGAACTTCATGCTTCCGTCTGCTGACACTTTATGGAGATGCCGATTTCCTTTTCCAGCAGGATTTAGCACCTGCCATCAGTGCCAAAACTACTGCTAACTGGTTTGCTCGCTATGATATTACTGTGCTTGATTGGCCAGCCAAATCCCCTGACCTGAACCCCGTAGAGAATAAATGGGGTATTGTCAAGAGAGAGATGAGAAACACCCGACTCAACAATACAGACGAGCTGAAGGCTGCTGTCACAGCAACCTGGGCTTCAATAACACCTCAGCAGTGCGCATTGATGCATTTGTGCTAAAAGAGCCTCGACCAAGTATTGAGTGCATAAATAAACCTCTTTTTGTTTTTTCAGGACTTTTTTTGATTGATTTTAGGACATTTTGAGATACTGGATTTTTTCATGAGAAATTGGATACTCATTTTCATGAGCTGTTAGCCGTAATCATCTAAACTAAAACAAAAAGAGGTTTGAAATGTTTTACATGTAATGAATCTAGAATATATTAGAGTTGCTCTTTTTAAATTAAATTACGGAAAAAATTACTTTCCCACGACATTCACATTTTTTGAGACACACCTGTACATCCCAAACTTTTGAATCGTATTATTACAATTTAAAATAACTTTCCTGTTTGAATAGATTTTAAAATGTAATTTTTTCCTGTGATCAAAGCTGAATTTTCAGCATCATTACTCCAGTCTTCAGTGTCACATGATCCTTCACAAATCATTCTAATGACTAATCTTACTGACTCCAAATGTTTAAACTGTAGTGTGTGTATATATACACACAATATAACCAGGGTTTGAAGTTAATACCAGCCAGTTGTGGGTGAAAATCAACAGTGGCGGGTAATGCAAATCAGCTCACTAGCCAGTGTGACAAGTTGGATTATGGTTCATAAATGATGTCCTGTCACTTTGCATGCCATGGCTATCAGAGCCCCTCCCCAAAGAGGATCCTCCAACATTAACAAAGCGTAAGGGCCGACCACTGAGAGAAGCGTGTGCTACGGCAAGTCTTTAAAATTCGAGTGTTTGGAATGAGTGTACCGCAGTAACGCCTCACTTTGTTCATTCGTGAAGTGAACGTTTGTGTGAATAGCGCATAGATTCACTATTTTCGACTGCCGACATGAACTTGTCAATGCAAGTACAGAATAACATGTACAATGTGCGATACCTGAGATGTCCTAGACGTCGTGTGACCGGTTAGCGCTCCGCCAGAGCCCTGGGAGACGAGGCCGCTGTTATAACCCCTTTTACAAACATTAAGCATTCATTTTAGAGTGAGCTATAGAAGTTCTGAATGAACGGGAACTTCAAAGTCTAGAAGCCAAATGCAGGTATGAGCAAACATTTGACACTCAGAGTCAGGTCTGTGAAGTCTTTTATATAGTTTTAGAGACCTGACTGAGCATCAAATGTCTGCTGCTACCCGCGGCCAGAACTGGCTCATGTCACAGTTTTCCCTCCCTGAGACTCAGGATTCCAGAGGGAAGAGATTAATGAGTCTTAACCTGTTTCCTAGCAACCCCACTCCAAACTCCTCCGAACGCGAACGCACTGGCTCTGCAGCTCTCCGGGGTCCGCATCAGTTTGTTAGCATGATTGAGCTTTAGAAACGGCCTGAAGTCTGCGCGCCTACATGACATAGTGCTCTCCTGAACCCAGATGTCTTGTTAAATGTGCACACAACACAAATGAGAGTTGATGTGTGTGAACTGAGTCTGTGCCGCCCACCAAGCTCAGGCTGTTTAATTCAGGTTTTTGCTGGTTGTTAATCCACATAGCAGAGAGACACTGCTGTATTAGTCCATTTTAATGATTTGGTCTAGCCGAATCAGAAATAACTGGACTGTCAGGAACAAACTGAATCACTGACACGAATCAAAACAAACTCAATACAGGATTTGCTTCGAGATTCTTGAGCTTTCCATCCTCCACCCCGATGGCATGTTTTGATTGTTTGTTAATGGTTTCTTGGCTTCTCTTTCACAGATGTGCCCAACTCGGACAGCGAGAGCTTTAACCCGTCTCTATGGGAGGAGCAACGCAAGCAGCGAGCGCAAGTGGCCTTCGAGTGTGACGAGGACAAGGATGAGCGAGAGACGCCCCCTCGGGTCAGTTCCCACCGCCCGCTTCTGTCGATCTTCTGTTCCCTTTGTGCATGTCTCGCCCTTCTCTCTCGCTTCATATCACACATCTAAACCCCTTGTTATTCTGTTCTGTCCTAACCAGGCACACTTAAATCACTTTTCTGCTTTCACAGTGAGCTAAATGCTGCTGCAAGCCTCAAAATCCCAGCCAATCGGAGCATGTTTGATGTTTAATATACAGCTATGTTGAGTGGGATTTGGACCAGAGTGGGTGGAGCTACTCTGCACATTTTGACAAAAAAAGAAAAGAAAAAGAAGACAATTAATTCTCAATGTCCTGTTACAACCTGCTTGCAGTCAGAACTGAAACTGAAACCTAAATATAATAAAATTTACAAAAGCACATAAAAAGTACTAAAAGTTAAACTATGAAATATTAAAAATAGTTTTCATTTATTGAAATAAAGCTGAAATAAAATATAAATATTAGATAGAAATGTTGCCTTAGCAACTAACTGAAATAAATTGAAATTATATCAATTCAAATAATGTATAATTGAAAAAAACTTAATGAAAATATTAAAAAATATATAAAAAATATAAAAACTACATAGTAAATTCAAAATATTAATTAATACTATAATAGTATATAAATAATAATTCTAAAAACTGATGAACTGGATCAACTGATTCACTGAAAAAAAGTTCAATCCAAATAATTATTAATTCACAAAATTACTCCGAACTAAATAACAAATATTGAAATGAAAAATCTTAAATCATTTTTGTTATAATGTGAGTTGATGTCCGTTGTTTTTTTATAACTACTATTTATTTGTACTACATTGAACGTGCCATGAAATGGCTATAGATGCTGGAATGGCAATAACAACAAACAAACCTGCAGATTCTTCAGCATCTCTTCTTTAGTGAGCCACAGAAGTCAGTCAGTCGTGCAGGTTTGAAACGACATGGGAATCAGTAAATAGTGACAGAATTGTCATTTTTGGGCTGATTATTTCTTGATGTTTTGGCAGCTGGAGGTAAAACGGTTTGAGTGGAACAGCCTCACCTGGTTTTGTCAGCATGTCACAGCCTGCGCTTCACTGCATTGCAGTGGAAACTCATTAAAACTCTAACCCTGACATGACTCCTGTCAGAAAGTGAAATGGAAGTCTTCACTGTCTCAGGGCCCTCGAGCGTACAACGTCAACCTTATTTTTCCCTTCCACCCCTCATCTCGCTGATATTACACACTCGGTATCTGGTTCCCTCCCTCTCGCGCCCGGTCTTGCACCCCTGATGACTCAATATGCCTGTCTGGCTTATACGCTGTGCCAGGAACACATGCAGGCTCCCAAGCTGTCTAACGTAGCTTCACTATCAGCTCTCAGAGCGCCAGTGTGACCCTGAAAGTGTTGTAAAAAGCTCACCAACACCTCCTCCAATAAAATGGTATCAGTGGTTTGGCCACGGGTTCAGCGACACCACCTATAAGAACTGACGTAACTTCCTATGTAGCTTCATAACGTGCCCACAAACTATTTTATTTATTTAAAAATAACAAATGTTTAATATAAAGCAATCTTTATATATGTATATATAATATGAATTTAAATATAATGCATCAGCTTATGATATAATAAATCTGATTTTAGATCCTCTTTTTTTTATATAATTTATTAAAGATCCTATGAAGTTCTCTCTGATATATTCCTCGAGTAACTTAGCTGTGTCTTTGTCTTAATAGGAGGGAAATCTGAAGCGCTACCCGACACCGTACCCTGATGAACTGAAGAACATGGTGAAAACGGCTCAGTCCGTGGCTCACAGACTCAAAGAGGACGAGTCCGGCGACGAGGCGAGGAAAGAGACCAGGGGCAGCGAGAGGAACCATATCGGAGTGCAGGACGTTGGAGTGAAGGTTGGATTTTGAAAACACTACCAGTTGCATTGTGGGATGGGTCAACGTAATTATTACATTGAAAGTGAATCTTGGTGCAGATGTTGGAATAACCCTGAATTCCCTGTGTGTCAGGTGATCGAAAGTCCCTGCACTAATGGCAAAGCTGTTGAAATGGAGCCTGAAACAAAGATGAACAGTCATCACAGTTTTGAACCAATAGATTCAATAGACTACCACAGCGTTGAAAGGATCCCGCTCAAGACTTCAGACAACATGAGAGCCATGGTGAACCATGATGACACCCTTGAGGTACTATATCGAAGTGTCAGAAATGTTAAATGTTATGAATATGGTTATTGAAGCAAATTCATTTTATTATTATTATTATTTCATTCTTGTGTAGTTTCACACCTCTATGATGGTGAGTGAATCTGTACCAGGCTGTCAAACATTAAACGTAACATAAAAGTAGTTCATGAGACTCGTGCACTGTGGAAAACTGGCCAAAAAAAGTCTTCACTTGTGCTGTTGCCATTCGATTTAGGTTACAATCAGGTCATTCATATGTGTATATATGGACTACTTTTATGATACAATTTTTTTTTTTTTTTAACTATATGAAGTAAATCTAGTACTAAATCAAGGAGTTAATTATTGTTATTTTATTGTTATTTTTTTTAATAGATATTGACCAGGTTGTATATACGATATGTCGAATTGGTCACTTGAGACTCATTCATATTTATTGAAAGGGGAAGAGAAACCGGTTTGTGTTTTGTCTAAAAATTTAGTGTAAAACATATTTTAATAGAAAGTCCATTTTTAAATGATATTAGACAACGTTTTTATTCAGAAAATATATAAATGGACATTTTTAAAAAGGTTTCTCCTGGAAAAATGTTAGAATTTTTATCATACACTAAATTGAAATGATATATATATTCTAGATAATTGTTATTATTACTATTGTTGTTATTGTTATACATGTACGTTTTTGTATATTGCTTATTTTTAATACAAAATTTAATTATTGTTAACAATGTATTGAAATTATATTGTAATCATAATAATTTTTTAAGAATTGAAATACTGTTGATTTTGACATGAATATAGCCATTGCTGCTAATAAGGCGTTAAATCATAAATAAATAAATAAATATAATATATATAGTTTCCATTCATGTTCATTATGTACTGTAGAAACTATTTTCCTTTTGTGGTCCACGGAAGAAAGTTACATGGATTTGATATGGCATTAGGATGAGTAAAAGATGACTCATTTATTTTTTGGATTAAGAAGTCCTTTAAAATTTTAAAAAAGTGTAGTGATGGTGATATAATAGATCAGCAATATGGCTTGTGAGGGTAAAACTGCAAAATATGTCTATATCACTGTATGCTACATGCACGTTCACACATTAGCCATGGTCACATATCCATATGTCCTGCTGAGACCTTCACATCTTTCAAGAATCAGCTGAAGACGCACCTCTTCCACCTCTTCCACAAGCACTTAACTATCCCACACCTTTAAACCACTTCACACACACACACACACACACGCGCGCACATTTCTCCTCTGCATTTCTCCTCTTTAGCTTGTTTCCAAATCTGGTTGTCAAATAAACCTGGCAGTGTATACTGCGAATATTGTTGGCTCCTTGACGAATTGCTTTTGTCCCTCTTTTGTAAGTCGCTTTGGATAAAAGCGTCTGTTATATCCATAAACATAAATGTAAATTATTCTCTTACTATGAGTGATACATTAGCTCATTGTATTATGTGAGATTTGTCAATACATCCTTTATCATAGGGATCATTTAAACAAATGAATATGAAAATGACATGAGTTTAACACTATACAAGCAGGAAGAAAGCTGGAGTATAAATTTGAATTTAAGCATTTGGTGTGATGTGGTTGTGGTCAGGACTCAGAGGAGCTGTCATCCGAAGAGGAGGAAATGAAGATAGCCGAAATGAGACCTCCACTCATCGAAATCTCCATTAACCAGCCCAAAGTAGTGGCCCTCAGCAAGGACAAAAAAGGTAAAGAAATACTTATTCTCGCACTTTCCCTAATATCAATTAATGATTCTCCCGTTAACGTGGGTAATTAAAGTTACCTCAAAATAAAGTGTGTCATTGAACACACAAATGCAAATTATGTTTTTTGTGTCTGGTGATGTAGATGATGGGAAGGATGCTGACTCTTTGCTGGATGAGACGGTGGCTAACAGTAACCAGAACAACAGCAACTGCTCTTCTCCCTCACGCATGTCTGATTCAGTGTCCTTGACCACAGACAGCAGTCAGGACAACTCCCTCTGCACCCCAGAGAGGGAGTCAAAGATGCCTCTCATCCCCAAGAACAGGTACGAACGCACACTGAATATACCCGAGTCAAAAACATGACGATGAACCTCAGCGTTTAACTAAATATTTCTCCATTGAAAATTACTACAATATAATGCTGCAGCTTCTACAAAGGGTCTCAATTTGCCAGATAGTTTTTTTTTTTTACATTTACATGAACTGTCCAAACAAAACGATTCAACCGTTTAAGTTTAAATCTGAGTTGTGTCATTAGTTATTTCCATTATTAACTAAAGTTGAAAAGGGGTCAAAAACATTGTTTATCATTAGAAAGATATATGGAATGAAGGCAGAAATAATGGTGTGTTGCCTGCCTAGACTTGCTTTGTCATTAGTTGAGAACTATTATATTATAAATTATATTATATTTATAGAAAGCTAGACTAGATCAGTGTCAACAAAGTATCTGGAGAAAAGAATCACAATATATGTTCCTACTTAGGCAGCTGCCCATGTAGGTAGTAGACAGAAAGGCAGCTCACTAGGTTTGGGAACAGAGCTAGAGTCTTTCTCTAACTTGATTTGATTTCCTCAAATGCAGACAAGAGGATGAAAACCTCAACCAGCTGAAGCAGATGCCCCCTTTACTCCAGAACTGTAACGGCTCTGAGACGTCCTTACAGACCATCCTGAAGAACCAGCAGAGTTACGAAAGCAAGTCAGACCAGATGGCCGACTACAGTCTCTCCATGGAGGAGAGGCTTGCCCTCATTGAAAAGGGCATCAACAACGGTGTGACAGAGCAGTACAGCAAGTGGGATCAGATCAACATGAACGTGGCCAAACTCCCACCTGACAACATGGTGTCGTATGAGGACCTGGAAAGAACCAAGAGTCCCTCAGCCAAGGAATCCATGTCAAGCAACAACAATGCCATGCTGTCACTCGAGAACCTTGAGAACGGCAATCGGCTTCAGAAAACCCATTCTGGGGAGAGTTTCAATGGCCGAACGGATCAAATTCCCTTGCGCTACGAGTCTACGAGGACCGTCTCGACAGGTGTAACGGCGTTAAGTGATATGAGTCTTTCTCGTAGTACAGAGGAGCTGTCACCAGAGAAGAAATGTCCACCGGGCCCAGTGGTGAAATCTCAAAGCATCGCAAACATGGAGGCTGGAGGGATGAAACTGTTCTCCTTCGAGGGAGAAATCCCCCCGTACGAAGTAGCATGTGCAACCAGAACATCTGTACCCGCCGCTCAGGGCCAGAGCATCGTCCGCTCCAAATCTGCATCCTTACTCAATGATCAAACTTTGCAGATCTACCCTGGATCCTCAGCATCATCCTCCGACTTGCTGTCGAGCTCCAAACCTCCGGTTAGCAGCGCCCGCTACCCAACCGGCCCCCCGCCCCAGTACAACGTCCAGTATGCCAGCAGCACAGTCCCCAAAGACAACCTGTGGAGCCAACGTACCCCCGTACCTCCCGAGCAGACCTACTTACCGCCACAGCACTCCCTTGCCAACACCAACTACTCAAACCGCAACAACGCCCCTCCGTACCCCCAGCCCCAACAGCGCGGCCCGCCCAAGACCCCGGACATGTGGGCCAAGGAAAGGATGCTTCCCTCTGTTGGCCAGCGAGGCACCTTGCAGAGACAAGGCAGTGGATCCTCTAACACCTCTATGTGCATGTCCGACCCGCGTCGCATGCCAGGATTGGAAGGAGAGTACATGACGTATCGGGACATTCACGCGGCGGGTCGTGGGCCCCTGCAGATGAGCCAGGCTCTCCACAGACCCTTGTCAGCCCGCACCTACAGCATCGACGGACCCAACGCTCCCCGGCCACAGAGCGCCCGGCCCCCACCGCACGAGCTTCCAGAGAGGACCATGTCCGTCAGCGACTTCAACTACCAGCATGGCAGCCCCAGCAAGAGGCCCAGCATGAGGGTGAAGTCCGAGCACTCGCTGCTGGACGGGCCGGTCGGAGGAGGTGGCAGGGTCCCAGCCGACTGGAGGGATCAGGTCATGAGACACATCGAGGCCAAGAAGATGGAGAAGGTATGCTTGATCTTACGAATAGTGTATACAAAGGCAAGCATAGCTGTTGCTAATACTTAGAATTAAGGGTTTGTTCAAAGCCATAAGCTTCATCCGTTACCAATTATACTCCAGACATGAATGATGCTTCAGATTGTGTGGTTTGTTGAGGAGAAGTGTGCAGCTACTTTTGTAATCGATTGGACTTGAAAGTTCTGTCTAGTGCAATTTCAGTCCCAGAGGGCCACTGTCCTGAAGAGTTTAGCTCCATGCCTAATCAAACACACCTGAAAAATCTAACCTGTGGCTGAATCCGAAATCGCACCCAATATCCTCAAATAGCGTGTTATTTGAGGGAACAGCCATTTGTAGTGGTGTCCGAAACCATTGTGGACGTTATTGAGAGCACTTATTCAATCCCACATTGCACCACAATAATGAGTGTACATCCAATGTACGCTCAACGGCTGTTCGAATTCACTCACTTGTTTTCATTCACTCCTTCAAGTGAACCGTATTAGTGGGCTAATGTAGGGAATAGTGAATGAGGGTTTAGGGGGCGATTTTGGATGCAGCCTATGTCTTCAGTTGTGTTTGAATACTCCAAGCAGGTGTGCTTGATTTGGGATGGAGCTAAACTCTGTTGGTTAGTGGCCCTCCAGGACCAGAGTTACCCATCAATTGCAATCAAAAATTAGACATACATTGTGTAAAGGACCCAGGCTGTATCTAGGGTTCAGAATATCATAGTGCAGCGTTAGCCATCCTGCAGAGTTTAACTCTAACCCTAATCAAACACACCTGAACCAACTAATCAAGGTGTTTAGGATTGCTCGAAAATAGCGAGCAGGGTCGGAGCTGAAATCTGCTATAAGGTAGCCCTCCAGGAGTAGGGATTGCTAGCTCATTGTGTTGGCAACAACATAGCTATGTGCATCTGAAATCGCATAGGTCCCACATTTGATAAGGAATGAACTTCACTGTCGTTTATAAATCCTCTCCCAGTGGCCACATGAAATAGTCACTTAGTAATACTATGAATCAATCTGTTTTTCGCCTATTTAGTAGAAAAGTATTCATACTTAGACACATAGTCAGACCACCTCAGGCAATCATATAGCAACACCCTGGCATCATAGCAGCAAGTTTTGCATGGGCACTCACAATTTAGTTTCTGAACCTCAAGTCTGAATTTCCATGCTCCATCATTCTTCAGCATTAACTGCATGCTTATGCTATTGTTTATATTCTCTCATAAAAATGCTCATTACCCAGTATTTCTCTGCATGTTTGTGTATTGACATTAACACTTATACCTACTCTAACCCATGCATGTTTCAAAGTGTACTCATGGTCAATGCATGCTCATTAAATGCATGTGTGTTTGTGTGCATGTCATCATGTGTTCAGAGCACTCTATCTCGGTCTTTGGCCACTCTCACGGGCAGTCAGAGCTCTCTGGCCTGTAGCGCTGTAGACCGGTGGCAGATTGGAGCTCATGGGCCCAGCGTAAGTACCGCCTCACTGAGACCTCAACCCAAAGGATCATTCTCTCCACTTGCTGTGTAACTTGTGTTCCCAACTAATTTAGAGGCATTTATCACCTTGCAATACCTGCACACACTTAAGCTGAATATCTTGACTGTTTCCACCTTGCTGAAGCACACGAAAAAGTACTCAGTTTCGAACTCTTCCTAATCAAACACAACTTCAAATCATCAGCTTGTTAGTTGAGACTGGAAGACCTGAAATAAATGGGTCAGATAAGGGAGGCTTCTGGGAAGGTTTGGAAAGTCAGTTAAAGGGATACTCCACTTTTTTTGGGAAATAGGCTCATTTTACAACTCCCCCAGAGTTAAACAGTTGAGTCTTACCGTTTTCGAATCCATTCAGCCGATCTCCGGGTCTGGCGGTACCACTTTTAGCATAGCTTAGCATAGATCATTGAATCGGACAGGACCATTAGCATCTCTCTCAAAAAAATGACCAAAGAGTTTCGATATTTTTCCTGTTTAAAACTTGACTCTTCTGTAGTTACATCGTGTACTAAGACCGACGGAAAATGTAAAGTTGCGATTTTCTAGGCTGATATGGCTAAGAACTATACTCTCATTCCTGCTTAATAATCAAGAAACTTTGCTGCCGTACCATGAGTCCAGCAGGCGTAATGATATGACACAGCGCCTCATTTAAATTACCCCAAAATGAAGATTCTGTAATCATGTTGTTCCCAACCTGTTTGACTAGCTTTCTTCCATGAAATACAAAAGAAGAATGTCCAATCTGCTGTTTTCCATACAATTCTGCAAATTTCTGGGGGGGGGGGGGGGGGGGGAACTGGCTTTTGAGTAGCCAACAAATGTCTCTAAGCAGCCAGCATTGGTGAGAAGGCCCCTTATGGAGCTTAAGACCCCAACCCCAAGTTCACCTTTCTCAGCTTACATCCAGTGTCGGCTGGTTTGCACAATTGCTTAGTTTCTTTGGGTTGTCTAAGTAATACGAGATTAAGAACATTCCTAACCACTAAACCATATACACTGAAGTCCTGGAAACAAACGCTCTTTATTTCTCTCTATGTGCTTAAAAGCACAATCTGAGCTCAAGAAAGCTCTGTTGTTTTGATCAGTTTAGCTGAAAGGCCCATAAAGTCTGTTTTAAAAATCTATGGAACATGATTATGAAATATGTGATTTGTTAAGCCTGATTTTCATAATGTGGAGTAAACATAATAGCTGATTCACCTGGCTAATTAGAGTACCATAAGTAAACCATCCTGTTGGTTGAAATGACACATAACAGGAGCTTAAGCAACACAAGCTTATGAATCAAATTTACTGGGAATTCCACATTCATGAGAAATGGCGGCAGTCCCCAGTCACTAGTGACATCCAGCCTAGTTCTCATTTAGCTGTATATTTTAATACTATAGTCGTCCACTGTAGTTAAAAGTACCCAAAATACATCCCATAATGGTTAGACGAGCTAAACAAATACAGTAAACCTTTTCCCGTTGCAAAGTTTGAGACATTGTGCTGTTTCTCTGCAGGACGATGTCTTCAGTCCTCATGGACAACCGGGCTACCATATCGACACTCTGAGAAAAGTAAGTGCTTTACACTATAAATTAATGACACAAAAAGTATTTGGACACTTAGAATTGTATAAATGTTGCTTGCTTTATACGTTCAGATGTTTTGCTATACACACTCATGAAGAACAATATGCAGTGATGTTCAGGAATATCATTTAAACTTCTCCTTATGACTGAATCATATAGGTCCTCATCTGTGGTTGTGTGTAATGTGCTAATGAACTGGACTGAGATATGGACCCAGTGGGCACACCTGACTCCAGCAGTGATTAATTAGCTCTAATTAACAAGCACTGCTTTAAAGAAGCCTCAGACATGTTCGAAAGCTGATCTTTCTAGCACACAAAACCAACTGTGGATGTTCTCGCTACTGACTGCAATAAACACATGGAAGGATACAATTATTATTAAGCAATATCTTAAATTGAGATTTATCTGGCTATAACAGTGTATATTCATGTGTGTATATATATATATATATGATGCATGATTTAGTGCATCAAAATTTGTTGTAGAATTACTGACCACTTGGCAAATATTTTATTGACTTTTTATTTCTGTTTTGTGCCATTTTGTTTGTACTTGGTGAGTGACTTTTGGACATTGTTTGAAAGTGTCCGTGGAAACAAAGATGCAATTTGTTTCATTGTGGAATTCTTGGTCTCTCAGGAAATAAACCATTTAGTGAGGTGGATCAATTAGAATTAAAGGTCTAAAAGTGTGACGCTTCTTCTGTCAACATGGATGTCTTGTTCTTCTAACCAGATTCTTGGTTCATTGAAATGTTTCCTGGGTACTTTCTGCCCCCTGGTGTCTGAAAAATGCATCACATCATATAAGTAGACATTTAGACAAATGCTTAAAGGACCATCGTTTGTTTTGTTTTTGTTGAAAAAGCCCAGTAATTTCCCTTTAACTCAATTTTCAGTTATGATAAAAAATAAACAGCAGTTATCACTGAATAGAGTTTGTGTTTTCCCTGATTTCTGTCTAGTCAATGAAATGTCAAGAGTGTGGTTAAAGAGGCCTGTTCCTCACCACAAATCTCATCACAGAGATCATACATCTTCTGTACCTCTGAAAGAAGCTTCTGTCTGGTCATGTGCCAAAACCTGAGAGTTAAATGCAAAAATCACTGCACTGACTTGTTTTAGCTTTTAGGAGAGACTAGAGAGATTGCCATTGGTTGACAGTGTGTAGTGATTTAACTGGCAGAAATACTATGTGCATCTCTTAATGGTTTGGTGTGTGCATTTGTCTCTCAGGTGCCTTTGATGAATGGCCAAATGTGTGCTCCTGTGAGACCTCCCATGAGCTGCGGTCAGCCCCCGATGGCACGCCACCCCTCACGAGAGCAGCTCATCGACTACCTGATGCTCAAGGTGTCCCAGCAGCCCCCCGGTACTCCACGGGTCCCACAAGAGACCATGCAGCAGGAGGTGGGACCAGTCTCGCAGAAATATTAATATGTGCCCTGCATTTGAAATGTTGACACATCTATTGACCATCATGCCTAACACAGTGTCTCCACTGGACGCAGCAGTCGTGGCACCAGTGTAGACAGCATCACTGATTATAATGGGTTTTAGGCCCTGTTTACACCTGGTATTAAGATGCGTTTTGCTCGATCGGATCACAAGTAGACGAGGGAGACGCATTCCCATTTACACCTGGTGTTTTAATCCGTCTCTCTTCTCCACTTTCAACAACTTCTGTCCTGATTTCTTCGAGGGGGAGGGTCTATGGCGGTAAATGTGTGGGTTTTTTCACATCTTTTAATCTAATGGACGAAATAAGCTCAAGCAATTTACATATGAATGCGTCCAGAGACGACAGAAAACCACAGAGAGCATCAGCTTTAGTTTCCGCTCTGATAGCCAAAAGTCCAGCCGAACGCTGAGTGTGTGTGTGTTAGAAATCAGGAATGGTGAGAGAACATTGTGATTTACGTTTTTTTCATCTTCAAACCAAACTTGTGTCTCCAGCCGACAAAGTTTAACTCCCGTCTGGCTAGAGCACTTCCCATAATGTTTACTCGTTAGGTCAGTAGGAGGAGAGTAGGCAGCCTTTAGTGGCTGTTCGAACACATTGCGTTTTCAACTACCTCTAGGAAGTGTTCAAAAGTGGACAAGCTCAAAGTGTTTAGACCTCGTTTACTCCTGTATAGCGTCGGCCACTTGTGATCCGATCGACCAAAAAGCATTTTAATACCAGGTGTAAACGGGCATTATTTGCTTTTGTCGCGTCCCGCCGCTCGCGTCTGGTGTAGACACAGCGCAAGTCAATAGGAAATCAAAGTGAACCCTCTATGCTTTAATATGCTTTAATATACATTTTTGGTTTTATTCCAAATTATGTAATTATTATGTAAAATTGGATAATGCTAGCTAATAGCCAAACAGATATTTAGGCATCACTGTGATGTTACCTCAAGCACTGTGGTTTGTGTGACACGCGTGTCTGTCTTGCGTTCTCAGCTCCATGTGAAGATCGAGAAGAATCCTGAGCTGGGTTTCAGTATATCAGGAGGAGTGGGGGGTCGCGGGAATCCCTTCCGCCCAGACGACTACGTCAGTATTTCTCTCTTTCTCTTGCCTTTTCTTTTGAAATGCGTGTGCACATCCATTTCTGGAGCCTTGATTTCAATTTATGATTCCAATGAATTATGAACTCTTAAACCATAACTGATCAACAGGGCATCTTCGTGACGAGGGTTCAGTCGGAGGGACCGGCTTCAAAACTCCTTCAACCTGGGGACAAGATCATCCAGGTCATTTCTACCACTTACTATTCACATATTGTGTCTTATCCTTACCTTAGTAATTCACTAACATCAAATTAACATCCACTTTGCAGGCAAACGGATACAGCTTCGTTAACATCGATCACGGACACGCCGTTTCCCTCCTGAAGACGTTCCCCAGCACCGTCGACCTGATCATCGTTCGAGAGATGGCCGCATAACTGACGAAACTGAATGTGCACTGTCTTATTTTTGTACCAAGAGGAGCCAGTGCTGTATGTAGTTAATCTGAGCTGATGTGACCGGGACGAGCTTTGACCGTCGGTGGATAGGGGCGAAACCACTGCATCAGGTGGAAGAGTCGGGAGCATGCGCCTTCACTGTGGGATAGCCTGTTGGTGCAGTCCAACTGATATGAAACCCTGTGCTTTTTGTAAAGATAGTTTTTGTTTTTCATTTTATAAGACATCCCCTGGATTGAGTTCTTATGGGACATGAGCTGACCGCTTGAGGGCAGGGCTCTCGAACAAATCTCACTCGGTTTTTTTGTTTGTTTTTTAGCGTTTTAAAGATTTTTAAAACCACTTTCATGACCTGTGTGAGATTTTAAGTTGGAAGACAATGCTACGTGCGAACTGTGGTAATGAATGTAGAACTGGGGTGAGCTAAACTGAACTGGATGTGAGATCTGTTGGCCTGGTGGTCAGATTACCCTCGTGAAGAAAACTTCCTCTCATTGGGATTGATAACTTGTTTCATCCACCTCTCAATGCTTGAAACTCTTCTAGTCTTCTCAGATTTCTCCTTCTGGAAGTTTCCTCCAGTGAAATAAGAGTCTCTTCCTGCAAACTTCCACCGGACAGAAGTGGAAGACACAGACTTTAGCCCGGACGCCACCGGGAAGGATGCGCTGAAATGCTCCCTGCACGTGAAACATGGACAGGAACGCGGTGAAGTACTTCCGTGAGGATTTCGAAAGAGAGCAGCCTTGCCTAAAAGACTGAAACAGAAAGTGGTTCAAGTACCTTAACCAAAGCATATTGGGACACTGTGGCTGGGCGGCATGAAACTGCTGGCACGTGAACCTCTTTCCTCTGACTTCTACAAACACAGCCACCCATTCCCAATGCCACCGAACTCATCCGAAGCATTTTTTTTATTATTATTTTTTTTATTTCAATTCGGAGTTCATCAAAACCGTTTTTTTATTCTGTGAAGAAGATTGTAGATGTGATATTTTATTCTCTTACGAAAACATTCTAACATTTGACTAGTTGCAGTCGTGGACGTTTGCTATTGGGGGCTTCGAGAAAAACGACATGTCAAGTGCCATAGACCCTGAACTGTCACAAAATGGGTTTCGACCCAGAGCAATACTCGTACAGATCCACGCCGCATATTCAGTGGCCTTATCAGGCTGGCGTATGACACGGCGGGCGAAAGAGCAATAGAAAGTCGTTTATTCCATTCGCAAGATGCAGTCAGTTGCGTTTTTATATAAATAAAGAACCCATTTAGTATTTCTCGATTGATACCGCGTTTTATATTGTAAATCTTTTAAAGACGAAAACGTAGGAAATGCCGTTTCAGATTTTTTTGTAAAAAAAAAAAAAAAAGTTTGTAAAGTCTGAATAGTGTGCGAATGAATGTCTCGTCACATTAGCGATTGCACTGCTGTTTCCAAACACCCCCATGAAGATTATCATTGCGTTGTATGTGGATCCATCAAACTCTTCAATAGCAGAGAGATTCGAAACGTTAATCGTAATGTTTGTATTTGAAGTCACATTGAAAGGCCATGATTTGTTGATTTGAGGAGAGCGACCCACTGTCGATTGTAGTACTGTGTGTTTTATTTGCATGAAATTCCTCCTTTTGATCGTTCTTCGCTGTATTCTTCAGTAGACTGGAGCGCTAATTGAATCCAAGTAATCAAATTAACATACTGATAATGTGACAAATCCACAATTTGATGTGAAAGAGCACGGTCGCCCTTTTTACAAGAGCTCAGCTGATTCGCTAATGAGTTCCAGTTTTAATTTAGGATGTTGTTATGCTTTGGGTCAACATTGCCTATGGACTGGAAATTAATTTGCTACATTTGGTTACTTTTTTGGAGTAAAAAAATGATTAATCGCGCAGTTTAAAGAACATAACGTTAGTCGATAAAACTACTCCCCTCATCTTTGCTGTGAATGGTTCACTCAACACATGGTTTTGTGGACACTGTTACTTCCATTTTGTCACGAGTCAGTCTAGCGTAGATCCCTCGACTGTCACTTTTTTTTATTTTGTCTGCGAAGACATTGTAAAAACGTAATAACGAACAGTGACTTAAAAAAAAACTGGTGTTCTTTTTACTGTCCCACTTTTATTTTTATTTATTTAGCACACTTTACTTTGACTTTAGAGATTACTAATCAACATGTAAATACTTTTTTAAAAGGTTTATGATTTGTTCATGGCATTAGTGATTACGTTTTTTAAAACCAGCAATAACTTGCATCACAGAAGCAGCCCTTTTAATGTATAGCTATGTCAAAGGTTTCTCCGCAAGCAGCTTCTGTTAAGATGATCGGTATGCATTTATTCAACATTCCAGATTTTTGTAAATAAATTTACTTTCCATGGTGTCCTGTGGAAAGAATAAATCAACTAATGCTCTTTCAAGGTGTATGTTTGTTGTCTTTTTTTGGTTCTGTTTTATTTATGTATTTATTTTTGTACCGTACAGTCACTGTATTGACCAAAGCAATTCAACCATTCTCTCAGTATGTCCCCCTGTAGTCAATCATTTTATCCCCTAAAACTCATCTTTGAGCACCAAAATTACATATTTAAATGTTTTTTAAATATTGTTTGAAAAATACTTCATGCCTTAATAGCTTGAATGTAACTCGACACCCTTTCCTCATTTAGTATATACGTGGTTCTATGAATATGCAAATGAGCCCCACCTCCACTCACTCACTCAGCTCAGAGATCCACTGGTTGACGATCACACGTTGATCTGATTGGTTACAGGGTAGTTTGTGACGTCAGAAACACCAGCGATTTCAAACAGTGTTTTTGGGACTGTCTTTGGTTCACTGCAGTTTTAAGGAGAAAATACTCAGCAATGGTGTCGACTTATGAATATACACATGGTTTGTTTTAAAGCATATTAAAAAACACCACATAGACACATAAACGATATTAAAAACCTGATTTTCACCACATAAAATATATTTTTGTGTGTGTTTTGCATAATTTAGAAAGTAAAAAAGGTTTGGAAGGATGGTGGGTAAATGACCTTTTTTTTTTCAGAAAGATGATCTCCATGAATCCGGCCATTTTGGGCCATAGTACGAATGCATTATCAGGTGTGAGATGTTTACCTCATATTTGTCATTAACAATCAAAAGGCATGTTTTTGTTACAAGCCCATACAATATTTCAGTCCATAGTGACTTTATCTCGCTTTTTGACGTCTTTCATCTTCTGTGGAGTGTGTGTGGACTTTCTGAAGTGTGTCCATAATCTCAGTCATTAATCACAGCTGATCGGTGTTAACAAAGACTGTAAATGAGTCTGTGAAGTAAAATTAGATGACTAAAGTAATTTAATCATAGCTTTTATCAGGTGTAACTCAGTATTTGTTCACTGAAAATGCATCACTGATTCGAGGAAATGCCTGAAATGGTCAAACGTAAGGATATAATCAAGCCTTCAGCACCTTTATTAGCTTCATTCCTTAGCTTTGAACTCACTTAAAGAGCAGAAAGCAGTGAAGCCGTTCTCTCACATGGAGTGAGAGCTGGTGTCGTATCAGATTCCGGCTCTATATATAACCAGGGGCAAAATACGAGAGTGCTTTCAAAACAGACCCGGGGTTGAAGACGTCCCACTAGAGACTCGTTTCATTGTTTTCCTGTTGACAAGATTTCAAGCCTAATGGTTCTCAGCTTAATCATGATTATTATAGTATATAATGTATACATTAATATCGGTTTTATGTCCATTTCTACAAAAAAAATCTACTTTTTCACACACAAAAGCGACACATAAAGCTTGGTTTTTAAGAAGAGAAGTTTTTGAATGTGTCTGTAACACCAAACATCGCTGTCTATAGGAAACTCACTACGTTTGGAGGCAGCCAGTAGTCAGTGTGTCCCAGTATCTTCATCTTGCGTCTGCTTGGCCCTGATGGAAACGTGTTGTGATTGGACCAGCGTGTCCTTCAAAGCGAGCTCGGCTCTGGCTGTTCTGCGGGTCAGCAGATCACAATGCGCTGACATCTGATACAAGCTCGTGTAAAAATAACCTTCAGCACACCAATGGACCACAGAAAGCCTCTGCTTAAAATGTGTTAAAAAATGTTTTGGATCTGGATACAATCTGACCTTTTGATACGCCCTTAACTTTTGAACACATTTTGTGCCTGCTCTTTTACTAACTCATCATGTTGCATCCAGAGCCATACAGTTAATACTGTAAAATCACAGTAGCCTAATATAAATGACAGTGACGGCTAATGCCTGCTAACTGTTGTTTGGGTTGGAATTGTGGCAACATGGCACATTGAAAGAGTGTGCAGATAGTATCAGTACTATCACAGTACTCAGAATTCATTTAGAAATCATTAGAAAAAAAGTGCAACTTGTAATTTGTCAGCCTCAATTTGTCTCAAAACATCAAATTTAGGACAAACTCTTCCGTTTACAACTCCCACAAGCTGTAATGAACAACAAATGGCAGTATTTGACAGTCATGCCAGTGCAGGGTAACCCCTGGTCACTGCACTAGAGCTATTGCTTCACAGCAGAAGGTTGTTTTTGTACAGTAAACTTGTTGTGACTGGCGCATTTGGCCCCGCCCCCGCGGAGCTGTCAATCACCGTGACGTCACGCCCACTATTAAAGAAAACCAACAAACAGCAGCCAGAAAAACACACATACACACCGAAACACACACGTCAGCGGACTAGCGGCACAGACCAACGCGAAGGGTTTAATATATAGTCTCTTTATTCCGGGAGCTTCTCTTTTTACTCATATAAGGCAAGTAAAACACTTTCCCCCCACATTACAACCTTTTAAAAGCTCATGCTAACGCTACAGGAAAATATGATTCGTTTTTGGTGAAATAACCAGCTAATAAGCCTAATATCTTTATTTCCAGAGTTATTCGTTGGTGTAATGTCATTTAATGTGCTAGCGGTTAGTCTAAATTGATGAACTTGGTGAGTTTAACCAAATATTGCTGTTAGCTGATGCTAGCATGTTAGCTAGTAAAATTAGCCTGTTGTTCCTTTCGACCTAAAAGCTGAAATATGACACGAAAACAGCAGATTTATGTTTAAACACGCGTGTTTTATTCGTAACGCGTTGTTTGCTTCGCATTTAAACTGATTTTGTCCTTCAAGATACGAGAGATGAAAAATAAGATCGTTTGCATGTATTTCTCTTCAGATGTTTATTTAGATACAGTGAATTGGCTGTTTATGTAGTATTATCATTAATCGACTATTTTACTGTCTATTATAGTGTTTTCGGTTTTATTTTGGTGTCGTTTTGCGTGTCGATCGAGATGTTATACAGGAAACTCAAAGCCCAGCTAGTTTGTGTATCTTTATCGCTGAGTGAATGAATAAACGTCTTTAAAAATAATTTCCCCGCCGTTTGTTCTTCAATATTTTGACTGATTTGTTGTGAATTGGCGTTCTGGTGGTGAATTGTTGTGTTTTTTTGTATTATTATCAAGGTTTGTGCTTTGGCTCAAACAGGAAGAGTGTTTGAAACAAAGGAGAACACAAAGCAAATTCACCTTGACCCCGATATAAAGTAGATAAACAGCTTTATTAGCATCCATCATCACCACAGACCCCTCAGACTGAACACAACACACACTCTGAGGGCAGCAGCTGTTGTGTTGAGTGGTTTTTGCGCTTTATATGCCACTGTGTGTTTGTTAGCTGTGATGCTAGTGTTAGCATGACTCAGTGGATTTCACGAGGCCTCAAACTCTGATATATCTCTCTATATAATGTATAAAAGTACACACACTATGTGAATAACACACACATACCGTGTTTGCAGTGTAAAGTGCACTATTAGACCTTTGTATAAGCTGTACACGTCATTTAAATGCTTCATATCTTGGTGCATTGAGACACGTGAGCATCTGTTTTCTGCTGTCTTTCTCCATGTATGGTGTCTTTTTAGCTTCATGGTTTGCTTTTGTTCAACTATTTGACTTGTTTTATCTCCCATGTCTTTGTTTTGCCCTGCATGCCGTGCATTTGCTGTCATCCAGACAGGGATAGGTGAACACAGATGGCCAACATGCATGGGAATCGGCTGAAGGAGAGAAAAACAGCCCTGTATGGGCTTTGCCATTTTTGGCTTTATCAGAATATATGAGGCCATGTGTGGGGGGGAGGGCGCTATGCAAACCAGCTCCTACTAGAGAGATGTGTGATGTAATGGAGGCAGGTTTTACAATGGGGGGGGGGTATTTTTGGTCGGGGACACACTGGTGGAGGCGGTTCAGGACAACATGTCACATTGCACCCTTGTGACGGATGAAAACTAATCCAGCGGTCCATGTGAGCGAGTGCGAAGGGCAGCAGGCTCACTCACACACACGTGACGTGGGCCATGTGGCGGGTTTTCAGGGGAAAACCTCTGATGCCAGAAGGCAGAGGTGAAATGCTGCAATCTTGTTTACTTGCAGACAGGAGGCCCTCTGAAGCCGCTGGCCCTCGCACACACACACACACGCCTCTCCTGACGGGCTTCAGGTTCATTGCTGGAAAGCGTCAGCGTTACATGTTTCCGCTCGGATGGGGAGTGGGTTTGCTGCTGTGATCGGCCTCTGCTTGAACAGAATGTTCCAGCTCTTCCACCTATAGATATATTTACATCTCAATGCTATTCAGCATTTACCCATCAACACCGCATAGTCGTACGCACTTCTCTGCCGAGTATGGTGCTCACAATACCCACGTCTCAGTCGTTGATGCCAGGGCAGTGGGTATTGAGGATTTGATACAGCCGCAACTATTTGAAAAGTTAACTATTAATATAAATGCATAGTTGTGCGCAATGTGAGTGTGGACCAGAGGTGGGAGATAGGATAAATCTTATAAAAAATAATAAAAATCATGATATTATTTTGTCTTTTTTTTAAAGAACAAACATACAAATAACAAACAATGACAAATACAATAAATCGGTGCTGCACACGTCAAACAGCGCTTTACGTTTTTAATGTACTCTAGGTCTATTTATACAGTAGCGAGTACAATTGTCCATGTATGTTGCTTTATCACATTAACATCGTCAGTAACTTCTGTACATATTGTAACGAAATTGGTATGGCAAAATATCATTGGATTGATACTTTGTACTGTCACCATGACACATGATGTCAGATCGCCCAGCCATAATCAATATTAAGAGTTTAGGTTATGCTCTATGGGGGAGCGTTTCATTTTAATTGAGTTTTTAGTGCTTTATCATTTTATTTTATTAAATTTTTTAACTCATGACACCACAGAATTGTTTAAAATGTACTTTTAAAAATAGATGTGAATCTGGTTTGGAACTAATTGTGTTCAAACAAACAGTGAATCATTCCAGAAACAGACTCTGGTCCACTTGAGATGCTTTAGAGAGTGAAAGCACACACGTCACACTCACACAATGTGGTTTTTGTAAGTTATGATGTCATGTTGTGTGAACCAACATCTAAATATTAATGAATGGAATCACAACAGTGGGCGTGTAGATTTAATGACATAGTTGTTGTAAACAGTCAGTAATGAATAAGAAAGAAACAGAATCAGTAGAACAAACAAAGTGAAGTTGAAAAACTTTTTACAGCCCTAGTATCAAACACTGAGAAATTCAGAAAACGTGTTGCCAATAAAGCACAAAAATGGCAAACGAACAAACTAGGGCAGTGGATCTTAAACAGGGCCCTGATAAGTCTTAATGACTCGAATAATTAAAATGCTTTAAAAACTCAAAATAAAGATGCACCACATTCAATTGGCCCTGATTCATAAAACGCTTGTACGATTGGATTTGATCCTATGCCAATATTGAGGAACTAGTCAGGATTTATACAATAAATATGCAACACACACGCATGAGAGCAGTTTATGTGCGGAACGCCACGATGAGATTAACACTCGCTATGTGGATCACAGTTCATATCCGGACCGAAGCAAGCACGGTTCATATTTTTATGGACACATTTAATATACTGTTTTAGTTCTCCAAACATGTGCGCAGTCGCAGTGCTGGTTCATCTCAGGACTTCAAATGAAATATATGTGAAAATACAGACACTGATACAGCCGTGCGTCTGAAGGCGATGACAAATTATTCTGATACCCACAAGACAGTGATGTAGACCGAAAATTCAAAGAAGAATGGACAAAAAAAGTAACTATGCCTTTATTCCTTCTGTGTTAAACTGATGTGTCATGTGTTCAGTGATAGTGCACGCAAACACAATGAAAATAGTATTAGACATTTTAAATGTTCTTCCTTATTTTTCATAGACCAGTTTCTTTTGAAAGTTTTAAGTGTTGATATTTGTAAGAATAAGTTATCAGAACTTGTAGGATTTGTTCATGATAGTTGTTAGTAGTCTTTACTGATAACTTTTGTCAGTTTGTTGTCATAGGGTTATATTTTTAAAATACATCAAGGTGCGCCCAACTCTGTTTGCTAGTCTTTTCTCCACTTGCATTTAAATATTCATATGTCTGTATTATGAGTGTTGTACGTCTGTGTTTTATTGGTCCCATTCTCCACTCTCCCACTTTTCCACAGCTTTACACGCCCATTTCTTGTCTTTTTCAAATCTGAGGTATGAACGAGTCGTGATAAAACAGGGGTTCCACGACACTTTAGTAAATGCATCACAGAAATAATTTGTCTTAAGGATTTCCTGAAAGAACGAAAGAAAGCCTGGCCAAGCCGATCAGGCACGTGTGTTTTCTGAGAGCGCGCTGGGGTTTCCTTGCCCATTGATGATGCGTGCTGTACCCTATAATACTTACTCGCCCTCTTGTCGTTCCAAACCCATAACACTTTAGTTCATCTTTGGAAAACACAAATGATGATCTTGTTTTGATGAAGTCTGATGCTTCTAAAAGCTCATAAAGAGATCGTAAACTAATCCATTTGAATTGAGCGGTTTATTCCAAGTTTTCTGAAGCGACACGATCGATTTACATGATGAACAGATTTAATTTAGGCTTTTCACATATAAACATTCATCAACTTGCACATCAGTAGCTCAAGCATGTTCGCTTGACATGCAAGAGCCAATGAGGTTCATTCTCGTGTTACGCAGCACGTTTGAGCTTCAGCAAGAGCCAATGAGGTTCATTCTCGTGTTACGCAGCACGTTTGAGCTTTCTCAAGAGCCAATGAGGTTCATTCTCGTGTTACGCAGCACGTTTGAGCTTCCTCAAGAGCCAATGAGGTTCATTCTCGTGTTACGCAGCACGTTTGAGCTTCTGCAAGAACCAATGAGGTTCATTCTCGTTATGCAGCACGTTTGAGCTTCAGCAAGAGCCAATGAGGTTCTTTCTCGTTACGCAGCACGTTTGAGCTTCTGCAAGAACCAATGAGGTTCATTCTCGTTATGCAGCACGTTTGAGCTTCTGCAAGAACCAATGAGGTTCTTTCTCGTTACGCAGCACGTTTGAGCTTCTGCAAGAACCAATGAGGTTCATTCTCGTTACGCAGCACGTTTGAGCTTCAGCAAGAACCAATGAGGTTCATTCTCGTTACGCAGCACGTTTGAGCTTCAGCAAGAAGTTTGTTCTTGCTCGTCAAGCAGGTTCGGTTGAGCTGTTTATGTTCGCTGATCAATGTTTATGTGAATAAAATCCTAAATTCAATCTGTTTATCAAATAAAGCAATCGAGTCTCTTCAGAAAATTTACTAAACCACTCAATTCATGTATGAACTTTGTTTCTTTTAGATATTGTCTTAGACAAAGGGGAGCTTAGAGTAAAAAAGTTGAGAACCACTTATCTAGGACTTTCTCATGAGTGTGTGTTTGTCAGAAAAAAAACTCGTTTACAGCTTATCTAAACTTTTGGTGCTAATGATTGTGTTTTTGCTAATCTGTGCACAAAGTGTTTTCATAGCAGATTAATCTTCGTACTGACAGTTCTGTCCTTTTCTGATGTAGCCACACCATATAGTTTAATGCAGCATTTTATTGGTTGGATTGGTTGTGTTTGGACTTCCAGGAAGTGTTCAGGTCAGTCTGGTTGTAAAATGATCTTTGGCATGAGTTTGCAGAAATCACTTTGCTTTCGTTTGCTTTTGATTCCGTGCAGAGATGAGGCTCATGCCAAACGATGCCAAAAAAAGCGCTCCGACCTCTGACTCCTAATCTGATTCCCAGTCCGTGGCAACATTGCACCTTTATCGGCGTAAATCCTCTTAATGAAGCCAGCCGCAGTCTTTGATTCACTCTTCACACACGCATGCTGTCATATTCATGGTCCTTGTGTTTTGTTGTGTGCAGGAATCGCCCACCTTCAGAGAGATGGCCCAGGAGACCAATCAAAGCCCCGTGCCCATGCTCTGTGCCACCGGCTGCGGTTTCTATGGCAACCCTCGGACCAGTGGCATGTGCTCGGTCTGTTACAAAGAGCATTTAACAAGACAAAACAATGGGGGAGTCAGTCCGATTAGCACAATGGGTACGTGTTTCCACTCTTTGAACATCTTCACGGACAATCGGACGTGTTGGTAAGATCGATTGTTCCTCAAGCGTCTCATTAACACTAAAGGGATTTGGTCTCTTCCAGCAGCTTCCAGCAGTGTCACCAGCAGTCCTACCTCTGAAGCCTCGGCCATCCAGATCATTGAAGCGACACTAAACCACTCCTCCGCTGCTAGCGCCGAGTCGCCCAACAGCGCCGCCACCGCTGCCCTTCCGGTCACACAACAGATGACTGAGATGAGCATTTCCTGTGAAGACGACGTTGGGTCGCCGAAAGTAGAAGTTCCCGAACCGGGTTGGTATTTCTGTTTTTTTAGACTTGAGGAAGTGTCTCTGCTGAATCATGTTTAAAGTGCTCTAAACGCAGCTTTAGAGTCGCTGAAACCGTTTATGAAAGTCTTAACACTGGATGGGTTCAAAATAACAGCTTAATGCTTCTGGTTCATTAATAACAGGGCACAAACAACTGCAATATGCAGGTTTAGCATTGGGTTCAGGTTAGGGATGGGGCCGATCCGATCCAGTATCGGTATCGGGACCGATACCAGCGTAATTCACGTATCGGATTTTCCCGATCCAACCTGCGGAGATATCCGATATCCTTGAGTCATGTCTGCGCTTTAACGTTGTCTGCTGAAATGACTCCAAAAGTGATTCCCGCCGGCTAGTCTGCTAGCTGGCTGCAAACTGCGGAATGGATTTCCTGAACGGAGGCGCGGCTCAATGAGACAGAGTTATGAGACACGCCACCGCTCAGGAAATCCATTCCGCAGTTTGCGGCCGCTGTGTGGAAATTCTTCACACTGGAAACACCGCAGAGCAAGACAGCAAAATGCAATGTTTGCAAAGCCGTAATTCAGAGCTCGTTGAAGCTCCCTCGCGTCGTACAACACAACGAATGCAATCAAACATTTAAAAAAGCACCACGTTACTGTGCGTTCACACCAAACGCGAATAGCGCGTCAAATTCGCGTCTGCCGCGTCTAGTTGGACGCTTGAATATTTTGAATCCATTCGCGCGCCCAGAGCGAAATTGACGCTCGTAAAAAGCAAAAGTTTGAAGCGAAATTGACGCGCGTCTGAGGCGAAATCCGCTTGTCTGTTTGCACATGGCTGATGTTGATCGAGCATTCATCGAGAGAGTTACAGCATCGGAGCGAGGATCACCCTTTAGATAGTGTGTGTGTGTGTGTGTGTGTGTGTGTAAGATGTTTACACTTGCACTTTTCTTATATTTCAAGACTCAAGTATTTGACATTTTGGGAATGTAATAAATATTGACATGACCTACAGTTGCATATTTGTTTTCAGAATGGGATTTTTCCTGTTAACAGGATTTACTGTTTTTCTGACTTCCTTTTCTGACCTTATACTTACCATACATGCATAAAAATGTAGGCCTACATATCATACTTGCCTGTTGAGAGGAGTTTATTTCAGCATCATATAAAATAAACAATAATGATAATAATAATATTAAAGCAAACACAGCTCTGGTATCGGAATAGTATCGGTATCGGCCGATATCCAAATTCAGGTATCGGGATCGGATCGGAAGTGAAAAAATGTGGATCGGTGCATCCCTAGTTCAGGTTGGTCGTGTGAATTCACCATATTGGCCAAACCGCTTGGTTTGGAAGTAAACTCAGTGCTTCATACGGCGCTACTCTATTGGCAATGGACCTTTTTTGCTTGCAGCGTTTCTCTAATGTGACCGCACTTTAAGACTAGTCTGCTATTTTGAACACTGCTTCATTTAAGCAAATTGTTTTCTCATTTGCAAACGCCACTCTGCAGCCAATTCTGAAGATTTCATTCGAATCCCAGTGCCGACTGCTTACACAACACTGAAACATACTAACCCTGAACCTTCACCTTAAAGGGAAAGTTCACACATAAATGAACGTTCTGTCATTTACTCACTCTTAAGTTGTTCCAAACCTGTACGAGTTTCTTTCCTCTGTTGAACACAAAAGAAGATATTTTGAAGAATATGGGAGACCAAACAGTTGAAGGAACGAAAGATACTATGCAAGTCAATGCCATCCATCAACTGTTTGATCTCCCACATTCTTCAAAATATCTTCTTTCTTTTGTGTTCAACAGAGGAAAGAAACTGTTAAATAATGCAATTGGTTTGTTTTGACTTCAAACAAGAGACTTCATTGAGATTAATGAATGACATCTGAACTATTTATAAAAAAATAAATATATCCATTAATAGATGTGTGAGATGCGTCGTTTGACTGTCATCTCAGTTGTATTGCTAAAAGAGGTTCTTACAGTCAAAATGATTCTTATCATTTGCTTCAAGTAATGTTGATAATTATATGATAATAAACCAAACTCTGAGCCTGAAAGAGTCACAAACGTCGAGGTTTGAAAGCCACAATATTTAAAATAGGCAAAAAGTTACAGAAAATGCCTGCGTACTGAAGATGGAAAGATGTATGTATGTCAGCATGTAGTTGTTTTTTCGGGATGTTAATTGGTGTGTGTGTGTGTGTGTGTGTGTGTTTGCAGTCGTCACTCAGCCCACAGCGTCCGCTGCACCCCCGAGCTCCGCTGATGGTGACGAGGCCAAGACGCCCGAAGCCCCCAAACACAAGAAGAACAGATGCTTCATGTGCCGCAAGAAGGTCGGCCTGACAGGTGAGCAGAAGCTACGAGTGTTCCCACACACACCTACACACACACACACACACACACACACACACCCCCTCCACATGTTCTGATGCTGATGTGTCGTTTGTCAGGGTTCGACTGCCGCTGTGGGAACCTCTTCTGTGGACTTCATCGCTACTCGGACAAGCACAACTGCCCCTACGACTACAAGGCAGAGGCCGCCGCCAAGATCCGCAAGGAGAACCCCGTCGTGGTCGCCGATAAGATTCAGAGAATATAACCCCCCCCCCCGCCCGCCCGCCGTCTTCACCTCGACTCTGCGAGAGATCGGATAAAAGGACTCGCACTTTGACCTGTGATTCTAAAGACTAGTTTTTTTTAAATTACAGTATGGGAAAGAATCTTGTTTCTAAGCCAATGCATGAGTGATCACTTTGTTTCCATCTTTCTTTTGCTTTCTGTTGGTATATGAGCTTCAAGTTAAAACAAATGAGAGGAAAAAGAACAAAAAAAACCGTCTCTAAAAGGTGTGAGTCCGGAGACGTGTCTGTTTCTGAGTGTCCTGGATCTGATTGTTGTGTTAAAGGCTGACTGTCTGTGATGGTGTGTGTCCTGGACTCTCTGAAGACTGTTACGGCTCTGGCCCGAGCGCCGTCAGAGCAACAGTGCATGGCTGGCTCATGTAGCAAATGGACGCTCTTCTGTTTCCTCCGGGTCGAACGTTTCGCCCTCCCGTTAAGAGTCAGCCTTTTCCACATTTATCAACCACTTTCTGCTTGAGCATCAGCCCACGTCAGTTAATGAGCTATTGGAGTGATGCTGGTTTTCTCTTTCATGTTCAAAAGATTTTTTTTTTTTTTTTTATTATTGACAGACTTTGTGAAAAATATGTAATCCAGTTGCGATGGTTTCATGCAGCCAGACCAGAATACTTCATGATCAGTTTTGAGCGCCCATGATACCAGTGTCCACAGATGTGGTGAGACATGGCTACTAACACACAACTATATCGATTTCTCCCACATGACCCTTTAAGTGAAATTTATTTGATTTTTATCTTCATTTGAGTTGTAATGTGACACCAGTTTATGAAAACGTGGATCCTGGGCTTGTTCAGAGGGTTTAATTTTAAGTGGGTGTTTTGCATGGATAGTGAAATACATCATACTAGAAGTCCGTTTCTTTTTTTCCCTCTAATTCACCTTTCTTGTGTGTGTGATTGATCTATTCAGTGGGTATTGAGTGTTAAATTCAGGTAAGAAATTAATGGTATTGTTTAGTGTCATTTAATCAGCCCTTTGAGTGTGCTTGAGTGTTGTTGAGTCAGTGTGTGACTATAGTCTTCTCGGTGAACGCCATCTTTACTCTGAGGCTCAGTCCGTGTCCTGTTTTTGGGTCTGGCTGCACAGCACTGTTTTATTTTAGAGCTTTGTCAGTTTACACAGTACAACTAACCTTCTGTCCTGATTTTGATTTTAGTTATGCAAGTTTGTACAAACCATCTTTATTTATTATATGTATTGCGCATATAATCTTGTTATCCGACATTACTGCGAAATTGTATCATGTAAATAAAATTATGTACAGAGATATCATTAAAATGTGTCCTGAACTGTTTTGTACTGTACTGGTGTAATAAGTTGTACATTATAAGATTTTATTTGTGCAAAATAACATGAAAGAGAGGGCTTTGACTAACTGGTCCTTGATTGGTCAGGGTTGCCAGATCTGTAACAAAACCAACCATGGCCCAATCAGAGAGACTAATCGAACTAGCCCTGCATGAGCATCAGTGGAATACAAGCTTTGTGAAGTATTTCACTACTTTATAAATAAATGTTACAAGTTATTTATTTTGACCATTAGAGGCCTATGTTGTACAAGCTTCGTTTAACACTTTTTAACGATATAAAGGCGCTTCACGAAGCCTCGTTTCACCGTTACGTACAATGCTACGCACCAGCAAGGCTTCATTACACACGATGTGCGCTTCCTCAGTGTTCTTGAACAAATCAGTTGAGTGAATGATTCAATGACTCGCTCAAAGACAGTCTCTAAACTGCAGAAATACAATGAAAGCCAGCAGTCGAACAAGCGGAGTGACGTACAGTGAAACTGATGACTCAGCAAGTCGTCCAATGACTGGATTTAGTACGGAAACCGTGTCCTGAAGGAATTTTCAGAAATAAAGAACAGTACAAGAACAAGACTTTTAATCAATTTGAACTGTTTGCTAATGATATCATTTTAAAATAGAACATTCAATCTGATTCATATGCTGAAAACGGAACAAAAATGCTTTAATATATACAATATTGAGCAATTATGAATTACATAAATCACGTAAATGACTCAATTCACAACTGCAAACTAACATTTCTATCGTAAAACAAACCACATCTTATCACTCTTTCACTTGATAAAAACTGCAGTGACGCTTCATGTTTGGTATCTGTGAACAGTAAAGTCTCACCTTCTTTGATATGATTGGCCAGCTCAATAATTATGACCACTTGTCAAATTCAAATGTCAAATATTGGGCTGTGGAGGAGGGGCACAATTTGGCCATTTCTAGTTATTTTGGATGCTGGTTACTAAATATGAGCAATACTAATAGCAGTGATTAGTGAGCTTACACTACATTGCTGGTTTTAAGGAAAGAGCAGTTGCATTTATTACATTTGAACAGAAAATCCTTTCATCAGGACTGATATTCAGACACTCAACAGCATATGAACATGTGATGAAGAAGTTGAGCTCTACATGCGGTGAGGTTCAGGAGACGTGTCTGCGTCTGGTGCGTCTGGCGCGTCTGAGGAACTCTTTCTCTCTCCACTTGTTCGGCTGCAGCATGTGCGGTCCGTTGTGAACACAGAGGATGGTCATCTGCGCCGCGTACTGCAGGTTCTGCAGGAGCTACACACACACACACACACACACCGAGTTACACACGCACATCAGTGAACATGTCACGCACAACCGTATTCAGGAAACCCACCTTAGGAGTGATGAAGAAATACTGAGACGTGTTCACACCGCACGCGCTTCTCACCACAATGTCAAACACTCGCCTCTCGTTGACGGGGTCCATCCCCTGCACACACACACACACGAGTCACACACACGAGTCACACACACTCCACCGGAGGAACGGAGAAACATAATACCACAACTATACTAGATGTTCTTCTACTAAGGTAACTGATTTCATACGGATTAGCAATGAGGCTGACATATACTGACACCAAACTGAGTTAATTAAAACCAAAACTGAAAACACTAAAGAAACATTTACGTCACTAATTATTAAACATCATTACACGGCTCTGTGGAATACTTGATTCTGATTGGTGGCATGTTATTCCCCTCTTGGGGAATTTCCTTGTGGAAGTTGTGTGTTTGGTGAGCTAATAAAGTATTAAAACTTAGTCAAATCAATATTTTGTGTGCAGTTATTTAACATTTGTCATCGGGTATCGTGGCCTCGCGCTCTCGGTTCATACAAACGCAGCCGCTGCCATTTTGTGACACTTGTTTTGCACACTGTAATGGATAATAACAAACAGGAACGATTTTAAATCGGTTTAATCTCAGATCAATATCCCCATTATTATTGATGCAGTGAAATAGGGTGAAATAAGTGGTATGACCGTATCTCTGAAATGTCCGTCTAGTTTGAACGTGGAAGTTTTGCGTTTAAAGAGCTAATAAAATATTTAAGACTCAGATCAATATTTCATGTTTAATTATTTACTTATGTGGCAATAGCCGTATAATATGCAGGATAATGTATAATGTACATCCAGCGGGTTGTTATCGCAGAATAAACCCCTTCAGAGTCAGACTGAAGCAGGATCACCCTGTCAGGGTTTATTCTGGGATAACGACTGGCTGGATGTACATTATCCCTTACTCAACAATACCAGACTGACACCAGTGTTATTTCAGTATTATTGAGATCCCACTATAGTTTTTATTAATAGTTTGAATTGATTTTATTTTTATATTTTATTTTTAGTTATTTTAGTAAGTCAAGTGTTCAAATGTTGCTTTGGCAATTAGCTGAAATAAAATAAGTTTGAATGCAAGTAGACATTTTTTAAGAGTTTTCTTTTTAGTTACTATAATAACCCCGAGACCTGATTCAACGACTAAAGATGTCCGTCTGGTGCACGTTTATCATTATACACCTATAGATCTGTGTAGCCCCGCCCCTTTTCAGCTCTGCGCTCGTTGTCTTCAGTCTTACAGATTTATGAATGAACGGCTCGTTTAAAAATCTTCCCGGACTACTGACATTTGTTATGACATCCGCTTCAAACATTACAATGCTCATCGTTATAACTTTCATTAACTCTACAATAAGTAAATGCATGTCTGTGCGCTGGTTTGTCTGGAGCACGAGGTCTATAGGAAAGAACATGTAAGTCCTGAGGTTCTGGACCTGGTTGATCTCGTCCACCACTCTGAAGGGGCATCGGTTGAGCTCCTGCAGGGCCATGAGGTACAGCATGGTGGACACACTGCGCTCTCCTCCGCTCTGATGGTGAGGTGTGAGCTCGTGCATCTGCGCGTTACTGCGAAACTTCACCTGGATGCGGATGCCGTACTTGTCATACTCCTCCTGAAACACACGTTCACAATGCTACGTTGGCTAGAGTCTGACATCCCGTGTTATGTTGCTTAAAGCTGCGATATGTTTGCAGTACAAGTTGAGAAGGCGGCTTTCAAAACGATCAAAGAAAGGAAACTTTGCTAACACGTACCCTTAAAAGTGAAGTAGGTTCATGTTAAAATACATTCTCTCAACACAGTATATTAGTAAGCTAAGCCATTCATGAGTTTATCTCCCCCAGAAGTGTAAACATTGAGCCTTGAGATCGGTCCGCTCAGATCTGTCAATCACTTTCCAGCTCAACCAATAGCAATAGTTTGGGGGCGTGGCTTCAGTAGTAGGCGGAGCCAGATGCTATTTAACCGCTGTGGGTTCATGACTGATGCGTTACATGGGAAAACACATTCAGCTTCGGTTACAGGAGTGCAAGCCAAAAGTCACTGCATTTAAACAGGTCATGAACACGTCATAGCGAACGAGACTTAGAGATGCTACGAGCTACAATGGACTCTTCAATACGGTACCAGGTTATAACAGTGAACTTTGACGTGTCCAGCGTAAACAGCCTCAAATGTGTGGCGCATCACGTCAAAAAATGCACGGGTGCAGATACATTAGATATAAAAGAGACGCTCGCGTTCGCTGGTGACTATCTGACAAATTAAAATTGTTGGGCCTAAATGTACGTGCAGCAGCTCACTCTGTGTCCTCCGCCATTTCAGATGTGCTCTTAATTTCAAACTACTGTGTATAAATGGTATTGCCCCATCCTATATCAATTATAACATTTATACTGATATATCGTACAAACTCTACGCACCACCCAGCCCTGGGCGTCACTAGTGTCGCAGAAACTACATACGACCCGGCAAACTAGCATCAACTAGGGCTGGGCGATAAAACGATAACGATATGTATCGCGATAGACACGGAATCAATATCAATAAAAAATGCGTTCGATCATTTATTTTTCTTCGTCGTAAGAAACCAGAGGTTGCGAAACAAGTTTGGTTGCATGAAGCAACGTAGGGGGTGACACGCTAACAGCCGGTCATGTAACAGTATGGTTGCGCCATATCGTTGTCTCGTGTTGCTGGATTCACCAGTAACAGAACCGGCGTGGAGTGATCAGTGGAGAATAAGAGATAAGCGAAAGAAACCTAAAATTCTCGGGACAGCAGCATGTGTCCAAATTTTAATCTTAACCGTTCTATTTCATCAGAAACGATCTGTAAACAGGGCTTTAAGTGTAAAATACCGAACTTGTCCTTTAAGTGTTCATTGTGATTTTAGACTTATGTTTACATTTGAATTATTTGAGTGTTTTCCATCATGGTTGTGTTGACATTTCTGCCTTTATAACTGAGGGGATTATAATCAGAGGAAGGTTAAGTTTAAAATATATATTTTTTAAATGTAATATATTTGTCTCCTGGTCCTTATTTTAAATAGGTCATAAAAAATATCAATAATTAATTGATATCGACCGATATGAAACACTTATATCGTGATACAGTTTTCAGCCATATCGCCCAGCCTTAGCATCAACCAACACCAGCAGCGGCCCACCGGGGGAACACTGATGTGACAGAACCCGACGGGGTGTCTCGCTGTCGGTCGGCTTCTGCCAGAGAAGTGTGAACTGACCTTTACAATCTCAATTACTGCAGTACAAAATAACATCCTTCACTGTCAGCTGGGCAGAAACAGAACAGAAGTCTCACATGACTGAGTATTGGTCGTTGGTATCAGCCAATGATGGTGATGCTGTTGAAGAGAGCAGGAGAACGAGTCCTCACCTCATTCTCGGAGTGCAGATCCACCTCTCCAGCGCACTGCATCGAGCGGAAGAAATCACTGAAGCGCTCGTTGATCTGATCCACCAGCAGCTTCAGAGGATTCAGCCAGCGCTCTTTCGCCTGGGAAACACATCAGAGTTTGGTTACTCTTCCTCTGTCTGCATGATGAGGGTGTTTGTGTGAGGTGGGACGCACCTCAGCGATGTTTCGACGGTAAGTGGTCAGAGCGTTGGTCTTGTCGTCCAGCTCCTTCTCCAAGTTCTGAATCTCCTGCTCGCGTCGGTTATATTCCTCCACCACCTGAGAGTCAAGACCAGCAGCGCATCAAACAGGGCAGGAACGAACAACAGCCCTTCCTCTTCATTTATGCTGCTAACTCCAGCTCGCAAGTGGTTCACTATGGAAGACTACACTCAGAATGAGATACTGGCCAATGAAATGCATCACAGAGGTTTGATTGAAATTTGAGCAGTGGTTCATGCAGGCTATATTATAATAATTATTAGGTATTCAAAGACTTGTTTCAATCATATAAATGTGTATTTGCTGGATGCAGACAGTGGATTAGAAAGTATTATATTGTTTGCCGGTTAATTACTTAATAGAAAGACAAAGTATACTCTTAGTATACTGTTTACGTTCTGTTTAACAGCACTGCGTAATCATTTATTAGACAGATCTGTCAAACAAAGACAGTAAATTAATGAAGATGGAGAATGGGGGATCAGGCACTGGGTTCTCAGCACTTTCAAAATAAAAGTCCCGATTTCGACACACTGGGCAAAAAAAAAAAAATCAGCACCGGTGGTTCAGCAAAATCCATAGGGATTTTAAAATAGTCTTTGTTAAAGCATTATAAGCCAAGCCAATCAGCTACGAGGAGAATCACAACATTACAAACTTTGATTTGAAGCAAAAAAGTATTTGAAAATCTGACAAAAATACAAGATTGTGTATGTAAACAGATTTAGTGAAAGAAAGAACTACAATCCCATGAAGCCTTGCGAACAGCATAATCAGATTACAAACAATGGAGAAATATAAAACTACTCATTTAAAAATGTTGATTATATAAAAACAAATATTTTAAGTATTTTGAGGGCATATGGAGACTAGATTACATCATTTGCAGTGCAGCATCATGGGTAATGTAGTTTTTCAGCACAAATTTAGCTGTTAAACAATTATTTCAAAATAATGTTAAAGTAAATTCCACCGATTAACAACCTCGTAGCTCACAGTAGGTCTTCCTTGGTTTACAAGACATCATTCAAAATCTATTTCCCAAGGAGAAAATGAATAATAGTTTTTAACTTCCAGAATCCGACTGTTGCACTCTATATATTCGCCTTGGTGATCAATCGGTCAACCATTAGATAATATGCTAATACAATTTAATTATAGCAACTGAGATGCATTTGGGGGGAAAAATTGCCATCAGAAATGGCATATTTTCAATCAATTAGGCTGCAAGAACAATTTGGATTTGACATTCTGTTCATTTGCAAGATGGACATGGTTATCAGAGGATATTGATCCCAAAAACTTGGAGCTCTTTAAGGGCATCACATATTATGTCAAGCTGGAAATCAAGAAACTATTCTTATTCAGAACGGTTCCTCTTTTCAAGACTTCCAGTGTGAGTTGAAGTTAGGACTGGTTAGTAAACATTTTAAAGGCAGAGGTTAGGCAAAGTGTGAATGAGCTGATGTGTAGTTGTTCTCACAGCATCACTGAGGCCGGTGAAGCACTCCGCTCTCGTCTTCTCTTCATTCAACATGGCATCAATCTCATCCAGTGTATCAGGCAACTGTTTGAAGGCCTGGAAGGAAACCACACACACATAATGTTGTAAAATACTGAGTTAAACACAGAATGGAGGACAGGTGTCTGAGGTAGACTGAGCTCACTGTATGTAGTTCCTCTGGGACCGCCGTCTCTCCAGGGATCACGTTACAGATCTCGCTGACCCTCCTCATCAGGGTCTTGCATGTGTTCAGCAGATTGTTCTTTATCTGGTCCAGCTTTTTATACGCCACCTGTGCCGACACACAGACACATGTTCTGGGGTCTTACTGGGCACCATTCATCAGTGGGTCAGGAAGATTTCATTAACCAAATTAAAATATACTAGAAATGCACCGATATTAACATTTTGGCCGACACCGATCACTCTTTACTTTGAAAGCTATACCGATGACCGATATATTGGCTGATAAATCTAAATCCAAATTATGATACATCTTTTGAGCGCCTGATTCCAAAAACAAAAGTCTCACCATTAAAATCCATGTCCCAAGCACACAATTATAATGATGTTCTCATAATTTTAAGTAGCCAATATGACAGACTTGCACTGCACATGTTGCACTTTACTGTATTTTCTTTTTTTGAAGTGATTCCGAACAGGGTGCATCTGAAGTGTACATTATTTATCGGCTTTAATATATCTGCCAAATTTTCTTATCGGGCCGATAACAATTACATGAAAGATGAACAAATATCAGCCGATACCGATATGGTGGCCGATATATCGTGCGTCCTTAAAATATACTCTATTATCCTCAATAATTCAAACTCTCTACCTGAATAATTAAGGGCCTTTTACACAACATGTTTTGTGGTTAAAAACTTTGAGACGTTTTTTGAAAGTTGAAATTCTGTATTTGTATTTGTACGAATTTAAATAAAGATCAAGTCACCTTCAAAATAGATAGAATATTACAAAATAAATTAAGTGTTTGAGTTGATATAAAAACTTCTCTTATATTAACACAAGTAAATTAATGCAATAATATATTATATTTGTATAAGAACAGAAATGGGATTTGTTCAACATCACATTTGGGTGGAAGAGATGTAAGAAGTGAGACGGGTCTGACCTCTGCCTGCTTGAGTTCAGATGAGCCGTCCCTGCAGTCCGTCTCCAGTTTGGTTTTCTCAGCGGAGAGACCTGCGCTCTGGAGAGCCAAGTACACCTTCTCCATACTCAACTTGGCCTTCGTCTGCACACACACAGACACACACACACACACAGACACACACACACACACACAGTCATGAGACAAAGAACATCCGAGAGTAGAAACCAACATGCAGAGCACAAACACACCTGCATGTGACTCAAATACTCCTCCATTATGGCCACTTTCTTGTTGTTTACAGCAGCGATCTTGGCATTCGTTTCCTGTTCAACTGTCTCCAAGTTGATCTCACTTTGCTCCATCTGCCTCAAACTACACAGAGAGAAGAAGACAAAAGTAAAGAAGGTATCGTTCATGTCTGTTACAGAGTGTGGGATGAGAAAGTTTGATTTGTACAAACCCTTCACCCAAAGTTTGAGCAGTAGCAATGAGACGCTTGCCTTTAGCAATAATATGAAAGAATGAAACGCACGGATGGGCAGAAGGTACCTGTCCTGTTTTGTACTGATTTTCTGCTCCAGTTGTCTCTTCTTCCCTTTCAGCTCAGACAGCTTCTTCTTCTTAGCACGCAGCTCATTATCACGCCGCTCTAGTCGAGCCTGTTGCTCACGAATGGCTGCCATCCGTTCATCAATTCTCTGCACCTGCCGCTCTGCTGCCTGTCAACGAGATGTCAAATCACACAGTACATTAAAAAAAGTGGAGCTAAAAAAAATAAAAATAAAGTATATACAGCTTTTAAAGAAGCGTACAACATTTTTCAGCCCCTAAAGCTATTTCTTAATGATTTAATGAAAACCAACTAAATCAATATATCTTCCAATCTGCTGCGCGTTTAAATCAGTGGTGACAAGAGCTGTTCCTACTATCAAAGTGGTAAACTGAACTTATATGCAAAAATTGAAATATCGCATAAAAAAAATAAATAGTGAATAAAGCACGGATTCCATCCCATGTGTTCAAGAGAACAAAATCGTCACTTCCTGGGAAATTGGCGCAAAATATCTGTAACAAAAATGGAAGCTGCTGCAATCTGGGAAGAAACTGTGGCTCTTTTTTCCTCCATCATAAACGAGTTGCGTCTCAGAGCGCATAGACAGATATAAACAACATAAACGCATGTCATGTTCTCTTGCGTTCGGATGCTGGTGTTTGGGAACACAATCATGCGAGACGCTTCTGGGAACCAAATCAAACCAAATCATTCTGGTGACAGACTTTGGCTCAAGCATTTCAGAGCGACCAAACCAACATTTGAGATGCTGTGATGCGATTGTTCTGCTGGTTAGTCATTATCCAATCACATCCACTGATGAGTTTTGTTGTTGCACATCGAGGGATTTATTCAGTGAATGTTTTTCTATCATAGTTATGTCTTCTTATCTGATATAAAAAATGTATCCACCAAAATTAAGCACTTTTTTATGCATTTTTAGAATCTATGCGCATCGTAGAATATTCCCTCTCTCACTCTCATCTGCTCCTCCAGGTGGCGTCTCTCGTCTGGATCCACGGCTGTGGTGAGGAACTGTGAGGGCCGCAGGGCCGAGTTACTGGAGACCACGTTATTAGAGTAGAAGGACCTCTTCACGGTGTACTTCTCCTCCGCTGTGTAGATCATCCTCAACTGAACCTCTTTGATCACCTGCAAAAGATTGTTTATTTGTTTATGTCAGCAACAAGGCTATTTTCATTAGCAAAAACAGAATAAACATAATTCATACAATTAACAAAAAACTATACAAGACATTTCAGGTTAATACAAGATACAAATTCAAAAATACATTCAGGTGATGCTTCAGTTTTTAAATACAAACACATTTCTGAATAAAACCGTTGTCTATTTACATTAAAAACATTGCAGTCCAGTAAAATATGTTTAATAGTCATTGAAGTTCGACATGGAAGGCATTGATGGTGGTTCTCCGCCTTTTCCCTGCCACAGAAAAACACCAGGAAAAGCTTGTAGGAACATATGAAATTTAGTTTCATTTTTCCTAAATTCCGTGTTTTCCCATTTTAAATGTTTAATTAATTTTCATTTAATAATCAAAATGCATGTCAAATCAATTAAAACTTTAACAATTGAATAATTGTAACAAAAAAAATCTGAAATTCTGTGCTATCGGTTTTACTTCTGGATTCTGTTTTATAATTTAATACAAATGTATACATATAGTGAGATGGCAGACGCTGGCTGAAAACATGCAGAAAATGCTTCAGTGTGTGTGTAGTAGATTCACACAGAGACATGCAGACTTCTGATTCAGTAGCTTTTAAGCTTTAATATTTAGTCAATAATAAATGTACAGCCCTACTTTTGATTTATTTATCCAAAATTGGCTGAAAGTTAACAGTAAATTCTGCGATTCTATTCATATTTTCTACAACACTGAAACCATAGGACCCCAAATACATGATGTGTATAAGAGTTTTAGGCAGCGTCTCAGCTGAATGAAGGAGGACCCACCTTCTCGATCATGTTCTTGGTCTTATCTGTTCCTACAGGTACATCATTGACTTTGTACTGATGGCACAAGTAACTCATGACTTCCTCAGGAGCATCAAACAGCTCACGCAAGTACGAGAAGAAGCCATAATGCCTGCCAAAAAAATTAAATACTTAATAACATATGCTAAAAATGAGCTGAATAAGCTGTATTAGTACAGCAGGTCAAGAAGAAGGCGTTACTTTAGAGTCTCGAGGGATCGTGATGGTGGTCTGGTGGAGCAGGACTCAGCTGGAGCGATGACACTGTTGACTCGTAGCTTCTGTGAGTCTCGCACCTGAGAAAACATGACACATCTTACTGATTTTACTTCACTTACATCTATTATAGATGTTTATTATGCTATTATTTTATGTTTATTTCTAGAACATAACATCAATTGTGTCAATTCATATCACATAAAAAAAAAATCACATAAATTAAGGCTGTAAATAGACATGGTCAATTTTGGTAACAGGGTTTCAAACTAGGGCAGCACAATTAATCGAATTTCTAATCGCGATTACGATTACGGATGCCACAATTACGTAATCGTTTAAAGCCGCGATTACAAAAGAAAATCCACTCTGCATGCGTTTTGTTTAGAGCATGTTATGTTATGAGAGGCGAATTACAACTACTTCAGAAAACCCAGCACAACAGGAACTACCAGGCAGTGACGTAAGTGTACGCTGAAATAAAATGACTTTCCTGTCCTGTCAGCCGTTACTGTGCTCGTAGCGCACACTCTTCAATTGCATGCGCAAATGCGGAGGCGCGCGCTGTGTATCGCTTCACTGTACATAAAGTGCAAAAGAAACTACGAACATGCAACGTCATTACGTTGTAAATCACACAAAATAAAAGTAAAATACCAATAAATCACGTTACTGGTCCGTCGTGTGTTAGCTGAGAAGGATTTGCATGCAGGGATGATTTTCATTCTATTCACCAGGAGCAGTTTCCATGTTTCATGAACAGTTCTTGTTAGTATTGTGTATTCACTGGTAACTGTCGTTTCCATATTAACCCCAAAATTCCACTTTATTTTCACTTTGTGTTATTTTCTATATTTTTCAATGACTGTAGTGGCTCATACCAACATTGTATTAACAAAAACTAGTTTGGGACTGCTATTTAAAGGCTTAAGCATAGGCCTAATGTTTATTTATTAGTAGTCTTTACTATTAGTCATATTCTTAAAATTTATGTGTATGTTAAGTAAAGGGGGACAGTACTTGTGTGTGTGTGTGTGTGTGTGTGTGTGTGTGTGTGTGTGTGTGTGTGTGTGTGTGTGTGTGTGTGTGTGTGTGTGTGTGTGTGTGTGTGTGTGTGTGTGTGTGTGTGTGTGTTAACAATTTTTGTGTAAACATGTATTATAATATGCCTATATATATTCAATGTAAATTCTGATAATCGTAATTAATAATCGCAATTACAATTTCAAGGGAATAATCGGCAATTATGATTTTTGTCATAATCGTGCAGCCCTATTTCAAACATTTACAAACTTCATATAAAATTAACAGAAAATTGTTCATGGTGAGCAATCACCATTTTTTCCTCCACTGACCATTTTTTGTAGTGGTGGGCATTATATCGATTGACACGATTAACTCGTAGAAATTTGTCAATCGGCAGAGATTTTGGACTTATTGGTCTTAAAGTGACAGCATCCAAATTTACCAGCTGTCGTTAATAATGTTAATCAAACAAAAACAAAAGAGAGAAAATCTCTCACTGCTCTTGACTGAATCACTTTAATAAGAATAAATCCATTTCATTTGTGTCTTTGTTCTATTGCAGTTTGTTTTCTTTGCTCTTTCTTTATCACTGTGTACTCGTCGTCTTCAGTAAGCTTTAATTTTTTTTTACTTGGGCTAGTATTAGTTTTTTGTCATATGGAAAATGGTGACAAGAATTATGAAAGATGATAGATAACCTTATCTAAAGCAAAAACAACTATATTGTGAGATATATATCGTTATCATGAAATAAAATTAGTCATATCGCACACCCCTAATTTTTCAAATGAAAAAAAGATACTCATTGTGTCAGTTTCATGCTAAGTACATGCGGAGCTTCTCACCTCTTCCATGAACCTCTCCATGTCCTGCTGTCTCTGAAAGACGAAGGCTCTTAAGTCGTTTAGAGGGATGTGACTCTCAATGTATTTTGCGTGCCGAGCATCACGGACATTTATCTGGCAAAACAAAATTGCGAGAACATCAAACTAATCTGCTTGAACAGCTATGTCCAGAAAACAGCGAGTGAATGAGCCGCTGTGCTCTCACCACCAGCATCATGGGCTCGTGGACATTGCCTTCAAAACGGTCTCGGTTATTCCTCAGCCACATGAGGGCCGTGTACGTGTCACGGAAACGGCTGCGCAGCTTATCCTCTTTCACCTTCATCATGTCCTCCAGACTCCTCAGACGATTCTGCAAACCTTCAAAACAACAACCAACAAACTAAAAATGAGTACAAGACTTAGTACCATGAACTGATAGAATTGATATGCTAAATTTGAGTGGTTTCTCCACAACAGGCAAAGATATAACACTATTATAACTTCAAAATTTCCTCTTTATACACCACATTTGTATGTTTTTTTGTGCTATTAAACATTACGTTTAAATTCTCCATAAGCTTCGTCTTTATCTCTGCGCAGGTCCAAACTCTCGCCCTCCAGTTTGGCTTTTTCTTCCTGGATGGTCCTCAGCTCTGTGTTCACAGCCTCGATCTGAGGCGTGACGTCCTCCATGCTGTTCATGTTCTGCAGCTCCTTCTGCAGGTCTCGGATCATGAGCTGCGTGTGTCCAATCCGCTTCTGCCGGTCCACCTCCTCTGTCTGCTTCAGACTCAGGTCCTGTCTGATGTCATCCACCTATCGGTTGACAGAGGAGACAGCGATCAGTCAGTGTTTTAATACAGTCTTTATTGGTGTAATAAAGCAGTGTTTCTCGACCGATGGGTCTCAACCCAAAAGTGGGTCGTGGAGTGTTCAGTCAAAGAAACAACAATAACAAACGTAATTCCAAATGTTTTAGTAATGCAGGACTTTTATTTTGAAAGACAAGCATAAAAGCCGTTGAACTCTTAAAGGTTGGGTAGGTAAGAATTGTCTAAAGAACTTTTTTTCAAATTGGCTTAAACTGTCTTTATATACCAATACATAATTAAAATGTAAGTACTTTGAAAAAGAGAGTATAAAAATTGAGTGACTATAGTGTATTTAATCTTCAAAAAACACAGCTCATTAATTCCTACCGGGACGAAACAAGTGATTGGCTTGCGCGACTGTCACTCTCCGTCGCCATGACTACCGCCGCTATTACTGGCTCTGCCCACGTGCGCGCAGTCGCGCACCCGTTTTTAGGTGGGAGTGAATGGAATTAATGAGCTGTGTTTATTGAAGATTAAATACACTAGAGTCACTAAATTTTTTATACTCTCTATTTCAGAGTACTTGCATTTTAATTATGTATTGGTATATAAAGACAGTTTAAACAAATTTGAATAAAAGTTTTTTTAGACAATTCTGACCTACCCTACCTTTAAGTAAGAGTGCCTGAGAAGATTTTGCTGGGAAGGATTTGCATGTTCATTCTATTCATCAGGATCAGTGTCAGTGATGTGTTTCATCAAGTTCATGTTAGCAGGGCTTGACATCAACATCCGCCAACACGCTAAATGCGGGTGGATTTCAGGAGTGCCGTGTAACAGTCACTCCTACTAGCCACTTTGGCGGGTTGAATTTTATATATTATAGCCTATACATTTTTCAATTGTAGTCTTTTAAAAAGGCATCTGAAATAATAAACTAAGTGCAATGAAGTGTTGTCAAAAATACAGATTCTTTTGACACTGAAATATCAGAAACGCTTCCAATACTCATTTTACTCACTTTCTCACTCTCTCATCTCGAACTGACACACAAACCCGCCTCTCCTCACTCACTCATTCCCGCAGATTTTGCGCTCACACCCAAAGTGTGGCACATAAAGCCGCCTCTCAGTACTAAATTGAGTTCTTTTTAGCTGCTTATTGTGCTTAAACATTCAAATACACACTAAATAATGTCAAAATGGCAGTCTTGGTGAGAATTCCCCTGAACACAGTCAGTTATGTTTTAAATGAATGTAAACAGTTGAGAAAGAAAACGCAGTGTAACAGTATAATGGATCTGTGCGTCAGGTCTTAAAGTGACAGCAGCCTAATATTCCTGATGCCCAATTATGAGATGATTTTGAAAATATCTACCTGGCAGTTTTCCCCCATGGTATTGATGTCAAAATATCTTATACTGTTTATTCATCAGTGTTAACAATTTTTGAGAAATTAATAATTGGTTCAAAGACCTAAAAGTTTGGGTCGTAGTGACCATGCTGAGAACCACTGTTATAAAACACTCTCTTAAAATGTTTCATAAACGGTTCCTCTTTCAGAACAAACCTCTTTACTCCTCAGTTCAAGCTGATCATGTTTCTGTTTACATTTCTGTGACACCTCTCTGATACTGGCGGTCTGAAAACAAAACAAAAAAACAGTGGCATTAATTTTACATATAGAAGGAGATTAGTCAGATAGTTGGTAATAGGGTTGGTGGGTCCGGGTATCGTTCGTTCATTTGTTTTTGCTCTCACATACGAAAAAGAAAAAACGAGAAAACAGCTCCTTTTTCCGTTTTTTCGTTTTTTTAGAAAAACGAAAAAACGAAATTATGACTTGATTTTTGGTTTTCCCGTTCTTGCACGGAAATCAGAAAAACAACTTGATATTGGTCCGTGTACGTTTTGATAGTTTGTTTTCCAATTTGAAATGAAATAAGCAGAAACGAGAAAACGGCCCCTTTATTCGTTTTTTCGTTTTTAAAACAAAAAACGAAAAAACGAGATTTCGGCTTGAGTTTTCGTTTTTTAGTTCACAGGCAAAAAACGAATAAATGACTTCAAAATTCGTTTTCCACATGTGGGCGGCCTGACACGCCCCCTTCCGCCGATTGGTCAAGCAAATCTGAGCATGTGACGTCATCAGTTGTCGCTCCGGTCAGGTCTGCTCAACAAAATAATAGTCCTCTACTATGGCTACAGATTCTTAAACTGAACAGGGCAGGTCCTACTGGGCTTTCTTCTGTGCAACTTTACACGTTTCACAGAAATATTTACATCAGAAATATTAATTATTAGTCTGCCACCAGCCCGTTTTATGTAGCTGTGCGGAGTTAAATCTGCTGACAGCGCCGAGCGGGAGACGCTCACTGACCAATGTTCAGTCAGCAGTCAGAACTTTTCTGTTAGACGCTCCGTTTTGCCACGGGATGGTGATTGCAAATACTGTAATGCCAATCGGCTGAGGATGGGTACCGATGATGGTGAAATACATTTTTACTGAAGCTGTAATCATAGCCGCGACCCGCGAGAATGAGACAGATGATTGACAGGACGATAGCGGAGGCAATTAAAGGCGCAAGATAACTTCTGTTAACAAAAACATAAATAAAAAAAAAAGTTTAATATAAGTGACTTTGTCTTTGTTTTATTGTTTTTGTTGGTTTTAATCAAATCATTGTGAACCACAAACTGAGCCTTCGTTTTAAAGGGCAATTTCCAAATATATTTAATTTTTTTTGTTATAATATGGGTATTTTATAATACAGCATAAATACAAACAAACACACGCATGTATGCCTATAGGCAAAACACCACAGTTTTTTGGTTTTGTTTGTGTGAACTTTTATCCCCAACCATATTTCTTCATGGGCTCCACGCCAGGGGTCACGCTCAGCACCCCTACTTCCCATGGTAGCCTACTAACTGTAATTATGCTGACCCAGTTTATATGTAAAATCTTTGGTATATGTAATATCTAAAAACACTTTACAGTGTGATGGAAATAAACTTTTCTTAAAGCGTGTTGTATATCACCACAGATTTATTGACACCCTTCTATCTGTGTTGTATACTGAAATAGACAATTGTCCTGCAGAATGATGTAACAATCACTTTTTTTTGTAAGAAAAACATTGTGAGCAAATGTTGAATTGTTGTTTGAAATATAAATCAACAACGTAAGAGGCTTTAGGCTGTCTGATGAACTCTGTATGAACAAACTCCCAGCTTTGCAGTATAGGTGGCACAGAAGCAGCATCTGACCCTGCATTTAGATGTACATTACACACTGTCTAATGCAGCTCAAAGGAGGCACTGTGAATTTGCATAGCAATTTCATTCTAAGAGGCTATTAAATGTGAAGTGACAACATGAAACACTACTTTCAATATATAAAAAAACACCAGTAGTTGGTGGCAAGTCAGCCTGATAATGATTGAATACCAATTTACTCATTTAGGCTCACAATAAGCAGATTACATAATTATACCATGAAAAAAAAAAAAAAAAATATATATATATATATGTGTGTGTGTGTGTGTGTGTGTGTGTGTGTGTGTGTGTGTGTGTGTGTGTGTATGTATATGTATATGTGTAAAGGCAGGATCACCTACTGGTGAAACCCAAACGGAAAGTAGTTAATTAACACAAAGTAGTTATTAGTAAAAATGGGGGAAACTGGATCAAGTTCCTGTGGAATCAATAAATGTTCTTGATGGCATGCATTGTTTCTCGTTTGTATTGTTTGATTATACAGCCAGGACTGGACTTCCGTTTAGGTTCCACCAGTAGGTGATCCTGCCTTTACACATATATACACACACACACACATATATACAGGGCCGGTTCTAGACATTAGGAGGCCCTAGGCAAAATTCATGTTGGAGGCCCCCCACCCCCAATAAAAAAACACTTGAAACAAATATGATTCCTAACCTTTTTATTTATACAACATTTAATTTTAAAAGCAGTATATTTTTACTTACACAGTACATAAGTTTGGACACATTACTATTTTTTATGTTTTTGAAAGAAGTCTCTTATGCTCATCAGGCCTGGATTTATTTGATCAAAAATACAGAAAAATAATATAGTGAAATATTATTAAAATTTAAAATAATGGTTTTCTATTTTACTATACTTTATATTTCTGTGATGCAAAGCTGAATTTAGTGTCACGTGATCCTTCAGAAAACTTTATAATATTCTGATTTATTATCAAATGTTAGAAAAGGTGCTTAAAGGAGTAACCAGACAGTTTTTGGGTCCCATTGACTTCCATAGTAGGAAAAAATATATACTATGGAAGTCAATGGGACCCAAAAACTGTCTGGTTACTGACATTCTTCTAAATATCTTCCTTTGTGTCCAGCAGAAGAAAGACATTTATACAGGTTTGAAACAACATGAGGGTGAGTGTATATGATGACAGAATTTTCCTTTTAAAAGTGAACTTCTCCTTTAATATTTATTTTATAACCTGTGATACTTTTTTTCAGGATTTTTGATTATTAAAAAGTTGTTTTAAAAAAGTCTTCACTATCACTTTTTATATATTTAACACATCCTTGCTGAATATTCCTGTTTTTTTCTGTATTTTTGATCAAATAAATGCAGGCTTGTAGAGCATAATAATAAACTTCTTTCAAAAAACATTAAAAATAGTAATGGGTCCAGACTTTTACCGGTACTGTATGTACATATTAATCAAACTTGATCTAAGGTAATCTCTTTTTTGTTTAATGAAGATGTTATTGTTGTTGTTGTTATTTTGCTGTTTTATTCAATTTATTTACAGTTCCAGAATCCCACTTCAGTAGATGAGCATAAGTGCTTTTATATTGCATTGCTACCTTAAATATGCTATACACAAATCAAGTGGAAGAGAAAGACACGATCGCTACTGAGCAGAAAAAAATATATAAACTGATATTATTGGCGTAATTTCAGGGTATAATCTAATCATCAGCAGAATTTAAAAGATAGACCCATAGATATGAGATCCTTTATTTGAAACATTTAAAAATGTTGTAGTGTGTTGGCTTTTTAACTTAGAATACTGACGTCTTGTCTTTTAATTTTGTAGCTTTTTTACTAGTTAGCTCCCGACGCGATGTTATTCATTGTAGGCTACGCGCAAATTCAAAGCGTCGCGTCTGGGCACGTTAATGACGCTCGCGCTCTTTTAAACTCGTAATAAAGCGGTGAATGATTTTTCCAGAAATGACGCTGATCTACAGTACAAGTTTATATTTAGAATACATTGCAATCACTCCAAAATAGATGACGACAACTCACACACCTGCATTATGAGCTGTGCTTCTTTGTGTGCTTATTAGGCTTTTGCCTCGCAGCACCTGATGGATGCGTTCGTTACACATACTTTCAGAAGCCGGCACCCGCTTTGTAACGGACACATTAATTGGTTTAACTGCAGTAATGTTACAGTCTATGGTTAAGATAAACATCGTCACTATTTTTAGTTAATTAATAAATATTGAAATAAATTGTAGATAGGACATTTGTAAATTATTTATTTTTTTAATTATTTTTTTTGTCCCTCTTTCTGGGCCCCATCCCGCCAATCGGGCCCTAGGCACGTGCCTAGTTTGCCTTTGCGTTAATCCGGCTCTGCATATATATATATATATATATATATATATATATATATATATTGGAACATGTTCCGGCGTGTTCCGGCTCAAATTAAGCCCTATATATGAAGAGTTCAGATGCAAAAGCCTCTAAATGCCATCTGAAATTTTCTTATAGAATGATAATTTTTATCAAGCTCGTATATTTAAATTCAATCATTTTACTTAAATGGCAATGCAGATTACCTATTAATTGTCATTTAAGTGAAATTACTGAACTTAAATACACAAGCTTTATAAAAATGATCATTCTATAAGAAAATTTCAGATGGCATTTAGAGGCTTTTGCATCTGAACTCTTCATATATATATATAGGGCTTAATTTGAGCCGGAACACGCCGGAACATGTTCCGTCTCCTCCGACATTGGATCCGGAACCTTTTTTATTGGATCCGGCACCTCCTGTGTCACTAAAATTAATTGCCTAAATGAAAAAAAAAAAAAATAATAATTTCCTGTTTGTGTAGTGTTCAATGTTTGTGACACATGACTTGCGCGCTTGTTGTACGAGTTGAGATTGCTGTTAGCCTCGATCGTTTCACTCAGTGGAAAAATGTCAAAAAGACAGGAAAGTTTGCTTAACTTTTTCAAATACGCTGGACAGTCAGATCCCAAACAAGCAAAAATCGTTCCCGCTGATCAAAAAGGAGACCACGGTGGACACAGTAGCCTAGTATCGACATAATATCTTGTCATTTCGACATAATAAGGGGACATTCTAATCTGCATTAAGCCACATTAAGCGATAATGTTTTTCTATGGGAGGAAAATGCTTAACGTGTAAATGCGTTCATATTATGGGCTCATCTGATTTTTTGTACATAGCATAGCCTATTTATTAGGATTTTAGTATCATAATGATTAATAAATGCACGCACAATTATCCGTGAACTTGATTTGAACAAATGCCTTTCAACTTGTGTTTGCAAAATTCAGAATTAAATGAATGTGCAGAAATTTGTACAAATAGAGAGTATGTAGGCGTACTATTGTAGCCATTAAAAAAGCGCATTTAGTTTCATATTTGTTAAAATATTATAATGTTATTTTAATTTTTTCTTCCATTTATGTTGATTTATGAAAAGTGAACAGCACAACCGAGTAAGATAGGATGCGCAATATGGGACATGGAGCGGGTCAGACATGATTTTGACCGTTGAAGTTGAAGTTGTTTTGTAGAAAGCCTTTCTTTAAAGTGAATTTCGTTTTGTATAAATTGTATCTTAATTTTAATCAATTTTTCATCAACCAATTGCCTGTATTTAATGAATAGGCCTATGAAACAAATATAACGGAGGCGCCCGCGCGATTCTAACTTAACGAAACTCAGCGTATGCCTCACACAGACATGACAAATACATCAAATACACAAAGCTTGAAATGTCTTTAAACGAAATAATTCAAAACGAAAAAAGAAAAAGGCTACTTTCTGATTATGTAATCCATTAGGCTTATTTATGTGCATTTCTCTCTATAAGCGCGTTCACACGGAGATGGCGATCGTCAACTTCATCTTTGCAGCCGAGTCGACACTTTTAGAGAAAACACTTGTTTATTAATAGAAATCAATACACGCGTCACCGGATGCACGCACACATATTATTTCGAAACAACGAGATATTGTGTTGAAATAACATTATTATTAATAATAGCCTACATCTTTTAGAATAGGCCTATTTGATTGAATGCTGAATGTTGCGCTTGTTCAATTTAATAAAATTAAAACTGTAATTGTGATCATTAACATAACTGAATATTAAATATTTAGTGGCCAAGTTTTGCGCAGCTCCCCGTCAATGATCTAGCACCCACTCAGCACATGCGTTAACAATTCTCTGGCGCTGTCCCTGCAGAGAAGCTACGTAGGCAGTGTTTTTTTTTTTTTTTTTTTGTTCTGTTACCTCCAACCCCCGTTTTGAGTGGCCGGATCCACACCCCCTCTGCGCTCCGGGACCTCCCACTTTACAAATTAAGCACTGTATATATATATATATATATATATATATATATATAAATTTTTTTTTTTTTTTTTTTTTTTTTATGGTATAATTGTGTTATTACAAAAAACCTCATCATTCTGCAGGACAATTGTCTATTTCAGTATACAACACAGATAAAAGGGTGTCAATAAATCTGTGGTGATATACAACACGCTTTAAGAAAAGTTTATTTCCATCACACTGTAAAGTGTTTTTAGATATTACATATACCAAAGATTTTACATATAAACTGGGTCAGCATAATTACAGTTAGTAGGCTACCATGGGAAGTAGGGGTGCTGAGCGTGACCCCTGGCGTGGAGCCCATGAAGAAATATGGTTGGGGATAAAAGTTCACACAAACAAAACCAAAAAACTGTGGTGTTTTGCCTATAGGCATACATACGTGTGTTTGTTTGTATTTATGCTGTATTATAAAATACCCATATTATAACAAAAAAAATTAAATATATTTGGAAATTGCCCTTTAAAACGAAGGCTCAGTTTGTGGTTCACAATGATTTGATTAAAACCAACAAAAACAATAAAACAAAGTCACTTATATTAAACTTTTTTTTTATTTATGTTTTTGTTAACAGAAGTTATCTTGCGCCTTTAATTGCCTCCGCTATCGTCCTGTCAATCATCTGTCTCATTCTCGCGGGTCGCGGCTATGATTACAGCTTCAGTAAAAATGTATTTCACCATCATCGGTACCCATCCTCAGCCGATTGGCATTACAGTATTTGCAATCACCATCCCGTGGCAAAACGGAGCGTCTAACAGAAAAGTTCTGACTGCTGACTGAACATTGGTCAGTGAGCGTCTCCCGCTCGGCGCTGTCAGCAGATTTAACTCCGCACAGCTACATAAAACGGGCTGGTGGCAGACTAATAATTAATATTTCTGATGTAAATATTTCTGTGAAACGTGTAAAGTTGCACAGAAGAAAGCCCAGTAGGACCTGCCCTGTTCAGTTTAAGAATCTGTAGCCATAGTAGAGGACTATTATTTTGTTGAGCAGACCTGCCGGAGCGACAACTGATGACGTCACATGCTCAGATTTGCTTGACCAATCGGCGGAAGGGGGCGTGTCAGGCCGCCCACATGTGGAAAACGAATTTTGAAGTCATTTATTCGTTTTTTGCCTGTGAACTAAAAAACGAAAACTCAAGCCGAAATCTCGTTTTTTCGTTTTTTTTTTTTAAAAACGAAAAAACGAATAAAGGGGCCGTTTTCTCGTTTCTGCTTATTTCATTTCAAATTGGAAAACAAACTATCAAAACGTACACGGACCAATATCAAGTTGTTTTTCTGATTTCCGTGCAAGAACGGGAAAACCAAAAATCAAGTCATAATTTCGTTTTTTCGTTTTTCTAAAAAAACGAAAAAACGGAAAAAGGAGCTGTTTTCTCGTTTTTTCTTTTTCGTATGTGAGAGCAAAAACAAATGAACGAACGATACCCGGACCTTGGTGGTCTGCGCTAACCTTCTCCCTCATCTGCTGCTCGATAGGCTGCAGCTGACTCTCCACCGACCGGATCTTTCTGATCAGTGGCTCTTGAGCATCTTTCAGCGACCTCAGCTTCCTTTTCATTTCCTCTCTGTCCTTCTTCACCCCCTCCAGCTCTTTACGGCACGTTTCATACTCCTAAAAATTGGAAACAGAGAATAGTCTAGAAATACATTCAGAGTGCACACTTGGTTTTATCAAAAGGACATATTTTCACTTAAAACTTGGCAAATCTTTGTTCAGGTTTCTCTGAGCAATAGGAATTTTTATTGGCATCTATTGGTGTCGTGTTTACGGGCACGTGGGCGGGACAATAACCTGTCACTCATATGAGATCCACCAATAGCAAACCACGAGCATTTAATCAATTCCCCATGGACAAAATCAAGTCCCGCCCACATTTGATCTTGTTCCAGAAGCTGTTCCACCCTGATATATTTGGCAATAGGGAAGAAAAGACTATCACAACTTCTACTTCATGTCAGCTTTAAATTCGCAACTTTATATTGAAGCATAGCAATTATAAACATTCTGAGATGTCCCAGGTATTTGTCATCAATGATTCATTTATTTGACAACCGAAAGTGTCTAATATTAATAATAGGGGGTTATCACAATATAGCGACTAGTATTCAGTGCATTGTGTGATCCAACCATAGTGGTCAGTCACCATGAGTGAGGACCACCCTTACAATGATTCATTTCTCTCAGGAAAGCTTTTTAGCACTAATGCAACAACATGAAACAGAAAGAATGTGCATCAATCATGACTTATGACCAATATCAAAGAAACCTTCCACTCTGGTTTTGGGAAAGTTTAGCCTAGTAAGATGGGACGCTCACCACCAAGGGTTTCTTTTTCTCTAGCATCTGGATCCTGTCCAAGTGTCTCTTCTTCATGTAGTAACGTTCCACATCCAGCTTGTTCCTCTCATTCCTCTGCTTGGCCTTCTCTAGGAAGTTGGCTTTCTCCTTACAGACATTCTGTTCAAGCACCACACACAGCATGGACTAAAATTAAAGGCCTAATCGGGACTATAAACACAATATACTGGATTTCAATACAAGAAAAGCGTTCACCTCCAGGTCCCTCTCCTTGCTGCGAAACGTCTTGAGCTCGCAGTGAAACTCATACATTTCTGGTGGGCCGACAGACTTCTCCGTGGCTTCAAGAAGCTCAATCTTACTCATCTTAGCAAACTCACCGACCTTCTCCTGTGACACCAGATCAAAGGAAGAGGATTAATTATAGAGGATATATTACTGATTATTTTTGTTGCAGGTCCTCTCTTCCCGGTCTGTCAGTAACGCTCTGTTTAGTTCCTGTCTCTATGAAGCCCCTCCTTCTGAAAAGCACAATGTGCTCTGATTGGTCGGCTGGATCAGTGTGTTGTGATTGGTCAGCCGTTTTGAATGTGTTTGGGAAATGTCCCGCCCCTTACCATAACCGCCAGTTTCAACACTACTAACTAACTCAACCAGGCCTCATCCCTTTATTCTGCGTATGCCTTGGGATGGAATTATTTAAATGAGGAATATTGTTATGTGTTCGTTCCCGGAAGAAAACTCAAGACTACAATGGAGGCGTTTCAGGGAGCTCAGAAACAGTGCTTACCAAACATGTTCACAAGTCTTTGGGGTCCAAGTTCATGTCAAGTCTTTGTTCTATTTTTAGCAATAGTTCTTTCAGCTAGTTTTCAGAGTTCTGAAATATCAAAACTGATTACTTCTACTTCAAAATTGTCCAATAAAGCACACCAAGTATTGTTTAAATAATTAATTTAAAACACACAATATATATTACATACTAATACATAAAATAAAATTTGGAATTCAGCGACGGTCACCACAAGAACAAAAACATGCTGTGTATTTTGAGCTATTTGCTGTAGTTTTCTCAAGCAATGATGGATAACGGTGAGTCGAACATGGTTGTAAAATGTGTTTGGAAGCATAAGCCAGTCAATACTTGGGGAAAAGGACATGGAAACATGCACTTATTGAAAATGGACAGCAAGCAAGCCTCTTGACAGCTGTGCAACACCAAAGCTCCCCTTTGGATTAATTGATTGCTTTTCAAATTAAATGACACAAAAATTATCACAAGGTAAGACGTGTCTATATTATAGTGGCTTGTTATTCACTTATATAACAGCACTGCCTTCAGATGTGTCACACACGTATATAATAACACTGGCTTGGTGTGTTTAGAGATGAACTGTGATTTTTGCTGCTGAATGTCATGAATGAATGAGGAATGAATAGTAAAATGATGCGTTTCATGCTGTCATGGGGATGACTTGTGTTTTTCATGAGTCTCTGTCTTCAAGTCCATGTCAAGTCTCGAGTCAGTTGCTCACGAGTCAAAATTAAAGTCTTTTTTTTTTTTGTGACTTAAGTGTGACTTGAGTTTCCATCTCTGGTGCACACTGATATAGGGGGCCTTCGCACCGGATAGTTCTAGGAACGTTTTCCCGTTGCATTCGCACCGCCAGTAGGAACTCTGAAGCGACGTTAGTCGTGCTTGTTGTTGTGGCATTTATTTTGACGGCGCATCAGACCTTTATATGGCACAGAGAACACCAGAGACTGAGCTTACAGTGCTCGCATTCTCCGTGTTCATTAGTTTACGATCGGTCTAACAGTTCTGTCTAAATATGTTATTAGATAGAACTATTATACGTAGAAAGTAGACAGTAATGAAAAGTTAGTAGCGTATGCCGTGTGGTTGATGTTCAGTGTTGCTAGCTGAGCAGAATTACATAATCATGTTCCTCTTGGTCCCCTCAAAGTTGAAGAGATTAAGGCCCAATCCCAATTCTATTTTATACCCCTTCGCCTACCCCTAACCCTTACCCCTTGCCCCTTGAAACAGAGTGGCAAGGCGTAGGGGTGAAAATATTCCCCTAAGAAATGGGACACCACTACTACACCGTTACATGTCATTATACATCGTCGCTAGCGCCTACGTCACAGGAGATGCGCCAATGTTTATCACAAACTTCCAAGATGCCGTCGTCAGCTGTAGTCTTGCGTGAGTTACAGCTATTTTTTGTATTTTTCTTCTGAAGTTTGCAGAAAAAAACGGAGATGACGATATCTTCGACGCCTAAAAGCTGCGTTCACACCAAACGCGAATAGAGCGTCTGGCGCGAGTGATTTCAATGTTAAAAGACGCGTTTACACGCATCTGGAGGTCTTGCGGCGCGAATGAGGCGTTTAGTGCGGTTCGGTGGACGCGAATTCGCCTCATTCGCGCGTCCACTTCGCTTCAAACTTTTGCTTTTTACACGCGTCATATTGTTAACGAACTTTAACGATTTTTTTGCAACTGTTTCTTTGAAGAACATGACCGTAAATATGAACACAAGATTGAATGTGACAAAGAAAATGATTATTGGCAGTCATGTTGCCTCTGTAGCCGGTGTATGCAGGTACATTTCTCATACCCCTTCGTTTGAAGTGTGGTCCCGAAAAATCTTCGTTTCAAGGGCTATCTGGCCCTTCCCCTTACCCCTACCCCTCCAACCAAAAGAGAATTGAGACAGCCCTACCCCTTCACGTGCACACGCAAAACAGAGGGGAAGGGGTAAGTGAAGGGGTAAGGGGTAGAATTGGGATTGGCCCTAAGAGGTCCATCTATCACTGTTTTCCATGTTCGTAAATTTACTTCGTGGAGTAAATATATAGGCTATAATCTGTGTGTTTACACAGCCTTTTTTTAAATGGCGGGAGCTGGTGTTTCGCGTATGTTCGGCAAATCAGCGTCACTAACGTCACGGATAGTTCCTATATATTAATTTTAATTAATTCGTTACATTTATATAGCGCTTTTTCTGAGACCTCAAAGCGCTTTACATAGATGGGGGAATCTCCTCAACCACCACCAATGTGCAGCATCCACTTGGATGATGCGACGGCAGCCATATTGCGCCAGAACGCCCACAACACACCAGCTTACTGGTGGAGAGGAGACAGTGATGAAGCCAATCAGTATATGGGGATGATTAGGAGGCCATGATGGACAGAGGCCAAGGGGCAAATTTGGCCAGGATGCCGGGGTTACACCCCTACTCTTTTTCGAAGGACATCCTGGGATTTTTAATGACCACAGAGAGTCAGGACCTCAGTTTAACGTCTCATCCGAAGGACGGTGCTCTTTTTGGCAGTATAGTGTCCCCGTCACTACACTGGGGTGTTAGGACCCACAGAGACCACAGGTTGAGCGCCCCCTGCTGGCCTCACTAACACCTCTTCCAGCAGCAACCTGGTTTTTCTCAGGAGGTCTCCCATCCAGGTACTAACCAGGCTCAGCCCTGCTTAGCTTCAGTGGGCAACCAGTCTTGGGCTACAGGGTGATATGGCTGCTGCTATAGTGCTGGATTAGACCCTACTCTGATAGGAGGTAAATTAGTTCCTCCAAAAGGAGTTCCTAGGACTAAAATCGTTCCTCGTTCCTGCGGTGCGAACAGGCCAAAATCCGGGAACTTCCGCCAATAGTTCTAGGAACTATGAAAAGGTTCCTCCGGTGCGAGAGCCCCTATTGAGAATAGCTCCCTTTGGAGAGACTTTGTGCATTGAAGAGCTTTTTCACACTCAAACAGCAACATTACACGCTAAAGAAAGTTGAACATGTAAAAGAGCATATTAGTTCCTCTTTGGAAAAAAAAGTAATTCTTCAAAACTTTACAGACATGTTTGGCAATACATATAGTGCAATAAAAGCTCCTCATTATAATAAGAGCACTCACCTGTGGCAGAAACTGACACAAGTTGGCGACCTGAATGTGCAGCTCTTTCACAGCCTCCTCCACAGCCTTCTGGCTGGAGTGCTTCTTATTGAGCATCCAGGACGACAGGTTGTTCTCCACCTGGATCTCTCTGGTGATTATCAAGTTTCCACTCGCTCTGAATCTGGACACAAAGATGAAATGATCAAATCTATGTCTCTCCAAGGACTTCTGGAAATTGGAAATTGAACAAATACATACACATATATACTTACAACTCAATTTCAACTGAACCTTTATTACAGCCTCGCTTCACATACAGACCAACCTAGAACATAAAAATATTGAGTTAATTTATTATTTATTGACAAGTATGTAACAGTGATATTTTAGTATATACTATTATAATTTATATTTTCATCCTAAAGTTTTTGTAATTTTGTAGTGTTTAAGTTTATAGTTTTTATTAATTTCTATTTCAGTTTTTGATTTTTTTCGAACATAATGAAAATTAATGAATGAATTTAAACTAAATGAAAATGAGACATGTTTAATATGTATAAGTCTTTTATATTTTATTTCAGGTTCTGAAAATATGCATGTATGGTATTAGTTTCAGTTAGCGATAATAACCCTTGTATGTGATAAGGTGTTTCTGAATGTAAAATCTGAAAACTGTACGCACAAAGGAAAACATTTTCAGTATCATACTTTTTTTTAAATGCTAATTAAAGTCCCAGTGAACCGGAAATTGCAACCGACTTTACATATTTCCAAGTGAAAGGGAATATTGAATAGAGGGCAGGGTTTTCCTTTAGCGCACCTCCTCTCCATCCCTCGCTCACGGCAGACTGACGGCTGAGGGAAGTGGTTAAGGATATTCAACCCAAGCGTCATCAGAGAAGGAACGCTATTCCAGAGTGGAAGCAAAGTTTCTGATTACCACGACAAACTATTTTATTCTGTGTATTAACTTGCACGGATTAATTGTTCATCAAAAGACTAGTAATGTGCGTTAAAATAAATAAGGTCTATTTTGATTTCATGAAAACTTTAAAGCAGCAATTCCTTAAAATGTACATTATTTGAGTTAAATTAAATCTAAAACATTCAAATCTCATTTCACCAACATTTCAGTATTAGAGAAAAACCCACAGGAATTGCATTCATGTAAAAACTCCCTTTCTATTAGTATCCCTGATTATATCATGTAATATTTAAGATTTACTGGCTTGTACACTTTGCAAAGTATCTACAAATAAAAAAATTGCATTCACATATATTTGTGAATACTCTGTGTGTGTGAGTGAGTGAGTGAGTGAGTGAGTGAAACGTGTATTTGAGAATCATATTGTAAGCTTTCAGGTAACGTTACAGTGTATGGAAAGTTGTAGAGTTGATTGTGAAATGATTGGAAGTGTTCATGACACTTTTATCATCTGAATAAATGTGTGAAGCCTAACAGAAGCTGTGGGATATAAGGTTAGCTCTCGGGACACTCGCCTTGTCCCCTCGGCCCAGCACGGCTGTTTTCCCGGCCAGGCCCAGGCAGATGGCGCACACGATGCTGGACTTCCCCGTGCCGTTGGCTCCCACGATCATGTTGAGTTTGGGACCGGGGAAAACTTCTGAGTGATCGTATGTGCTGAGGACAGAGATGAGCGTGATTACAAGCATGACCCAGACTGAATCTGTCAACACTCACACACGACACTTACAGGAAGTTGTGCATGGAGATGCGGACGATGGAGCCCTCCACGAACCCTCCTGCTCCTCCTGCTCCTCCTGCTGGGACATTGCTGCTGGTGGACGGTGTCGCTGTGCGGTTGGAGGGCTGTGAGTTGGTTAATTCATGGCTTATTCGTTTTTTCTTCTGCGGCAGCTCCATTTCTCTGCCCGTAAATCCCACTGACGGATGATAGCTTGCAGCCTCACATCACTTTCGTTTCGCGCCGGTGTTGTGAGTAAGTCGCCGTGTGATTGGCCCAAAGTAGTCACATGGTAGGCCGTCATGCGTGATCGGTGAGTGAGCTGCTTATAAGCACTAGATAGCAGTAAAGATTTACCCTGCGATAAACTAGCATACCAACAAACTATTCTTACCAGTTATACAGCATGTAGTAGTGTATATGTGCACGGGACCTGAATTTAATGTACTTACATATGACTTTTTGCCAAAATGTGCAGCATTTTGCTTATTATATTGCGCATAAATACTACATTTAGCATACATTTACATTTGTTCATTTCTCTCAAGGTTATGAACAAACTTACTTCCAGTAAGCTTAACAGTTTTCTGTTATGTGTGTGTGTGTGTGTGTGTGTGTGTGTGTGTGTGTGTGTGTGTGTGTGTGTGTGTGTGTGTGTGTGTGTGTGTGTGTGCCAAATTTGTACCCAGAAGTGACCAAAACCTGACAGAATCTCCAGAAACCGCCCTTTAGGGACGTCCTCATTTGTATATCTGGTATAAAAAATAAAGTAATTAAAGGGTTTTTAAAAATGTTAAAATGTAGAAAGTTTTGTGTGATGAGTAGGTTTAGTGTACGTGGACAGAATATACAGTTTGTACAGTATAAAAACCATTACGTCTATGGAATGTCCCCATTTAGATAGCTAAAGTGTGAGTGTTTTTCTCCCTTAAATCCTTTATTTAATTCCATATAATATATATAATACATACAACAATACATATATATATATATATATATATATATATATATATATATATAATACATAATGATGTATATTCGACTGTTTTTTCAGGCAGCTGATTAGTTGTGCTATAGTTTCATGTCTCTCACATCACTTTGCACTCTTTCTCTCATTATAAAATAAATCACTTTAATATTTCATGTCACTTTATTTTTATTTATGTATTTCGGTAGATGTGTAATAGGCAAGATAATGCACAGTCAGTCGGCCATTATTACAAAAGAATATGATAATAAGATATGGTCCATATTACACCCTTACATATAATTAAAGGCTAACATTTATTCACATCTTCAAATAGGAATCTCTTCAATTTTCAGTTTTAAATGACATTTAAAAAAATAAATCAACAAAAAATAAATCACCAGATTTACATGCTGATGTCCTGAAGTACAAATTAAAACAAGCAAATAAGACATCTGTAAAAGGGCTTCCTTTATTAGGTGACTTATATGGTTTACGTCTTTAACAATGTATCCAATGTATTAAGACATATGATACAGACATGAGGAACTGCATAACAGGAATGAACCAATAGTTCATAAGTCAAATACACAAGAAAAGTTTGCAGGTGATCAGATATGGTCATAATGCAGCCGTCTCCTTCCCGTTCATCCTCACAGAACACTGCACTCCACATGGTTTATGTTTTCTCTCTTCAACATTCTTTCCTTTCTCTCTTTATTTAAAAGTCATTGACTGAATATCATTATTATCTCCAGAGAGGCTCAGATTGGGGGTATGGTCATCAGCATATTCTGTGTCGATAAAAGAATGAAAAGTATGAAAAGATGTTCATGGTAACATTAATAACTTATTTATTTGATGATCAACTTATTATGAATACCTCTGCATATTCCCCTTTCAAAAATAACCTCATCGATTGCAATATCACTCCTTACTGATGCACCCCTGGTGGCTTCAAACACAATCTAAGTATGCAGACAAATAGACATAATATATTAATGAAAATTGCTTCGATTCAATGTTGACTAAACATCTTTTAAATAATTCTTAAATATAAAATAAAAAAAGGATTCACCCAAAAATGAAAATTCCTTTATAAATGACTCACCCTCATGTCGTTCCGAACCCATAGGACATTCATTCATCTTCAGAACACAAATGAAGATCTTTTTGATGAAATCTGAGAGATTTCTGTCCCTCCATTGACACTTTGACGGTTCAAAAAGTTCATAAAGAGATCATAAAACGAATCCATATTAATTAAGCTGTTTAGTCAAAATCATATAAAGTGATCGGGACTCTTCAGAAAATGTGGACTAAACCATTCAATTCATATGGATTAGTTTTACGATCTCTATGAACTTTTTGAAGTGTCAAAGTGGTAGTTGTGTAGCCGTCAATGGAGGGACAGAAAGCTCTAAGATTTCATTAAAAACATCTTCATTTGTGTTCTGAAGATGAACGAACGTCTTACGGGTTTGGAACGACATGAGGGTGAGTAATTACTGACAGAATTTTCATTTTTGGATGAACTAAGGTCACAGGTCACAACCATTTATTGTTGGGCTTACGCAGTTCTTGGTCAAATTAATAAATTATGGGGGGGTTCCTCTGAGTTCGGGCCAAATTCCGCGCTCGGATCCCTCCCCTCGGACAACACACCAAATACACATAACCTTTACTCTATTTAATCATATGTAAGTGTGAACTCGTGAATGCAGTTTAATGCGACTAACCTGGTGTTGTTGGTCATATTGGTAGTTTATTGATGCTCTGAGCCAGGAGATACCCTGTTCTCCGTGGCTCATCCACAATAATTTGTCCTCATTTTCTTGTCCCGTCTGGAGGTAAACGCTCAGCTGGCCAATCCCTGACCCATACATGTGGTAGTAGAACTGCAAACACTGTGGTTCTCTAGAGCCGCGCAGAGAGCTGGAGAAGAGGCGCGCTTTGTGTCCGGGCAGCATCACGGACGCCTCGATGTGCAAATAATGACCTAAAGGCAGAGAAACGTACGTCTCAGTCTCAGGTACAAGAAGATTTAATTACCACAGAAAATAATTGTGTTGTGTCCCTCTGTTTGCATTATATAAATAAAAAGAATGTTTACAATAATAGATGTCAATGGGCCAAGGTACTTGAATGTGCACTTCTAGTATATTTTTTTAAAACTGTACTTGCAGATAATACAGTATTAAGGAAATAAAAGGCCACTTTAGTGTACCTGTCATGGTTGTTCTGCATGCAAACACAAGAAGATGAAGGTGAAAGGTTTAAACAGAATGTAATAATATCCACAGGGTAATTCCACAAGATGACAAGCAGGTACACACAACCACACACTGACGATACCTAGACGTGCATAGACAAGAGTGAAATACACAGACAAAGAGCTGATAACAGGTGACACAGCCAAAAATTTTTTGGTCACATCCAGCAAACATCTCCTCACTATCCGCTAGCTGCCTGTCCCCTGAACACACTGTAGAAAAATGCCCAGGCTCCACAAACGGCAAGAAAAACAAACTACCACGAAACATAACAAACTGTTCCAGCCAATAACTGACAAGAAGGATTTGGGGGTGGGGTTTGGGGGGTTAGTGCGCAGATGAGGAGGAGGAAGGGTCGAGCTAGCTTCCGTTTTGTTTGACAATACTTTAAACGTCAACAAGAAGTGACGTCACCCAACATCACTTACAGCACCTTTAAGTCACCCTAAAGTTCAACTAATTGCATTTAATATAAATTTGAACTATAATACATTTTCATTTAATTGCAAATAACATGCAATTAAGTGTCCGAAAACATTACGTTCAGTTCACACTTAAGACTGTTCCCGGTTTCACAGGCGAGGCTTCAGCCTAGTCCCAGACTAAACTGCATGTCTGAGCTGTTTTAACTGAAAGCAACTTGCACTGACATATCTTAAAATATATCAGTGCCATTGGTTTGTCTCAAGATGAACACCAGTAATGGTTTTTTTTTCTAAGGCACATTTATAAAAGCTACTTAAATGTCCCAATTGAACTAAGGTCTATCCTGGCTTGATCTAAGCTTTGTCTGTGAAACTGGGCCATAAAGTATATTAATTCTATAATAAGTACTCTTTATAAAAGAATGCTATAGTGTACTTAGCCACAAGACTGAAACCATGTACATCCAACATTTAAACTCTTGCCATGAGCAGGTAAAGCCGGTACGCCTGATAACTTTCACATGTGAGAATCTATGACATACAGTAACTATCTGCAAAGTAATGTTCACATGGAGCGCGATCAGCATCCGCAGAGAAAGTAGTCCCACCTCAAAAGGATTTAATAAACACATTTCATGATTTGAAATAAAGTAAAAGTAAAATGTCAAGTTTTACATTAAATTAGAACTATCTATTATTACACATTCTGAAGAACCTTCAACATCTATGGAACCTTTTCACTGCACAAAAGGTTCTTTATTGTTCTTCAGACTTTTAAAATGTTCTTCACACTAAGAAAACATGGTTCGAAATGACATATATCTAAAAGTTTTTTCCTTGAAAACAAATTCTTCATGCCTTAAAATAGCTTGAATGTACAGTAACTCTACACCCTTGCCTCATTTAGTATATAAATGGTTCTTTGAATATGCAAATGAGCCCTGCCTCGAATATGCAAATTTCAAACCGTGTTTTTGAGACTGTCTTTGGTTCACTGCAGTTTTAAGGAGAAAATACTCAGCAATGGTGTTGACTTATGAATTTGTATTTGTCTTAAAGCATAATAAAAACGCCATATAGACATAAAATAACATTCAAATCTTGAATTTCACCACAGGGGGACTTTAAGAACCAAAAAAAGTTCTTCTATGGCATCACTGCAGTGTGCAGTTCACATGTGAAAGGCCCTCTTTTGCAACCTTTATTTTTTCAAGTGCAAGTGATGAGTGTGGAAAGGGTTTTCAGGGCTGGTTTGAAGCTCACCCACTCCAGTGGTGTGGTCTCCTCTCGGCCCAGTGTAAGATGTTGGTGTGGGTCCTCTGGCCAGCATCCAGTCGCCTGAGTCTCCTTCCTTATCCTGAGTGTATCCACAGAGATCAGTCTCAAAGTCACAGTGAGACGGGACTGACAGAGAAGATGCTGTAACAAAAATATCAAGGAATCAACTGTAAGATTCACAATGATGATTCATGACTCCCATGCACAGAGTTTTGTAAATAAATGAAGCTTTTGTACCTAACAGTGCGCAATCCCCAAGGGTGACCTCAATGTCATCGAGACCAACAGAACCACAACTCCAAACATTTTTGCATGTGCTGATGAAAACCACCTTCATCACCCAGATGTAGAAAAACCACAGAATTAAGATTAACAATAAAATAACAAATCCCAAAATAAATACAGTGTACATCTACAATTAAATACATAATATTTAAAAAGTATAAAGCAAAACTCATGGTGTGGGTCAGTGGACAGAATGAATGATCCTCTCAGACCGTCTTATTTTTCCAGATGTTATAAAGGTTTATTTCTCTAAATCTGGATCTTGCTGTAATAAAAGTCATGTGAGGCATAAACCCATGTCTTGCTAACAGATGCTAGAGCAGTGGGCCAAAAGTGTGTCTGAGAATCTGCATGTCTCTTAAAGACTCTGTGAAATAGTTAGTAATATAAAAATATACTTTTAAGATTCAAAGCACACTACAAGTGTACATTCAATACAATTAAGTGCACTTCTTTTTCACAAGATAAATCCATCAACCAATATGTGTATGTCATGACGCCATCTTCAGAGACAGATGTCTTGCATGTCTCATGAACAATTGTGATGTTTGAATTGGTGGAAAAATAATTTTGACTGACTTTAGCGCACAGTTTGAAGTCCACATCTGTTAGCTTTGCAGCTAGCGTTTACATGCTGATGATATATCTTTTTTAAATACATATAGCAAGTAGACAAGCAATAGCAAGAGAGGTGAACTAAAGACGTATCTTACCTGAGCATTCTTCTGACTTTGAATGGTCAGTTCAACTGCAATCCAAACATTTCTTATCTTCTCATTCTGGCTCCATATTTTCTCTTGTTTAGTACCGTCTCTGTAATACAGATACGCTGAGAGGACTTGATCTGTTCCACTAAGACCTCGCAGGGAGTAGAAGAACTTCAGGCAGTATTTCTGATTCCCTGGCATTAGCGGACCAAACAAACGGCTGATGTATCCAGACTGTAAACTGGAGCGAGAGTTTGCCAGCAAAAAGGATCCTGTTCAGAAAGTACAACTATATTTTAGCCCTTTTCATGCTTTACAATGTCTTGATCATTAATGTATTTTATACACACTATGGTTTTATATATATATTACTGACCTCAGACCTTTGACTGGTAGTGTAGATTATAAACCTGTACCTGCTCCTGTCGTATGGTCTCCAGCGCTGTAGATGTTGGGCTTGACAGACACTCTCCTCCACAGTGTCTGGACATACTGACAATATCCTGACTCAAAGTCACAGTTTGCAATAGATGGATCAAATGTTGGCTCTGTGAAAACATATTTTTAAATGGTCATGTAGGAATTGGGTATTGGGGTATTGCATTGAGCTTCGAGGTGTTCAAACATACCTGTGCCTGCATGACAGAACTCTGGAGAGAAGGAAATGTCATCGAGAAGCACGTATCCTCCATGAGGACTGTTGAACGCCCCCTCAAACACCAACTGGTAGGATATACACACACATGTAAAGGCTAGGGCTGTCAATTGTACATGTAGTGTGATAAATTATTATGTTCAACAATTAAATCAAGCTAAACTGAACATTTAAAATGATTTGAAGGATTTAAAATGAAATATAAAGTCTAATTACATTTAATTTCATGTCTTAAAACAGTGAATAAAAATTAAAGTCCCCCTGCAGTCAATAATTGTATGCCTTAAAACTCATCTTTGATCACCAAAATGACATATTAAAAAAAAAAAAATCTTCATGCCTTACAATAACTTGAATGTAACTCTACACCCTTTCCTCATTTCCATGAATCCATATAACTATGAATATGCTATTTTAGCCTTGACTCACACCACCAGCTCAGACATCCACTCTGCCACTTACTGAGGTAAACGCTGCACAATGGTATCGCTCTTTACAACGTCAGACACATAACGGTAATTAAGCCATCCTAGGTGTATATGACATTCTTCTTTCAGACGAATACAATCGGAGATATATTAATAAATGTCCTGGCTCTTCCAAGCTTTATAATGGCAGTGAATGACTGTTTCTGTTGAAGTCCATAAAATTGCATCTGTCCATCATAAAAGTGCATCAATCCATCATAAAACTGCATCTGTCCATCATAAAAGTGCATCTATCCATCATAAAACTGCATCTGTCCATCATAAAAGTGCATCTATCCATCATAAAACTGCATCTGTCCATCATAAAAGTGCATCTATCCATCATAAAACTGCATCTGTCCATCATAAAAGTGCATCAATCCATCATAAAACTGCATCTGTCCATCATAAAAGTGCATCTATCCATCATAAAACTGCATCTGTCCATCATAAAAGTGCATCTATCCATCATAAAAGCGTATCTATCCATGATAAAAGTGCATCTATCCATGATAAAAGTGCATCTATCCATGATAAAAGTGCATCTATTCTATCTATCATAAAAGTGCATCTGTCCATCATAAAAGTGCATCTATCATCATAAAAGTGCATCTATCCATGATAAAAGCGCATCTATCCATGATAAAAGTGCATCTATCCATGATAAAAGCGCATCTATCCATGATAAAAGTGCATCTATCCATGATAAAAGTGCATCTATCCATAATAAAAGTGCATCTATCCATGATAAAAGTGCATCTATCCATGATAAAAGTGCATCTATCCGTGATAAAAGTGCATCCATCCATGATAAAAGTGCATCTGTCCATCATAAAACTGCATCTATCCATCATAAAAGTGCATCTGTCCATCATAAAAGTGCATCTGTCCATCATAAAAGTGCATCTATCATCATAAAAGTGCATCTGTCCATCATAAAAGTGCATCTATCATCATAAAAGTGCATCTATCATCATAAAAGTGCATCTATCCATGATAAAAGTGCATCTATCCATGATAAAAGTGCATCTATCCATGATAAAAGTGCATCTATCCATGATAAAAGTGCATCTGTCCATCATTAAAGCGAATCTATCCATCATAAAAGTGCATCTATCCATCATAAAAGTGCATTTATCCATCATAAAAGTGCATCTATCCATCATAAAACTGCATCTGTCCATCATAAAAGTGCATCTATCATCATAAAAGTGCATCTATCCATGATAAAAGTGCATCTATCCATCATTAAAGCGAATCTATCCATGATAAAAGTGCATCTATCCATGATAAAAGTGCATCTGTCCATCATTAAAGCGAATCTATCCATCATAAAAGTGCATCTATCCATCATAAAAGTGCATCTATCCATCATAAAAGTGCATCTATCCATCATAAAAGTGCATTTATCCATCATAAAAGTGCATCTATCCATCATAAAAGTGCATCTATCATCATAAAAGTGCATCTATCCATCATAAAAGTGCATCTATCCATCATAAAAGTGCATTTATCCATCATAAAAGTGCATCTATCATCATAAAAGTGCATCTATCCATCATAAAAGTGCATCTATCCATCATAAAAGTGCATTTATCCATCATAAAAGTGCATCTATCCATCATAAAACTGCATCTGTCCATCATAAAAGTGCATCTATCATCATAAAAGTGCATCTATCCATGATAAAAGTGCATCTATCCATGATAAAAGTGCATCTGTCCATCATTAAAGCGAATCTATCCATCATAAAAGTGCATCTATCCATCATAAAAGTGCATCTATCCATCATAAAAGTGCATCTATCCATCATAAAAGTGCATTTATCCATCATAAAAGTGCATCTATCCATCATAAAAGTGCATCTATCATCATAAAAGTGCATCTATCCATCATAAAAGTGCATCTATCCATCATAAAAGTGCATTTATCCATCATAAAAGTGCATCTATCATCATAAAAGTGCATCTATCCATCATAAAAGTGCATCTATCCATCATAAAAGTGCATTTATCCATCATAAAAGTGCATCTATCCATCATAAAACTGCATCTGTCCATCATAAAAGTGCATCTATCATCATAAAAGTGCATCTATCCATGATAAAAGTGCATCTATCCATGATAAAAGTGCATCTGTCCATCATTAAAGCGAATCTATCCATCATAAAAGTGCATCTATCCATCATAAAAGTGCATCTATCCATCATAAAAGTGCATCTATCCATCATAAAAGTGCATTTATCCATCATAAAAGTGCATCTATCCATCATAAAAGTGCATCTATCCATCATAAAAGTGCATCTATCCATCATAAAAGTGCATTTATCCATCATAAAAGTGCATTTATCCATCATAAAAGTGCATCTATCCATCATAAAAGTGCATCTATCCATCATAAAAGTGCATTTATCCATCATAAAAGTGCATTTATCCATCATAAAAGTGCATCTATCCATCATAAAAGTGCATCTATCCATCATAAAAGTGCATTTATCCATCATAAAAGTGCATCTATCCATCATAAAAGTGCTCCACAGGCTCTGGGGGGTTAATAAAGTTCTTCTGAAGCGAAGCAATGCGTTTGCATAAGAAAATTATCCATATTTAAAACTTTATAAAGTAAAAAAACTAGTTCCCAGCCAAACGAACATACGGATTCGATTATGCGAGTAATGCTGCTGATATTTACGCTACGCCATGACACACTCGCTACTGCCGACACCATAAGCTGCGTAAGTTGCGCTGTAGGCGTAAGTAAACTGCGTACGTTCGTTTTGCCGAAAGCTATAGTTTTACTTTGTAACATGTTAAATAGGAATATTTTTCTAACACAAACTCATCGTTTTGCTTCAGAAGGCCTTTATTAATCCCCCGGAGCCGTGTGGAGTTTGTTTATGATGGATGGATGCGCTTTTTAGAGGTTCATACTGATGGTTGCAATTCACTGCCATTATAAAGCTTGGAAGAGCCAAGACATTTTTTTATATAACTCAGATTGTGTTCGTCTGAGAGAATAAAGTCATATACACCTAGGATGGCTTGAGGGTGAGCAAATCATGGGCTAATTTTCATTGTAAAGTGAACCACTCCTTTAATGGGAACGTTAGCAAAACATTCTTCAACATTTGTTAGCTGGGTATTTTCTTTAAAACCCATATGTTTTCCTGGGACGTCCTTCAGGAACAGCATCAATAAAACATCACACCCACTTTTATTGCTTAGGTTACAGCTAACAGTAACTTGGCAGCTTATTCTGGCCTAGAACTCTTATCCAGGAAGAGACTGTTTGCCTGGTGTAAAACAGCCAGTCAGTTTTATTATTATGTCCCTTGGTGGTGGTTGCATCTGAAATAGATTTCCCCACAATAATAGACCGGCATGATGTGGTTTATTTGTGTTGGTCAGGCCTTACCTCAATAGGATATGGAGCTTTCAGGTCCACTTGTACAGGTATCCAGACCCTGGCTTCTGGACTCCAGTCCACATGCTTATTTCCAGGTAGATCGGCTCTCCACAGCTCCTGATATTGTCCAGCCTGATCCCTGCTGAAGAGGGAGAACAGATGGTCCCCAGCGTGATCCTGCTGGTACTGGAAGCTCAAGCAGCCCGACATGGGCACTGTGGTCATCGGAGACACCAGCTCGGCCACCTCCTGGAAGCTTTTAGTGTCAGTGGAGTTCACACACATGTACTGACCTGTGCAGATCAATAAAGGGCATGACTGACAGAACCTCGGTAAAAGGTAAATCCAGATTTTACGGTAACAGGATGTCAGACGGTGTAAAAGTCAGGAAGTGGGTCTTTCATGTATGACATGAAGTGTGTAATAATGCCGTCAAACTGTACAAGATTATGCGATACAACGTTATTCATTAGGATACAATATTTTGTATAAATTTTTTGTTAAGATCATAAGATACATTTTTTTAAGATAATTTTAGCGTGTATATTATACAATATATTTTTTTTTACATCTGATCACATTACACTATACCATAACACTTTTCTGTATACGATTTTTTAAATTGTATAAATTTCGTATAGCATAAATATCATAGAATAAGTATTACATTAAATACCTATAAAATGGTATGTTTTTGGTTTTATATGATATATTTTTTTTAATTTATACAGGTTAGAAATTATATGCTGAAAAGCTTTCATACAATTTTCTATTGTACATGATTATAAAAAATAATTGATTTTTATATTTTTCAAGTCGTATAAGATTATATAACTTTTGATAAACTTTTTGATATGAAAAACTTTTTTGAATATATATATTTTTTGTATTGTGTAAAATTATACAACTTATAAAATATTTATTTGTAATTAATTTTATCATAGAATATGTATCAAATTAAATACAGCTACAATTGCATAAGATTACTGTATATATTTGTTTTCATTATACAGGTATATTATTATATAAATCATAAACAATTTAAGATTTATACAGAAGACAATTTATTTATTTTTAAATCGCAAAAATTGTTTATGATTTGTATAATAATATAGATAATTTATATAAAACATTTTTTTTTTGTATTATTCAAGATTACAACAAAAAATTATAGAACATTTTCCATGTCGTCTAACATTATACAATATAATGTTTTTTTTATTTTTATATTTAATAAGATTTTGAGGCTAAATCTTTTTTCATGTCATATAAGCAGACTAACCTGCTCCATCTGTCAGTGTAGCGTCATCTGATCGTCCCACACGCCAGTTCATATATCTGTTCCTCTGGTTTGTGTATCCACACAGGTGAGCTTCTTCAAAGTCACACTCTTTGGGGTCACATGACCAAAAAAAGGAGTAATTATTTTGCATGAAAATGTCAATAACTAGTTTTGAAGCCCTCTAGCTCTGCAAGCCTTTTAGGGCGATAACATCGGAGCACAATGCTGACTAACATAAGACCTGAGCAACAGAAATCTGGGTTAATTTAAACGATTTTCTTTTGCCTCAGGAATGTGCACCCGGGCTGGACCCTATAACCATCAAAACATCGTTAAGAAAGAACAGCATCTTTTTTCCGTGATTAATAGTTCTTTTCATGTGGTTGGCCCTGATTTTGGCATTACATTGTTAATGTCATAAATAAACAAAGTGAAAGGTTGCTGGGCTGAATCTAACATGCTGTTTAGTGGCCCAAGTTAAGAGAGCACTAACCTATGCAGTATTTGTCAGAGATCTTTATCTCATAGATGGACACGCTGCTGCCTTCTTCTTCTCCTAGTTTGCCTTCAATGACAATCTACAAATGTGGAGCGAACTTGTCATTATTCTCACATGACAATAACATCAGCAAATCTAGAGTAGGCCAGTTAATAAAAATATGTTCTTAGCATAGTTCATATTAAGTTATGAAAACGTTATCAATATTCCCTGAACAGTCAAAACATCCAGGTTTTCAAATGTTTTTTTTTTCTTGGTTATGTGAACATTAAAGGTAGAGTAGGCAATTTTTTTATAGACACATTTTGTTATATTGGTTGAAACTCTCTTTACATCCTGATAGCAATCAATAATAGAAGTGTCCTAAATATGTACATTAAAATATACATACAGTATCTTCTGTGGAAGTCTCAGGACCAATAAATGTTCGTCCAATCATTGCACTCGGTCCGAATGAAAGGATGTCCTACCTGCCTGTTAACATGTGCATTTGCATGCTTCCACACAGTCATCGGCGCGTTCAGTAAGGCTGTGCAGAGTTGTAGACAGACGTCAGTCACCGAGCGCCACAAACAAACAGTAGCCAACTTATACTCTTCCTCCTGAACCAAAACAATGAGCTTATGCTGCGTTCACGCAATGTCATAACTGTAATTACGAGATGGCAACCCTTGACGTTAGGGTTGGGTACCGAAACCCGGTTCCAATAGGGAACCGGTTCCGACGTAAACGGTAGTATCGAGACCGAATAAGAACGCAACTTTCGGTGCCTGATTTCGGTGCCTGACTTCACCGCCCCCTATAAAACATCTCGCGGCACCAATGATCCAATAACAAAACATATCCAGTTAACCAGCAGAGCATTCATTTAGATTGTTTGTTAAATAAGAGACGATCTAGCGCTGAACTGTGTTTTTTTAAATCAAGTGATCAAAGTGCTCGTTGCCGCTGCGATCAGTGGCGCGGATACAGTGTTTTCTCTTGTGGCTCGCGCACACCGCACTTTCTTCACTCGGCTTCTTCACCGCGCTTCAATACATTGCAGGGATCGATCTATATATGAGGCGCCGTCTATATGAGTATGTGCGCGGAGAGTTTGTGTGTGCGTGCTCGCGTCTCAGATGAGTATGTGCGCGAGTTTGTGTGTGTGTGTGTGTGCGCTCGCGTCTCAGATGAGTATGTGCGCGGAGAGTTTGTGTGTGTGTGTGTGCTCGTGTCTCAGATGAGTATGTGCGCGGAGAGTTTGTGTGTGTGTGTGTGCTCGCGTCTCAGATGAGTATGTGCGCGGAGAGTTTGTGTGTGTGTGTGTGTGCGCTCGCGTCTCAGATGAGTATGTGCGCGGAGAGTTTGTGTGTGTGTGTGTGCTCGCGTCTCAGATGAGTATGTGCGCGGAGAGTTCCGCGCGTCTCTTGTGTGTAGAGTTTGCGTGTGTGTGTGTGTGCGTGAGCGACTTTAGATGTGACGCTGTGCATTTCATATAGTTGGAGCATTCAGCAGTATACATGTATGTGTGACTACTTAGTATATGTGTATGCAAGCATTTTATGTGTGCGTGAATGAAGTTCGATTTAGGCCCTAGACGGCGCCTCATATCTATTCGTCTGGTGAAATCACAACATATAATGCACACAAAGTGTCCCTGCTTGATATACAACCACTGATGAGCATAATCGGTTTAAAAAAACAAAAACAAAAAAACAACCTACGAATGCGGATTAGAACCCAAAACCTCTGACACTCTTGACTAAAGTTCAAGTTCAGCTGCAGTGTTCCTCTTCGGGTAAGTCTGGTATTTTAAAGGGCACCTATTATGCAAAATTCACTTTTACATGGTGTTTGAACATAAATGTGTGTTGGCAGTGTGTGAGCAAAACCACCCTAGAATGATAAAAATCCACCCAGTAGTTTTTTTACTATCTCAATGAATCACAAGCACTGTCTCAGAACGAGCTGTTCTAAGATTGCCCTCACTGTGACGTAGAATTGCGCTAAGCCCCACCGACGTGATGATTGACAATCTGGTTTTGGCATAGACCCCGCCCTCGGTGATCTGTACACCATCCTCCATTGTTTCAACCATGAAGAAGTGTAACTGTTAGGTGTTCTGTTGTGGGATGTAAGAATGGACATACTAGTCTTCACTGACATCAGAGCCACTGAAAACGCAGCGGATGGATTTTATTTATGAAGAAAAGGCGCCACTTAAACTTCCTAAATGCAAGAATCATTTTCTGACTGACTGTTTAGTGAACGAGGGTCAAAGTTAATCATCAAGTGTGGATCGTTGCCTACTGTTCGCGATCCAACGTCACCTCCAGAAGAAGTAAGTGTATTTTATGATTTATGAGCAAATAGTCATTTTAATCGATGTCAGCAGTAACAACAAATGCGTCTAAAGCTAACGTTATTTATTGTCGTCGTCATAGGATGTCTCAACAAACAACGTCAGACAGTTTTATGTCACGTAAATTATTTTTTTTGCAGCAATTACAAATGTAACGTTAAATAAGTGAATACCTCTATCTCCATAGACAATATATAAACGTATATCTCCCTGCAGCATTTGTTTTCTGGTTCTGTAACGTTAGCCATCTTCTCACATTTGCCACATAAGCGTGTGTAGTTTAAAAAAATTGCGCGAAAGTTATCACAATTTGTTTGTGTGTGTGTGTGTTGCACATCCATAATTGCAAAGGGGACGCGATTAAAACTCTATAAGTACATAGGAATGTATTTAAAAAACATTCCGAGACGCCCTGGTCCATTCTCATTCGTGTTTATTCTGCCGGAGTCTTTTCATCCAGCAGGGCCAGGTCCAGCAGGGCGGGGATTATGCAGCTCATTTACATTTAAGGTGGTACACACCAAAACAGCTCTTTTTAAAACAGGCCCCAAAAATGACATTTCCAAATGGTTCTAATAAATTAACTGTGGGGTATTTTGTGCTGAAACTTCACAAATACATTCTGGGGACACCCAAGACCAATATTACATCTTGTAAAAAGGGGCATAATAGGTGCCATTTAATGCCAACTGCAAATCTTGCATATCAAGTATGAAGTATATCAAGTATATTTATATGAGGCTATACTATGTGTGTTAAATATTTTGTAAGTTTTGTAAAAGTCTATAATATATAATATGTAATATTATATATATATATATATATATATATATATATATATATATATATATATATATATAATATGAGAAGACAACATTTTGATCTTAACTTAAGTGTTTTCGGCTACATCAGCACAATTTTTTATTTTATCAGAAAATCTTTTTCAGAAAACACACACAGGTATTATTTTTTTGATAAAGTGTGTGCGGTTTCGTTTTCTTAAGTACCGGTTTAAGAACCGTTTAAGCACCGGAACCGTTTGAAAAATACCGAGTAGGTACTGGTATCGGATAAAACCCAACCAATACCCAACCCTACTTGACGTTCTACCCAGAGTTGTTCACAAACTCATACACAGATTTATGTGTTTCTATGTCAACGCTATCAACGCCGAAATGAATGATGATGCTTTGCAGACTCTGCTGTGTGCGTTCATGTGTTTTGAAGTGTGGCTTTGGAAACATTTGGATCTTATGCTTTCAAAGCTAGCTTGCTATTGCTAGCTTTTCCGAAATCGCCTACCTTACCTTTAAGGAAACATTCCATTTGATAATTTTGCAAACATAATGGGAATGTTACTTTTGAAGGTTCTCTATAAACACTGTAAAACCAGTAGAAATATTAAAAAAATGTTAGATGAACATCCAACTAAAATATTTCAGAAAAAACGTTCCATGAACGATGTATAAATATTTGTGCTATCATTTTGAGAACATTATTTAAGACCAGATAACTTTGAACGGACTCTTAATGTTACTCGAAGAATGTTTGTTCATAACCTTGCCAGAACGTTAGCTGAGACCATCCTCTGTTAGCTGGGTATCAACAGCTCTCACCTTAAATGTTTCGGTAGAGTTCTGAAGGTCAATGCTGGCGATGAGCCAGCTGTCAGACGGGGTTTGGGTCGTCCACAGCACCTGATCGAAACTCTCTCCGTCTGTGCGTTTCTGCACCTGCAGGGAAGCGCCGGCTGTGATCTGATACACCATCCTGAAACAGCTCCAGTCCTGTTGATCCACATCTGGACCCAAAAGAACCGCCTTCCCCTGGTCCTCCTGGACCCGCTCCTCAGCTGTGATGAAGTGTCCTGAGTGAAGCGGAAGGAAAACAACAATCATGGCAAGAGTTTGTGTGTGTACAGCTGAGAAAGCAGTGACAGACTAATCAACCAAACTATTGTTTCATGACTGAAATGCTAAAATACATCCGTCAAGTGTCACATGTCGGCATGGGCTTCTGTTTTCTCTACATTTGTATTTAAGCCTTGCATTTCTTCTTAATTTCCTCTTCTTAAATCAAAAGCAAATGATCCAGTGGGAGTGTGGAAATGCGATTCATGCCACGTTTAAACACAACAATTGCCCAATCCAATAATGTGCTATTTTACTATCTCCAGATGCCGTAAACATTGAGGCCACTGCATCCAGATGTGTGCCTCACTAAACACGATTTCTTCACTTTTTCTGGGCTTTCAATGCATGAAGTTCACATATTTTTTTTACTTTGAAAACAATGTCAAACTCTATTTGGAATAAACTATGTGAAACATTGCTTTTCACAAGCCTAAAAGTGGTCTTAAAGGGTTAGTTCACCCAAACAAATACAATTCTGTATATATATATATATAATATGTGTGTGTGTGTGTGTGTGTGTGTGTGTGTGTGTGTGTGTGTGTCTTGGACAAGAGAAAAGGAGAATTTTTGAAGAATTTCTATACAGCTCTTTTCCACACAACACCAGTTCATATAAAATGTATTAACATTTTAAAATAATTTGACCATAACTGCTTCACTGCCTATTTACTTTTTCTAGTAAAATAATAATGATAATGCTAAACTACTCAATAACATTTTGTTTTCAGGATTCCTCTTCTTCTGCATTATGATATCAGGACAGAAGCACCGCTTTTTTTTTTACTTTATGCCCTAAAATGATCAAAGTGAACATCAATTCAGAAATTAAAAAACATGTTCATCACAGAAGAGGCTTATTAAAGAAATTGTATGTTTAAAATGTAATTTTTACTGTATTTTTCATAGATTAATATATATCATCATGCCATTGACTCATAAACAGAATAATCAGATATATGACCCTGGATCACAAAACCAGTCACATGTCACACGGGTATATTTGTGGCAACAGCCAATAATACATTGTATGGGTCAAAATTCTCGATTTTTCTTTTATGCCAAAAATCATTAGGATATTAAGTAAAGATCATGTTCCATGAAGATAATTTGTAAATTTCCTACCGTAAATATATAAAAAATAATTTTTGTGAGTGAATGCAGCACAATCTCAAACATAAATGGACCACTTTAAAGGCGATTTTCCCAATGTTTCGATTTTTTGGCACCCTCAGATTCCAGATGTTCAAATAGTTGTATCCCGGCCAATATTGTCCTATCCTAACAAACCATACATCAATGGAAAGCTTATTTATTCAGCTTTCAGATGATGTATAAATCTCTAAATTGTGACCTGGTTTTGTGGTCCAGGGTCACATATCATCCATGGTGAACTTGGCATCAAATGATTAAAAAATGCACTGCGATCATGATCATCTGCTGAAACTCACCGGACGAGTCGAGAGTCCAGCTGAGGAAGGCTGGGTCGGACATATAGTCACATATGCTCTCCCGAAAGCTACAGGAGCCTGGCAAAAGCTCTGCTTTAGCTGTCACTGAGAGAAAAGAGCACAAACACACCTTTAAGCACGTACAATGATGGACATGACAACCAATCAAACCAAGTCCTCACCAATCAAGCTCAGAACGTAGAAAGAAAGCATCTTCTCTCCTGCGGTTTGTTCAGCAAAGATGAAATAAGAGCCGTTTCGAGACTTCACTCTTTCATCCTGTCCTTCTTTCCAGCGTTTAACCGACGCTCAGATGCGATCCTTCTGTCTGGCTGCTGCAGGAGAAGAAAAAGGGAGGGAAGAAGGGAGAGGGGTTCAGTAATGTTGACCAGATTCAGAGGTTCCCTTACCTCAGACCTGCTGACCGCTTCTCCTCCAAACACCTTCATAGATCTGATCCATATCTGATCCATATGGACCTTTGTTTTTCTTTCTTGAATGTGTGACATCTTGAAATCAGACAGTCTCTTGTAAAGTATTTCCACTTTGGTACTGTGCCATCTGGAGCACCACAACATCTCCCTCTACTCCTGTTATTCAGGCAAGAATCCAGTAAGAACTGTGTTCTAGTTATGAAACTTGTGTTGATGATATGAGCACATCTGTCACCATGAAATCAAAATGTTTATGGAATATTGCAGTATTTATTATAAATGGTTTATCCATTACTTTTTTTTAATTCCTGTGCCTCACAATCTTTAATCAAAATAACTTCCTCTTTCAGCAACATCTCTTCTCTTCTCTGATGATGTGTTTACTGGGGAGAGGGCGGAGCAACCTGTCACTCACATGAGATCCACCAATAGCAAACCACAACCATCAGTTCCCCACGGACAACATCAGTTCCAGTTTGTTCTTGTTCCAGAAGCCGTTTCACTCGGATACACGTACATGACAATAGGGAAGAAAAGACTATCACAACTTCTGTTCCGTGATCTTATGAGACATTATTATACATTCTGTCCGCTTGACACCAAATAATATATCAAGTCATATATCAAGTCAAATTTCCAGTGGACACTCTTTACAGACTTTCATATTTTCCTTTTTTTTTATTATTATCATTATACATTTATAAATCTATATTTTGTGTTATATTTCCTTGGCAGTAAATAAAAATAAATAAATAAAAATAAATTAAAAAAAGCTGCTACAAGGGTGTTTTTACAGTAATACTGCTGAGGGAGTGATGGCAAATCTGACATCTTTCTCTCCTCTGACTGCCGTTATCAGTCTCTTTATTTCCCTTCTTTTGGAATGATGTGGAAATGCTATGTATTTTTTTTCTTTCGCTATTGGAGCAAATAGGAATACAAAAATGATATTTGCTTTTGTCTCCCATTCACCGCTATAGAAGATTACCCAACAATGTCGACTTCTGCTTCCGAGAGGCCTCGACATGTGAAAAGGATCTATGGCTCTGATCTGTATGTATAATTCTCTATATAGATCAGCGGTCCATAGTATTTTTTTTTCATCCTTTTTCTATTCTAGCTCTTTTGTCATCATTTCAGTTTCCATGTTAACGCAGCCTTCTCTGATTGGTGGATAATGGGTAGTGTAGTTTTTGACCAGGAATTTGGCTATTAAACACAAATTGAAAAATATAAAAAAAATTATTAGACTGACAAATTATGCAGAAAATCAGAGATCACTGTACAGCGCAATAAATGAGTTTGGAATAATCATAATAATAAAGGTAAACAATAAACAATAAAGGGGTGTTTCATTTAAAGTCGGCATGAAACTGAAGTTGTGATAGTCTTTTCTTCCCTATTGTGACGTGTATCCGAGTGAAACGGCTTCTGGAACAAGAACCAATGAAGGGCGGGACTTGATTTTGTCCGTGGGGAATTGATTGGAAGGTTGTGGTTTGCTATTGGTGGATCTAATTTGAGTGACAGGTTTCTCCGCCCTCGTGCTAGTGAACACATCATCAGAGAAGAGATGCTGCAAGAGGGAAGGGATTATGAGGGCACATGAATAAAATAAAAAAAGTGCACTGAAAATTTATTTATAATAAACACTGCAATATTCCATGAAAACAACAATTGTCCATTTTAATTTCATGGTGACTTTACAATTTATCTATACATTTTTTACTAGATATTTTTAACTCTCTTTTCTTCAACAAGGCAGGAACATTATGAAAGCAGGGAACGGATTAAGGGAAAGATTATTTTGGAAAAGCTTTCATATGTGATGAAGCATACAACTAACATTTTACAACATATGGGGTTTATTTATAACATGCAGTTTTTGAGTTGTTCTGATATCACTGAATTATTAAAATCGAAAAAAAAAATTTTTTTTATTGAAATATGACAAATATGAGTTATGTCTGATTTTTTTATTTTTATTAATTTTAACGTCTTAAAAAAATGACATTGTACACTTAATCAGTGTTATTAGGTTATTTTTTCCTAATGTTTTATTTTTAAATTCTGTGCAATTTCATTTCACAAAAATGTTTATGTTTTTAAGATCTGTAAGAACTGAACTTGGAACAATGTTCTTCATTCCACACACTCTTTTACATTTAGAGGGTGAAGTCACACCGTTGTGTGTTACGGGTCAAACCATAAATAATTAGAGGCTGAAGTCACACAATGTGGTCCACGAACACAGTTTGGAAACATGATACAAATGTGTAATGCCGGCAGAATGTGACAGAGCCAGAGGACGCTGGAAGTCGGGTTATCTGAACTCAGCGGATGGGTGGGATTCTTGACCACATGAAGCAGTTCCTCTGGGAATTAACTGAATATACGCCATCACTGATTTCAGAATTGACATTTGTTTCAAATTAGGTCAGGTTTTGTGTTCCTCCCTCTGCATACACATTGTTGATACAGGAATTAATACTTCAGCAAACATACACTGGTTTGCGTGACAAGACCTGTGGCTGCTAAGTGCTAACAGACAGATGCTTTTGCACCGAGAGGTCAAAGTGGTCTACAGTAAATGATAAAACCAAACTCATCTGTGTTCCACATGTAAGCCAGAATCCTCATCTGAGAATGGTAGAAGATATAAAAGAACTATATTTGAAGAAAAATGTCAAAGCAAGCTATTTATTAAATACTAAACAAAACAAGACAGTACCATTTACTTCAAATATTTAGCCCTACAGCTGGATATAAAACAATTCCTGTGTGAGCAGTAGGCCTATGTGTGTAACATTTCTATCCAGTATTGTTTACTAGTGCCACCTGCAGCATATTTCATTTCATAAACAGAATAAAATGTTTGCTATGCAGCAACAGTAATGAAGTGAACGAGTGAATCCGTGATATGTATCAAAAAAAAATTTATTTGAGGATGTGCCTGTTCCCAAAGGGTCTCGATGGCCTGCTGCTTTCTGACATCGAGCAATTATTTATAGGCTTTCCCAGAATGGCACATGAATGGAAGCATGAAATGAAAAAAAGAAAAGTTTTATAGAAAAAAAGACTGCCTTAGTTTAGTGTTTTAGGTTCATTTAAATGATTACACAAAATGATATCATAAATAATTATAAATAAAAAATAAACATTTAAATTCATATATTTTAAATAAACAGTTGAGATTTGTTTCTTTCTCAATTTATAAATAATTGTGTGATTTGCACGTTCACATTTTGGACCAATGAGATTTCACTGTGGGCGGGGCTACCTAGCGCAACCCTACTGTAATAAAAACGCAACCACAGAACAAAGAAACAGTTTACACAATAGCATTTTTTTATGCGTTTTCGCCGTTCATTTACATGACAACAGCATTTTGTCGGCCTGAAAATGAAATTTTTTGGAAACAGGAAGATTTAGAAAATTATTCCATTATCGTCTCAAAAACGTGAATTTGTGAAAACGGCCACGTCATGCGCATGCGTAATACATGTTCAGTCTATAGGCGTGTTTCTTCAGTTTACAAAGTGACATCGCCAACTACTGGCCTGGCAGCAGAATACAGCGTTTTAGCGGATCCGTGGGAACGGGGATCGTTTTGACAATGTCATCTATACCCGAAAAGCGCAAAGGAAAAGCGTTTCCGGTTTTAGCTCGTGTAAATTGTCCCAAATGCTGTTTGATTTACGCTAAAAGAGAAACCCTTGAACTTGACGCACAACGTAATAACGAACGCGGTTGCCCAGCCCTGTTCGATCCGCGATTGGCGTCATAGCTTATACGCTACTCCTACATCCTACGTTATACATCGTCGAGTGTTACTCTTTTGGCGTAAGTCGACTTGCGTATGGCCGTCTGTCGGAAGCTAGTTATCTTAGTTGAAGTTTCAAATATGGATATTTTTCTTACACGAACGCATCACTTCGCTTCAGAAGGCCTTTATTAACCCCCCAGAGCCGTGTGGAGCACTTTTATCACGGATGGATGCGCTTTGATGGACTTCCAAAAAAATTATACCCATTGAATAAGTAAAGCTTGGAAGAGCCAGGACTTTTTTTTTTATATAACTCCGATTGTATTCGTCTGAAAGAAGAATGTCATATAAGTTACACCTAGGATGGCTTCAAGGTGAGCAATTCATGGGCTAATTTTAATTTTGGGCTGAACTATCCCTTTAAAGGGAGTTTATCACTGTGATTGAAGGACAGTGTGAACATCCGCTTACAGTCCGGAGTTCTTATATGAGAAAGTAACATCTGAACATTAATAACAATCTGTGTATCTGCAGAGGAAGTGTAATTGAGTCAAAAGCACAGACAGATGGTTCGGGTTGTTGCGGGATGGTTTGGGGGCAGGGAGGGTGTTTACTGGTGTGTAATCCGCTCTGATGTCACCGTGTGCTGAAGGAGGGGTCTGAGATCCGCTCGCTTAATCCCCGTGTGCTGATAATATAAGAACAACCGACGAAGATGAAGGCGAGCCGAACAGCTCTTCTTCATCGCTTGGGCTCATAACAGGTAGGTGTAACGGATGAGACTGTAAACTGCTGTCTGTTTGTCGTGTTTTACTGAGGGCACTAACGCTCGTACAGGAGCTGCACCTGCTGGATGTATTCACTGGGGAGGGAAGATGCGTTTGCCTCAGCGCAGGCCCGCTACATTATCAAACAACACGCTTTTAACTTTTATTACCGACGGAAAGTTTTTAAATGACACCGTTAAATCTTATTTTGGTGTTTTACTGTGTGTTTAACTACAGAAAATCTTTATTTGATAATGTTAGGAGCGACGAAATGTCCATATGGTTAGCGGTATCACCTGGAAGTGACTGACTGCTGCAGTCAATAAACACAGATAACGTTACATTGGTAAGAGACAATACAATCATTGCGGTTTTATGCTGAGGCGTTCCCAAGGTTTTAAAGTCGCTTCTGATATTAAGACGAATAAGAAGCAAATTGTTAGTGTTAATGGTGAGCTAACAATAAAACCGTGTTTTGTTCAATATACAGAGAAAAATACAATCGATTTCACAGAACATTAAATGTAATTTACAACCTAGCCTACTGTTTATTGTTATTGATAAAAAATATGAACAACGTTATAATTTACGGTGAAAATCTATAGCCTACTGCTTTGACAGTCCATCCAACAAGACATGTGCATGCACTTTTTAGAATATGAATAAAACGTTGGAAACAATATACAATTCACCAGACTTGTGATTTAGAGTGAAATATTTACAGACAAATCTGATGATATTTTATTAAAAAAGTTAGTTTATTTTTGTTTTTTATCTCTTAATGCACATTATGGTGTTTTATTTTACAAAGTTAAATTGTTTAGTTTGCATCTTTAAAATGCATCTTCACAGCATTGTTTTAAAAGCCGTGGTTCATAAGGCCAAATAGGTTTGATTAACTTCATCATGTGATTTTAAGTTTTACCACCTCTATTAATATGGTTATTATCAGTATTAAAGATAGTTGTTCAGTTATTGGTATTATACGAGATATTTATTTATACAGTTATGCACTATAAAATATATATGCATCAAAAGGTCTCTCATAATGCTTGAAACATTGTCATTATAGTCTTTGATGAAATTCTAGCAACCACAGTTTTTTTTGTTTGTTTTTTTTTCATTACAGGATTTTACAACTGCAGTGGGATTTACATTTCACTTTTTTTTTAATGACTCATTCATTAAACCTCCTGTACCTTACTGTACCCACTGTACATTAAACCTATAATTTTTCTAATTTCTTTCACAGTTACACTCTAATTGTAGAATGTAAAAAATATATATAATTGGGTGGCACCACCAGCAAATGTTTTATTTTATTTTATTTATTTATTTATTTATTTATTTATTTTTAACTCAAAGAGAGTGACACCACCTGCCACCGGAACTGCAGAGTGACCCAAATATGCATGCATGCTCTCAGCTGTAAACAATACAAAGAGGCTGCATGCATGGTGAAAGTGAAGATCTCTGTTTAAATAGGGAGGTAAATCCCCTGGCTTTGGGTTTTTATGGGAGGTTTGACAGATGAATCTGCTGAACTCCAGGACTGGTAGAGTATGCAGCATGACGACTGCCCACGGTGAGGCCATCTGTGACAGTGCTACTGCCATGATAAACCATGTCTCTGCACAGGAACAAGAACATACAGTGTGTTACTCTGTCATTATACAGACACATTGCTTGATTAGACATCTATAATTTACACTGCCTGGCCCCCAAAAAAGTTGCTGTTTGAATTTTGCTTTGGGATGTACTGGAGTAGACTTTACAGAGTGCTTGACTATAACATCACAACATTTACTTCCATCAAGAGGTGCATCAATTTTTGGTCAAGATCTTGTATTGACAATGCAAGAGTCCAGCACTCTATAAAGTCTCCTCCAGCACATCCCAAAGACTTTCAATGAATTTAAGGTCTGGACTCATGTGCCAATTCATGTGTGAAAATGATTCTTCATGCTTCCTCCCAACCATTCTTTCACAACTTGAGCCTGATGAATCTTGACATTGTCATCCTGTAATATAGCCATGATTAACATGGTTGTTTAAAAAAAAAAAAAAAAACCTACACACTCCATCTATTAGGGTTAGAAGAACTTCTGCCAAACATATAACATCTTAGAAACATAATAATCACTGCAATAATAATCCAATCATAGACTCTTAAAGGGATAGTTCACCCAAAAATGAAAATTCTGTCATAATTTACTCACCCTCAAGTTGTTTTAAACCTGTATGAATTTCTTTTTTCTGATGAACACAAAAGAAGATATTTTGAAAAATGTCGGTAACCAAACAGTTGATGGACCCCATTGACTTCCATAGTAGGAAAAAAAATACTATGGAAGTCAATGGGGTCCATCAACTGTTTGGTTACAGACATTTTTCAAAATATCTTCTTTTGTGTTCAGCAGAAAAAAGAAATTCATACAGGTTTGAAACAACTTGAGGGTGAGTAAATTATGACAGAATTTTCATTTTTGGGTGAACTATCCCTTTAAGCATTTGCCAATTTAAATCTGGGCAGTGTACATGGATGGTATTTTTAGGACATGATACACGTATATTTTCACGTTTAACGCTTTCACACATATATTGTAGGATATACTCCTCCTCTACTACCTATGATTTCTGTGTGTCATTCAGGCAGCAGCATCTAGACAATGAGCAGTGAGTGGGTGGAGCCATGAGCCATAGGGAGGAGCCAGAGGAGGCAGGTCCCAGAGGCCCTCCCCCTCATCGCAGCAAGCAGCCCAATGGGACTCCTCTCGAGGGAGGTCGCCCCAGATGGAGGCCATGCCAGCTGCACAATCCCGATGCAGAAAGTCAAGGCCACCACCATCATCGCCATCAACAAGCCAACCAGCACCCATCTGGATCTAGCCAAGCTCCACCACGCCACCGTAGGCGGCATGTTCCCGGTCAAGCACAGCGCAGGCGGACTGAGAGCGGAGACACTGAAGTTAGAGCTGGCCAACAGCCCAAGCTGGGGGCGTCAAGACATCGTCGGGGTGGAGAGAGACTCCATCAGAACAGATACAGACAACAACACAAAGAAGAAGAACAACAGGTGGTCAAAACTCCTCCAAAAGAACAAGCTTCAGAAGCATTATCTCCAGAAGATTCCTCTCAAGAACTGCTGACTCCATCTCCTCAGGATGAACCAATCACTGATATACTGGATGGAAACAGTCCAGATCTCTCCCATTCATCTGATACACAGATTGATCGTGATACAGATCCAGAACAGCCAGAGTCTTCAATGGAACAGTTGGAGGAGAAAGTTCAATGTGAAGAATCAAAGTTTGGCGAAGAGGAATTGGTGAAAGAGAACAAAGAGGAAGAGGACTATTCCAGGGAAACTCATGAACAAGACTATGTTTCACCTATAATTACTTCAAAATGTCACCATGAAAGTAAAAGAACCAGTCCGCGAAGAGTAGATGTTCCTCCGTTCGCCACATCTCCTCACAAAATGATGAACAAACCTTTTTTTCAGTCTCCACGAACCTTCCCCGAGACTCTTCGAAGCTACAACTCTGATCCAAAATCATACCCTACTCATTTTAACACCAGTTACGCTCAATCAAACAAGAATAAAGGGTTTGATAGTCCCATGTCCCATGTTGTGGACCACCAAGATGATCTCTCAGACTCTAGCCCTGAAGCCCGCACTGATTCTTACCCTCAACTAAGCCCATATTCTCACCCTGAAGAGACTTTACCAGAATATCAGACCGAATCATCCCAATGCAACCTAACAGATCCTAATCCAGCCCTTGAGGGTCCTCAGATGTACAGGAGGAACGAGAGCATGACCATGGACGAGTCTGATGACCAGTGCGACCCAGAGGAGGACATGGGTCAGCTCAGTTCAGTGGGCTCCAGGCTGCACCACTATGATGAACAGTCAGGAGATGAAGCCGAAAGCTCAGGGAGAAGCAGAGCCCAGGTCAGGAAGACATCAAGCTCGACTAGCCTATCACTGGACGTTCACCCCCAAGAGGAGACATCGGAAAATACTCAGCTTTCACCTGATGTTCAGGTTGAAGTAGTGGAAAGACCTGATAAGTTATACACTTCCGCCCAAGATCAAATAACAGAGTCTTGTAGAGCTACAGGAGATGCTGTCTCTTTGGCCATCAAGGATATTAAGGAAGCTATCGAGGAGGTGAAGACCAAGACGGTGCGTTCTCCCTACACGCCTGACAAGATCACGGAGCCCGTATGGGTGATGAGGCAGGACGTGAGCCCTGTTGAGGAGAACCATCCTCAACCACATCCTCAGATTCACTCATACCCACAATCACCATGTCAGCTATCGCAGCCTTCTCCACTGTATGCGGTGAGTGAGTTTTCCTGCATAATGAACACAATTCCTTATGATGAAGTTCCTTATGAAACTTTATTTTAAAGTACCCCTTTTATGCTATTTTAAAGGCTTTCTCTTACAAAAGGTTTACATGCATCCAAGGTCAAAAAACACTTTAGTTTTCATAATGTACATCGCAGCATCACCTCTTTTCTCACAGTGTCTGAGGTTCAGTCAAGGATTCGGTCTCTCTAAACCCCCCTCCTTTCCACGAGCCTACTCTGCTCTGATTGGTCAGATGGCCTAGTCTGTTGTGATTGGTCTACTCTGCTCTGATTGGTCAGATGGCCCAGTCTGTTGTGATTGGTCTACCACTTACAGAGCTTGTCGGAAACCAAATTCAAATACCTGAATTTCATCTCCAGAAAACAGCGTATTCTCCATGTCAACAACACTAACCAAAGTCTTCCAGGCCTCAGCTACTCAGTGTTTGAGGTTCAAAATAGACGTTGTTAGTGAGCAGCCAATGTAGACATAGGCTGGCATTATGCAAATCTGTTACAAACCTAAGTTGGTTCGAGCAGGAAGACTGGAATTACTAACGACTTGTTTCAGGCAGTTCAGAATCGCTTCTTTCTTTTAGGAGACAAAAACTTGTGAAAGGCAATATCCGAAAAGGGACAATAGGTTCACTTTATAAAAGGCCACAATTAGGCATTTTTGCAGAATAATGGCAACGTTTTTGCCATTTTTATTCTATAAGCATGGACAGTAAAGTAAAGAATGGTAAATATTGGATAGAAATATTTCAATGCCAGACTTGCTGCGGCCATGGAAAACCTGCAGATGACAGGGGATTGTAAAAAGTCATGAAAATGTATTCTAAAATTGATATTGCAATTACACTTTTTAATTATGCTTGGTTAAAAAAAAATCTTTTTCATAAGTGCAGTCTCTATAAAATAATCTTTATACAGTAATCATGAATGCCCGGAAAAGTCATGGAATTTCATTTCACCACACACTCTGGACAGTAGGAATAGTTACTATACACAAACACACACACACACACACACACACACACACACACACACACACACACACACACACACACACACACACACACACACACACAGATGTTAAAAAAGAACAAGTGTGGTGATAATGCAACTTCTGATATTTAATAGCAGTGTTTTTTTTACAGGCTCCAGTTCAAGATGCTGAGCTTCCTTTGGGAGCAGAATCCTCTGGAGTCCATCATCAGGACCAGGATCCTGACATCAGTCCCTGTGTGTCATGTCAAGAGGTGAATTATTCTCTTTGACTTTCAGCCGATACATTTATGATTTATTCTTATACTTATTCCTTACGCCTTTACTGTAATTGTAACAGTACTGTGTTTTTGGTTTGCAGCCTAGGAGAAATTTGGCCTCTTTCCCTACATATGTTGATGGTAAGTTTAAGGAAACCAGACTCTTATGATATGTGTCAAATAAGACTCATAAGGAATTTGTTATCCTGCAAGATTGTAAACCATTTGAATTTAAGGCTGTGTCCCATGAAGCTTGTCAAGAATGTGTCTAGGATATATTTCACAGTTTGTTTTGGTTCGTTGTCCTGATAGAAGATCCAACCACGGCCCATAATAAGATTTCTAGCAGAGGCCGTCGTTTTTTATTTATTTATTTTTATCTGTTGGTATTTGCTAGAATCCATCAGAGGTGTAGAGTCCAGGTTCAGAAAGTAAAAGCCCTCCTCAGTATTCCAATCTCCTGGATTTGCTAATTAGCAGAGTTTTTCAGCCAGGAGACAGAACTAATTAGTGAAACCAGCTGGCTGAGTTCATGGGTGGAATAAACCTATGGCAGGACTTTTACTTTCTAACCCCTGGACTTTACACCTCTGGAATCCATGATACCATGCATCTGAACAAGAAAAAAATAGGCCCTTAACATTAAAGATCCAGCAGTAGATTTAACCGAGGACATGGAGTACTTTTTATCCCTGTGTGCACTAGAACCATCTGGGGGGTTTGCTGGCAAAAAGCTTTTTTTTTTTTTTGCTTCATCTGATCATAGAATCTGGTCCTGTTTGAAGATCCAGTCGTGTCTGACAACTGAATATGCAGGAGTTTGTTGTTGGAGGTGCGAGGAGGATTTTTCTTGAAACCCTCCCGAACAACGTGTGGGGATGTAGGGACTGTTTGATCATTGTTTTAGGGTTTATGACCCAATGACTCAACTAATCTCTGCAATTCTCCATCTGTGGTCATTGTAGAGTCTTTGGCCACTCAAACTCTCCTCCTCGCTGTGCATTAGAACGATATAAACACACATCCTCTTCCTGGCAGATTCATAACATCTTTAGTTGAGTGGAACTTCTTAATTATTGCCCTGATGATGGAAATGGGGATTTTCAATGCTTTAGCTGTTTTCTTACAGCCACTCTCTATTTTGTGAAGCTCAACAATCTTTTGCTGCACATCAGAACTATATTCTTTGGTGTTACTCATTGTAATAAATGATTAAGGGAATTTGGCCTTTGTGTTTCCTCATATTTATACTCAACAAGAAGTCATAACTAGACAACTTCATGTTCCTAGTCACCCTGGTGTGCTAAAAAATGTAAAAATGAATGAGAATATACAAATATACAAATTTCTAGTTGTGCAAATAATTGTGGCCAACATATTTTGGAGAAAAACAATTATTTCATAGGTTGATTCCCCCCCCCCCCCCCCCCCACACACACACTTTCAAGTCTTTTATGTCTATAAGAGGTTAGATTTTTGTATTTTTTTTTTTTAATGAATATTGAAAGGATAAACAATGCAGATTATATTTTACAGCCATCTTTGATCATATTTACCAGGGGTGCCAATAATTCTGACCAACTAAATAGACATATTTCTAAAAATAACAACTATTAAAAACCACTAAAACACACAATACCATTATTAAAACTTTTATTAAAATTAAAATAAAAACAGAAAAATATAAAAACTGATTCAAAATATTAATAACTATAATAGTATCTCAATAATACTAAAATAACTGATAAATACAAACATGTTTTTAATTATTTTTAACACGCTTATATTTACGTTTTTTTTGCATATTTAGATTTTTGACATTATTTTCATGACAATTAAGCACATTTCTCCTCAGTTTTCATCACCATTATGCAAAATAAATAAATAATTGTAAAGTATTTGTAATTCTGCTTTTATTATGAAAATAAATGATATTAAAAATGACAGGATGATTTTCATTACAGTATACCAGAAACACGAGAGTAAAACACTGAGAGCATTTACAGTGATGCGAATGCTAAAATAATGCAGAGCATCAGGTTCAGTGTTCTGCTATCCCTACGGTCTGCCTGTTTCCACAGTTCCTGGCCCATGTGACCCTGAGGATTTGATTGACGGCATCATTTTTGCCGCAAACTACCTGGGCTCCACCCAGCTGCTGTCAGAGAGAACACCCACGAAGAGCGCGCGCATGCATCAAGCCCAGGAGGCCATGAGCCGCGTCCGGGTGAGAACACACACCCATACACACAGACCAGATGCTGTTTCTCTGGTGGACCAATTATTTGATGCTCCTGTCTGTTCTCGTTTTAGAGCGTGCTCAAACATGCACACACCAATATTTCACTCAATCACTAATATATACTGATTCATCTAAGGTTATATGAGGTTATGGATGAAAAACATGTCACATACATCTCTGAATATCTTGCCTCTTAACAAACAAATGTGAGTGACAGGTAGTTGATTCTGAGAGTCAGATTTTGTCTCCGGGCCCGCTGATGTCATTCTGATCAGAGCTGAAATTTTGATGGTGTTTCCTAAACCTTCAGCCTATCACAATACCATAACATCCCACTCACCCCCCGTCCCCCCTTCAGCCAAATTATCCCGTGTTATTTCATTTGGGCGTATCCATCTTTTCCAAACCAATGGCATTGCGCCTGAGCTGCCCACCATGCCCTCTTATGTTTGTAGGCTTTATTTGACCGTTCTCTGTGTTTATTTGTCCCTTGCCGAGCAGACAGCCCAGACACAGGCCAAAATCAGAAATAAGGTACGGTGTGTGTTCCTGTAGACGTGCAGGTGTTTAGTAAGATTGGTACCAGCAGTATTTATGCAGTTCTTTTTCCTTTGTCTTAAATCAAAATGTGTTGTTTGACAGGCTTTTATATAATTACAAGTACCAAGGGATTCACATGTAACAGCATCTCTGATGGTGGACTAGACTCTAGAGAGTGGTGTATTTGCTGGTGCAGGAAGTGATGCGCTGCTTTAAGAGTGATAACAGTTTTTCTTGGCTCACGGTATCAGCAGGGCACTGAGAGCGGGCCGCCGTCCAGCACAGAAGTGGACCTCTTTATATCAACGCAGAGGATCAAAGTGCTCAGCGCTTTCACACAGGTGCAGAACACACTTTCATGCTTGTTTCACTTTGAGTTTTCTTTTTAAAAATGCAGTGAACGGCTTTGCATGTCGTGTGCTAGACAGACTTGTGACGATAGGCGAACGGGCTGGTCCTCATTGCTGCTTATTCTGACCAAGAACTGTTTTTACGACATCATTTTCAACTAAAATGGGAAACCTTTAATGTGTTTTGCATTTACACAACAGCAACGTTTTGGGGGCCTAAAAAAGCAAACATTTGAAATGGGTTTTCAAAGTGCACATTTTTGACAACGATATCGTTATCGTCTCCATGTAAACTACAAAAACGACAATTTGTGAAAACGGTGACATCATGCACATGTGTATCACGTTTCTTTACAAAGTGACATCGCCATCTACTGGCCTGGCATAAATAATACAGCATTTTAGCCGTTTTCGTGGCTCCGTGTGAACGGGGAACGTTTTGACAACGCTGTCGCATGCAAAGGAGAAACCTTTAGGTTTTTTGTACATTGTTGCTGTTTAAATTAAGTCTGAGCGACAAAAGTACATTGAAAATGCAATTCATACATGCTATTATTTAAATGCATATCTTCTAAAGATGAACATGATTTATTTATTTATTTATTTATTTATTTATTTATTTATTTATTTATTTATTTATTTATTTATTTATTTATTTATTTATTTTATATTTTTATTGGAGAATTAAGTAAAAATGTTCAGGGTGATATGACTGTCTTGGTATCATAATGAAGAAAAAAGCCTAATTAAAAGAATGAAATTCTAATTATTATTTTGAAAACTATTTAAAATATATTTTATGATGTATCTTAATGTATGCAACTTTTTTTTTTTTTTTTTTACTATTATGATTTTTTTGACATTTCTAAAAACAAAAGGAAAAAGTATCATTAAATGACTGAAAGTCAAATTCAATGTCATGTGGTGCAACCAACATGCAGAAACAAACATTAAACAGGAAGTGACATCATAAAGAGGACCTGTCAACAACAGTAAGTTCTCATTCACACAGAACGCATTTTTCAAAGCAGAGAGATGCAGTTTCTTTAAAAATTTTACTTATTTTAACTTGAGCGCTGTGTTTTTAGAACGTAATGTAATGCGCGAGACGCTGCAAAAGACGCAAGACTTAAGCGCAGCGGTTATACATGTCCGTCTAGCGCGTTTACATAGAAAAACAATGGAAAAGTAGCGCATTGGAGAAGAACAATTTGTTCTGTGTGAACAGAAGTCTCTTAAAATATCAGATATTTGGACCTTTTCATGTTAGATTAGTTGGTTAGTTCAGGTTGTAAAATGTCATGTGGTGTGACATGGCACTTTTTATTTGTTGTGGACACAAATACATACAGCAGTGACGGGAATAAACCTCATTAGTTGTGATCAAATGTTCAGAAACACAGACTGACCTGTAGCATCCTTGTCTTGGCAGGAGACCATGATGGACCATCCGCTGAGGACCATCTCGTACATAGCCGACATCGGGAACATGGTTGTGCTGATGGCTCGTGGGAAGATGATTCGCTCTCAGAGCGCTCAGGAGAACTTAGACACGGCAGAGATGCAACACACAAACCCAGCACGAGATGACCAGCGCCAGTACAAGATGATCTGCCATGTGTTTGAATCAGAAGATGTGAGTGTTTCAACTCTTACACCACGTCCTCCATGGAAAGCTGCAAATTGTTGATATTTGTTGTATTGCTTGGTTCTTTCTCTCTGTCAGGCTCAGCTGATTGCCCAGTCCATCGGCCAGGCCTTCAACGTTGCGTATCAGGAGTTTTTAAGAGCCAATGGCATTGATCCAGAAGACCTGAGCCAGAGAGAGTACAGCGACCTGCTCAACACTCAGGACATGTACAACGACGACCTCATTCACTTCTCCAAGTCTGAAAACTGCAGAGATGTAAGTTGACCTGGGCCATAAAGTGACAGTCGTTGAGCTTTTTCCAATGGACAATTATTTGAAATATGTGTGTCCAGCCCTGCAAAGCACCAATGGTTATTTATCGTTGCTAAGCCAAACACTGCAACTAAGTTGTTTCAACCCTGTTACAGTAAGTTTGAAATTCATCAACTTAAATGCATAAAGATAACGAGTCTCTTATTAAATCATGCATATAAAATAAAAATATCAATTCGATTTCTGTTGATTTCTACACAAAACATGTGCAATGACCATTCAGCCCTGTTACATATATATATATATATAAAAAAATGTTACAGGGTTGAATATCAATTATATAAGATAGGAATATCACACTATACCACATTATTTGCAGTCATTATTTTTGCCAGGATTTATATATATCTAATGTAATATAAGAGTTGAAATATTAAGCTTTGAAAAAAATTTAAAGGTCAATTTAAACATAATAATAGAGAAAAACACCTTGATTGAAACATGGGAGAAATACTTGATAATGTCACTGTTTCTAATATAACCCTAGGAATAGCCAGTAAACCATTATTTTAAAAGGGGGAAGTGTATATGGCACAACAGAAATTAGAGACAAAACCAGAGTCTACATTTTCTCATAATATGCACAAAATAATTTTAGAGGAAAAATGATGTTACCAAAGCATTTATATTTTATTTTCAACAAAAACAAAATGTTGTAAGAATTGGACGTTTTTCGATGGCAACAAATTGAGACAAGCAAATTGGATGATATTCCAAAGAATAAAAAAAAAAAAGGTATGATTTCAAAATGAATTTTGCCATGCACACTTAACAGAGCTAAACTATCAAATAAAATGACTTATTATTGGACCTGTAATCCTGTGATAATGAATTCTGTGTGTGTGTCAGGTGTACATCGAGAAGCAGAAGGGTGAGATGCTGGGTGTGGTGATCGTGGAGTCGGGCTGGGGCTCGATCCTCCCCACGGTCATCATCGCCAGCCTGATGCACAGCGGACCCGCAGCCAAGTCCGGGAGACTCAACATCGGAGATCAGATCATGACCGTCAACGGCACCAGTCTGGTCGGACTGCCGCTCTCCACGTGTCAGAGCATCATTAAAGTAGGACTTGCTTGTTCTGTTGTGTTTTCTGTATTTCTGATCTGACAACAAACATTTGAGCTTTTAGACTCTACACACACTGATTCCAAGGGAGTTTCATGTTAGCATGTTGCTAAGCTAATAGCTCAAAGCTGTAATAATCATAAAAATACATAACATAGAAATGTTGGGTAAAATAGTCTGTTTTTAAGTAAGTTAAACTTAAAGCCGACACGGTTTGCAATCGCTGGTATTTCTGACGTCACAAACTACCCTGTAACCAATCAGATCAACGTGTGATCGTCAATGAGTGGATCTCTGAGCTGGAGTGAGTGAGTGGAGGCGGGGCTCATTTGCATATTCATAGAACCGCGTATACTAAATGAGGCAAGGGTGTAGAGTTACATTCAAGCTATTTTAAGGCATGACAAATATTTTTAAGGAAAATTTTGGTGAGCAAAGATGAGTTTTAAGGTATAAAATGATTGACTACAGGGAGACTTTAAATGTACTATATTCTGCTATCTTTGATAGATTTTTTTGGATACATTTCTTTTTTATTCAGGTCAGTGTGGATTCTGGGATTGCCTTGTTCACAAATAGTATCTTTATAAGAATTAAGGTATGATCACATTTACTGTTGTTCTGGGAATTTCCACGGGCGAAATCCAGTCCTTTCAATAGGAATCCAGTGAATCGTGTATTTCGCGTGGGGGAGAGATTTCCGCACGCAGATTTGGCAAGTCGATCATGTGAATTTGCCGTGTTGACTAACAGAAAACTGGTTTAAACGTGACTTCTGTGTGTGCTTCATACATCTATTGACAACCCAGCATACGGGGAACTTTGGCTTGTGTTCTGGCAATGTTCTCTCAAAGTTATGAACTAACATTCTTCCAGGAACATTAATAATAAAACGTTCCAATAATACTTGCAAAATTATAAAATAGAGAAAACATTCCCTTAATGCTTCACAGCAAAATAATGTGTTTTGATTAGTGTGGTCTACCTGTTCTGTGTTCAGGGGCTGAAGGCTCAGTCCAGGATAAAGATGAACATCGTCAGGTGTCCCCCTGTGACCATGGTGCTCATCCGCAGACCAGACCTTCGCTATCAGTTGGGTTTCAGTGTACAGAATGGCATTGTGGGTATTAACATCAAAACACTGGTCAGTTTTGACTGTTTTACTAGGTAGCAGCTGCTAACAGAGTTGATGTTTTGTTGTCAGATTTGTAGCCTCATGCGAGGGGGGATTGCAGAGAGAGGAGGCGTCCGCGTGGGCCATCGCATCATCGAGATCAACGCTCAGAGCGTAGTGGCCACACCTCACGAGAAGATCGTCCACATCCTGTCCAACGCCGTGGGAGAGGTAACGAGTGTCCTCCGTCAACTACGGTTGGGGAGTCCGATTTCTTTTCCTGTATTCTGGTGCCTTTTCATTAAACAATTGCTTATATAGCTTTAAACGATTATCGCATACCTTGCAAGGTTTCCCAAAGATGAAAAAAGTAGTTTTGAACAAAAAATCCTTCCTCCCCCAAGCAGTTAATCCACAGCGACATGCATGAATGTTGCCATAATGTGTGAGACAGACACACACACACACACACTAGATGTCGCAGTAATACCATGCTGAAAGTCTGAAGACTCTCAACTGCTTACAAAGTATATTACAATGGCATTGATTACAGCTTAGCCAATTATAATCAAGAACTGGAGGTGTTATTTTTGTCTGGCTATAGCATGAGGCTAAATGTAGCATAATGCTGCCATCAAGGCAACGTCTTTTTCAGAGACGTCCCTGTTTATTTCAGCAAGATTCATTCTGCACGTGTTACAACAGTGTGGCTTCATAGTAAAAGAGTTCAGGCACTAGACTTGGCCAGCCTGCAGTCCACACCTGTCTCCTACTGAAAATGTGCGGTGCATGATGAAGCAAAAAATACGACAACAGAGACCCCAGACTGTTGAGTACGGAGGTGTTAGCATTATAACAACAATGTAAGTGTAACTGTAATTCAAAGATGGAACAAAGACTACAACAGGCGAATAAATGAAATATTCACTTAAACAGCAGCTTGTTTAGTGACCTTATGTGAGCGCACAGCCAGACACTGCTTTGTTTACACTGCTGTGTCAGGGAGTGCAGCATGTGCGAGGAGTGAAAACATGGAATGGAGTTATATGGACTGTGAATGAGCCAGTGGACTGGATTGGAGGAAGCAGCGGCGTGGAAGTCAAGGCTGTGGATAAAAAGCGGAGTGGAGTTTATTTTATTAGTGCATTCCTGAAGCGGAATGGATTTGACAGACGGCGCTCTGAAAAGTGAACAGACATATGTGTTGAATTGGAGATGGTAAAAGTGAGTGGGTCCAATATCATTGGTCTTAAAATGTGGGTGGGTCTTGTCCAACCCATATACAGTGGTTCAGCCGGCTATGGTAGGAATAAAGATTGATCATAAACAACAATAGAGCAACGATATGACTAGTCCCAGTTAGTCCAGCACAGTACATGTAGCAAGTGTTTTTATTTTTTATAGATATAGAATAGTAAGTGTAAGTATTAATGGGTCAAGTGTTGACGGAAAAGATGCGTAAGCAAATCTGCAGGACCGGGCCGTTCTAGCAATGTGTTCTGTGAAGTTCAGCTGATCATCAATCACAACTCCAAGGTGGTCATAATATTTCAGCTCATTCTATGAATGAAATCGCCTTGTTGTCATGAGTCCAACTGTGTCAATGTTGCTTCACTTGCATTCACATAACCACTCCCATGGCCTCATGGGATAGCGAAGTGTCCGTCATACTGAGAGTAGTAGATCATCCAAGTACTTTTTGCCTATCGTTTTACGAACACTATGAATTCGGACATACTACTACTTTCAAGTTAGCATGTTGCTGAGCTAATAGCTTAACACCATTACACAAGACCCGTCACTCATATTGTTTTGAATGGGGAGAAGTGCAATGCTCAATATGGCGGAATGTTGACCGTTGTTGTCAGATTACATTGGTGATTTCAAATATGAAATTTAATCGTAAGCTTGGTCGAGTTTGGAGAATTTGAAATTTCCTCAACTGAAAAGATAGGAGCTGAGAGGGTTTCAAAGATGGCCGCCGAGTGAAATGACTTGTCTTAAAGGGGCTTTGTTAATGGTTATCCAGTGAAGGTGAATACTGTAATCATGTGACTCTGTATTCCTCAGATCCATATGAAGACTATGCCTGCCGCCATGTACCGCCTGCTCACGGCCCAGGAACAGCCCGTCTACATCTGAAGCTCCATCACCTTTACACACGCTGACCCAGACTTATTATTTATTGAGATATTAATATAACTGTTTACAGATTTATTTAACTGGATGTATGTATTTATAATTCCATTAGTGCATAAACCAAACCGTTCCAGCAGCATCTGACCTGCCTTAATCTGCAGGTGATCTCTGAACGCCGTGATCATTCCACTGGCATCAGTTCAGTGTTCAAACGTACCAAAGAGAACTGAGCGGCCCGACGCACGGCTGGAGATCACTGAGCACAGGGACAGATTCACAGGACACACACCTGAGTTACTGAGCTGTACTGTTGTCATCAATAAACAAAAAGTAAAGGTACAAAATATTAGCATTTTTCATTTGTCACATTTTCTATAGGATGTTTTCCAGCACATTCGGTAAGATTTTATTTTTTTCAATGTTTTTGAAAGAAGTCTCTTCTGCTCACCAAAAGCTACACTTATTTGATCAAAAACACAATAAATATAATGTAATACTGTGAACTACTATTATAATTCAAAATAACGGTTTTCTATGTGAATGTGTATTTTAAAATGTAATTTATTCCTGTGCTAAAAGCTGAATTTTCACATGATCCTTTAGAAATCAGTCTAATATGATGCTCAAGAAACATTTCTAATTATTATCAATGTTAAAATCAGTTGTGCTGCTTCATATTTTACATTACAACAGCATTTAAAACAATATTAATCTTAAATGTTTGATAAATGTAATGCATCCTTGCTGAATAAAATAATTTCTTAAAATATAAAAAGTCCCCAAACTTTTGAATGGTAGTGTAAATTTGCAAGCATTTAAACAGCAACCCTTTCTTGCATTAATACAATGGCAAAATTAATAATGATAAAGTATTATAAAAAAATGTAGACCAATTTAATCGTTATTATTGTGACAAAAACTATTTCAGACACTAAAACTATATCCTGTATCAGAATCTGTCAATCCCTGCTCTAGATATGGCTCAAGTTATTAATAATAATGAGACAAGCAAAGCAGAAATATTAAAAGTCAGGTTTATTTATTTGTCTTTAATATTTAAAAATTCCACCAATCTGTGTTTTATTAGTGGTTAAACCCAAAGCACTGATCACAGACGCATAACAATAGTGTGAACATTACACATTATCTTATCATAAACCAGTTTTTAATCATAATTATAGCATAGTAATATGCAGAAAGCATAAAATTATTTTCTAAACTGCAGTTAATACATGTTTGATCAATGACATTAAGGCACTCCAGCAAATGCTTTGGGAAAATAACATTTCATTTTGGTTTATGGCAAATTTTAGTGGTGTTAATAAGGAAAGTGTAACGTTAACTCCATCTAGTAGCTTTCATTAGAAACAGTGTGGGAAAATAAAACTAAAGATACACAAAATATCCTGGAAAACTACAAGACTTGAAATATACACTGAAATTCCATATAAAAACATTGCAGGTATAAAAAGATGCTGTTTTAGAAATTGCACGTGGCGAACAATATCCCATCTCTCATCAAGAGATGATTCCCTCTCACTCACACACTCTCTCTTCCTCTGATGACATGCACAGGAGATATCCCAGCACAGATCCCGCTCCGCTGCACATCACAGGGAGTTAGAGTTCAGTGTCGTTGTATTTCTTGGGATTGTAATAGCCTCTGCGGTTCTGGTCCGCCAGCTGGCGTCGATACTCTTCCTCGTCCTCATCCTCGGCGCGGTACTGAGAGCGGCTCTCTGAATACTGGGGTTTGGAGGAGCTCTGGGACTCAGAGTTTGAGCTGGAGCTGAAGGGAACAGAGCCATCACTTTAGGGATTTATGTGTTGAAATGGGAATCACAGAAGAAAGGAAAGAGAGAGAGGGTGGGGCGAAAAACAAACTTACCCAATTGGTTGTGGCCTGTTTTGGTTTGGTTTGGGTTTGTGGGGAACTGCATAAATATCTGGATGTTTCTGAGATATTTCCAGCTGTTAACCAAAAACATAAATACCAGATACATTAAAAAAAAAGATAAATACCATTTTTTGTTGTAAAAATAAAAATGTCCAGGTCAAGGTTCACCCCAAAAATTAAAGAAGAAATATCTTCAATTTTATGTGTGTGTGTGTGTGTGTGTGTACACCAAATAACATTTAAGTACATTTCCCCCATTTCAATTTGATTTTAATAAAATGTATAATTTGTATCAAACTGAAATGGGGGAAATGTGCTTAATTGTCATGACAACAATGAATTAATAAATAAATAAATAAACAAATGCTTCATTTTCTTTATGCAAAATAAAATCTTTTTCTTTAGATTTTGGTGTGAAATATCAGATTAGTGAGGTTCTTTCTCTCAGATCTACAGCAGCTTGTGTAGTTTGTGTGACTGAGATCACAAACCCGAGCTAGTTCGGCCTCCTGGAGCTCCTGCATCCTTTTGGCCCGGGCCAGGTTGTCCATTTGCTCGAAAGCCTTCACCTTTCCCCTGAAGGTGCGGCTGGCGGGGTCCTCGGCGGGGTCTTTAGAGGTCGTCTCGTCAGCTGGGCCCGTCTTCACGGTGAAACTGGGCTTCTGGGCGACTGGCGGTGGAAGGGGTTTGGTGCTGACAGGAACATCACTGCTGATTGTGCTGCTGGAACGGGAGTCGAAACTCCTGGAGTCGGCAGGACGGGGAGCTGACCTGACCTGCAGGAACACATGGGGTTTAACTGAGGTGCTGTCCGTATCAGGGCCCAAGAATACTTCGGGGAGGGAAAGGAGATGACAGGACATCTGACCTTAGGGGGTTCTGGAACAAACGATGGAGGCGGGCTGGGGTCCCGCTGCACCTCTCTGCTCGCGGGCTTCTTTGAGCGCTCATGGGGAACAGGCATGGGCCTCTGAGTGGGTGAGAGCATTCATTCAATCAAAAATATTCAAAATACAGACAATGACTGAAAGCATGTCTATTGTTGAATAAGTGTTACAGACTTAAAATCGTAGAAAACCAAAAATAAGTCTACAATAAAGACTACAATACTTGGAAAAAAGCTTTATGACGGATGTTGGCATATTTCTTGTATTATTATTAATACTACTACTACTACTACACTACTATTTTTGGAAAGAAGTCTCTTTAATGCTAAAAAAACCCATTTCTGATTATTATCAATGTTAAAACAGTTGTGCTGCCTCAGAGTTTGTGGACACCATGGTTCATTTTTTTTTTTTTTTGATTATTTGATGAACAGAAGTTAAAAGAACAGCATTTATCTGAAATAGAAACACTTTGTAACGCTATAAATGCCTTTACTGTAACTTTTGGTCATTGTAATGCATCCTTGCTGACTGAACGCATTAATATATATATATATATATATATATATATATATATATATATATATAAGCTTACAGACCAAAAACTTCTGAACGATAGTGTTAAGTAATATTACTATAAAAAATTAACAGTGAAAAGTTGTCAAACTATTAAGCATCTGAAACAGAATATCATAAAACAGAAAATGATATCACAGAAAGGCCCCTTATAATAATTTGACCTTTTTATGACATTGCAAGGTTAGTTCAAATGGTAAAACACAAGAAAACGTTATAATATTAACGCTTCATTATTTAAAAATTCTTGCTAGGTAAATTAAAGGGTAATTTTTGCCTTAAAAATGTTGGTAAAACATTTTTGTGTAGATTCACACAAAGAAACAAGATTTTTACTTGATGGTTACGCCACTTGACTTCTAGAGTCATTAAATCAAACCCTGTTTAAATGGCACATATATTTAATGTCACTGAACTATTCAAAAAGATGATGTGCCAGACTGATGTTCAACATGAATGTGTGTTGAATGTGCAGTTTCACACGTGTCCTGTGGGGAGCAGTGCGCACAAAGCTGGATCATGAACCCAAGTTTCTCATCACTGATGCTCATATGACGGTCAGTGATAATGATAGCGATAATGAAAACATGATGAGTGACCTTTACAGATTTTGATAATCAAATGACTCAGTGTTTCCAGGTAGTGCTAGATGTGAAGGGCTGGAATCACATGCCCAACAGAGGTAAACTGACAGGAAGCCACACTAACCTCCTCGCTGACAGGCTCAGACGAGCGACTGATCGCTGACATGGGCTGTGGGTCGTCGGTGGACTCGTCCAGTTCATTATCGGTGTACGCGCCGCCCTCATCCGCCGTGTCCTCGTAATCGCTGTTCAAGCGGCTGTCCATGCTCAGGTAGTCTGCGCTCATGGCCGACAGGTATGACATGCGATCGTCCTGGAGATCCAAGTCCTCCTCAGGTCCATCAAGCTGAAACCACACACACAATTCAGCTCTAACAGGTCTGATCATTTGTCATTTCACATTTTAATAATAAAAAAAGAAGTCCAATTATGCTTTTTTACATTTTGATGTTTCTTTAGAGTGTAAAAGCTCTGTAAAGTTATAAAGCACAAAGTCCCTCCAGCAGGAGTTATTCTCTAAATCAGTATCGCTGTTTCTGAACTCTGAAACGACTCCATTGTAGTCTTGAGGAATATTGTGACGCGTTTGTTCCCGGAAGAAAACTCATTTAAATAATTCACGCCCAGTCATACGCAGAATAAAGGGATGAGGCCTGGTTGAGTTAGTTAGTAGTGTGTTGAAACTGGTGGTTATGGTAAGGGTACCATAACCCTTGTTTCCAAAACACACTCGAAGCGGCTGACCAATCACAACACGCTGATCCAGCCGACCAATCAGAGCATATTGTGCTTTTCAGAAGGAGGGGCTTCATAGAGACAGAAACTAAACAGAGCGTTACTGACAGACCGGGAAGAGAGGAGGGTGACGACACGATCTGATATTGATTCTCTTAGCCAGCGTTACGATATTTGCCGATTCCTAAAAAGATTCAGCAATATGATTTGATCCAGAGGTATATTGATCGACATATTGATATTATGTGCCTATCTTACACTCCCAGTTACATTTTTATTAACTTACAAATGTAACAAAAATATTAAGATAACTAAATTAGCATCCACACCAGCGGTGTTTTGTGAGCTAATAAAATATTAAAACTCAAACTTAAAACAAAACGTATTCTGCGATAACAACTGGCTGGATGTACATTATCCCATACATAGTCTTCACTGTATAAATTAAATACAGATCAATCCTTATTAAAGTTACAAAAGTTATTCAGACAAGAGCAGTGAGTTTTTTCCTTGTCCTTAGTTTACTTTTTGACCAACATTAATGACAAGCGGCAGAAGGTTTATTAGGCTGCTGTCATTTTAAGACTGAATGCACAGATCTAATATACGGTCACACGTGCGCTTCCTTTCTTAACCGTTTACATAACCGACTGTGTTTACTAGGATATTCACCAACACAGGCATTTTGACATAATTTTCGTGTCTTTTTGTGCTCGAATGCTTATATTGGCAAGGCTTAAAACACGTGCAACTGATACATTTTCATAAATCGTATTGTTAGTAATTTGATCAATGTATCGATCCATCCATATCGATGTTTTGTTACACCACTAGAAGAGAGGTGCTGCAATGTCAAACGTGAAAAATAATGTGTTTTTGAACATGCAAGCATGAAAACCTATTCTAGTAAACGCCCAACAAAGAGAATTGTAAAAGAGCATAACAGGTCCTTTTTAACACATGTGATTAATTAAATAAGGAAATCTTAAGGAAACAAAGCAGCACAACATTTATTGTAACCGTGTATATTGTATTATGTAAGGAATAGATGCTTACCTTGCTTTCACAGACCCAGACGGCTTTATCTTGTTGTTCTCGTATGGCTTCCTTGAGACTTCCAAACCAGGCATCATGGGAAGAGTTCAGATCAATGGTAGCTGGATAAAGAATCAAAATGTAGACGTCGATAATCTAAAATAGTGTATATTATAAGTATATTTGGACATTTCCTGAGGAACGGCTCATCAGACTCACCAGTGAACAGGTGTGAGCAGGTTTTCCGCAGTTTAACTGCTTGTTCGTAAAGCTTGCGTGAGCTGCGGTTGGAGCCGGGAACCAGGCGGTTCCTCATGGTCTTCACCCCCTGCTTGCTATCTGGGTTGAGGAAAATGACGATGGGATACCACTGGGTGTAATTTAGGGTGTCTACAGCCTTTGGAGTGACGTCAAGCAGAGCGTGTAGATCCTATGAACAAGAGAAAAAAAGATTGTTTCTTAGCTATGAATGAATTTTCCCCCCGAGATTCTGAGGGGTGACTGTGGGGTGTTTACCTGCTCGATGATCTGACGAATCGTATTGAGTCTCACCACACCAGACGGCTTCTCGGAGCCCGCGTCTTTAGGTTCGGTCTCTGTCACAAGAAAAACACGCACAGATCAAAAATCTCATCCACACACCACTATATTTGCAGAGATATTTTATAAGGTTGTGATTGGCTTACTTGCAACGATAAACTCATCTGGAAGATCATTGGCAAGTTTTTCATTGGCTGCGTCTGAAATGGGGCCGAATATTACGACGGGTCGTCTAAACCCAGCTGGTGGTGGAGAGACAAAGAAAAAAGTCTTAGTACATAAACGAGATCTCACGATATAAAAACGGTACGACACTTCTCGCTGAGGTGAAAAGCTGTCTCGCGATATCAAGTTCACTGAGTTGAGTTTCTGGCAAATATCAGATTACTTGATTAATCGTCAAAATAATGAACCGATTACTCGATTACCAAAATAATAGTTAGTGACAGCCTTAGGTTACTTAAAACATTTCAAAAAGCACCTGCATTGTTTTGCATTTTGTGACTTTCAGTCGAATAAAAGGCTATTTTTCCAGTCATATATTTCATCATTGAAGATTTCTTAAAAATAATGTTAAAATATCTTCTCGTTCTCGTGAACCCAATATAGTGTATCATCTTGTCTCGTGTATCGTCACACCCCTAATGTTTTCACTTTATAAAAAAAATTCAAATATTTATAAAAAATATTGAATTGTATGTATAAAGAAACAAAACAAGCACTATATCGTAACATATGTTATAATGTATTATATCTTTTCATAAATAATTGTAACCAAAGTTTAAATGCATTATAATATTTGCAGATTCCTTGAGTCTGAAATCGGTTGTTTGTTGTGTTATAATGAATTATACTTTTTAAAGGAGTAAAAATGAATAGACAAGTATTATAATGTATTATAACTTTTATAACTGGTTACAATTATTCATGAGACCATAAAGTGCCTCATAAAGTGGAATAATTAATGCATTCACTTTTTACTTAATTAACTTTATATATAATGCGTTATTAAAGTATAGCCTTTATATATAATGCGTTATTAAAGTATAGCCTTTATATATAATGCGTTATTAAAGTATAGCCTTTATATATAATGCGTTTTTAAAGTAAAGTGTTCCCAAAAATCTTTGCATTTTAATACATTTAAAACAAATTAAAAAGCACTAAATTATTCAAAAGTATGCATAAACTAACAAAGCATATTAGGCAAATACTCCTGTAAAATAGAAATAATAATAAAATCTTATTTAATTCAAAATTTTAAAAAACTGTAGACATTTTTTTTTTTTCAAATTAAGCAGAAAACCACATTGAAATGTTTTTTTTAAATGCATATTATGTGAAGTAAAGCATGCTGGGCGTACCCTCGCGCAGCACCACTCTCTCGTAGGCTGGGAAGCGTGTAGTGACTGGTGTAGCAGTGAGATCCTCTCTGCTCTTGCGAAGATCTTTTTTCTTGGCTGCCCTTTGACCTCTCAGCCTCCAGAAATCTCCTCGGTCATTGGCAGAGCCTTTCTGTGCATTCTGGACATTTGCCATCTGCTCCGCTCTGATAAACAAAGTGATCACTCAAACACCTAACAAATAATGTGCTTTTAAAGTCAATGTCAAAGGGTGACTGTGTGACTAGATGTCAGCAAATAGAAAATGTCATTTCAGGGGGCGGTTTTGATTTCACGTTAACATCAAGAGAAGTTGTCCTACTACTAAATACTAAAGAAATACCATAAACTAAGCAAAAGAGTGAAGACTTCTGCAGTGTGATCCACATACAGTCACATGATCTCACCTGCTCTTGCTGGGTATGATGCCTTTCTCCAGGAGCTGATTGTCTTTGTCCGTGCGGATGGCGAGCCAGTTACCCAGCTTTCCGTCGTACAGGGTGTCCACCACTTTAAATATCTCCCCTCTGGAGAAGGTCAAGCTCTGGGGAAGCTCTTTCTCGTACTCAAAATGAGTTCTGATGAAGAAGTTATCCCCTCGTCCAGACGCCAGGATGTCTTTATAAACTAAAATAAAACAAGAATAATTCATTGCAGACAAATAGAAATCTGATTACACTTTAAAAATAACACTTTTCTTTTGTAATATATTTTAAAATGTAATTTATTCCTGTGATCAAAGCTGAATTTTCAGCATCATTACTACAGTCTTCAGTGTCACATGATCCTTCAGAAATCATTATGATATGATGAACTGATGATCAAGAAACATTTATTATTATTATTATCAGTGTTGAAAACTGTTGCTGCTTCATATTTTTGTGGAAGCTGTGATACATCTTTAGATGAATACAAAGTATAAAAAAATAAAATAAAATAAAGCATTTATTTAAAACAGAAAAAGTCCTTATTATCTTTTGATCAATTTAATGCACCCCCAATAATCAGAAATGTTTCTTGATCATCAAATCATCATATTAGAATGATTTGTGAAGGATCATGTGACTGAAGACTGGAGTAATGATGCTGAAAATTCAGCTTTGATCACAGGAATAAATTACATTTGATAATATATTCACATAGAAACCAGTTATTTTGCACTATATTACTGTTTTTACTGTGAACATAAGAGACTTCTTTCAAAAACATTTAAAAATAGTATATATATATATATATATATATATATATATATATATATATATATATATATATATATATATATATATATATAAACTGTAGTGACACCAGTGGGGTGTTTTGAACTACCATCAGGTTTGCTTTGAGACAAGATGGTCACATCCTCTCCTTTGGGAACCTCCAGTAAATACAGAACCGCATCTTCCCGGACCATTCCTCTGAAATCCATATTATTGACCTGCAGGGAAAGAAACACACAAACGATCAGTCGATAATGTGGACAAAACGTATTTGGATGAAGACACGTAATCTTAAAACGTAGAGCCAGTGGTGTTGCACCTTCACGATCTGGTCTCCAGTGCGGAGTCCCTCCACCTCGGCAGGGCTGTCCTCCTGAACGCCCGCAACAAAAATGCCCACATCATTTCCTCCAGCAAGACGCAGGCCAACACTATCGCCCTTCAGAAAGCGCACCATCACGGTGTTGGGGCTGTGGGATATTTTTCGTTAGAATCACAAGTTTGCCTAAAAATATCTGTAAGTGGCAATAATCGGGATCCAAGCACATGGGGAAAGGGGATCTTTGTGTCAGGAGGGCAAAAATGGCTACTGAAATTTAAATGGCCATTGGTTCAATTTTTGTTGAGTTGTTGATTAGTAAACTGCATGCCAAACTTCAAAATCCCTTTATCAAATATGTTTTCACTATAGACAGGATTAAATGAATAGCTTTTAGGTTTAGCTTAAAATCTGGATTTAAAAGCCAAGAATCAGTCTAGTACAAACCCGTATATTTCCTGGTCCTCCAGACTGGGTCGCAAGGGAACTTTTGGCAGAGGTTTGGCTTTTACTGGAACCATTTTTGGAGCAGAATGTACCACAGGATCTGTATAAAACATAAAATTAAAATAAAAACACGTTCTCATCATCTGTTTCTTCTAGTCCAAGGGTGTCCAAACAGACCTGAAGGCCACTGTCCTGCAGAGTTCAGCTCCAACACACCTGTCTGGAGGTTTCTAGTCTGCTTAGTAAGACCTTGATTAGCTGTCTGATTAGACTTTGATTAGATTGCCCAGCAACATTGCTCAAAAAGTTGCCCTGTGTATCATCACCTTGAGAGATAGTTTCTGGTTTCTGAGAGACGCACACACATGAAGCCAATGAGCATGTGTGTACAAAACAGAGCTATTTTTGCCGCCTAAATGGACTTGGACGGTCAAAAACACACACTTATGTGTCAAAATTACCATCTTTGCAAGTAGCTTCATAAACAGTTATTTATGTCTTAAGTGAATGTAAACAGTTGAGAAATAAAGTGCATGTGTATCAGTAGGCTGTATTAGATCAGTGCATTCGGTCTTAAAGTGACAGTAGCTCAATAAACCTGCTGCTATCCGACATTAATGTTAATCAAACAACAAAAAGAGTAAGCTAGGGGTTTATTTTACCTAGGCTAGTATTATTTTTTTGTGATATTGAAATTGGTGACAAGAATTATGAATTATCAATGGTATAAAAAATGTTGATGTAAAAACCTTATTTAAAGCAAAAATAACTATGTCGTAATATACATCATTGATTTATTGTGAAATAAAATACTCATATGGTGATATAAGATTTTAGTCATAGGTTTGAGCTGAACTCTGCAGGACAGTGGCCCTCCAGGAGCGGGACCCCTGATTCTACATGCTGAAAATGACCAGAAGATTGCATTCAATAATTCCATTTCTGCTGAATGATTGCAGTCTGGAGGAACTGTGGTACCTGGAGACTCGCTGCGAGGCTCATCTTTCTCTATAGGAGGAGGCGGCAGATCCGCTGGCGCTGCTCTGAATGGAGTCGGCATCGCTCCCATTTTAGCCAGTCTGTTAGGAGGATCATCTCTGCTAACAAAAGACAGAAAACCAGTTACTCCTTCTGCACCGTTATTAGCAACATTTCTATTGAATGTGATGTCAGTTCATTTGGAAAATAGTCTATCATGCTGTCAAATTAAGTGATTTTTTAAATATAAATGTATCCTTGGTCACAATTGAATTCTTAGTGTATGGTAGAGTATTACCTGTTTTTGTCTTGTAGCCTCTCGTTAGAGGAGTGTGACGAGAGGTCTGAGTGATGGCTCCGCCGATCTTCCTGAGGAGAATATGAGCGGTACGACTCAATCTCGGAGATATCTGCAACACACAGTAGATGTCATTATCACACTGCAACAGGCTTCAGGCATCATTCGTGTTCGCAGTGAAAACAGTGCATGATGGGTTATACACATCCCACTTTTATTCAGGGATAAGAGTTCAAATCCCTAACCCTGTGCAAAAGAAAATAAGTTAATAATTAAAACCAGATTTGCTTTCCTTCATTCTAACAGCTTATATTATTTGATCAAAAAACCAATACGGAGGATTTTCAGAAGAACATAAACGACTTCCAAAACATGGGACAAGTCTCACTAGAGTTGATAAAATGACATTTTTCATAAGCTTTGGATTATGGGTAGTGTTTATGTAATCCTCCCAAAATCAAAAGCTTTTCTCTCCAATCCAGTGTCAGTACAGCAGATAAAAAAAAAAGAAAAAGTTAAGAGGTCAGAGGTCTCTTTGAGATTCGGCAAATACCTCATGACATCAGACACATCACAAGGTAATTACTGTATATAAATGCAAACAATTATTAATATGAATGATTGCTTATTCAATATTTGGATTAAATCAATTAAACTGATGCAAGGATCTTAAATATTGATGCAATATACTGAGAAAATTCTATATTTTATGCCTGTATCAGCAGCCATAATATAGGGTCTCAACCTTTAAAAAAAAATAACAGGGCCGTACAACTTTTTTTTGTCCAATCAAAAGCTCTGTATTTCCCCCTAATACCACTTCACACCAACAGCAGCAACAATTAACAAATCATCATTCATGGCTTTGAAGTAAAGGCTACTGGCCCTTTGATTTGAACAGGAAATCCATCAATGGCAAAACCAAAGATGGTCTGCTCATCAAGCCATTTTCAGAGGGATTTAATTAAATCAGAAATGCTGTGACTGATTTTTTGTAAATGTTGCTCTGTTAGGGTATGTAGAGCCGCTCACCATCCATCTCCGAGTCGCTGTCTGCCATGGGCGGGACTCGGATGAGCACCTGACTGCGATCCCTCTGCACCATCAGCTGCAGCTTCCCACGAGACTTCTCGATCAGCTTTCCTGCGTCGCCCAGAGACAGATTCTCTGTGACCGTCCCGTTAATCTGACACACCAAAACACACAGAGTTAATGAAGAACAAATGAAGCACTTCAAATTTAAGATCTTATGATAAACAGCTTCAAGTACAAATCATACACTAACTTTCAGCAAGGGTCAGCAAGATTTTTTTAAAGAAATTTTAAAAACACACAAAAAATCATGGACATGATTCGAAAGGGTCTGTTCACGGTCAAAAATGATTGGAAGACGAATTTCATCTAGTGGAAACGTTTGGTACAGCAGAGCACAGTTCAAATTTGGAGCACAACTTGTTTAGATTTATGGCGTTGATTTTCTCACAGTTTTAGAGTAAAATATGTTTTGGAAAATACATAGTTCGTATAAAAAATTTTAATGGTATTTTTGTGCATTTTTCATAAATAATTTCTTTTTAAGTTCACTTGAAAACATTTTTTCACTTCAGCAATAATCTGCCAAACTTTGTGCTCCAAAGCATTCAAGATTTATCCATTAAAGCTAGAAATTTCCTTTTCAGGTCCATGCTCAAAAAGTGAATAAATGGATTTCAAAAATACATTTCAAAATACATTAAAATAGAAAACGGTTATTTTGATTTGAAATAATATTTCACATTATTACTGTTTTTACTGTATTTTTAATCAAATAAATGCAGCCTCGGTGAGCATAAAAGACTTAATGTCTTAATCTTACTTATTCTAAACTTTTGGATGGTAGTGCATAATTTTTTATTTGTCACATTTTCTGAAGAGAATTAGTAGTGCATGCTAGAGCAAAACACATGAGACAAGGATAGATGCAGGTCGTAATGAGTGAGCCGAAAGGTACACAGGAACATAACTAACCCCTAACCCTACACTAAACCCTAACAGACCGCTTTTGCAACCAACTGTAAAGACCTTTCAAAGACCTATTACTCCGACCTGCTGATACCCACACTAGAAGCACAAGGCATTCTGAGTGGTTGCTCCAGAGACCTACTTTCAGAATAATGTCGCCTTCTTGTAGTTTGCCTTCTCTGGATGCCAGGCCTGTGCTCGTCATCTCTTTGATGAACAACTGACTGCCAAGACGGAGGCCATATTCTGGACAAACATGGGAAAACAGATTGTTAAGAGGGTGAGCTGCAGGTTGAAACTGGAAAACAAACAGATAAATGAACCCGATGCGCATCTACCATCATTGGGCCGGTTCTTTAGAAGAGTAACACTGAGCGGCTTCTCCAGGGGTTCGTGTCGTTGAGGTGCGGGCGAGACATCCAGCTGGTCTCGACTGTTACTCCTCTTCATGGGCTCGTCCTGCCGGTGCTCGTACCTCTTGCGCTCGTGGTCACTGGCTAAATTCTCTCTGCTGTATCCGCGAGCAGGTTCTGGCAGCCTGTGTGTGTCGGGACTGTGCGATCGGTCCAGCGTACGGTCGCTGCGGTATCGTCTGTCTGGACTGTGCTCTCGGTCCAGCATGTGTTCGCTGCGATAACGCCGGTCTGGACTGTAGTTGCGGTCCAGCGTGCGATCGCTCCGGTGATGTCGGTCCGGGCTGTGGTCGCGATCCAGGTTGTGGTCGCTCCGGTGACGGAGATCGGGGCTGCGCTCCCGGTCCAGTATTCGGCCGCGGCTGCCGTCTCGTCTGTACGGTCTCTCGGGGCTCACGCCTCTCTCCATGCTCCTCCCGCGACTGCGCTCGTAGTCCCGCTCGCGCTCACGCTCCAGGCTGGCGCCCCGGTCAGGGTAACTGCGCCCGCTGTACACGCTGCGCCGGTCCTGGTCGTACTCGTAGTCATCGTTGTAGTCGCCGCTGAAAACTCGGTCATCTGGGGATGGGGCGCGTTTCAGCAGGTTGACGGGAATTTTTCTAGCTCTCTTTACCGTCTGATGAAGGATGGGAACAAACATTTATTATTCATTAAACCTTTGTTTTAACTGTCTACAAAAAAGTGCTTGGTCTTTACTGCAATCAATATGACAAATCATTTATGTTTCACTCACGATTTTGGCTACTTTGCCACATTTGCGGAGAGTCTGCACTGCAAAGGTGTGTGGGGCACCGTCCATGACCACAGCGTTGACCTGCATCACTCTGTCATTTTCACTGGACATCATCATGAAATACTATTAGTCAACGCTCTTACACTTCAGAAAGTGACTGACTATGTTCAAATCCAACAGTTGAGGAATGTCTTTTGTGCTGACACTTAAGTCAATATTAACAATTGAACCATGAATTAAACATTTGAATAATTGTCGGTAGACAATAAAAAAAAAATAAAAAAAAAATTAATTTGTATTTTTGAGTCTATTGCTTAAAGAACACTGAAAACTTTGTTAAATATTTTTTGAACATTGAGAAATATCTGTTGGTTATTATATTTAAAAATTCTATAATATGATATGTAATTTTAGGTTTACGTTTATATTTATATAAATATATTATTTAACTTTTCAAATATATTTAGTGTTCATTAGCATATTCATTTTCACTGTCAAAACTTTTTATTGGTATTCCTACAAAAATGCTTTTCCACTTTAACACTTGAGGGCTTTTCACACGTGAACTAGTTAACCATGGGTCATTTTTATCCCCGGGTAAATGGAATCCTGGGTTATCTTGCTTCACGTTTCACACTGCTCATAATTTACCCGGAGTTAACGATTAATCCTGGGTATTCATAAACTGCTGTTTCATACTGTACGTTCCAAAACCTGGGTTTACGTCCTAATTTTCATATTTTCGGAGTCAGTGTCATTGATTGGACGAATGCTGCATGCGATATGTTTACATAAAGGCTCTAGCGCTGCGCATCCTTGGATTATATATTGCTGACCGTACTATCAAGTTTATCCTGAATGGACTATTTGGACTATAAAAGACAAGAATGAAACTGTCTCTTCATTTACAGTTGATGCGTTTTCTGTCACCATTTGACATTTTCCCCTCAATCTCTAAAACGACTGTTAATACAATGTGCCGTGTTTCTGTGACGGTCCAAAGCATGTGATATAAGGCACGTGATTGGCTGTCAGTTGCTAAGCATCTAGTCGTACCATCTAACACCGCTTCATTTCACACTGCACACGTTTGGCACTGCAATGCGAGGTTAACACAGCAATAACCCCAGGTAAAGAGGTGCAAACCCTGCTTCTAAATTACAAGTGTGAAACGTTCCTTTACAGAGGGTTAAAAGCAGGACTTATGATGATAACCCGGAGTTAAGCACAGTGTGAAAAGCCCTTATGGGACTACAAATCTTAAAGGTTGTGATGCTTTAAATATTGTTTAATAGCTTACAATAGCAAGCCATCTGCAGGACCCCCTTGCAGCACATCAGATACGACAATTGCCGTTTCTCCACTTTCTTCGTTTGGGTTGTCCCGCCCTCCAGACACAGCAATGCCAAAGCCCATCTTGGAGTCCTATATCAAGGCAAAGTGTCCATTTTAAATGTCTTTGCTTCCATTCCTAGAAGCCCTTCATTTATTTACTATATTAAACATTTAAATTCATGCAGATGTACAGGCAGCAATAACTATTTAATAAGTTATATTAAAACAAGTACATGTGAGATTCAGTTCACCAGGATGATGATGCAATGCGTCTTCTGCAGCAATGGCTGTATGCCACTGCACTCTTCAGATTACACAATAGATCTAATGCTGGAGGTGCAGAAACTACACACTTGACATTTAAGTAGGGTTGGGAATTGTTTGAATTTTATCGATTTCGATTCTGCTTATCGATTCTGATTCTTATCGAGTTCTAATTTTGATTACAAAAAGGTAAAAACAACTTACATATCATTCACATTTATTCTAAGTCTTTTTGCTACATATTTAGTTGCAGCTGAATACCACAAACAAAAATCTTCAGGCTGAAGAACTCTTGGTTTTTAACAAAAATACTTCAGTAAAAACAACTAGCCTAACTATAGTTAGATAGTATATTATATTACTATACCATATTATAATATAAATGTATGTCAATATCAGTGAGTGAATTTTATTTTTGCCTTTTGTTGTTTGATTAACATTAATTATACAGAAGGCAGCAGGAATATTAGGCTATTGTCACTTTAAGACAATGCATCGATCCAATATACTATTACACACAATATACGTTCTCAACCGTTTATGTTCCCTTAAGACAAAACCGACTGTTTATGAGGATATTTTGACATAATTTTGGGTGTATTTGTTACGAATCGATAAGAGGAATCCCCAAAAAAATGTACAACTAGTATCCGATTCCTGACCTTACGTATTCAAATCCAGAATTGGAATCGATTTTTGATTCCCAACCCCACATTTAAGCAACAAAAAGCTCCTATAAATACACCAGAATGCAAAGCTTTTCAGTGAGAAACAAAAAGGCTAGAAGTTAGCATTCAGGAGCAATCAGAACTCTGTTGCTCTCCAGACAAGCGTCCTGCAGGATGAGGTACTCACCCGCTGTAGGGTCACAGTGTACTGCTCCCACACCGTCTCCTCCATGACTGGGTTCTGAAACAGAACGAACAGGCTTACATGTAGGACAGTGATGGACAGAGTCAAGTTACAGCAGATATCAGGGATATACCGAGCAAAATCTGCAGAGTGGTGCTGCCACAGTGAAAAACTATAGGAGCACTTCTCTTCCAACGCAACTACATGAGGTAATCTGAAGACTCAATGAACTGAGGATCTGAACTCAACAGAAATTGAGAGATCTGCAAGAAAAAAAAAAAACTGACTATCATTGGGCTTCATGCAGACTACTGGGAAATAAAGTATTAACAAATGTATGTCTGGGATGACCCCTTTAAAATAATAAGCCTACATTATTTGAAAGTAATCCTTTTAAATGGAAGCCTGGCCATTGAGTTAAACACTATAAATATGGCCTTCAGCTTCAGTCTGAGAGCTACGTGACGTCCTCGCCGTGTTACCTCTTCATCCAGCCGTGCGCACAATGGGTGATTATGTTTGTTGCTCTGTAATCTCCTCAGCAAAATATGATTCCCAGTATTGCCCTAAATAACTCTCAACTCACAATCTGATGCCTTTTAGCATTTAATGTATAAATGATTTCAACTTCTTGTTTTTTCATCCTATAATCTAAAACGACATTATTGCACAAGTTAAATCAAACTCCATTTAAAAGTTAAACACTTCTAAGCCAATGACGCACACAAAATAAAAATTGCATCTGTACGTCAGTGAATTAATGGAAGTGTGGGGACATGTTTGCTTGCATTTCATTATGTGATAAAACTAGAAATAATAGTGAAGCATGGATAACCGAGAGGAGTGTGCGAGATGTGTGCAGGGAAGAGAATTACTAACAATCATAAACATAAACACTTGTTTTAGAACACATGAACAAAATAAAAAATCCTGCTCAAAAATGAAAGATTATTTCAAAGAATTTGATACATTTTGCTGTGAAATATTTCACAAAGTGGTGGGGACAAAATCAGCCATGGCAAAAAGTTCCCTGTCCACACTGTATACTATCAATATGAACGAAGCACAGTGTGACTGACCAGTAAATCACATTGGATAAGCAAAAGCACCGTAAAAGCATTTTTGTTAATAAACTGTTGCTTAAGTGTTTAACCACTATCATCACAGTAAACCACTGATTCTTATAGTTCTCTGAATAGGAAACACCTGTTACATTTGCACATCTACCCAGAAAACAAACTATAACACCATCTATTTTCCATACCACCACAACAGTGTGATAAACTTTGAAACCATTCCTAAACCTTGGTTATCATCAACCTAAAAGCAAGTTCTACATCAAAGTATGAAATGCATGTAATGCAAATACCATAATAATAATAACCAAGATTTTAATTTTTTTTTCAGTTGTAAAAATCCACCACTATAGTAAAAAGCCCTCCAGTTACAGGTAGATGTGTTTTACCACATTTTCCCCCACAAAAAGCAAGAACATTGTTACTCTAGAGCATACTTATACTTATATACCATACTTATACCACTACTAAATACTATGCCATTACATTTAAAATCTAAAAGTCAACCTATATGGCAAAACTCGAATGGTCCTAGCCAGATAAACAAACACAAACAAACAAACCAAACTAAAAAGTTAGCTTCCGGCCGATCTGTCTAAGACAGGTGAAGTTGTGCAGGCGAGAGAACTGAACGAGTCCTTACGATGCCCTGGAGGATGCGGATGGCCTTGATGGTGTGAGCCCATTTCCTGTGCAGAGACAGGACCGTCTTCATGTTGTCGCCTCTCCCGTGAACACAAAGCGAATCACCCCTCAGCAGCACAATGCATCTGTCTGCCTTTGACGTAAGACTGAAGCCCGCTGGCCTACATTCAGTGCAAATCCCACTGTCCACAGCGACCCACGGCGCATAAAAAAACGGGACAGCTGAGGAGCCGTCTACTACTGAGGTATTAAATTAAAATTGCATTTAAATTCATCAAATGATACAGCTCTATCTGGGTTGACATTAAAAGCTTTGCCTGGCTTATGAAAGGAAAGAAGCACCTTCATGGTCATGGGTTGGGATTTTTCTCTGCACTTCAAGTGCAGGACAAGCGGGACTGGTAGATTAGCAGTGATTCCATCACTATAATTAAAATTTAGAAGGATTATGGGGTTTGGAGCACCTAAGCAGTGTTATTTTCTGAGAGCAAAGCCGTATAGAATTGAACACCATACATACTATAATAGTGCTATTTTAGTACATTGCGTGGCACTACATGTCATAAATGTTCTTTGATCTATAATGGCTTTCCAACTCAGCCCTCAAATCTTATTCAAGAAAGGATTAACATGTGGCATATGAGCTGCCCTCAATTCTTTCTTTTTTTTGCTAACCAGAACAGATTACTGAAGAATGATGTCAACGAACTGATTTCTCACTGTAACTGAGCTTGTATTATTGTGTTGTACAGCAGCCGGTCTCCGAGCGCTCAGTCCAACACCTCATCAGACTGACTGAGGTAACCTAGTAAAGGACCGGATTCAGTTTGGTTTCCTAGCTCTTCATTAATGAGATCAGAAACTCTCCATCAAAACTGGACAAGACCAAGATCTCATTCTCTACTATCAACAGCCTTTAAAGAGTACCAGCTAAAAAGTTTGGAGAAAACTTGCAATTCATTTTTCTATTGTTCTTAAAGACCTTCTCATCTTAAGACTTTTGCTTGAAAATAAGTTTTTGTAGATAAATTAAATTGTGCATGTATGAATTTCCTAAAACTCATAAATTAATGAATTTCCTAAAACTAAAAATTCAATTCCAGACATCTATGAAATGGATGAAATGGACCGGATAGGTAAGGAAAAACAACGAGTAATATTTGTGTTATCAGTCATAGTTTTAGTGATAATTCTTTCCAAATGTGTACAAAAATGTAAGAAAGAGTAGGTTTTAACTTGTACTTCACACTAACGTTCAAAAGTCTAGGGTTGGTAGGACTCTATAATGTTTTTGAAAAAAGTTACATATGCTCACCAAGGATACATTTATTTGATTAAAAATACAGTAAAACAGTAAAATTGTGAAATACTACCATTTAAAATGTTTTTGGTAACACTTTATTTTAATGGTCCCCAACAGACATTCTACTGACTATGAGAAACTTTGACTCCGCATCATTAATCCAGTCTTCAGTGTCACATGATCCTTCAGAAATCATTCTAATATGATGATTTGATGCTCAAGAAACATTTATTATTATCATCAATGCTGAAAACTATAAAGCAGCAATAGTTTTCAGCATTGATGATAATAATAAATGTTTCTTGAGCATCAAATCATCATATTAGAATGATTTCTGATAATATTTTAATATTTTAAATAATTTTAATACTTTTAATATTTTTAGGATTCTTCAATGAACAGAAAGTTCAAAAGAACAGCATTTCTTTGACATAAAAAAAATCTATTGTAACATTATAAATGTATTTACGGTCACCTTTGCATCCTTGTTGTATAAATGTAATTTCTAAAAAAATAAATAAACAAATAAAATAGTTGCAGAGATACGGTCACATAAGTATAGAAAATTAAAGATCCAATCCACTTAGTTATGATATCTTCACTTCTCTTTAAGCAAAATGTATAGCCTAAGCAAAAACAAATCTTTACACTTTCACATTATAAATACATTGCATTAAATACATTAGATAGGATTGCAGAATGGAATAATGATACTGGAATCAAAACAATTCATCAATAAAACACCTATAAAGTTCATTCATTTTTATTTTATTTTATTGGGAGGAAAATTTTCAAATCTAAATATTAAAATATATATAAAATGTAGACATGCACACATATCCATATACTGCTTTGACACTAACAAGTTCTCTCCAAGCCACAGAAATACCAAAGTCAGTCAGTGTGAACTTAGAATGAAAGCACTGCAATTTCCAAGCAAAACCCAGCTCATGTTTTAGTGACCAAAGAGGATTTCAGCAGATTTTTAGAGAAGGTCAGCAGCAGCACAAGCAAAAAGATGATTACATCTAAAAAACAAACTGAGAACCTGCCCAGAACCGACCATCTTCCAAAACTGACCATGCAACAAAACAAGTGTGACTGTGTAGAGCCACAAGACAACCTTAAAAACATCTGACGTGTGCAGAAAGATGACAAGAAGATATTCACAACTCCCCTCAAAACATGTGAAAGTCAACAGTTTGGAGGAAGTCGTATGACACACAAAAAATACTCTCTGAGCTGTGATACTATACACTGTCTGGCGCACACAAAACACGGCATATTACACACTGGTAAACCACTTCTACAGAGTGGTGTAATGGTGACAGAATCACACCGCCAGGACGCTCCTGTGCAGCAAGGATAGAAAAAACACAAGACAGGAGGACAAAAGCCAAAATCTTCCATTTAAATAGGCCTACATAATCTAATAGGGTATATACTTTTTATAGACACTGTAGATTCAATTTTAAAGCATTTTTAGTTCAATCAAGCGAGGTATACCCATCAGAAAGCATACTGAAGGGAATATGCTGTTGTTCTGCTGACAGAACAGGCACAATGTGTGCAGACAGAACTCCCTCTGCTTTATAGATAAGCAGCTTTAGCTGTCTGTCTGTGACCCTTCAAAAAGAGCTGAAATCAGTGAACGACAGCTTTCAGTCCAAGTTTCTACTGAAATATAAAGAGTCTTATTTCAGACGATGCATAACAGACACGTGATGAGCGTTACATAAAAAGCAGAAATCCATTCCAGGTCTGGGTACAGCAAGTGTAAACATGGAAGGAGGTGTTTTATTATTATTATTAGAAAAAATATTAAAAAAATTCCTTTCAGTTTGGTGTAAAATAAGAAAGACTAATGAACAAGAAAATGACCTCAAATTAATTTTAGATGCATATTAACCATACAATTAACAACTAGCCTATAATTCCATGTTTTGAAGTGTTGCAGATTGTGAGATTATGATGCTAATGTCAAACTGGTGTGGTGGTCCCTCTGCTGGTGACCATTTAAAAATGTCTCAATTCATTTTTTCTCTACATAATAAATAAAATAATGAATTATGAGTATATGAAGAGTTCAGATGCAAAAGCCTCTAAGTGCCATCTGAAATTTTCTTCTAGAATGATTATTTTTATCAAGCTTGTATATTTAAGTTCAGTAATTTCACTTAAATGGCAATGAAAATTACCTATGAATTGTCATTTAAGTGAAATTACTGAACTTAAATACAAGCTTGATAAAAATGATAATTCGAGAAGACAATTTCAGATGGCACTTAGAGGCTTTTGCATCTGAACTATTCATATACAATATTAAATAATTAATAAAAAACAGCTTTCCTGTGCTAACATGAGAAGCCTATGTTCCCTAAAGCTGCTACAAAAAATAGTTGTAGTAGCCTACTTTATTTTTTTTGACGATAAAACAAATAATTAGTCTATTTCAATATTTGACAATATCTTTTATTCGTTAAGTGTCGCTTGTGCCGTCATAATTCTGATTCATAGACTTTTATAAATACTGCTATACTCGACACAAACTGATGATACATTTGATCGTGTTACACTGGCGTTAAGATACATTATGGTCATCGCTATTGTATTACTGAAGGAAGCAGGTGGATAAGTTACAGTAACACGAGCAACTGTGTTACTCAGCGAAAGACTGAGTTTAAGTTAAAACGTCCGCTCTGTGAAATTAAAAATGAGCGAACTGAAGGAGTTTTAAAAGTAGGCTACTCACATGACAATAGTCCATAACCTTTCTGCTCAGAAAGAGCCGCCTCTCCATAACAACGGGCATCTCGCAAACTGCACTGATGCTAAACTCTGTTTACTTAAAATAATGAGTTTAAAGTATCACGGGCTGTGAATAAAACAAAGTTAATAACACGGAAACCTCTGAATAGCGACAACACGGGCGCCTCAAACATTCAAACTATTGTACTGTAAATCCCGGCCGTACCAATAAATCACGGGGGGGCGTTAATGATAGCCAGCGTATTTTAATCTCTATTGAATATGCGACTATTTTCTATTTCTTCAAATTACAATAGATTTATCTTGGCGTGCTTGCACGTGTTTTGAGGACTTAATCAACGAGAAATGCTGCATTTCTTTCATTGCGTGCCCGACGAGGTACAATGGACGGTTCCAAAATCCCTTATCTATCGACTGTATTTGCATATTATCGACGGAGGCTTTGCTCATGAATATCAATTAGGCCGTGCTGCATTGCTTAGCAACCGCTTCCAGACACGTATGCACGTACTCAAAAGTCAAGTCTTCCCCACAGTAACGTTACTATTTGATTTGAGATGATAATCTAACCAAATGGCTAAAACTTTTGGAATTACAAATTTACCAAAACCCTACTAGGACGGGATTTGTTTTACATGGAGATGTAGTGTAAGGTAATCATTACCAAAGCCTTCCGGCGAGTTTCATTCTTGCCCGAATCGTAATTTACGTAAAGCGCGTTCACGTGGCGGTAAAGATTATAGCGTAATTTGCTTAGAATAAAGTTATAGTTGTTCTTCCGTGCCATTAACGACAAATTTCCATGAATAAAAAGTGTTTCTCTGATTTTCCAAGTCTCTGAAATGGATTAATGAAAATAAAAAGAGCAAATGCAAAACTTATTAAGAAATATTATGGCTTTCCTAAAGTATTAAACACTCAAGCACATAATGTAAATATAACTGGAGCCAATTGTGGGAGAACCTGAGGTTTACATTTTTGCTACAAAATCGCCATCAAAGGCTGTGACTGTTAATATGTAACATCTTCACATTAAAAAGAGTGACCACACTAGACAAAAACGTACCATAGTATTACCATACAAAGTACTGCATTCAGAGCAATGCTGCAATTTGAATTACTTTAAAATCACCATGAAATAAAAATGGACAATTCTTATTTTTATGGAATAACAGTACTTATTATAAAAGGATTTATCCGTGCACATCATTATTTTTTTTAATTCATGTGCCCTCATAATCTTTAATCAAAATAACTTCCCCTCCCTCTTACAGCATCTCTTCTCTGATGACGTGGGACACGTCCCGCCCTTCTTTTTTTTCCCAGTGTTATGACAAATCGGGTCCTCCCTCGAAATCAGGTAAGCTAGTACATAAGCTTATTAATACAGACATTAATCCTCATTATAACGTAGTTCAAACAGCATTTATCATAACATGATTTTGTAGGACTTGTAATCAGGCGCTAAAGATTATTAAAACCTATAAGTAATTTGAGCAAATGGGATCGCTTGGGGTCCTAACAGAGAGGAGGTCCTGATTTGTCACCACACCTGTCCGACAAGCCGTTTCACTCCGATATACGACACAATAGAGAAGAAAAGACTATCACAACTTGTTGTATAAAATTTGGTAATCACACACACACGCATTTAAAAGACTCCATGAAATCAAAATGTTTATATTTAATATTTGTAAAACAAGGTTATGGGCTCCTATCATTAGCATTCAAAAGTCAATATAACTTTTCTACAAACACTGGAAAAAAATAAACCTTGTTTCTGCATATTTTAGATGACGGGGAGGATATGCTTGAGTAATCTAGTCAACCACAACAAATTATAAATGTCAAATTAGACATTTAAAGGGATACTTCACCTCTCGAAAGATGAATGTGTATTTAAAATAGGTCATTTATGTAGAAGAAATGTGAAATTATTTTAGAATTTTGAGCTTTCTAGACTGAGAAAAGCCAGGAAATGTATTTTTGGCTTATGTGGATGAAAGACAACAACTCCCAGAATGCACTTGCTTCGCTGCCCTAGGAGGCCACTCCCAAGCCACGCCTACCGGTTAGAGAGCGCAGTTTAAAACAACAAGGCTAGGCTACTAGTGAGTCTCCGTGACGAGTCTGATTTCGAGATCGCCCAAAATGTCCGGGATTCGGCTTTTGCGTTCTACAGTCGCCATTCATTATGTTTACTGTGGCGAGCAGGACGAGGCTGAGGGGTGCGGGAGAACGGCGCGAGGCTGAGGGCCACGTGAGAACGGCACGAGGCCGGTGGCGTGATTACTGATGAGCCGGTCTCGTATCTCTCACGGAGGAGCGGGAATTTTCTTAGCAATGTTAAAACGCACATCAACCGGTCACTTGTTTAGCGTTCATGTAAACACTACATTCAGATTCACCAATCGGAATGAATTCAGTTAGATTGAAACAAAAGGTGTGCATGTAAACAATGAATGGCGACTGCAGAAACCAAAAGCCGAATCCCGGACATTTTGGACGATCTCGACGGCCGGACATGTCCGGGAAAAAGAGGATGGTAACCCCTACTACTCAGCTTTCTCCACAGAAACAAGAGCCTGCTAGCTTAGCTTCCACAAAAAAAAGGCAGACACTATTGGCGCTTTTCCACTATACAGTACCAGCTCGCCTCGGCTCGGCTCGACTCGGCTCTGTTTGGTTTTCCACTGTGTAAAAGTTGTACCTGTACCTGCTTCCAGGTACTTTTTTTCGTACCACCTCCGGCGAGGTTCTGAGCGAGCCGAGGCGATACTAAAATGTGACGTGAAAACACAGCAGACTGCTGATTGGTCAGAGAGAATCGTCACTATTCACTGCGTCATCATTGCACGCGCCAGACGGAGTATCCTGAATAAAAAACAGCAAAAACAAAAACATCCAAAAACAGCATACACTCGATTTCCTCCATTGTCCTGTGTGTTTGGGTAGCGGGTGTGTCTCGCGCGTCTCGCGTAAAAGATTAAGTCACGGCAGTTTCCTGCGGTGTCGCTATGACGACCAGGTACTATTGTGGAGGTACTATCTGCAATGGAAAACGGAGCGAGGAGCGAAAAGTGAGCCGTGCCGAGCTGAGCCGAGCTGAGTCGAGTCGAGTCGAGCTGAGCTGGTACTGGTAATGGAAAAGCGCCATGTGTGTACATTCTGTGCCTGAGATCCCACCTCCTATGGGCGGGTTGAAAACATGCGGGACAGCCCCTCCTATACTGGCTGTAGTCTTTAGCCTCTGGCCAAAAAAATCCTCCGATGACGCAAAATGACGATTTTTGCGTCATCGGAGGACTTTTTCCAGACAAAAAATACATAAATCTCTCGTCTCAGGGGGATATGAGGGTGGAAAGCATGGTAATTCGAAAATACTACAGGTTTTCTACTAATACAAAGCTCAATGCTAAATCCTGAAGTATCCCTTTAATAGAAGATTTGTGTTTGGTGCAACTTCCTGAATGAATATAAAATACATAAACACAAGAAAGATAAAGTCTTGAAGTCAGCATGAAACTGAAGTTGCGATAGTCTTTTCTTCCCTAGTGAAACAGCTTCAGTTTTTTGATCAGCAAATTTCAGAGATACGTGTTTTATCCATCATTAGAACTTAATGACAGTTTGAGGAGCCAATGGAGTTACAAGGTTTAGTCACAAAATCTTTTTAATAATTTTCATTGGTCAAATATTTGCAAAACCCACAGACAGATGTAAAGGGTGACCAAAAGATATGATTTATGAAAAAAATTAAAATAACTAAATACGGAGATACAAGGTTTCTGCCTGACAGCAATGTGATATACATTATGTATTTTATGATTACTTGCTTTTGAACAAATTATTATTGCCTCATTGTGGTTATATACGTATTTTTAAAGACCCCCTGTGGTGAAAATCAAGTTCTTAAATGTTCATGTGGTGTTTTTAATATACTTTAAGACAAACCATGTGTAAATTCATAAGTCGACACCATGCTGCATGCAGAGAACCAAAGACAGTCTCAAAAACACGGTTTGAAATCGCTGGTGTTTCTGATGTCACAAACTACACTGTAACCAATCAGATCAACGTGTGATCGTCAACGAGTGTATCTCTGAGCTGGAGTGAGTGAGTGGAGGCGGGGCTCATTTGCATATTTATAGAACTGCGTATACTAAATGAGACAAGGGTGTAGAGTTACATTCAAGCTATTTTAAGGCATGAAGAATGTCATAAATGTGTCATTTTGGTGCTCAACGATTTTTAAGGGATAGAATTATTGCCTACAGGGGGACTAGGTCATTTTAAAAGCTATTGCTTACTTACGGTAGGTCTGTTTTTATTACCACAAAAAATATGATCCGATTACCTATGTAACTAATTGACTGATTATGCAGTTACCAAAATAATCGTTAGTGACAGCCCTAACTGCAGTGTTTACATGAGGAGCGTTTGTAAAGTGCAATACCTGTAAAAGAGCTGGGTAGCTTGGAGCGGAGAGGCGTCGCTGACACAAATATTGAGCTTCGTAGGTCAAGGAAATCCTTTTGCTGTTGGAGCGGCTTGATCGGAATAACTCTATTTGGGCCGACTGGTCACTGTAACAAGACATTTTTGGGTTAATAACACTGATCACACACACTCTGAATGTCAACAACAAATATTTATTGTGAAATTAGCTACATCTAGGCAGAATTTTAAGTAAAACTGAGAATGAACTAACTATTTTGCTCACACAGCCTGAGTCCTAGTCAAATAACCACAATAACGCAGCAGAGAAAGTCAGTATATGCACAGTAAAGCACTTATTTGAAAGTTGATCTGGTCGATCTGTTAATAGCTAAACATGTTTACTAAATGTTAGTGTGTGTGTGCATGTAAATAAAATGTCTAACCCTGCAATTATACCTGACCATGCCGTTTGTTTTGTTGTTTTAGCTAAGCCTGACAAATACACAGCCTAGCTATGAGCACATAAAGAGGCTGTGTTATAATTCACAAAACATGTCAGAAGTATTGCAGGAGTAAGCACCTGCTCTGAATGGAGTACACTTGATCTCAAACACTGCTCAAACGTGTTCATGAGATCTTTGCCAGCAGAGTAGCCTGGAGTGATAGACTAACTATTGTTGCAGTAATGAGTGCTCAGGTTCAAGGGACTGGTTTAGCTAATAAAGCTTCTTAAATGTTTAAAAGATAACTAGATTTCTGAATTACATTGCCTGACAAAACTTGTAACTGATGTTTGATAGTCTTGAGCTTACATCTGTCAGAGGGCCACAAAAAAAAAAAAAAACATTGTCCCAAGTTAAACCAAAATCCAAGTAAAATGACTAGTTTTAGTTTTTTAGTGAGTGTTTTGCATGTTTGGTGGGCCGATACTACGCTTGTGTACTCGTAAAAATGCTCTGATACCAACAACCGATACTAGGCAGCATGTCTACAGTACAGGGCTTGTGACAAAGAAACACCAACAACAGAGCAAACAGACAGCAGAATGGATATATCAGAGAGAGAGAGAGCGAGAGCGAGCGAGCGAGAGAGAGAGAGAGAGAGAGAGAGAGAGCGAGAGAGAGAGAGAGAGAGAGAGAGAGAGAGAGAGAGAGAGAGAGAGAGAGAGAGAGAGAGAGAGAGAGAGAGAGCGCACGAGAGATTCTGTTGAAGGCTCTTTATTGCTGATCGTTTACTCAGCACACATGCGTCATTTGAACTAAACCATATGTGCAAGTAAAAACATGAACCGTTACATGATGTATAACGAGTGGTTCCCTACATGATTACATTAAGGTTGTACAGTAATCAAGACATTTTCAAAAAGTTTTCTGTGTGCAAACATCCGAAGCGTGTGCCTAGAAAGCTAATAGCCCATTAAATGTCTTATGCTGAAAATTCACACAAAATGATGTCTTAATGCTTGAATAGGCAAGTATCCCTGTGAAACATAGTCGGTTATGTCTTAAGTGAATGTAAACAGTTGAAAAAAAATCCACGTGTAACAGTATGTTGGATACGCGCAGCTCTTAAAGTGACAGCAGCCTCATAAACCTGCGGATGTCTTTTGTCCTCAATGTTAATCTAACAACAACAGACCGAGAAAATCACTCACTGCTCTCGACTGGTTGAGCTCTGCAGGAGCAGCTCTAACTATTCACTGTGCTATTAAATTAATAAATTAATATAATTAAAGATAAAATATGATAGAGCAATAATATGAACAGTGAAAGTAACAGTAGGTCCTACAATACATTTTAACAGGAATAATTAGGCATGAAAATAACTGGGAAAAAATCTATTTGCTAAGCCAACGAATTTGATTCATATTCTTTTGCTTTCTCTGCCCAATATTTTTACAAATTAAAAATGCAATGAAAATACAGGTATCTGTACTTAGTATCTGAAAGTACTACAAATAAAAGTATCGTATTGGACTTGTCCTGGAAAATTAAGAAATAGCACACCTCTCCTCAACCAGTTAAACTTCATTTGCCAATCATTAGGGATGCACCGATATTTGAGGTACAGTATCACTCATATCCGTAACATAAATGGTGCGAGGAGAGCTGCGTGCCAAGTTTAATACTTTGGGTAGGGGTTTAATGAGCACCACCCATAATTCAGTGTTGAGCGAAACTGATTTGCACAGTTACTACTGAACAACACAAGAATTGGCAAACAGAGAAGCTATAATGGTACAGAACGAGCCACAATACTCAAACACATCCAATCATTAACACCAATTTACCAGCTACGCCTACCATGGGCACCATCAAACTTTCTTCTTCCTATAGTATCTTCTACATAACTCACCCCGAGGGTCTCCACAACCTCCGGCCGGGTGGTAACAGCTCCCGCTTGTTGAGAGGCGCGACCCCGATGGCCGCTTGCATGATGGTGATGAATTTCTTGTACTTCATTTTAAAAGTTCTCTGGTTCTTCTCAGTTCCTTCGATCTAGAGAGGCTCTCAGCAACATCTAACCTCTTTGTTTACCAACTATAACGTCACTACATCACTGACAAAGCTGCGTAGAATCTCATTCAAACCAGTAAAGAGTCATTCTGTCTAACAGACCCATCGCTGCACACACACACTATCTGCATTACGGAGTCTCTTGGTCTGTGGAATCTCACAGATGCCCATTTCGTTCTCCTCGAAGGATAAGAGGAGGGAAAAGAGAGAGAATACGACAGACACGTGGACAGGCTGGCAGAGCGTCGCTATTACATAATTCTAGAGATCTCAAACATTAGTCTAATGAAAACACTGTGAGGGGGGATAATTGTGGCACTAAGCCGTGACAGATCATGGATGCACCCTGGCCCGTTGCTCTGTAATCCCTCAGGCGCTGCTGGTTTAGCCTCCACCCATTATCACCCATCCACCAACACACGCACGTGTACATATGTTCAAGATTTGTCCATTCATAAACAGACCACCCTAGAGAAGATTTTCACCAGGTTGGAGGGACGGAGTAACCGGGCTTCTCCTCCACCCAGCGTGCGATGGCATTATCATCCTAGTGTTTTGAACAGTGGATTATGGGTAGGAGGAGATTGCGCTGCCAAAGTGCCGGGGCTCTAAAATCCCCTCCACACGCTCCAACTCTTTCAAATCACCCAAAGCCCCCGTAATGAAACGGTCTATTTTTAGGTTTGGTTACAAACATACGTTTTGTTTGAACATGGCAGACTAGCGGCAAATGACCTGAGTTGGCATAACATGATAAAGTACTAGCCAACAAAAAGAAATTTAAACCAAAAAGCCACTGCAAATTACATTCTTTTTACAAATTATAATTATTATTAATATTAGGGATGCACTGAAATTTCGGCTACCGAGAAAAGTTTTCCAAAACTGTTTTGAAAGGCCAAAATCAGTGACCGAAACACGTTTAATTAGCGTTTCGTGCACAAAACAGCTACAACAGTTAAACAACTCTAGCTCTAGATTGACAATATTAATTTCTTGATTTAAATCGGTAATGATATGGTTTCTTAAATATAAAATCTTTTAGTCTGTGCCGTTTTCTGTTGATGCGTGAACAAAACCTCACCAACATTTGTAGCGCATCTGCCATCCAATAATCGCAAACAGCTTTGTGCTTTGGTACTTTTAATATGAAGCAAAGTCTCAACTTTCAAAGTCTTTCAATTTATTATGAAATTCAATCAATAAATGTTGTTTTGGCGCTCTTTAATACGCCGTGACGAATCGCTGTAGTGTCTCAGTTCAAGCGGCAGCGTGGATAAAGCGCACCTGAACCAATCATCTCATCCCCTCTTTACTACTAGTTACAGCACCAAATAAACATGAATGAACACCAGAAGGTTTCTTAAAAGATACATTACAACTTACTGAAATGAATCCTGTCTCATGTAATCGCTCAATCAGTGTTTCAACCGGGGAAAGATCAATAAAACAGATTGTAGGTTATTTTACCCCAAGAAAGCTATTCATTAATATATGGACTGTATTACATATTCATTATAATTTTACTTAACCTGTTAGTGAGGTCTTCATTATTTAATGTATATTTAAATGACAGTTTATTGTCATTAAAATGTTTTTATTTCACCAACAAACTGGATTAGAAACAATTCTGTTATTAAAAGGTAGATATAAAAACTGCCCTATGTGCAATTTAAAAAGTTTGTACAACTCAGTTTTAGATAGTTGAGTGTTGATTATTAAATAAGTTTGAATGATTAATTGAATGATTAATTAATTTATTATTTTTGGTTTCCGGCCCTGAAGGGCATCCTGAATTTTCGGTCTCGGTTTTAGCCCAGAATTTTCATTTCGGTGCATCCCTAATTAATATTTAATAATATTGTTAATAAATTCTGACATTCTAAAAATGTTTTAACTTGCAAGTCACAAGTCAAGTAGACAAGAAGGTAAAGTAGGATAATATTTGGATAGAATTTTTTAAAGGAACAGTGCTTCTCTATGAATAAAAAAAATATATAATATGTGTGTGGTGATTATAGTGAATATTGATCAATATAAGGATGTAGACCAGTTAGCCATTTAACAGAAGTGTTGGCTCCAAAATCTTTATTTTTGTAAAATATATATTTATTTATTTTTGCGATTTTACACATAAATGTAGTGTTCATTTCATTAAAACCATCATTAAAATAAATTATGTATTTTCTGTATTCTCTCAGTAAGGTGTGATCATAAAACAAGTTGCCACATGTAAATGCTATCTGAAGATTTTTTTGGTAAACCAATATAAAGTATAATAGCAATCCATCAAAGAAAGAAACATGAGTGCAAGCACCCTTCAATATCAACAAAAAAATGACTGAATAACTATATATAAATTCACCATTACATGCTGAAACCTGTCTCTAAACCTCACTCACACAGACTTGTCTCCACAGTCACAGAACAACCACTCCCATTATACTCACATTACACACCATAATAGCTAAACCATACAACTGCAACTACTTCTACACTACAGCAGTTTAAGAGGACCATTTAACCAGGGTCGTAACCCACTGAGTCTAATACAAGAAATATTAGAATAGAAATGGCCAAACATCTGATAATCTTGAAGCCGCTGATGTAATGAAAGAGTGCATTGTAAGATTGTAAATAGCAGAACATTTAATATTTGACAACTGTTTTACCATAGAAATGTCCCATTCAGCGACCAACAGTAATATCCAGTGATGTAAACTACTTTTTTCCCCCCATGAAATATGAAAATATGGTATAATTTACATAAGGGGTTTTCAAACCTGTCCTGGGGGACCCCGAGCCCTGCACATTTTGTACGTTTTGTTCAGGTGTTTTAGATGAGGGAGACACAAATGTGAAGGGATGGGGGTGCTGCGTACAACTCCACTTTTAATGTACGTTTACACGACAACGATGTACTAAACGCGGAAACGTTTTTCCTTTGCATTTTTCACGTACAGGTGACAACGTTGTCAAAAGCGATCCCCGTTCACACGGATCCACGAAAACGACAAAAAGTGCTGTATTATTCATGCCAGGCCAGTAGATGGCGATGTCACTTTGTAAAGAAACACTACGTGCCTATAGACTGAACATGTAACGTTACCGTTTTCAAAAATTCACGTTTTTGTAATTTACATGGAGACGATAACATTGTCGTTTTCAAAAACTTGCTCTTTGAAATCGGTTTTACATTTTTTTAATACTTTGTTAACATCTCGCAATTCTGAGAAAAAGTTCAAATTGTGAGATTCTGACTTTTTCTTCATAATTGAGATATAAACTCTTCTGTGACGGAAACAAGCTTCCATATTGATTTGAGGAGAACATCTACACTTCAGGCAGATTCATAGACCACAATACAACACGATTGTGATGTAGATTGTGCTTATTTACCCCCACCCCACACAACTCTAGTGTAAAATATTGGAGTTATTTTGACATTTAACCACTTAATACTTAAGTAGACTGTTTTTACACAGTTATAGTTTATTGTATTATTTTCGTTTGTGTAATTTTTTTTTTCTCCAACAGTCCAAGCCTATACCTATAGCCTATACAGGCCTCTAGAATGGTGCGTAAAACAAACTGTAAATAATAAATCAGCTTCATAGCAGATTCAAGTGATCAAGGGTTTGGTTGTATTAAAGGTCCCATGACATGAAATTTCCACTTTCTGAGGTTTTTTAACATTAATATGAGTTCCCCTAGCCTGTATATGGTCCCCAAGTTTCTAAAAATTTTAATCGGTGTAAATCGAGCTTTTGCTATCTTTCTCTGCCTTTGAGAAAATGGAGGCTCAACCGGGCTGATCTTGAATCTCCTCCTTATGACGTCATAAGGAGAAATGTTACCTCCCCTTTCTCTGCTTTGCCCGCCCAGAGAATATTTCTCGCCCATGAGAAAATGATCTAGGAAGTAGAACGCGCGCGCGCGAGATTTTAGTTTGTCCACGAGAGATATCATGGCTTTTTGAGCGAGCGAAGCATAACAATTGCTCAATAATTGGATGTACAAATGAACATCGAATGGTCAATACAGAGCTGGGCTTGCTGAACGTCGGACAAGTAAGTCAACAAATGATATATAAGTGTGTTGCTTTACTGTTTATGGTTACCTAGCTTCTTACACGTAGAATGTGGCTGTCACATTAGCTATGCAGTTATTTGCGCTAATGTAAAGATAGACAGCATCAAGTTACATATACTGTAACGCGAGTGTTGTACACTTCTTTGTTATTTGGATAACCGTTTCCTGTTGGTTATATGGCACGCACGATATCCGCATTTCAAGATCGCAGAGCTTGATGTAATTGTAATAAGATAAATACAGACGTTACAGATCTCTCATGAAAAGGCAACAGTAGGTTCGCGTTAGCTACATGATAACTGTAAACCATCCGAATAAAGTACCGTATCCAGACATAATATTTTAAACTAACCATTCGGAAACGTCCTGCTGGAGCCGCTGAGTTGCAACTTCTTCATCCGTTGCTTCTCTATCTGGATCAGATTCTGGGTCAAACTGAAATGCTTGAACGACTGCGTGTCTTCGTGCCATTGCAATATATCCAACATAAACAAACATGCATGGTACCGTTGCGCAAGATGGTCAAGGCCACACCCACCCTCCACCTTGCGCTGCCTTTCTCCTCCTCATTAGTATTTAAAGCTACAGACACCGAAACGGCCCGTCTGAAGGAAGCTCATTCTGGGACTGGCTTGTAGTGGCTATAATTCTGCACCGAGGCTGAATTTTTGGAAAGAGATTTCAGATACAGTACTAAGGACCACTAAGGACTATATTAAAGCCTACAAAAAGTAGCATGTCATGGGACCTTTAAAACACATTGCAAGGTTTCTGCACTCGTGCAACATAAGCAATAGCCGCATTTCCACCGAAATTACCCAGAACAATTTGTCCCATGAACTTTTTTCCCCCAAGACCCGTTGCTGTCTGCGTTTACACCGCGGTCTTAAAGGAACCTTATGTAAGAAATGTATTTCAATTAATCATAAAATGGCCCTGATATGTCACTAGACATTAAGAAATCATGTTCATTTCAAATACTTATATCACTGACAACAGTAGTCCGGCCAGGATATTGTCATTTAAAAGTGAAGTTGCAGCCCTCAACTGATGTTGATGTTGTCATGTTGTGTTTTGGCCTGATGCTCCACCCTCCACCTATCTACCAATCACGAAGTCAGTAGTGTTTCGGCATCCGGGTTGCCAGCTCTGCTCTAGTTACCACAGCTGCAGCTACAAATGTGTTGGATAAAAAATGTCTAACGTTACGAAACCTAAAAGACCTCGTTATGAATCTGAAATACGTCGTGACAAAGTCGGAAAAAAACCTTACTGTGTAGGACTCGTCACTTGCCATTGGAAGCTCCTTGTAACAGCCTACGTTCCTGCTGGATCCTGCAGCCTATCTGGCAACCTCGAGTCAGGGGGGAGGGGGAGGGGATACACCGCTCTACAGTAATTTGAAAGTGATTGCAGTACCAGTTTTGGCCACAATCTTACATACGGTTCCTTTAAGTATCGGGAAGAGAAGAATAGGCAAATAGTCCCGTGACGCAGGGCTGCGCGCTACTTTACAGTTCCCACTGGATTCCATCCTCTGAATTTAAGCTTAATAAAGCCTTAACCTCATCTTATTTTTTTTAACGCCATTGTTGATTCGAATAGCAAATAACTGTTAACTGCACGCACCGCACAGCACCACAACAGATGAAATGCTGCGTGGAATCAACCAATCAAAATGCGGCATGAGCTCAACCAATCAGCAAGTCCAGCGCCCAAGTCCCATCCCTGAAAGTTCCTGAACTTTGAAAAAGTACTACCTAGCAAGCAGGGACTTTGAGGGGAAATATTCATATTCTAGTTCCTGGGGAAAGCTCCTGCGGTGGAAACGCAGCTAATAACGTACATCCAAGTGAACGAGAAGGAGGGAAGATAGAGAGGGAAGATAGTGAGGGAAGATAGAGAGGGAAGATAGAGAGGGAAGATAGTGAGGGAAGATAGAGAGGGAAGATAGAGAGGGAAGATAGAGAGGGAAGATAGAGAGGGAAGATAGTGAGGGAAGATAGAGAGGGAAGATAGAGAGGGAAGATAGAGAGGGAAGATAGAGAGGGAAGATAGAGAGGGAAGATAGTGAGGGAAGATAGAGAGGGAAGATAGTGAGGGAAGATAGAGAGGGAAGATAGAGAGGGAAGGGCATAAAAATGGGACCAGCCCAGGACAGGTTTGAAAACACCTGCTTTACATGATAACTGAAACGCAACAATAAACATTTAGCATTTTCAACATACGATTAAGACTGAATACGTGCATGTTTTAAAATAAAACATTTGCAAATAGTTTAAATGGATGACTTCATTACTACAATTACACATAGAATTGCTTTTACTGTTTTTATTGCTACACGTTCCACAGTATAAATATGTAGTAATAAGAAATACTACAGTATCATATCCTGCTGATAATGTATTGTTTAGTTCTAAACTGTTGACCCACATGAAGAGATGAACTTTGTCCTTCAGTCTGACTCATGTAAAAGCTGCTCAGGCACTCAAACTCAGTCCAGCCGGAACAGATTTTGAAATAAGCTTGAGGAACATTAAACAGCACCAGCATCAGATGTTTTCCAATAATATGAAAGGTACACATGTCATATAATACATATATATTCACCCCTGAACATGTTAAAAATAACAAGATTCTTAAAATCTAGAAACGTTTGCAAGAGTCTGTGTTTTCTCTATGAACCCCCGTCTAACAGATGAACCCCCGTCTAACAGATGAACCCCCGTCTAACAGATGAAGACACTAACATGAATTCCTCAGCATAATGTTTAGAAAATCCTTCAATTCAGATCAAGTGGATTAAGAACTCATAAGCATTACGAAACCAGCCATAAACGCGATTTCAGTTTCCTATTTTCAGTCTGCTGATTCTGCCAAGCTCATATTAAATGTGAACAAACAACATCGTTTCACCAAACAGAAAAATGCATTTCTCCTATTGTCCGAGTCGTTTAATGCCTTTACGTAAGCGGCGCGTGGCAGTGTAAGCTAAGCTTTCTCTCCCCTTTCCCCTTTCCCCATGTGTTCGGCTAATGCAGAATCACAGTCGACGTTATGCAATGCCAATGCACATATGTACATTCAATCATCAAATAAAACATGTCACATTTCAATCACACTTCACTTCACAGAGTTAAGCCTGTAAAATTAACCCATAATAAAGCAGTTTATCTCAAATAGGCTTTAACATAAATTTAATGATGAATTCAGGATTTTAAGGATTATGTCAGGTTAAAGAGTTCTGTTATTCTGGGTTTATTTCCACAACCAGAAATTTCTCTTATCAGGAGATCCCTATAGGACCACTGCTGTCCTCTTAGGAGAGAAACTCTGAGTCACAGTGAAACTATGAGTCCATTACATTTCACACCTGGACATGAGGAATGAGAGTAGGACACTTGCATCCGGTTTCACAGACCAGGATTAAGATTGTCCCAGACTAAAATGCATGTTTGAGCTGTTTTGACTGAAAGCAACTTGCACTGTCTGGCATATCTTATCAACTGTTATTGTTTTGTCTCAAGTTGAACACCAGTAATGTTTTTTCTAAGGCATGTTTATAAAAGCTACTTAATGTCCTAATGAAACGAAGGCCTAATCCTGGCTTAATCTAAACCCTGTCTGTGAAACCAGGCCTAGGGGTGCGAAGTATTGAATAATGTTGTACTGCCACATACAATTTCATTATAGATATAGACAGATCAATAGACAGACAGATAGATAGATAGATCTTTTAAACATTGCACAAAATTTACAGCATTCATTTTCATTATATGGATACCTGTTTCCATAATGAAAAAAAAAAAAAAAAAGGCTAATTGGAAAACTTTTTTTCTCACAACTGCGAGTTTATATTTCACAATTCGGAGTTTACAACTCGCATAATTCTGAACAAAAAAAGTCAGGAGTGCAAGATATACATTTTTAATTCTGATTTGTCTCCCCAAATTGCCAGATTACATTTTACAATTCTGCCTTTTTTCAGTTTAGGCTATAGGCTCTCTCACAATTCTGCCTTGTTTTTGATTTTTTTCTTAGAATTGTCCGATTTGAGAAACATAAACTCACAAAACTCGGTAATATATAAAATAATGACTTTTTAATCTCACAATTCTGACTTTTTTCTTGCAAATGCAAGATTTTTTAAAAGAATTATATATCTCAGTTTTGACGGAAAAAATCTGAATTAAAAGTTTTAATCTTGCAATTCTGAGAATTAGTGATTTTAAGTTAAAAAATATATATATATTTATTTTATTGAAGGAAGAAAAAAAGGAGGAATTCCGAGTTTCTCACATTTATGACTTTTTTCCCCTCCTTCAATTAAATAAATAAAAACAATTTTTATTTTTTACTTAAAATCACTAATATCTTACTCAAATATGCTTATGGTGACACGTTGCCTTATCAGTATTTGTGACTATTAATCTTCCTATCTTTATATTTAAATGTTTATTAATCATATAAACCTTTCATAATTTCTTTTCACATGAATTGCGTTGCTTCAAACAAAATTCAATAAAATAAATATACTTTTTCCCCCTCAAAACTCTGAGATATAAACTTGCAATTACAAGAAAAGTCAGAATGACCTTTTTTATATTATATTCTGTGGCGGAAACAAGCTTCCATATTTACACATTGTTTTGAGGAGAACATTAACTGTGGAATAACATGGAAGCAATACAAATATCTGATATTTTGGGAGATTTATTGACCTTGACACAGTCATGAGTGTCCTCTCTATGATATCATTTCCTGTCTTTATTTAGTTTTTTTTCCTCAATGTTAGTTAGATTAAGCAGACGAGTTCAAATTATTTAAAGCAGTTTTGTTAACCTTTAATACATAAAATAATTTGATGATAGATTTGAAAATAATACATGATTGTAAAACTTCTTTCTTTAAAAACAACTTTATCTTACACTTTTTATGTTTTTAAAATAAGTTTTCCCATTTGTTTACCCAAAAAGAAAAAAAAAAGAAAAGAAAGTTTAAAATACGTTTAGTTAGACGTCTTAATCCAGCGTTAAGACACGAACCCAAAAGCCCGCGTGAGAGGAAAACACACTTTCGTGAGAAACACACACACACACACACACACACACACACACACACACTGGACAAAGTCAGAGAACACACTGGTCTTTCATGACAGGACGGGCTACTGTAGGCCTGACGAAACACGCTGCCAAAAACACGACAACTGCATTCAACGAGATGATAAAAGCACACACAAGTCCGTACTAAAGTTCACATTAATGTGTACATAATCTAACAGCAGCTGTTGTGCGTTCCTGTGACATTACTTAGGTCTTTATCAGCCTCCTCCCCTAAACAATAGACTACCGAAACCAGTGAACAGGGAAATACGACAGAAACAACAAAACTGCTCCAGTGTGAAGAAGAGCGTAACGTTACCTTTAGAGAGGCCGATACTGAAGATCCGTAAACTCCTGCCAGAAACGTGCGGGGTGCAGGGTGATCTATACGTGACTGGACACTTCCAGAGAAAGTTTGAACACCTCGATTCAGTGTACAATCCCAGATTTCCTGGATCCTCCAGGTATGGGCGTGTCCGAGAGCGCGCAGGTGAGCCTAGCAGTGACTCAAACCACGTGACCACGCCGCTTCATTCCTGTGCATATCTGACCATCGATTTAACCAGACTTGTTTTAAACAGTGTAAGAGTTTACTTGTATACTATTTTGTTTTATCATAATAGTCAGAATATATATAAAAACATAAAATGTCGAAAATATATCATTACGTTTAATAGAGTAGGCTAAATAAAAATTTAAAATTTTGAAATAAATACAAAAAATGAGCTGAAGGGGTTATTTTGAATAAGTGTGTACTTAAAATCACTAATATCTTACTCAAATATGCTTATGGTGACACATGTTGCCTTATCAGTATTTGCGACGATTAATCTTCCTATCTTTATATTTAAATGTTTATTAATCATATAAACCTTTCATAATTTCTTTTCAAATGAATTGTGTTGCTTCAAACAAAATTCAATAAAATAAATATATTTTTATTTGAGACTAGAAATAGGCATATTATCCTTAAAGAGACTTTACCCCATCCTATTGCAATATACATTTTGATGTAATAAATACAGTGCATAATATACATAATATATTGGTTTGATTAAAGAGCAAATCCAACTGGGGAAAAAACAACACCAAAACACCCCCTAGTGGATTGGATTCGTCTATTGCAAGCAGTTATTATGGATTGCACAATATTATGGAGGACCAAATCTGCAGAAATAAATAAATAAACAAACATAGAAATAAATACAAGTGGGGATAGTTTAATATAAAAATAAATGAACGCATAAATGTAAAAAAAAAAAAATATATATATATATATATATATATATACACACATGAAACTATAAATAAATTCAGGATTAAATTGAATTTATTATTTATTTGTCATTTCTGCAGGCTTGATCCTCTATATTTTATAACTGCTAATTTCTAATTAAGTTATTAAACAAGAATAACTAGAAAAAATAATTCTTGGTGCATTAATTCAGGCATATTTTATAGACAAATTCATGCGAGGCAGAAAAAGTAGAAAAGTTCTACTGAAGATGCAGCATTTAATATCAACTAAAACCATGATACATAAAAGCACATTTAATTAATATATTACTCTGATCAAAATATATTTAAATACATTTTTATAAAAAGTTTTTTAAAGATTGATGGTTTTTAACTTTTAAACCCATTTAAATCTTTACACAAAGTAACATAGACCATAATTGTGCTGATTGTACATCAAAATCACAGGACCAAAACTAATTTTTTTGGTACTAGTCATTGTACTGTAATGATCAGATAAATGAATGAAATCATTACTCACACAATACAAGTCAGGAGTGCTCACAATTATATCATGATTATTATAGAATAAATTATACATTTCTTTGAATGACACATGCTTTAATCAGGTGTCACACCTTTAACATGTGTACCGACCAGTGCATTTATGAGACAGTTACAGTGCACTGGTCTAATGGGAGTGTAACTATTATTATGCAACAAACTTGTGTTTTCGAGCGGGTACAAAGTGCACAGTGTAAGGCACTGCAGTACTATAGTGTGGCAATCACTCTGCCATTGTTTCAAACGTATAAGGCTTTTCTCAGTCCGTGTGAATTAGCAGCTAGAGATATCCATTGTGCAAAGTTGTGGAGTGACGGGTGAAACAGCAATGCTTCGATGATCTGGTCCACTTCAGAAAGCCTTACGCATCACTTAAAAAGAAAATAATATAAACCACAATCAATGAACTGGAGCGAATGACACAAAAGAGTTTGAGTTCCAGGGGAACTACAACACCAGTCATGTAATGAGAACAGTGATATGTGTGCTTTGACTCGACTCTACTGACCAGGTAGACGTCCAGACCAGACTCAGGTGTGCCTGGAAGAGGAGGAACGCTGTCCTCCAGAGCAAGAGTCGAGCTCGACGTTCTACACAAAAGAAGAAAAAAAACCTTGATAAGTCAGACAGAAAGCTATGGTGCCAATAACATTGCATTTAAGTCCTGTGAAGAAATATGGAAGTTCACAAAGACATTTTTAATTAAACTAATATATTAGTGTGAGTAAGTGTGTGCGTGTGGTCCAGGTATTCCCAACGTTATGAGGACCAAAAATGTGTGAGGAAAACAACTTATAAATCATATGAAATAAAAAAAAATTGAAAATGTAAAAATGCAGTTGTGTGTGATGGGTAGGTTTAGGTTTAGGGTTTAGGGATAGTGTAAGGGGAGAGAATATACAGTTTGTACAGTGTAAAAGCCATTACGTCTATGGAAAGTCCCCATTAAAACGTGTGTGTGTGTGTGTGTGTCTGTTTGTGTGCGTGTGTGAGAGCGTGTGTGTGTAAGGGTGTGATCGTGCGTGTGTTTGTGTGTGTGAGCATGTGTGTGTGTCAGTGAGCGTGTGTGAGTATGTGAGCGTGCGTGCGTGGGTGTGTGTGAGCATGTGTGTGTGTCATTGAGCGTGTGTGTCATTGAGCGTGTGAGTGACTATGTGTGTGTGAGCATATGTGTGTGTGTGAGAGAGCATGTGTGTGTGTGTGTGTGTGTGTGTGTGCGTGTGTGTGTCAGTGAGCGCATGTGTGAGTATGTGTGTGCGAACGTGTTTGTGTGTGAGCATGTGTGTGTGAGCAAGCGTGTGTGAGCGAGCGTGTGTGTGTGTGTGTAAGCATATGTGTTAGATAAACACCTGTTTTCTGTTTGCAGTTCAGTGGTCACATCATCTATAGAGTAAGCAGAAGACAAAGTGGCCGCTGAAATAGCTGGATCGAGTCTTGTGGAGCTTGGAATAACATCAGGTTTCTGAGAGGAGTGTGTATCTGTCAAACAGAAGTAGCATTGGAAGAAATCATCAAAAATTGTATGGCACCCCTTGTAAAAATAGAAGTACACTTTAGTATACTTTAAAAAAAAGTACTTATGGAAATATTATACTTGAAATGAATGTAGCGAATGAAACGACTTATGTACACCTTTATGTTCTGTAATTTCAATACGCGTGTCATGTATTTACGGTAAATATATTTGTAATTACACATTTGTGATGAAGTTGCAATTTAAAACTAACTTTAAATATAATACTGTACAACACTATCACATGTATGTGTTTGTTTTAGTTCTAGTTCCTGTTTCCTGTTCTCATTTTCCCACCACTAGTTAGTTTCCTTTTTTACTGATTAAGTTACGCACCTGTTTCAGTTTGTGTTGATTAGCCTCAATTGTGTATTTAAGCCCTTAGTTTCCATTGTTTGCGCTATACGTGGTTGTGTATCTTTACTCATTGCTAGTTGGATTTTGGTTAAAGACTGTTTGTTTGTTGTACTCCATGTATCGTGCGCTCATTGCAACCACTCAAATCATTACACAAACACTACAGTTAAAACGATAATCAAGTACTTTGCATGTGCTTAAGTATGTTAGTCAACACATTCAATTAAGTGTACTTCTTGAAAGCATGACAAAAGACTATTAAAACACAATGATCTAAATTATGCTTTAATGTAAAACTATTAATTTGGCATTACATACTTTTTAAAAGTGTACTAAAGTGTGTTAAGAAATAGTCATTAAAAGCATACTCTCTTTAAGTTCACTTAAGTGGCTTTTTACAGTAATACTATGTTATCGGCAAGAATAATTTTTTAAAAATGAACTTTTATAATCTACAAGTGCACATTCAATAAGTGAACTTCTTTTTCAAGAAAAAAGAGAGATCCATTTTCAAATTCTATGATTTATTATCTCTAAAAATAACATCATGCATGTTTGGAATGATATGCACTAAATAATGACAGAACTGAATTTTTTTGGTTGAACTGTTCCTTTAAGTAAAAATTTAAGATTTTTAAATGTGTGTAATAGGGAAGTCCTGTTCTAAGTCGGCTAGTTCAAGAAGCACCTGTATCATCGATGTTTTCGAGTTTTTCGAGGCTTTGCGCCCTCCTCTCCTCTTGACTCTCTTCATTTACAGTCGACAGAACTTCCTGTGAGGCTGACCTACACTGGATAGAGTTTTTCTTCCTTTTCGAGGACGCACCACGAAGAGCTGAGAAAGAAAGAGGGAGAAATGCGAGATGCGGTACAGCATTTCAAACGATCATATTCATTTAATCAAAATTCCATTGTAAATAATAAAGAAGCATTAAACTTACGGTGAATCTTTTTAAATACTGTGGCACCCATGAATTTCAGGAATCTGTCAGCGTAGAAATTAGGTCTATGGACAGATACTGTGTCCTAGCATGCAAAGTTGCAAAGAGCCATAAATCATAATAATGTTCAAATAGTTGTATATAAGAAAATAATATTTCAGTGTAAAAAAAGGAAAAATACATACACCATCATGCACAAGAGCCTTCCACGAGTGTTCAACCTTCTTTATAAGTCTATGTATATAAGATAGAAATATTCAGTATTCAACATTTAATTATGGATATCAGTATCAGTATTTTTTGTCAGGTGTGTCACAGTCATGTGGCTGCAAACACACATGAAAACGAAGACCAGCGGGGTAATCCACAACATATAGACTTTATTTACAAACTCAAACTCACAGGAGATCACAAAGAACCACACATTAACACAAACGTAATCTCAGACAAGAACCGACCAAGAGAAACTGAAACACATGCGCTCCGTTCGAAATCGCATACTGTCTCATAAGTAGGTACTACATTTGAATTTGAATTTACATCGCGACCCTTAATAAAGTACGCTCTATGTAAGTAAGAATGTGTGTAGTATGAATTTAATCCGGACGTACTACAATTGCCATGTTGATACTGTCACATGACCTCCCAGCGTCAGTTGCGTCGCTTCACTGCCATTCACAAATCCTGTCCTGTGGCCTCATGGGTTAGTTAAGTGTCCATTGAAGACACACTTCAGAATCTCACCGGAAGTAGTGGGTCATCTGGGGACTTTTCACCTACTGTTTTTCCAATACTATGCATTCGCACAAACTTCTCTTTTGGCTTACTGTTTTCCTCACACTATATAGTAGGGAAGTATTAGATTTCGGACGCAGTGAGGGAGTATAAATACTTCATACAAACAAAGGAAACTAAATGAAGAACAGGTGTACATAATCAAACAATCAGTTAGTAACCATAGAAACAAACTAACAACGGGAACAAAGGGAACCGGAACTAAACACAGAAAGGAAACACAGGAACTGTAACATAACCGTTATAAGGAGACTCATACCTGTAGGACTGCAGGATATCAATAATCCCCAAAAAGATCAGCAACTTCTCTTCTTTGTGTTTAGCAGGGATGCCACCCATTCTAGAAAAAAAACACATGATTATTTCAAAACTAATCGAAGGTCAGTCATAAAATCTATTGGAAATGTTTTAAAAGAACAGAGGAAGCATTTTACATGTTTTGACATTCTAATACCCCCCCTTTTGTAGTCGATCAGATTCCCTGACAACACTATTTTTTCTATGAATCATTTTGTGTATTCAGATTAGCTGAAAAAAATACAAAAATAAAAGAATTATATATATTTATACCATGGTCTTTCTGAATACTCTATTCTGATTGGTGGGAAGGTGTGCAATAAAACCGTTTAATGCACAGGTAGTTCCAGTCAGTTTAATCACCGTTCTATATTTAATGCACTGTTTTCATTGAATCGCACACACACACGTCAATTGGAGATTGCGCTGCGTGCACACACACAGGGACATTCAGGAGCACAGAAACTTTTCAATGCTGCCCTGCGACTTTTAGCAATAAAATAGCTTTGCAACTGAATCGCTGCATTATTATATTTCTCAGTAACAAGGGGATAACATTGCTGGTTTGGAATTAAACTCACAGCATCATTGTTAATATATAGAGATAGATGCTGAAGACACAGGTAATAATCTCTCTCTCTCTCTCTCTCTCTCTCTCTCTCTCAATAATTAATTCAATTTAATTAATTAAATGTAATCTTGCGCATCACTTTATCTCAGTCTGATTCAAAGTGGACAGATCGACGAGCGGTAACTAAAATAACAGTCAGTTTTACCCGGTCAAATAACGCTCTGCAAACATCAATAACAGCTTTAAGTTGTCAATGCTGGCAAATGACCATGGTATAACATATATGTCACCAAGGCTGCATTTATTTGATAAAAAATACAGTATAACAGTAGTGCATGTGGGTAACACTTTATTTTGATGGTCCCTTTTGAACATTCTGTTGACTATAAGTAACTTTGCAACTACATGTCAACTAACTCTCATCAGAGTATTAGTAGACTGTCTGCTTAATATCTGAAAAGCTCATTATTTTTGTTTGTTTTTTTGCGCACAAAAAGTATTCTCGTAGCTTGATAAACTTAAGGTTGAGCCACTGGAGTCACTTGGACTATTTTAACGATGTCTTTACTAACTTTTCTGGGCCGGCAGATGAAATTACCTAGCAGCCTATGGAGAAGTGAGCCAGCTCTCAGATTTCATCAAAAATATCTTAATTTGTGGTTGGAACAATATGAGGGCGAGTAATTACTGACAGAATTTTCATTTTTGGGTGAACTAACCCTTTAAAGGGACCATCAAAATAAAGTGAAACCATATTGTGAAATTTTGTTACAATTTAAAATAACTGTTATCTTTTTTAATATATTTTAAAATGTCATTTATCCGTGTGATGGCAAATTTACTGCCATCACGGCTTAATATTTTTGTGCTGCATTTTTTTTTTTTCAGGATTCTTTGATGAATATAAAGTAAGAAAGAAACCCCCCCCCCAGCATTTATTATCAATTTAATGCATCCTTGCTGAATGAAAGTGTTAATTTCTTTTTTTCTTTTTTTAAGTACTGACCCCAAACTTTTGAATGACATTTTTGGAGAAAGGGCGTGTGGTGAAAGTTTGCCAAACAACTTAAACCAAGGCTGCATTTACTTGATCAAAAATACAGTAAAAACAGTAACATTGTGAAATATTGTTACAATTTAAAATAGCAGTTTTCTTTTTTAATATATTTTAAAATGCCATTTATACCTGTGATGGCAAAGCTGAATTTTCAGGAGCCATTACTGCCTAATATTTTTGTGGAAACTGCTGTATTTTTTTCAGTATTCTTTGATGAATATAAAGTAAAAAAAAAAAAAATAATCAAAACAACAACAGCATTTATTATCAATTTAATGCATCCTTGCTAAATGAAAGGGTTAATTTCTTTTTTAAACAAAAAGTACTGACCCCAAACTTTTGAACAGTAGGCTGACATGTCTTTGAAGGATATATTTTTGGAGAAAGGGCGTGTGGTGAAAGTTTGCCAAACAACATAAACCGCTTACGGCATCTTTTATTTCTGTTTACTCTGAAAACGGAGCGATTCCACTCACGTGTCGTCATCGGCGTCAGCGAGAGGCTCGGCAGCTTTGCCGTCTCCTTGAATGGACTCGCGGGCTGTGGAGTACAGGACCTTCTGCCCACCCTGACGCTTACTGTCCCCTCGGCCTCCTCTCCCCCTCATCTTCCTGTCCAGAACATGGATTCCCAGCAGCAAACTGTAGTCCATGATTTTAAAGCTTTCCAGCACCTGAGGAAGAAAATGAATTGAAATCACTACCACAAGTCACTTATAATGCCAAAGGACCCTATCATACAGCCGGCGGAATGCAGCGCAACACTAGCAACACAAGCAAGTGTTTTTTGCTAGTTTCAGCCTGACGCAGTTATCATTTTCACGTCCTGCGCCACATTGTTTAAATAGCAAATGCATTTGTGCCTATTTGTGCGCCCATGGGCGTGCTGGTCTGAAAATGAGCGCAGTGTTTTTCCCTCGGGTCATTTTGACCCGGAATGTTTTTTGTAAATTTAAAAATATTTGACCTTTGTCGCACTTGAACCACGAATACACACACAAAAAATTGATTCGAGGAGTTTTGTGTATGAATGGAATGTGAGGAATGCTTCAGTACACATAGAAAAACCTAAAAATGCTCAAAATTCAAACTAAAAATGCTAAAACTTTACCAAAAAAATGATTTTATAATGTCTACATGTGTATCTGAAAGCATCCTTAAGAAAAACTGACTTTAGGACCCAGGGGAAACAGCTCATTTGGTCCAAATAGTGCTATAAAGGCCATTTAGTGGCTAGAGTCATGAAATATCATTTTTATATAAAACAATTTTCCATTAGAGATATTTTGAGTTGAATTAAAAGGTTTAGGCATAAAACTGTGAGTTATTTTGAATTATAAGTTGAAAGAATGTGAGGAATGTGCTTAAATTACTATTTATTTATTATTTTTTGATTAAATATAGTAATTTAAAGGTAAATAAAATAAAAAATAACAAAAAATCTCCCAAAAATTGCATAAAAAAATAGAAAAGATATTATCAGAATGAAATAAAATAAGCTTTCTGGACCAAAAAATAAATAATAATTAAGTATAATTTTAGGGCTTTGATCATTTTGACCCGCGAGGGATGGATGAGCGCATTAGATATATGAGCCTACAGCAGCACACAAACATGCCAAGTATTAAAAATAAAAGGATTACAATGTAAAATATTATTATTGTGTACATAATGATATGGTGGAATCCGGCTTGTCCCGTAGATGGTTTGCTTGTAAGCTTTAACCTCGTGCACGAGCAGATCTGTTTCCTCTCTGGAGAAAAGTTCAGTCTTTTCGCTTGCAAATTCCACAAAGAAAATAATGCACATGTAAATAGCGAATCCGCCATGGCGTGAGCGCAACTGGCTTTTAAAGGGAATGGGAGATGGCACTCTGGTTGGTTTATTGCACACTGTAAAAAGGTTTTCAAGCAGTACTTCATCCAATTAATAATTTGTCTTTCAATTCAGTTTACCATTATTTGTTTTATTTTTCAAATAATATTTTTTTCGTTCAAAACATAGTTAAATATAAATATTTTTCATTAAGAGCTCAAATAAGAAATATTTGTTTCGACGAATGTACAATTTCAAGGTTACACACAGGATTGCGCATGGGCATTAAACCAGCTGCAGCAAACACAAATCTTCTCGACGACAACGACCAGTCAGCTGACCGCTGTAACCGCTCTTCTACGTTCCGTGGATCACTTTGCTGCTCCAGAGAGAATCAGATTTCATCGCGGATAAACTGAAGTAAGTGAAACAAACAACCATTTAAATGTGCTGCTGTATATCTAGAAGCCTGTACAAGACATGTTGCTCTGCCGAATTTATCTGTTAGATATCGTTATGTAACTTACGTTAGTTTAAAAATGTGTTAGCTAGCTTAGTTTACACTTGGCAAGTTAACGTTAATGTGTCGACGTTAATCAATTCCTGACCGATTACAAAAGGGAACATATACGTTTACCCCTGGCTTATTTTGATTTTACAATGGTAATTAACGTGAACGTTTAATCATTGAACATAACGTTATCTCGATGCAGCGTCATAAGAACGACGTTCTCTGGTTAAAACCATAGAAACCTGATCAACAATTAAGGAGCTGAAGTTAACTTACATGTAAAAGGACTGACGTTCACTTGTGATTAATGGTAACGTTATCTAACACGTATGACTGTCGACACTCACAATGGTCATTTAATTATGGATTGTATGCATAGAAGTATTGCTGCATTGGCGCCAATCGGTTGATGTCGGTTGGTTTTCAAAAAAGTGTAGTAGCAGCTAGAGGACACTGGGGGGGGGGGGGGCAGACATTTTTTCGTGGCGTTAGTAATAGGATTGACACACTATTGAATCATATATTATAATAATTATTATATCAACTGATAACGTATATTGTGCTAAAGTTTGTTGACCATAATGTACCCTCATGCCAAATTTGTACTATCTTGATGCAGGATACTCTGACACCGATACAAAGAGCACTGAAATATCTCATCCATATGGGAGAAACAGTGGAGGACCTCATCAAAGATTTCCTGGTAAGGCCAGATTACTTTAGAGATGTGAAAATGCTAGATATGGCTGTCCACTTCAAAATTAGCCATCAGACTATGTTCAGATATATGTCTGATAACAGTCTGAAGGCTAATTTCAAATATAGAAACAATTACTTTCAGCTAAAATCAGAGTCCCATGTGCTGGAAAGTTTGTGCAACTTATATTTATATGTCAACAACAAATTGGAGTAAATTTTATAATTAGTTAGAAGTATTAGTATTATGTAAACTAATTTGGGGGGAAACCCAAGCTGTATTGATTCCTTATTCTTTTTTTCTTTTTCTTTTCTCCTTCCTAAATTCTTTTCCAGGTGTTGGAGAAGGAAGAGGCTGAAAACACTCTTCAGAAGAAACCATGGAAATATTTGTCATCAGAGATGCACAAGCTGTATACCCACTAACATTGGAATCATACTTGAGGGTCAAGAGGTTCTGAGGGACTTGCTGTCTGTCGCAAATGTTGAAAAAGTTGAAAATCTGACACGAAATTGTGGATGTGTGGAAGTAATGTATATAATAATTTAATAAATATCGATTTAATGAAAATTATGTGTCTTTTTTATTTGATTTTGGACAAGATTAATTAATGTTCCTTAATGGGAAATATGTTTTATTGAATCCATATCTTTTTGTTTGTTTAAAATAAATAATTTCTATTAACTTGTATTTTTAAAAATGAGAAATAATTGTATTATTAAATCAATATCTATTTAATTGGAGAAAACAAATAATTTCTAATACATATTTATTAAATGAGAATTTTTGTTTTGATTAAATCTATATATTTTTGTTTAGATCAAAAATAGAATTTAAATTAATTGATTTTTTTCAACAAGAAAAATATGCTTTGTGCCAAGTTTTATAAAATAGTTTTCATAGACATAGAAAATATTGGTAAGGGCAAGTTATTTATTTTTCATTGGCTCAAGTTATAAAATATAGATGTGAACCATTACCCTAAATTTTTTTAATTGGATGAATGAAAATATTTTTTCAGTGCACGTTATGCCCAAAACACACCCATTACTCATGAAGAGAATAGGGACAACACTTTTAGACCATGAACCGGGCGCGCCGACCATTTTTCCCGTCGTTAAAGTAGCAAAAGTGGATTCGGAAACGCCCTAAGTGTGCTTGCGCCCTGCGCTTTAGACCATGCGCTTAGATTGTTAAAACAGGGTCCAAAGATTTCTACAGTGTTCAACAACACGACTCACCCTACAATCTCTCTGAAGAGTCTTCATCAAGGCGCTGTACGTGTCTGCATCGAAGTAAAGACCTTCGTGCATCTCCTGGAAGTCCAGATCTTTAAAGGTCGGGGAAGATTTGCTGCGCTCCTTCCGTGACGCTCTGCGTTTGTAAGTGGAGCCCTTCAAGTCATATTTGTAGTGCATTTTCAAAGAGCGAGGCAGAATGTTGTTCATCACCACCAATCTGATATTAACACCGCCACACTGAATGCAGTACAGCCCGTAAAACTTCGGTAAGAGGGTCCTTGGGTTCTGATTCAGATTCTGCAATCGAGAAGGACAGATACGTTTTTCAAAATCGCTGTGAAAAATATGGTATACTCACTATAAAATTGCCAGAAGATAGACTGTTAACTGACTGTTTAATGTGTTTTTAATGTGCAGTGTAGTCCTGTATTTCTACAGTAAACAGGGCCATGAAACGGCAATAAAATGATTATCTTGAGTCTGCATTACTCATTTTTATATTTAAACATTAATTTTAAATCTGAGGAACTGGAATGTTTTAGATGAAAAAAAGAATCACTAAAGAGGGTGAATAGTGCAGTTTCTTCCTGTGTTATTGTCACTCTTGTGGCAGGTCGTGTGGCTCACCATGTAATATCCTGGAAGCAGCTTCTGCAGAAATTCAGCTTCTTTGTGCTGCACAGTCTTTATAATGAACTCATCATCACTGGTTAAGTAAAACCATGAGCTACTCGCTCCAGGGTTCGACAGCTCGATCAGAGGTTCTTTACAAATAGAGTACTGCAGATAAAAACATGCATTAATAATGCAGATTCTACAAACACACGTGCACTTTCATTTAAAATGGTCTCATTTATGTGTAGTTAATGTTCACTAAAACTAAAACTACTTAGAATAATTGAAGTAAAGCTCAAATAAAATAAAAAATAAATATCAGATGGGAAGAAAAACTTTAAATGAAATGAAAATGATATGCTGTCTTGGCAACTAACTGAAATAAAATAAATATAAATTAAAGCTTAACAGAAATATAAAAAACTAAATATATTATAGAAATACATTAAAAATATATGAGTAAATATTAGAATAATAAATAAACAATACGAAAATAACACTGCCTCGTCCACTTCCACTACTAATCCAAAGTATGTGATGTTTACACTCCCGAGAACCTCTTCTGTTCAATGACACATGAAACAAATGCTTATACAATGTTCAGGATAATGGCGAAAGAGCTATTCCGTACTGATATGTCAATGTGTCATACAAAGAAAAGGGATTCATTCAAACTATAGCCTCACATAGCCAGATCTATATAGTCTATAGTCAAATATATATTTGAGATATATATATATATATACTTTATATACTATATACTTTATAATCAAACTATCATATCAGTGTGATTTTAATGACCTCATCTGTCGACGTGAAGCTGGGGACTCGCAGAACTGGTGCAAACATATCCACATCGCTACGATCAGATGCTGTCTTCTCACTGCTGTCTTTTTTGTTGTGTGTTTATTTTGTTAATGAGAGGAAAGCGCACTGCACATATTTACATATTCATCTAAACGTCGCTCTCAGCAGTGTGGATGGTGTCGGGATGTTCGTTATCAGTATATCACTGCAAAGGTATTTCAAACTTCATCTTACTTCTAAGCAAAGAACGAAAAAGAACTTTGCAGTGAGTATATCGGAGCACTTAATCACATTCAGTATTGTATGTCACATGCGCGCGAGCAAGAGCAAGAGCAATGGTTTGCTGGCTGCAGTTCACTTAACGGCCACCAGTGTCACTAATAACAAGGGTTTCTGAATTCTACATATAGCCCATTTAATCTTTTTTTTATTTATTTTTTTATATGATTTCAGCAGTAAATTTGTTTGGATGAAATAATTACATAAAATTTTCATGTAAATAATTATCTTCGTCTTACCAGATAATCGTCTGGTTTAATCCCAAAGAGCTCCCTAAAGTAACGGAAAGCCAAAGGAGCATAATTCTTAAAGCGAAAGTCAGGGTAATGATGAGCTGGGGTCAGATTACTGCCTTCGCTGAAAGACAAAAGATACAATATTCATAACTTTGTTATTAAAACAAAACTGTGTAGCACTATTTCAAAACCTAGTTACTCTATACATCATTTTTAGGCATTGACCAATTACTGACCAATTGAAGTAGGAACTCAACTGTGCTAATTAATCATGCAGAAAATATTACACAAGCTTATGTCAAAATACAACAGAACTGTTGACTTTTGGAAAAGGGCCAT